>NC_139593.1:15605413-16237913 GCF_946808225.1 Silurus aristotelis | reverse complement strand
AACCAAATCCACAGCAAAGTAAAATGTTTTGTGCATCTATCACCCCGTCACATGTGGTAAGCTTTCATCCCTGCTTGCAAGTGCTATGTTCTTTGCCTAACCACACTCTCAGCATATGTGAATCATGTGAGGTCCTGTTCAGTATGGAACAGATCCCACGCTTACTTATGGCTTACTTTTGGTGCTTCTCATTTCTCAAGAATCTGCTCTGAGGTGCTTTCACTTGGCACTAGGTTGATGCTGCTTCCCCTTGGCAGAACTCCACTGACAGCCCGCTTTCCCTTGGCAGTGCCACACAGTGCTGGACTGGTGTAGAGTAAGTCAGTGCCAGTGCATTTTTCTGGCTGAGTGGTGCTTACACACCTGGTGGAGCAACATCTGTGGGTGTGGTTATCATGGTTGTCTCTGCCATGTCAACAGGGGACAGCAGGCAGAAAAGAGCATGCAAAAAACCCAGAGAAGAAGTTACCTACCCACAGTGTTGAGTCTGGGAAATGGACTTACAAAATCATCACCCTTCACTTCCTCAGGGTGCACAGTGTCCAAGTGCATGTGCAGTGACTATAATTACCAAGACAAATAAAGCCTTGCTGGTTCACTTTGTAGACTATGAGACACTTAAACTGTTAGACGTTAAAGGCTCTGGTCTACTGATCAGAAGGTTGAGAGTTCATATCCTAAGCCAATCCAACTGCTAGTGTTGGACCCTTTCTTAACTGTTTAGCTTAGTTTTAAGACATGTTAGATTAAAGCATCTGCTAAATTAATAAATGCACTGTTTACAGTGATGTCTAAAAATAAATATGTGCCAACAGCTTTTTCAGTCATGCCTCAGTCAAGTTGCATCAAGTTGAGATTAATTCATTCATTCATTCATTTTCTCCCGCTGGGAGTGGTGGCTCCAGCGGTTAAGGCGCTGGGTTGCCGATCGGAAGGTCTGGGGTTCGAGCCCCGGTATCACCAAGCTGCCGCTCTTTGGGCCCTTGAGCAAGGCCCTTAACCCTCTATGATCTGGGGGTCCCTTACGAGGGAAATATCAAGGTCCGTGACGTCGGAGTGACGTAGGGCCGCCTTCCCGTGGGCTCACCACCTGCAGAAGGGATCGTAAGGGACGGTGCTGTGAGGATTGGGCAGAAGTCGAAGGCGGGGGCCTGCTTAGACTGCTGCCCCCGCGACCCGAATTACGGATCAAGTTGAGATCTGACAGTAAAACAGTACCAACAGATACTGATTGATATTAGTCTGAAACAGTGGATGGGTATCAGCTCATGTTTCACATATTATTATGAGCTGATTCCCTGATATATAATTGGCCAACAGCTGTGATGTTAACTGACACCGCAGATCATGTATGTGAACATACGACAACCTGACAGAGAGCATGTCACAGTCACACCTCTCATACACCCTAACTAGCTAGCATACCTACTGAAAGATTTGGTATAACTCAATATTCAGAAATTGGTATTATTACAATAAAATGGGATTGGTGCTTGAATAATTTTTTATAATGTCAAATGAACTATAACAGAGAATGAGTGAAGTCAATTGACTGTATATCAATCTGTTTGGAATAATCCATTGTGGATATGAACAAATTGGCACAGACCTTACCTAGGTGAAATTTAGTAAGGAAAATAATTCAGAATGGGTTTGGCACTGGCTTTTTGAGTCATGTTTTGATCCACAAAGAGGAGGCAGAACAACAAAACAAGCAGATTCCCTACACCAACACACAGTTCTCAGAATCCCTTTCCCCCTCTTTCAGCTACAGTGTGAGTTCAAGCATGCGAGGATGACAGAGGAGACCCAAACAAGAGGCACATTGAGAGGCATTATGAGATGTTATGTCATGCAGGAGACGAATGCAAGAGTGTTCTGATACTGCAAGAGAGAGAGAGAGAGAGAGAGAGAGAGAGAGAGAGAGAGAGAGAGAGAGAGAGAGAGAGAGAGAGAGAGAGAGAGAGAGAGAGAGAAGGGGGACAAAGCTTCGACTGTCAGCCTGTGAAGGGAACTAGACAAGAATAGGATGCATAGAGCAGCTTCTGAGAGAGTGTATGCCAGAAAAGATTTGGTATTCACTTGTGTTCTCAACAAAATAATCTCTGAGTCAACTGAAATGTCATTTGATTCAGTTTCAGTTTTGAGCCTGGTGTAAAGGAGAAACTGATAATGCACTCCTAATTTTCTCCTAAATTGCTAATTCCCACCGACTGGGTGGTCATCTTCTATTACAATACATTCGGTAGAGTTGAGGTCATTCATTTGATATTTACATACACCTCAGCAAAAGATATGCAAACTCAGTGTTTCACAAATACATAAATTTGACATTACAATAGAATAAAGTAAACTGTTTCCATACTGTACACCAAGTCCCAAACAGTATGGAAGATTTAAAAAATTGAGGTAGTAAAATTTACATCTTCTGATTGGCCAATTATTATCATCAAATTAATGGATGATGGATAATAATGGATATAAAACACAACCTGTGATTGTATTTAATATTTAAGCTCTTGATATAATGGAAAACCTAAAAAAATACACAAAAAAAAAGTGGAACTCCACAAGTCCAATTCCTTCTTAAGACCAATTTCCAAACAATCTAAGATACAGCAAGCATCTATACAAACCATTATATAAATGTATTTATAGAAATAACACCTAGGAGTAAAGAATTTTGGTCTAAAAGATAAAACCGAATACCAAATCCTTAACAAATGTACTGGTAAAGTAGTTGAAGGCATCGGGATCTAAAATATGTACATTTATTACTGGTCCAAAACATTTCTGCATTAGGAGTATGCCCCTATGCCAAGGCAAGTAAATGAGATTTCTGGATAAAAAGAGTGTGTACAATACAGTAACATTCTTTCTTTACATATCTCAAGGTAAAGGATAATTTGGTATGGGAGCTCAAGTACCTACAATGGAAACTTGTTGGTGCTATAGCTGAAAGCCCGAACCTTTTGATCAGTGACCCATAGCCTTTAAACCCAGAGCCATTACTGCACTGGGATGACATACTGTCCCCAAGTGGTTGATCAAAGTTCAGCAATTAAAAGGCAATACCTCTGAATACGTATGAAGGCTGTATAAACGTTTGATGCACTAAAATCCGATTAAATAAAAGCTGATATATATCTGTCCATTACCTATTATTTTTAAATGCCTATTTAAATTAAATACCCTCACAGGAAATTAAAACTCATAGTAAGCAAAACTCAATGAGTCTCAAATATCTCTAATGGTCCGAATTATATCCAAATCATCTACCTGCACTGTATTCTGTACTATGAAGGAATTTCTGGACACTGGCCACAAGTCAAGTCAAGTCAAGTCAAGTTTATTTCTAGAGCGCTTTTCACAACAGACATTGTCTCAAAGCAGCTTTACAGAATTTAAGAGTTAAGGTGAATGGTGTGTATTTATCCCTGATGAGCAGCCTGTGGCAGACTGTGGCAAGGAAAAACTCCTTTAGATGTTATTAGGAAGAAACCTTGAGAGGAACTAGACTGGGAGAGTAAGAACTAACATGAGCACTGGAGTGTAAGATTTTAAATAATGTTTTTTCTACAGTCTTTTACAGTCATTTGTGGTTATAAAACTAGGAGCTACTGAGCAACTCATAAAATAGCTTAACATTTGTGATCATCACAGATCCAACACCAGCTTCTCCATGCCGGAGCCTTTAAACACTCAAGAAGGTCCAGTGTCCGAACTCCACTTAAAGTGGGATCCAATTGGCATTGGTACGTCTCTAGATAGTTCGGGATGTTTGCGGGGTGGCATCTAGTTCTTTAAAGGATCACAATATTCATGAGGTGGGACGTGACTGGAGCTGGCGCAACCTCAGGATGCCTCGGCATGGGTAGTGAAAGAGAAGCAGTGGAGAGGAATTAGCGTAGCTGCTGTTTATGATATTAACAAGCATAATTTGATAATGTGCATTTGATCAGATGTAATGGAGCACAAGGTTATGATATGTGATGTTTGTTATGTGTAGGCTTTGCTAAAAAGATAAGTTTTTAATCTACACTTAAACTGGGAGAGTGTGTTTGAGCCACAAACACTGTCAGGAAGACTATTCCAAAGTTTGGGAGCTAAATGTGAGAATGCTCTACCACCTTTAGTGGACTTAGCTATTCTAGAAACTATTAGAAGTCCCGAGTTTTGAGATCTCAGGGAGTGTGACGGATTGTACAGATTGAAGTGTTAGAAGACTGGAAAGATATATGGGAGCCAAACCATTTAGTGTTTTGTAAGTAAGTAGCAGTAGTTTGTAGTCGATTCGAAACTTAACAGGTAGCCAGTGTAAGGATGATAAGATTGGGTTTATATGGTCATATTTTCTCAACCTTGTCAGAACTCTGGCTGCTGCATTCTGGACTAACTGTAGCTTGTTTATTAATGATCCAAAACAACCACTTAGTAACGCATGCGTGGAAAAGCTTCTCTAATATAGATATAGATAACATGTTTCTTATCTTAGCAATATTTCTAAGGTGGAAGAAGGCTGTTTTTGTAACTTGGTTGATATGATTTTTGAAAGACAATTTGCTGTCTAAAATAACTCCCAGGTCTTTTACTGTTGAACTAGTAGTTACAGTACATCCTTCTAAATGCAGGTTGAAATGCTGGAGCTTCTGTGTACTAGTTTTTGGGCCGATGAATCTTTGTCTTATCAGCATTTTTATAATAGAAAGTCATGAGTCATCCAATCTTTTAATTCTTTGACACACTCAGTTATCCGAGCCAATTGAGTTGTATCGTCTGGTTTCGATAAGATATATAGCTGGGTATCATCAGCATAACAGTGGAAGCTAATCCCATGCCTTCTAATAATTTTTCCTAAGGGAAGCATTTATATTGTGAAAAGCAGGGGTCCTAGAACTGAACCTTGTGGCACCCCATAATTTACTTGCATTAGTATGAATAGCTCTCTATTTAAGTCTACAAAATGGTAATGATCAGACAGGTAGGATTTAAACCAGCTAAATGCCTGTCCCTTAATGCCGATGTAATTTTGTAATCAATCTAGGAGAAGATCATGATCTATAGTGTCAAATGCAGCACTAAGATCTAGTTAAACTAACAGAGAGATGTAGCCTTGGTCTGAAGCTAAAAACAGGTCATTGGTGATTTTAACTAGAGCAGTTTCTGTGTTATGATGGTGCCACCCAGATGAGGATGGGTTCCCTTTTGACTCTGGTTCCTCTCAAGCTTTCTTCCTCATACTATCTCAAGGAGTCTTTTCCTTGTCAAAGTGGATACTAGCTCACTAATGTACAATTATAAGGAACGTACTTATAGGCAATAAACTTATACATTTGTTTATACATATGTTTAACCTTTTAATCTCTCTAAAGCTGCTTTGTGAGAGTGTCCATTGTTAAAAGCACTATGCAAATAAATATGAATTGAATTTAATTGAACATATTGCCTCGGTTATTACTTTAAATACATTAGACAAGCATATACAGTACTTAAAATCAGTTTACTATACGGTATAGTAGTAGGGATGCAACAAACCATATTTGACACCAATTCTTACATTTTTTGTCCAAAATGAATTAAAGATGACATTTTAAAAAAAATACATAGGCCAGCATGGTGTATAAAGTGTTTGCAAGTTATGATAATGTTGAAGATTATCCAAAAATTTTTAAATACACTATTTTCAGACACTTTAAACGGCAGCATAAAACAGTGAAAAATATCAGTCTAATTAAGGTTTGACAACCAATTGGAAAATGTACTGAATATTGTAGATTTCTTTGTCTGAAATACACAATTCACCAGTTTATGTAATTGCCACTGCTGGTAAGCATTTTCTGAGTGTAAAATGTATATTATTCTTCCCTCCCACACCCTTTCTAATCCTAAAATGGTGCAAATGCTCATTTAGGCTCTTCGTTCTGGAAGATCAAGCAGGTTATTGCAAGATAAATTATGAACAGGGGGAAAAAATCAATATCTAAAAAGTCTTTTGTGTAGTGTGGACCCTGTTGTAATTTGCTGTGTGTAACAGAAGCCGACTGAGAACCATTAGTTACGTTTATGCTATCATTAACATTGTGTGGTTGCGAGTGTTTATATCCCAAAAAAAATCTAGTATTTAGAAAGGAAGAAGTAAAAAAAAAAAAAAAAGAAAAAGAAAAAATAAAAACCCAGCTAGTACAATCAGCAGTAATTGAAAAGTGACAATGGCGCCATCTGTGTTTGCCTACTTCTGACCCTTTTTTTACTTTTTCATTTTGAGAACAACTGTGCAAACTCAGCACTGCCTCAAAACTGAGATAAATAGGATATCATTGTACAGTATCATAGAGTGCACACAGTGTTGTAAAGTGTCACTAAGTGAGCACCTTTTTGATAGAACTTTGGCAACAAGAGTCATAGTGTGTGACCAACAGTCAGAAGACAAGATTCTTCACATCGCACAGCACAAGCATTGTTTGATTTTGCTGTTTAACACATATCCATATTTACTATTTTACAAGTTACTTTACTAATGTTTGTATCAGGGTCTGGTATTTCACACATCCGTATTTCTCTGCCTGTACTGGAAGTTGACAGCATGCTGAAAACCTCACACAAATTTGGGATGGACAATGTTCAACCATAATGCCAGCAGCCTGGCAAAAAGCTGTGGGATGTGTGCCAGTGTAACAGAGGAAGCAACACTGCTGGATTTTGTTCCGGGAACTTTTGAGAAACTCAATATGGCAAGAAGTTTGTCTTTGACCACCGTGGGTCTGCTCATAAATTTTTGCTGACATTATGGGAGTGGGCCTTTTTGTTTATTCATTTGAAGATAACTTTATTCATTGCATAATAGACTATGGGACACACAGCAATCATGTTAAAAAAAAAAAAAAACATAAAATATTTATGTATATATACAGTATATATATATATATATATATATATATATATATATATATATATATATATATATATATATATATATATATATATATATATATATATATATATATAGTACACAGATCCTTGTTACTATAGTTTTTAATGATGATAATGAAGAAATCCTCTACTTATCGCATGCATTAAATAGATGCCCATAAGAGGAAATACAGCCAAAAGTGAAACCGAGCATGGAGGAAGCAGAGCTGTTTTCACCCATCCTTCAGAAGAACAACAAATCAGAAACAGCTGACAGAATCTTGTGGTGTGGTCACACCTAGCATCAAATATCCAAAGTTTTCTCCACCTAAATACCACTCTTTTTGTCTCTTCTCAGCATGTTTGCTTTGAATGAATGCCAGATTTGAGGGTTGACCAAGCTTGCAGTGGTGCTGCAAGTTGTAGGAGTGAAGTTGTGGTAAATAGATAGAGAGAGACTCTTTCTCTCTGTCTCACCAAATTTTCCAAACCTAACTATAAACTGTTCTTGTCATTATAATTCCTACTCATCATCATTTTGTCTTGATTCTTACTTTTATTGTCATTTCTGTTATGTTCCACTATGCAGCTTCTGAAAGTGACAGGCCATCACTATCACGGATTAATCTTTGAATGACCACACAGCCATGACTACTTACGCTACCTTTGAAATGGCCCTGGATCACAATCCCCAGCTTCTGTTTTGACTGGTGTCTCACATACTGTATGTTCCTTTCAGTTCTCGCTGCCAAAACTGTTTGCCCTGAATATTTCAAAAACTTTCATTTCCTTTTGGGCCCCTTTTTTGCTTTGGTGTACAGCCAAGGGAATTCCTCAAATCAGTGTCTGTGTATTTGCCTCTTTATGCCCATATTTTTTCATCTCTATCTTGTGCCATGTCTCTCTCTGTCTCCATCTCTGTTTATGTCTGTCTGTGCCCTTTTCTCATGGGTCTGTGAAAGATCTACGTTCAAAATCAACAAAACGCCAGTGAAGAGGTCAGATGCAATGGATAGGGGGAAAAGCGAGGTGAAAAAGAGAAAGAAAATAAAAGGGATATGTGGAAGAGGGTGTGTCAAGAAAAGGGTAAAAGAACAAAACAAAAAGGGTTAGATAGATACTGGATGAGGGAACCCATGAGAAGGGAGAGAATGTTGTGGAATAGCATAAATATTAGTCCTTTCAACCACAAATGTCAGGAATAACAACATCAAGATCAAATAATTTGACACTGTTGACCATGTGAAACTTTTTCATTATAACTGTACTAGTATATTATATTGTAGATATACATTTTCCAGCATATAGAGTATGTATACATTATAGTTCATAATTATACATGTTTAATTATGGTAGTTTAGGGACATGGCATCTCAGAGACCATACACAACCACACAGTGCAATGCAACACCCAGACCAAGCCTTTAGGGCATTCAGCACTGTCCTCACTCTGGCCTCACACACTCTGATGATGTAATCACTGAAACCTTGTCCATCAGGATTTTCAAACTCAGATGTTCTCATAAAACGTATTTGGTTTTTAGAGAACTTGGCATTTTTAAGCCCCTTTCTTTAATGTGGTTTGGGTGTGGGAGGAAGTGACTTGTTTGTGTGTGTATGTGTTGACATAAACTTGTGTGAAAAGCTGAAACAGAGTGTGGTTTGTCTCCTTTCAGCATGAGTAAATGGGTAAATATGCACGCAGAAAAACTCCGCAAGATTCTGGAGCATAATTATTCTGTTATAAGAGAGCTGGGAATATGTGGTATTTTATGCCAATAATAGATTTCCATCGTCTTATGTTAAGAAAACATAGGGGTGGGTGAGGTTTTTATTGGATGTGTTATCTTCCAAGGGACCCATGAAGCAGTGGGCCAGATCACCTAAAGTAAATTTAATTGTAGGGAGTAACAACAGTGTAGTTATGCAATAAATGATCTCAATATTGAGAAAAATTAAATTTGCTTTATACCTTTGGCGTTCCATAGAAAGTCATCGATGTTTGTTTATTTTTCACTATTAATAGAAAGAAACCACTGAACACTCTTGCGAGTTTACTATCTACTGCTATAAGCTTACTTATCATCTTATTAATAAAACAATGGTTGACATTAGAGTTTAAAACAATACTCTTGGGCAATCCAATGACTGCAATTCAAGGGACATTTGCTTATATATAATTATAAAAAAAACCCTGAGCAGTGATCACATCATCACAACAGCAGTTTCAACTGTACACCAGGCAAAACAAAACAGATTTTTACCATAAGAAAGATTCTACTTTCATCTGGCAAGACATGTCTTTAGTTGTTGCTACGATAATACAGTACAGTAAAACTTTCTTTCGGCTTCTCCCATTAGGGGTCGCCACAGCGGATCATCCGCATGTTTGATTTGGCACATGTTTTTACGCTGTATGCCCTTCCTAATGCAACCCTCCTCATTTATCCGGGCTTGGGACCGGCACTAAGAGTGGCTACAGTACAGTAATACATGAAAAAAAAAACTCTGCACTGATTATGGAATCATGTTTTGTAAAATTTTATTTTTAAACTATATTGAATTTTCCACAATTTTAATATTATAAATTATTTTGTCTCTCTAAAGTCCACATGCGTTTATATGTGTGTATACTTACTAAGATGTAAATCAGAGAGCATGGTTTGTTGACCATCTAATTGATTCCTCCCTTGCTGAGCATTAATCAGCCCTAAAGCTGTAGTTGTTTTTGAGAAATAGATCAATGCCTTAATCAGCTGCCAGAACATTAAAAACAGAATAACAAGCAAGACACAAAATGATCATTGGGAGTTGTAGCAATTGACAGTAATGTCCTTTTGCAATTATTTCAACCCAGAGCTCTTTCATTAAAAGAGTTAGCAGTGTGTATAATTGCAATACCGTGTGCGTGTGTTTATTACAATGTGTTTGACAGAAAATTGCGCTGTACAGTTCTCAGCTGAACTTGAGTCATGCACGTGTATGCTCTTTTTAGGACCTGTGCGGACATCACTCGTGTGATACTCTGGGCATGGCTGATGTGGGCACGGTTTGCTCTCCAGAGAGGAGCTGTGCTGTGATAGAAGATGATGGCCTGCATGCTGCTTTCACTGTTGCACATGAAATTGGTATGAACCAAGCACTTATTCAAGAACAATGCACATGTTTATTAACCGATCTGCACACTCTAAAGTCAAGATTCAACCAACACTGGCATTGGCGGAAAGATAATAATTGGATTTAATTGGGATAAAGTAGAAGCAACAGTAAATGGATTAGTTGCACTACAGAACCTTGTAGTAGATGTGATTGGAAATAGAAAACAGAATGAACACATAGCAGTTTAAATCTGTTTTTTTACTTGATTAATTTTTATATAAAATGTATGGAAAGATAATGATTTATCCAAATCCAAATGACTTTGCATGATGACGCTTTAAAATTCTGATCTCTAGACCACAAAAAAAGACCTCAAACACCAAAGATTCAACCGTGATGACTCTGAGAAATGATTTAAGTGTTTATAATATTTAACTTTATATCATTAACATAAAACTATCTGTATGTTCCTTGATTTTAATCAGTTTTGAAATTACCACAAATTACTCATAAGTCACTTACAATTGCATATTCCACTTTCCAGGGCATCTTTTAGGGTTGTCACATGATGACTCAAAGTTCTGTGAGGAGAAATTTGGCTCCACGGAGGACAAGAGACTCATGTCTTCTATCCTGACCTCCATTGACGCCTCCAAACCCTGGAGCCGCTGCACCTCAGCCACCATCACTGACTTCTTTGATGATGGAAATGGTGTGACTCTTCATCACAGTTATAATAGGCTTTGCAAGCAAAAAAAAAAAAGGATATTGTTCCAAAGCCATGTTCTTTTCATTTAAATGTTGATTTTAAAAAAACATTGTCTTGTTTAAATTAAAGTTTTGTTAATTTGGTATCCTAAATACATCTCAAATATTACTCATTTAAGGGGCTTAACATTTCATGTTAACACATAATCATATCAAAGAAATAGATCGATGAATGAAAACAAAGATAACTTTAAATTAGTGCATCAGTATGCTGACTTCCCAATCCTTTTATCTTTTCCTGTAGCAGAGTGTTTGCTGGACATGCCACATAATCCTTTGCTTGGTCCTGAAGAACTTCCTGGTCAGAGCTATGACGCAGAGCGCCAGTGCCAGCTAGCCTTCGGGCCTGAGTACAATGTGTGCCCAGGCATGGATGTGTGTGCTCGTCTGTGGTGTGCTGTAATCAGGAAGGGCCAGATGGTGTGTCTGACCAAGAAGCTGCCAGCGGCCGAGGGCACACAGTGCAGCAAAGGAAGGATATGCCTTCATGGGAAGTGTGTGGACAAGACCCGCAAGAGGCACTATTCGGTGGGTTTCAGGGAGAGTATGGAACAATTTGGTAGACAGCTTTTAATCATCTATTGCAATTAAACCAGTGTTTCAAATCACATAGTTAATCAAAGCATAACGGTGTTTTAGGAATCCTGCTTTGAGAAGCTAAGCATGATATACGGCAATCACTCTGTGGAAGAGTACTGAAGAGAAATATATGGTTAAATGTGTTAAAAGAATGTTCAGCAGCTCTCCAGGAGGCATTGTGTGGATAAAAAGGCTTCCCCAGCATGAACTTGGGCTGGAATGTGAGAAAGAGACAGGCAGAGTGTCAGCGGGAAAGTGAAGCAGGCTTACTGAAAATAAAGTACACCCTAAGTGAGATATTGCACGGCCAGAGGCAGAGAGGAATTTGAAGTGAGGAAAGATGGGGTGGAACTAGTGACTGGAAGCTGAAGACAGATGAAGTAGAAATGTCATTAAGTAAAGTATAAGCAGGAAAGCAGGTCAAATGAGCCATGAAGGTGTGTGGGCCTTCTTACTGTAAATATATAAGAAGTAGGGAACGGGAACAAATATATGAGCTACAGAAACGTGAGACGGACGCTGATGCTGGATTTGCCAAATGTTTTTGACTTGACAAAAGAGGGTATTCTCAGTAATTTGTTGCAGTGATGGCTGACAAGAGATAAGAGAAGAATATTTCAATGACATAAAATACAAGAAACCAATTGGGGTCATAAAATATTACCAAATGACAAGCTGTACTTTGTGTACCTCAGTTATTGTGCATAACTCTGCAGTGATGTAGTCATAAAACATTTTTCTTTCTAGCCTAAAGTAGTCAGGATAATATCAAGCAGATTAATCCTGCAGGACTTAATAAATTGTATGTACTGACTGCCCTTCTCCAGGCTGCTTGGGTATTTTTGTCTGGTAGGTTATTAAGTGTCACAGAAACTAATTTTCTTTGAAAGAAGAATGTCCCTTTTGAGAGTGTTTACTCGTGTCTGTTTGTTTGTACTAAGGAATGGGGAAAATGTGGCTCTGGTGTGTTCCATTAAGACTTACACATGCATAATTCCCCAATTCCCCTCTGGTAAAGTTGCCTCAATGTGCATTGTATCTTTACAATGTCTAGTGTTTGTAGTGTGCCATTGCTCAATTAAGACAGTTTTTAAACTGTTGTTGGCTTCATGCTTGTTTATTAGTAATGGAAATGGGTGTGTACACATTCTTACATAAAACATCTCTGTGAGAAACTTAACTCACTTACTGCTATGGCTGAATTCTTTTGACATTAAGCAATTCAAGAAAAAATGACCTTATTTGTCTCTTAAATGCTACAGATCCAGATGCAGATTCCGTAACGCATTTGTCATTTGTTGTATATATGTATTTATAAATGGTCAGATGACTTTCAATGAATTAATAAATTCATGTTACACTAAAAAAAACATGAAATAAATTACATTTACAGTCGATTTTATTGGTGGTTTATGCTGTTCTCATGAAGAGACCTATTTGTGCTGTCCACATTTGCATTTTACAATTTCATGCTGGGATTTTAAGGGGCTTCCATATGGTCACTAACAAAACCTCTTAAGTCACTTTCCTTCTGTTTTCATCTTCTCTTAGGTCTCTAACCATGGTAGCTGGAGCTCCTGGGGGCAATGGGGTTCATGCTCTCGGACATGTGGAGGTGGAGTGCAGTTCACACAGCGTCTGTGCAACAACCCCCCTCCTCGCAACAGTGGACGATACTGCACAGGAAAGAGAGCCATCTACAGGTCCTGTAACGTTACTCCATGCCCTGCGCAACGTGAGAGCCAACCCCTACACACACACACACACACATACACACACACACACACACACACACACACACACACACACACACACACATATTTACAATACACACATACCCTGACGCATATTAAACACATCATCTAAATGTGTTGCCATGCGCAGCACACTTAAATTTACATAAATTGCTCTACAACACGTTTAAAACATTTTGTTTTATTAATCTTGTGGAAAAGTTCCATTGTGTTAATAGATGCCACTAATTACTCCTAAATTAGTACAAAACCTTGGTACAAGAACAAACATTTTGGTTCTTTAGATGAAGTTTTTAGATATTTATATTCTTGAGAACACACTCTCACTCTTAAATGTGACTTTTTGCTTTGAATTAGATAAGAAATTTAGGCAGGAACAGTGTGCTGCGAGGAATGGGCCTCAGACAGACCCTAAAGGTGTGAAGACCTTTGTCGAGTGGGTGCCCAAGTATGCTGGTGTGCTGCCAAAGGATGTGTGCAAGTTAACCTGTAGGGCCAAAGGCACAGGGTACTACGTAGTGTTCTCACAGAGGGTAAGTTCAGCCTAGTTTAATATGAAATATAGTGTGTATAATAATAATTATACTGATATTAATCAAAACCTGATCATTGATCACAATCCTAAAAGGCCTTCGACTTTTCAGGTTTCAGTGAAATAGTTGAACCAATTGTAGCCTCAGATTCCTATACTGGACTGACAGAAGTTGAACCCGGCATAGTTTTCTATCATTGTAGCTAATCTGCCTCAACCCTAGATGTTTTTTTGGTCACAATAGATGTAAAGAATCTGTCTGGTCATTTGGCACAAGAACCTACGTTCCTTAAATGTATTATTTTCACACTATGCTGTGTCTTTAATGAAGTGAATCATTTCAGAGATCATTGAATGATTAAAACTGATTAAAACTTGTCTTTAGGTGATAGACGGGACGGAGTGTAGGCCCTACAGTAGCTCAGTGTGTGTGAAAGGGAAGTGTGTGCGCACTGGCTGTGACGGAATAATAGGCTCCAAGCTGCATTATGACAAATGTGGCATCTGTGGTGGTGATGGCACAGGCTGCGTAAGAGTCGCTGGCAACTTCACCAAGAAGAGGTAGGAAAACACTACATGTTCTTTGTGGTCAAATCATTTTACCACGAGGGTTAGTTTAAAGGGGTTAGAAATTAGATTTTATTAAGTTTTTGTGCCGAATTTCTAAACCCATAAATTCTCTTTCTCACTTGTGTAACTACATAAACTATTCTATTACTTTAACTGGATAGAATGAATAATTCTTAGTAGTTACTAAAGAATATGCTAAGATAAATAATTGAATAATATCAGGACAGATAAAATCAGATAAACATGGAAGTGCAACAGACAGAAGCACATCATTAACGATCAACTATTTTATTGCAGTTCAGTTCAGCCATTTTTTAATTTTATATTTTGCAATACTTTTTTAAAACCAGACAAATAAACAATCTCTGGTCAAATATAAGAAATATTAAATGGAAACTTGCAACATCTGATTTTGTTAAAAGCACATTGTTACATGCCCTATGCAGATGCTTGAAATCATCCAATAAAAAATTCATGATGTTTTCAAGATTTGAAATGTGTTTCACTTTGAATAAACAACTAAAGAATGTTTGATGTTTCTGTTTTAAGTTGTCTAAAAACATGATAGAAGAAGATTCATTCACTGGTGCTGCATTGCTGAAAGACCTCTCGACAGAACTGGCAGTTATCAGTTAGATCTGAATTTTAGGATAATATTAGCCCAAATCTAAAAGAGGTTCATTCTTTTATGCAAGTGGGAGCTGACAATCACAAATGAAGGCTGCAGGACAATTACAGAGATATACAGTTCATAACATAATGTAACATAACCCTGGTGATTAGCAGTTTTTGTGTTCATCCAGAAAGACAAGAACCCAAATGAGCCTACTTTCAGCTACCTTGTACACAATTACAATTTTATGCTTTTTCCCAATTTTCCTAAATATCTATAAGACATGGGTCAGTTCCTTGTGTGTTAATTACTTGCAGTAGCAGATTATATCTGGAATAAACCACCTGAGTTAAATAAGAGAGAGCAAAAGTGGCAAAAAGTGTGCGTGTATGGAACTTTAATATCATTTATAACCATATTTTGTATGTCTCCATTAAGTGTTTCTATTTTCTATTAAAATTTTCTGAAAATTTATTACTTTCCATTTTTTCTCTTTCTCTCCTCCTACATACAGTAAAGGATATACAGATGTTGTAAAGATACCAGAGGGTTCGACTCACGTTAAAGTCCGTCAGTACAAGCCAAAAGGTCAGACTCACTTTACCGCCTACCTAGCCCTACGTCGGCCAAGTGGAGAGTACCTTCTTAATGGCAAGTTCATGATCTCAACTTCAGAGACAATAATCCCTTTGAATGGCACCATGCTCAACTACAGCGGCTGGAGCCAACACGATGAGGGTCTTCACACCACAGGACCTGGGGCTCTCCAAGAGAGCCTTGTAGTGCAAGTACTAGCAACTGACCCAAAGAAGCCTCTAGACATACGTTACAGCTTCTTTCTGCCTCGCAAAATGCCTCTTCCACCTCGGACGGCCTTGGTGTTTTCTGCAACACCTGCAGCATTGTCCTCTGACGAGGTCTTAACCATGACCACAAAGGTTATTCCCACAACAGAACCTTCATCAACGACCCCACCTGGGCCACGGTGGGTGACAGGCCCATGGATGTCCTGTTCGAGAACTTGTCACACAGGCTGGCAAAGTCGTACAGTCCAGTGCAAGGACCCATACGGAAAGCTAGCTAAGGGATGTCCTCTAGTGGACAGACCTTCAGCATTTAAACACTGTCTGGTTAAAAAGTGCTGAGAATTCCTAATGGAAATCTAATTGGAAAAACTTGTGCACATGGATTGCGTGCTTCTCCTTTCTGGTCTGCGGTAAAAGGTCTCAAGAGGAGACAGACAGTCAAACTGGAGCACACAGTGTCTTATAGAGCAGAACAGTTTGAAGTTCTAATGCTCTTTTAAGCGCCTGAACGTTATCACTGTGGAACTGAATTTTTCTAACAATATGACCATGGACAAAGTAGTGCCTGTCCTGGCCTCTCATGCAGTCACATCATTTGCTGTCTGGACTCACTAAAGATTCAACAGTATGTAGCCACTCTTCTAATGTAAATCACAATCTTTTTGTCCAGTCATCCTTCTATGTGGCTTAGTGCATTTCATCTCATTAACCTCAAGTTTAAACTGTAAACCAGAGAAGTCAGTAAAAAATTAATTTCGAGTTCATCAAAAGAACTGCAAGTGAATGGAGGTTTTTTTTTTTTGTTGCATGATTGGACTATACTAAAGACTTCTCTGGCTTTGGACTGACTTTTGGAACTTTTGGAAACATGCCCAATGGTTTCTGGGTGTACACCATGTTCCAGTACATTTTTACTTACCTAATGCACGTACCACCAAAATTGAACTATAGTTCAAAAACAGTACAGTGTGAGCTCAGCTATGTCTCTGTTGCTAATTCTCTGGTTAACAGTTGTCAGTGTTTTTTTTTTTTATGTTTGCTGGATTACTGCTGAAAAAGGAATGGACTGAAAAAAAAGAATATACTTTTCTTGAACGTGTTAATTTAACACATTTTCCTTTAGAACATGCGTAAACATTTACAGCAATAATGGTGGACGTGTATGATGATGTGAAAAAGCAAGCATTCATACTAAACAGGCAAAAACATTTCTTACATCATTTCTTAGACATGTGATCTGTTGTAATACAGTCATCACGTAGAAATACACTCAAAAATTTTATCCTGACCAATATTAAATAAAACTTAATATAAACATGTCAATTCAGCATAATAAAGTTTTGTGAAATTTTTTTAATAGTCAGTTCAACCAATTCGAAAATACTTACGCATTGTCAAATTAAGCAAAATTAATGATAACTCAAGTTGTTAAGTTAACAAACCACCTAAAACTTAAATGCACCATGGTATTGATTCTACAAATGAACACATTTAAAATGTTCTTGTTTAAATGATATGGTGGAGAGCGCTATCTAACACATAGGTCCATATCTCCTACGGTTGTGTATTTGGGTTAAGTTGTGGTGTCTGTTAAGGCCATAGCAAATGATTTTAGCTATATAATAAAACATTCAGTGAGCCCTCATGCCCAGTGGATTAGGGGAACATGCCCTGGGAAGAGATCATTTTTAATGGGATGGAAATGTTTCTACGTAGGATTAAGTAGGTCAATCAGAAGAACTTTGTATGAATTTGCAACCGATAAAACCCATGCCACAAATGTAGCTGCATAACAGTACCACCATTCATTTTTCCTTTCTTTCCATTGTCATCTGTTTGTATTTAGGCAACCCAGTGCAAAAACATAAGAGAGAACATACTAATTTGTACTATAATATCTGTTTGATAAAACCAATCATGGATACCACTGATTAATATTAACATTAGCATTCTGTTCTCTGTTCTCTGTTCAATTTCTATTGGCTGATACAAATGCACACCGTTTTATATTGAATATAAGGCAATTATCTTGAAAGTATACTAGACTAACACTAACTCGTAGTCTTACTTGGTGCAACTAGATAACCAATACACACAATTTTGAACTTACAAAGTTTAAATATTACTACTAATAAAAGAGTAGACAATACTTTAACCTCAGCTAACAATTTGCTTGGTCATTTTTAAGTGAAACCGAAGTGTTAGCAACCGCTTTTACAGTGATAACATGCTTGCCTTCAAATTGAAAGCTAAGGATTTAAAAGTGACATTGCCCTTGTATTTCTTTTAGCCTTAATTATTATGTTTATTCAAATGAATTGACAGGAGATCATGTTGTTAATGTATAATCTAGTAAATTCCGACAATAGCACAGTTACGTTGGGACTGCTTAAAAAAAAACATGCAAATTGTTAGTGTGTAACATCTACTTCACATTATTGTTTGTTGTATGCTTTCGAATGCATTCGTATTTACTGTAGGACAAAAGAGGAATTGTTTCAAAATTGTTTAAAATTCATGTCATGCCAGACACTTGTCCACTCAAGCTGAAATTTCAGTTGGCTCCAAACTCTGGGGCCCTGAGATTTAAGCTCTGTTTTTTATATACATGCAGTACTGTCTGATTATCGCCATGGGAAAATGCCTTTCCTGAATGACAAAAACACAGCACTGAAATCATAATTTATTGTGTGTTTAACTGGTATGTAAAAAAAAAAATTGATGAATTTATTTATTTGTTATTATGTTGTATTTGACAAGGAATATGAATATTATATGACTTATATTATTATATAAGCAGAGTATTTCCTTTTTTACATGTTTTTGTTTGTCATCTCTAGAATATGTATATAAAATCTCTATATTTAATATGTTCTTCCTTGGCTTTCTACAATTCCTTTTACCTTGCACAATCATATGATATATAGAATCACATGTATGTTGTACAACCGATGTAAGAGCGGAATAGAGAGTATATTTTTTAGAAAGATGAAACCAGTTATTTTCTTCTATCAGAGCGATGTGGTGTGACAGAGTCTCATAACTTAAGTATTTTCTTACTTTGCTGGTCAACATCAGTCATTTCATTTCATTCCATTCAACAAAAAAACACTGCGCTGGATGTAGACGCCCCTGTTGAACTCAGCCAGCTGGAATTTATAACTATTTATGTGTCTCTAATTACATCCACATTCACACAATTTAAGCCAGCTGAGACAACTGAAGTACAATAAAGTTTAAATTTATTTCTATGGTGTTTTATTCCATTGCCATTCTTTTTAGCAAAACCACCGATCATCCAAACTCCTTATGCATGAAAACTTACCTTTGATATATTACAATAATATTTTGTGATTATCCATGAAAGAATAACAGCAGCCAGTGTCTACCAAGGATGGAGACACCTGTAGAGGATCTTGGATCACTCATCCATGATGAGCATTTTAGGCTTTATTTATATTTTTTTTATACATCTTTCATGAAGAGATTCAGACACATACATGGATATTGCAAAGTTCATTTGTCTTATTGGATTATATTTTTAAATATTATCTACCTCAATATTTTATAATGGGCTAAAAAATGATCCCCTGTATGAAGTCCATTTTTGTTTCTTTTTGTTGCTGATGGTGTGCATGACAAATGATTTACACAGTGTTTTTATTTTTTTTTTACAATTCAATACTTTACTATACAATTCTAATGACATCTGGTGAAGCTCAGGTGCTGTATTTTAATATATGCTCACAGCAACGTGATAAAGCAAATAAAAGCTGTCTGGCATCATAATCAAAAATACCAAATATCCGCAAAAATTTGAAATGTGAAAATGTGAATGATTTCTGCTTCAACAAAGATAAACAGTTTCTTACTGCTGACTGAGTGGAAAATTCGAGTCAGTGTGTAGTTTTCCCCTTCTGCAATCATTTTTTGCTCAATTTATGAAGAATCCCAGTACTTCTTGGTGGCATGGTAGGTGTATCAGTTAATTACTTTATACTTGTATTAACTGCATAATAAACTGAAGAATATGTCTCAAAAATGTTTCATTTATGTGAATTTTAGGATAAAGAACAGAAAACTGTAGATCTGAATAGTTTTTGTACATTATCTAAGCATAGACATATTCTCAGACCCGAAGCTAAACACAGAAAACCTGTGTACTGTTTCTATCAAATTAAACCTTTCAACCTAGTAATCATACAGTCTTAAATAACCTACTGTCCACTGTATACTAGCTTATAACTGAATGTGTATTGCTTGATTTTTTAAGTAACAATGCATATCAAACAGATATTACTCTGCTTACACATTTTGGGAACCACCATTTGACACAGTTTATCAGAAAGAATGGAGATATCTGCTGATCTGAAAAGTTCTAATGTTGATAACTGCATCCTGGAAACACAAAAAACCTTGCTGGTGCCTCTTTTAATATATGGACATAATTCAGGCTAATGCTGTGGTTAGGGTTCAGATAGCAGAAGAAGGCCCTAATAACAGCTTTAAAAACCCGCAAAGTCCACAAAGTTCATTATAATATCAAATTACATCAGAATTTAAGAGTCCCAGCACTGGGATCTTGAACTATTTGAAACTCATCAGCTGTATTCTTGGATTTTAAACTGTGTAAGTAACGTAAGAACATCTGCAATATGTTTCGATGTAACTGCAAATGTAAGTACTAACTATAAACTAAGAGGCTTTTAGTCATTACTTTAGCTAAGCTAATTACAAACCGTTGCATCTTAATGACATTTCCACGACAAGGTCTACAGCTACACCTGCTCACAAGGTTAGAAATCTTCTCTGGAAAACTGCTGCCGGTTTTTATGTATTTATTGTTTAACTGCACAGGAATAAACTTTTTCCCTGTGCACGAAATAGGTGCATTCATTGGCTTTAAATGCATTGGCAGTATTATTTCTTTCCTAAACTAATTTAAGCACACAAATTATACATGTTGTGCCAAATGCTACGCATGAGGTTGAGGTCATTTGTAAAGGGATAGTGCCATCTGGTGGATCTCTGATACTGTGTAGCTGTGGAAGTGGCCTCATGAATAGAGCTATGAATTAAATGTTTATAGATAAAATGTTATAGATAAAATGCCCGAACAATCTAAAATGGCAACTTTGGGTGATTTATAAATGGATGCTGTCTGTCCCAAAATTTTTACCTTTAATTTTACATTAATTGCTCAATTATTCTATACTTTCTTCAATTTTAATGGTTAAATCTGAAACCTTTATTGGTTATTTAATTGTCCTTAAGATGCAATCCTTAAATGTGTTTTATTAAGTTAGTGTTAAAATAAAATTTAAATCTAAATAATTACTTGATGGATTATTTATCTGGCTGACATATTTAGCCAAAGCAACTTACAATTGAGACAGGATTTAGCTGAGAAGATAAAGGTGTACAGCCTTGCTCAATGGCCCAACAAAGGCAGCTTGGTGATACTGTAATTTAAACTGACAATCATCTTACAAGTAGCCTAATACCATATACCATAAACTGTTCCACACAGAGCCCTTAAACGTCCCTGAAAGAGGCCTTGAAGGAGATATAAAAAGGAAGTAATGAAGAGCTGCTGAAAGTATTATAATAATAGCATTGTATTTAGGAACAGTTTGACCTTTTTTAATGTGTTAATATCTAATCTTAATGTTTCTCACAAGGGCACATAATGATAAGTGATATTATTGCATGATCAGTGAGTGCCATCTGGTGGACGGTGGTATATGACCGCAAACAAATTCAACTGACCTGCTTGATTTAAGGTGGACCAGACATCTTGCTCAAAGCTGTTGAGCAATATAGGGACATCTGTTAGGTGGTCGATGTGCTTACACACACACACACACACACACACACACACACACACACAAACACACACACACACTCTTATGTATAGATTTTAATTGAATGACTCATTCTTCCAAATGAGCAACAGATTTTTAATCAAAGCTTTTACAAGTCATTGTGTTTGTGTTTATAGGTTTGTTGTGGTGCACGTCTCTCTGAGAAGCTTCACGAGATGGAAGAGGAGCGTGAGGTGTGAATCCCTGTGAGCTTCGGGGCACTGTGTGTTCCTGCTCTGAGCACATTTCGACACCTCTGATCGCTATCTAAATTTATGTTCTGTTTTAAGACATTTTGTTCTTGTCTGCTCCGTTGTTTTCCCCCCTCAGTCCAAATGCCGTCACTTCACGGTTTTTAAACAGAACCGATTTCACTCACCTAATTAAATTAGATCTATTATGGCGTTTGGAGAAAGATCTCGTTTTCCCAACACATGCGTGTGAGACTAATTGGGGACACTTTATCTCAGCTTAATTGTTTGCCAGTGGGGGTTTAAAGGGGGGGGCTTGCCTTCGGGACGAGGTGAAGAAGGAGATGAGAAAGAGAAGAGATTCCACCTTAACCGCTTCACTGCGTTCTCATTCTCCACCCGGCGTTCTGGTTCTGCAAGAAGAGAAGAACTGGCTCAGCTGTGTGCCATCACCGTCCTGCCAATCCCTATTGACCTGAACCTCTGTTGCCTTTTTACATTTACTCTCTTGTGAAATAATGACCCAGATTTTTTATAAAATCATACTAAAAACATGCCACAAAAAAAGTAGATAGTTTAAAAGATCTACATTTTGGAACCAATTGTCGGATCTCCAAAGTTGACTGCGTAAAAAGTGTGCGTGTGTATGAGAGAAGTGGGAAGTGGGAGAGTGTTCTGGTCCAGCATCGTCCTACTCTACTGTGATTAATTATTGTGGCCCAACGCCAAACTTCTGCTGCGTTTGGTTGCGCACGAGATTTTCGTAGCCGCCAGATCAAAAGGGGCTGTAGGAAAGGGGTGGTCCTCCTGGAGGTATAAATACACCGCCGGGCTCTTCTCGAACCTAAGAGAAAAGCAGAGACAAGGAAAGTCACTATCCCAAGCCAGACATCTGAATACGTCCCGGAGAAAGTAGTCTTTACTCTGAAAGGCTGCATAGTAACTTATCTGTCGTCTAGTCTACAAAAAAAATATTATAATAATAAATACGCACCGGGCGCAAATTTGCTATATTTATTCTTTTTCTTTATTGGTACTCATGTAGAGTTTGCACTGGATTTTTTTTAATAGATCTTAGTTTCTGTGAAGTTTGCTGAACCCTGCACCTGGACTGTTTTTGTTACAGTTCTTGAAGGATTATGATGATGTTCGTGCGCGTCGCTCTGAGTTTCATTGCGGTTCTGTGCGCTACGGCGGCGCAGAGCGCATGGGAGGAAGAGACCCTCATACCAGTTCTGCTCGACTCCTACGAGAGCAACCAGAAGTCGCCTGTAAGCTCAGAGGCGCAGGAGAAAGAATCCGAAAAGCTTTTCTATCGGTTGGACGTTTTCGGGAAACAGATGGTGCTGGAGTTGGAGCCGGATCAGACTTTCCTGGCGCCAGGGTTTGTATTCCATGTGGTGGGGAAACCGGAGGGCCAGCAGGGGTTTGACAGCTCGGGGGAGGCGCGCTGCTTTTACACAGGAACTGTGAACGGAGAGAAGAACTCTGCGGTCGCTCTAAACGTCTGCCATGGACTGAGAGGGGGCTTCAACTATGGTGGGGAAGAGTATTTCATTCAGCCCGCGAACGCCACCAGGGAAAGTGGCGTTCCAAGCGCGGACACGCACATCATTCGCCGGAGAAATAGGCGGTTCCATGCGGAGGTCGGTGGATCCAAGTGCGGTGTCAGAGAGGACGAGGAGAAGATCTCTGGGCACTTTGAGACGAAGGCACATAAAGAACACGCCTCAAATCCAAATCAGTCTGAAGGTAGATTTCACATTTTATTATTTCCATTTATATTTAATAACCTAATACATCGTATAAATACATAAATAACGTGTAACTTATAAAACCTATAAATTAAACATTTCAGCTACTTTTGATGCACTGATACACCATATATAGTACATAAAATACAAGTAGCCAGGCGGCGACGAGAATGAAGCCCATATGCAACAAGTGAACTTTGAGTAAACTTGAAAAAGAGGAGAAAAGGGGAGGGCCATTGGGTAGGGCCCAGGGCCCAGTGATTGCGTAGGAGGGAGTGGAAGAAGGCGGGAGGGTCTGAGCGGGTGGAAACGTGGAAACTTGTCTCCTGATAGCGCACGTTGCGCAGGTCAGCATCCGCAGGCATTTCCCCCGGGACGAGTGCGGATGGAGTAAATCTCAGTCAGAGACGTCAGAGTGTGCTTATTGCGTAGATTAGGTTGCAGCCGAGCCATAATATCAGTCACTATGCAGTCTCTTACTTCTTAGGAAAATTCTTTTGTAAAAAGTCTTTGTAAAAAAGAAGCTTCTGGGGGAAAAAATGAGAATTACTTTTGATGACAAATATCCATCTCTCTCTCTTTGTTCCAGCACATCACCGGGGTCGTCGTTTTGTGTCCACCCCACGATATCTGGAAATCATGATTGTGGCTGATCAGTCAATGGCAGAGTTCCATGGAGCTGGATTGAAGCCCTACCTTCTAACTATAATGGCTGTAGCGTCTCGACTTTACCGCCACCCAACTATTCATAACTCTATTACACTTTCCGTGGTAAAACTTATGGTGATATATGATGAAGAACATGGACCAGAAGTCTCCTCAAATGCTGCCCTTACCTTGAGGAACTTCTGCCAGTGGCAAAAACAGCACAACCCCCTGAGCGATCGTCACCCAGAACATTATGACACTGCCATCCTGTTCACAAGACAAGTAAGAATTCAGTCTACCAAAAATATTGCAAAATAGATACACAGCAATAAATAAATAATCATGGAATTTCTGAATTAGATGTTGAAATAGCCTGGTTTCATATTTCTCAATCTTCCTTCTTTAGGACCTATGTGGTGCTCATTCTTGTGACACATTAGGAATGGCTGATGTTGGCACAGCGTGCGATCCAGAGCGAAGTTGCTCCATCGTCGAGGATGATGGACTGCAGGCAGCTTTCACTGTTGCACACGAGCTGGGTAGGATTTTTTTTGATGATTTCTGCCTATGAATCAATGATAAACAAAAAGATGTAATGTTATGTTATAAAATGTGCACAATCTTATAAAGCTGATTTTAAAATCCTGTAGGTCATGTGTTCAACATGCCCCACGATGATGCAAAACAGTGTGCTAACATCAATGCTGAGAACTGGGGCGCCCACATGATGGCGTCTACTCTTTCCAATCTAAACCAGTTGCAGCCATGGTCTCCATGCAGTGCACTGATGATAACATCCTTCCTGGATAATGGCCATGGTCAGTGTCTGCTGGACAAGCCACAGAAACCTCAGCAATTACCACAAGCCCTGCCCGGTTCAGTCTATGATGCTGACCATCAGTGCCGTCTCACATTTGGTGAGGAGTCACAGCATTGCCCTGACCAGAGCACCACCTGTGCAGCGCTCTGGTGCACTGTCACTACAACAAATGGTATTCTGGTGTGCCAAACCAAGAACTTTCCATGGGCTGATGGAACTCCATGTGGGCATGACAGCATTTGCATGGCAGGCCAGTGTTTAAGCAGTAGTGAAGCAGCCCATTACAAGGTAAGCACCATTTGGTGCATTGTTCGCATTAGAAAAAAAGGTGACAATTAGATTTCTTACTGTTTCTCTATCTTTTATTCACAGACCCCAGTTAATGGTGGATGGGGAACCTGGGGTCCTTGGGGTGAGTGCTCACGTACCTGTGGTGGCGGTGTTCAGTACTCTTTTAGGGAATGTGACAGCCCAATGCCCAAGAATGGAGGCAAATACTGTGAGGGTAAAAGAGTTCAGTACCGATCCTGCAATACAGAAGACTGCCCTGAGAGCAATGGTAAGAGTCAAAATTCAAGAATATGACATGACTGATTATTATTTGTGTATTTGGTCTGTAGCCAACGATACCTTCTGATCCTCTCTCCAGGTTTAACTTTCCGTGAAGAGCAGTGTTTGGCCCACAACGATGTTTCCTCCCATATGACATTCGGCTCAGGTGAGGGTGTTGAATGGGTACCAAAGTATGCTGGCGTTTCACCAAAGGACCGCTGTAAGCTGGTTTGCAGAGCAAAAGGAACAGGCTACTTCTTCATCCTCAAACCGAAGGTATGTACGAATACCTAATAAATAATAAAACAATTTAAATATTTATATAAAAATAATTCAGGTTTGCAAAATAAGGTCAGAAACAAGACATAATAGTTGATTCTCTGCTGCTCTCAGGTGGAGGATGGAACTCCCTGCACCCCCGACTCCACCTCTGTTTGTGTTCAAGGTCAGTGTGTTAAGGCTGGATGCGACCGTGTGATCGGCTCTGATAAACAATTTGATAAATGTGGCGTTTGTGGAGGGGATGGATCTACTTGCAAAAAAGTGTCTGGATCTTTGGAGTATGCTAGGTGAGCAAACATTTATAAACACGTTTCCTTATTTACTTACCAAAACCTCAAGCTCTGAAAATAACCTGTACGGTTTTTTATTTTGCTTTCAGACCCGGCTATCAGGATGTTGTGACAATCCCTGCAGGTGCCACCCACCTTGATGTCAAGCAGAGATCCACTGGTGGCCGTCGACATGACAACAGCTACCTGGCTGTTCGCCAGCAAGATGGCACCTATCTACTAAATGGTGACTATAAGCTTACAACTTTGGAGACAGACATCTTTCTTAAAGGGGCACTTCTGCGCTACAGCGGCTCCTCAGCCTCTCTTGAGCGTCTCCGTAGCTTTGCTCCTCTTCCAGAGCCACTAACAGTCCAGGTACTGTCTGTAGGTGACTCTCCCCGGCCCCGGGTCAAGTACAGTTATTTTGCCCCACGTCCTGCTTCTACAAATCGACGTCCCGTCAATGCCATCAGAGAAGTATTAGGTGCAGAGTGGATACTACGTGAATGGGGACCTTGCTCACAGACCTGTGGTGAAGGTACACAAAGAAGGGATGTCCTCTGTCTAGATTCTCGTGGTCGACCTTCACAAGAATGTCCTAAAGAACTGCGCCCATCTTCCTCACGTCCTTGTATCACACAAGCCTGCCCATCCTGGGTAGTGGGCGAGTGGTCAGCCTGCTCTAAGACCTGTGGCCGAGGCTTCCGGAAACGACCACTGCACTGTGTGGGTAATGATGGCTATGTTTTGCCCAGTGATAGATGTCATGCAAAAGATCGACCACGACCCTTGCTGGACATATGCGTCCAAAGTGTGTGTTAAGACTGGCTAGGACTATATTTTAACTCTGACTGTAAATTCTGCTATTCATTGTCTGAAGCAGAACAATGCAGGTTTGGGATCCAATAGGGCCCACCATGTCGGTGACTGCAAGCAACCTTGAACCAGCGCTACAGCTCCCATTCCTCCAACTCTGGGTGCAGGACACAAAGCTGGCACACTGTGTTCCTGTCTGCAAAGCTGGGATAGAGGAAGAGTATAAAAAACAATTAAGGACACCTTGGCTGCTTTAGGTGCTAATGACATGCATTTAGGTCATTAAGTATGAGTGTGTGTTTTAGGATGAATGGCTGTATGTTAAGCTCAAGTGTGTGTGTGTGTGTGTGTGTGTGTGTGTGTGTGTGTGTGTGTGTGTGTGTGTGTGTGTATATATATATATATATATATATATATATATATATATATATATATATATATATATATATATATATATATTTGTATTGTCTGTCTAAGCTGGACTAGGCAGATTGTTGCTATATGAGAGGAAACTATATGAGAGCATCCATAAAAAATAATGAAAAGATAATTAGATGTGATTATATTGGAATCTATTAGTATTTGGCTGAGACAGAGAGAAGCAGTGATCCAGTACGTGAGACCGTATCAAGCCCTTGTTAAACCCAATTCAAAATCTCAGATCACCAAGACACTCCAGCTGCTATAATACAAAGGTTTTATGTATGTATTTATAACTATAGCTACACCGTTAATATACAGAGTTATGTATTTGCAAGTTTCCAATGCATACCCCCATCATTAACTAACAAAGGTAGAGAGAAGAAATGCCAAAAAATATGGTTTCTGTATCGGAGTGATTGTGTACGTGTGGGTGCCTGTGTATGTTAGAAGGCATATATGGAGGGTGAGGGACTTCTCTCCTGCTACTACTTCATAAGTAAGTCTCTCGTGCCTTCCAAGAAGGTGTCATCTTTTTTTTTTTTTTGTACAGAATATCCAAACAATATTTATTTTTGTACAGCCTGTTAAATATAATCTTGTGGCTTTTTTTTTTATTATTATTGAATTTTTATTTGTCATTAATATTGAAACAAACAGAAGGATGTAGATTATATTGGAGTATTTATACAGTATTATATATGGTTTTTAGGTTTATGAATAAAGTATCACATTGATTTGTGAACCGAAATCATTTGTGTGCGAGTTATTTTGTGCTTAATTTGGGTTTGGAGGGGAATCATAAGGACACACTTTGTTCTAGAGGTCCCCAAAGGCTTGAGAATATTCTGGCAACACAACAAATACCAACACAATAAATAAGACTGATCACATTTTAAAATGTATTATTTATTTATTATATCTTTTGTTGGTTGTTTATTCATACACTAGTTATACTCAAAACGTCAAGACCCAGTGGGAATTTTGAATCAAAATACAAATTCACTAAGTACATAAATATCCAATAAATGTATATATATTTTAATTCCATGCCTCAATCATCATTATTGAGATGACGTTTCTTCCACATTCTGAAGTCTGATAAACATGAACTTAAGCTTTTGACCTATATCTAAATAGTTGTAGAAATGAGGAGGTATACACTTACAACTGCTGCCCTGTTGCCCACCATATATAGAGAACAGTTGGTTCGAAAGTATACAGACCAGACCATTATTCAGAAGTTTTTCTTCAATCCACACACAATAAACAAAGATGACAAAGCAAAAGGAAGAACTCTTTAATTTTATTGTTCAAAACTGGTTCTCAAAAACACTCGATCAGTCAGCTCTTTATAGTAAATTGATTAGATGGAATCCAATCCTGAGGAAAATGAATATAGCAGGAATAAAAAGGACTTTCTTTGGTCTCATCAGAAAAAAAGAAAGTTTCTGAATGTCCTTGATTGACCCAGGCAAAGTCCAGACTTGAACTCTATAAAACAACTTGGGAACATCATAAAGATGACAGGTCACACATGTTCCCATTCCATTCTTATGGATCTGCCAGGATTAATGACAGAAATGTCTAAATTCCAGGTGTGCAAATGATTACAGTTAGCGGTAATTGCTGTTAAAGGGGCTCACGTCTCTGCAGAGGACATCTGAAACTCTGTTTGAGCAGTCAATGGATGTTTGCTCACCTCCCTCTCCAAGGCCCTTCTAATGCAATAACGAGAATATAGCTAGAATACTAGCTCTAGGAAAAATCCTGGTGGTCCCAAACTTCATGTATTACACTGTGCTCCTGAGATTCATTCAACTCTTTATAAATGGTTTTACACTCAGCCTGGAATGTGTCTCGGCACATTTTGATACTATAATAGATTTTCTGGAGTTTCTGGTTCAGTTTTTGATCCGAAATACATCGTAAATGGTAGTACCTAAATCAAAATCATGCGAATGATCTTGCTAATTTAATTTCTAGAGTTTTCTCAAGATAAGTAAAATAAGCAGGATATGCCTGAAAGTAATTTGGAGTGCCTTAGGATACTTACGTAAATCAGTACATTTCAGGGGTTTTTTTTCATGCCAAATAAGTTTTTACACAACATGAGTATACTCTTTATAACCAGGGATGGGCAGTATTTATGATATATGTATTTTTTTTTAAATGAGATTTTGTCATTTGTGTTTGATAGGTTGAATAAAATAGCTTCATATTTTGTATTAAAATACTTTAGTGTTATGTATTTTAGTCGTTTTAAAATACTGTAAAATACTTTGTAAGTAGTCTACATGATGACATCATAAAAATGTGGCCTGTGATTACTGCCTACTCAGTGTTTTGCCCAGATTTGTTGAGATCAGAACTGAAAATTTATCCATATGGAAGAAGGTGGTGGAGGTATGAAACGTGCAAGGCTGCCAGCTTTCAAGTAGGTGTCCAATGATTGATAAACAAATATTCAATTGTTATTTGGTTGCATATGTCAGATTTATTGTGTGACTCGACCAGAGAAAAGCTGTTGCTATTAAACACTCTTTACTTAATCAACTATATCAGTCTAATGGTAAAGGAACAGATTGAAAAGGCCAATTGTTGGAAGGTTTGTGAAGAAATTTCATGCTCCATTAACAGTATTTTTTATGGTGTGGCTGCTGCATTTTGTCATTTATTTTCATACACTTAAAGTTAAGGTATTTGGTATTTTATTTTAAAATATATTTTGATGTATCAAATTAGAACTGGAGTGAGTAGAAAAGCAGAAACTGGACTGGTGAAGACTGGAAATTGCTGTATCAGTTTTTGTATTACAGTATCTGAAATACTCAAATCAGCCCACATGGTACCAACAGCCGTAGCACAGTTAAAGTTACAGATACCACAATTTTTCTTTATTCTGATATTTAATGTGAACAAACTTTTTGACCTATAGCTCCTGACTCTCTGCATGTTCTCCTGCATTGCACTGCTGTCACGTGATTGCTTGATTAGATAACTCCATGAAAAAAAAGATGACATTGAGTGTATATTGTGAAAAGGTATGAAAACTGGTAACAGATAAAAAAAAAAAAAATACATTTTAATTAATTTCTTCTACATTTGCTCTGGCAGCTAGCTGCACCATTCTGTCCACAGAAACAGTAAAAATAGTTATAAATATGAAGTTTTACTTTGACATATTTATATCCTCAGAGTAAATGTATGTAAAAAAGTTCATATTTTCTGTCCTGGTTTGGATATGACACGTTGTTTAGTGCATTATGCGCACAAGGGGGCGACACTACACGCATGAGAATCAGAGAATAAGTCAGTCTGAGATTCTATTCCCAATACAATGTTGGTGTTATTTTGCTAAACACCTAATAAGCAAACGCACTGTCGATTTTCTGAAATACCAAATGAGACACAGTGGCTGCAATTCAGATAAGACTGTAATTTCCACCTGACCATACTCATTGGCTGGGCATGGTGTGGGGGGAAAGGGGTGACTCAAAGGGGTGAGCAATGCTGTTTTGCATCAGTGTATTTTATAATATGTACATATCAAGTTGACATGCACCACATGGACAAGTACTAGGACATCTGAAATTTCCACCCATATGTGTTTTTTCCCAAAGCTGTCACCATAGCAATTATTCATGATGTCTTTTGGATGCAGTTACATAAAATGTTCTTTTTTCTTGAACTAGTAGACCCAAACCTGTTCCAGGATAATGTTCCTCTGCATAAAGCCATTGTGGAATGGGATGTTCAGAAAGCATGTATGAATGTTCTGGTCAGATACCACAAACTTTTGTTTATATAGTGTACATAATAAAATGTCCAATGAGTGAAAGAGTATACTGAAATCCTGATAAATGACTCCAGATAGATAGATAGATAGATAGATAGATAGATAGATAGATAGATAGATAGATAGATAGATAGATAGATAGATAGATAGATAGATTTTTGAAGGTTAATTATATATTTTTTATTAATTTCTGATACTGAAATTTTATAAAATGATGCACTGAATAGACATGAAACAAATACAAAAAAAAAGTGAAGGCATAAACCAATAAATATATTGTATGTGCCCACAATTCACAAACATTTTCTTTATTATGATATAAACATGTACAATTTAGACCAAAAATTTGACCAAAATACACTCAGGCTAAAGACATACAAAACTTCTTTAATCACAAATTTTATGATAAAATATCTTTCCTGTGTTAAGTCAAGTAGGATATCTACTGTATTTTCAAAGGAAATAATTTCATATGAATGGTTAAGAGACATTTTTTTTGTACTTTTAAAAAATCAAATGTATAGTAACATGAAATTTGTGCAGTTGTGAAATAATTAAATGTCTTTCTTGTAAGTGTACTGTATATAAATATGTGGTAGGGTATTTGTGTCATTGTTAAAAGCAGAGTGTCTGTACAACAAGAACAGTTTTTCTTGTCTCTGCATCTTTGTCAAGTCAAGAGTCAAGAAGTCGAGTCAAGAAGCTTTTATTGCCATTTCAACCATATATAGCTGACGCAGTACACAGTGAAATGAATCAACGTTCCTGAACCCTGGTGCTACATAAAACAACAATCACAGAAAGCACAGGGTTAAGGACTAGTAAGTGTCCTCGCCACATAAAGTGCATCGTGTGCAACCTAGTGCAAACAGTGCAAAGACAATACAAGACAGTGCAAGACAATACAGGATAGTGCAAGACAAATACACAAAACACAAAATAGCGCTGCTAGTAAACCTGTTGTATATTGGACATTGCGGTGTAAAAAATAAAATAAAAACTAATTAAATTTAGAATGGGTTTTCATGGGAATTGTATTGGTTTTAATGGAAACTCTTAGGGTTCGCCTGGATGTCTTCTTATTTGTTGCTTTGTGTGACAATTGTGTGTCCATGTTATGTCTAATGCAGGGGTCACCAACATGATGCCACGCGGGCAACAGGTAGCCCGCAAGGACCACATGAGTAGCCCGCAGGCCTTTTCTAAAAATAGCTGTTTCCTACTTTGTTAAATCATTGTTGATAATTATAATGAGAAATCATTAACATGATCAGTGTCTTCACATAGATGAATATCATTAATTAATAATAATAACATATAATAACATTTGTAATTTCAGATCAAACTGAAAACTGTGTGTATCAAACTGGTAGCCCTTCACATTAATCAGAACCCAAGAAGTAGCTCTCAGTTTCAAAAAGGTTGGTGACCCCTGGTGTAATGGATATCTGAACCACGGATAGAAGATTTTTTTAGCAAGTTGTAGATCACATTTTGTTGAAACCAGTTAGCATTCATTCATGGTCCAGTGCCAGCGTACATTATAGAACAACATTTATTGAAAACAATAAATAAATATCAGTAATGGTTTTAATGGTTTGCACCAGATGGTTTGTAGTGCAACCCTTTAGAACTTATGTTCAGTTTCTATTGTTTTATAAGCAGATAGTGAATGATTAGGTACAAATGGTGGCTAAAACAAGAATCTAATGATGTGTGTAGATTTCTAAACCTCTGAGATACAAGAGTAACTTCACAGTCTGTGCTGTAAACAACCCTGGAGTGTATCATGTTCCCGAAATGATCGTGAGCTCATTCAGTGTTCCCTAATAGGTCTGATTGAGCATTTATTCGTGCTTTTTTTTTTCTTTCATGGTAAAGCATCGTGACTTTGGAGGCGCCCACGGGGTTTTGTTGGGAATCTGTGCGCTGTGAGCTGGCCTCTTCATCCTCTCTCTCTCTCTCTCTCTCTCTCTCTCTCGCTCTCTTTCTTCTCGAGTCGTTACAGCCACAGGGGGAGGGGATGAAGCTAAGAGCCGGGCAAAAAAAAAAAAAAAAAAAAAAAGGAAGGAAGGAGGCAAAAAAAAGAGGAAGAAGTCAAGGGACACTTTTTGTGGAGCCGGAACACGTGGGGCAGGGCTTTAAAAGTCTTCTTTGGGATTCGATCTTCATTTATTACCTTCTATATTTAATGATCATACAGTTAACATATAGTTTAGTCTTTCTCTTTTTATTTCTACACTCGTGTGTACACAAATATAGATATGTTTAGTAAACACTGACTCGCCTTGCTGTCTTATGTGAGGTGTTGGATAACTGTGCTACAGTTCCCCATCCGATTGGGTGAAAAAAAGATTTTAAAAAGATGGAAAGCTCCAGGAAGACGAGTTCACAACCGGGATGGAAACTCTTAAGGGAATCGCTGCTTCTGTGCCTTTTCGCCGGTAAGACTCATTTTATGGCAACTGATCCTACAGTGTTATAGAAACATGTATGCATCAGGCATGATCATTCTTAAAGAGTGTGTGTAAATATTTCTCCATGATCTCCCATGTTTTTTTTTTTTTTTTAATCTTTCCAACAAACCTCAAATGCATTGTGATCATTGTTGTCACACAATCTAATACATGTTGCCGTTGTTTTTTGCAACGGAAATACAAATGTTGTCATACAGTCCAATGAAATAGTAACTCAAAAGTCCTAGACTTGATTGAGATTGTAAACTTTTCTGTAGGTAATAGCTCAATGAAGCGCCTATTAGTAATGCCAGCACATTGCTAAAGCCCTATTCACAATGCACAATCACACAGGTGGGGGTTACTCTGGGTGGTAACATTTAAAAAAGGTGCCTGAAGCACTATGGGCTCTTTTGTCCTAATCCTGTTGGCCGACAGGACCCAGAGGAATGAGCAGGACCTCCTGGAGACCACACATGGTGGTACACACACATACACTCATCAACACCACACATTAAACTGAAGGGGGTGGGGGTTCCACATGTAAACCGCTGCCACCTACACAAGATTTACTGCAGGGATTGCAGTTTTCTTTTTGGGATTTCATTGTGGCTGTGGCATCACTTCCGATTATTTAGTCAACAGGGTTTAGATATGTCAGCAATCATTTGTTTTGTGTGGGTGGAGAATGTTTTGCATTTTATTTGACTGATCATGTATAAAAAATTCTAGTCCATCCCAAAATGTTTTCATTGTATGCTTTATGTTTTGGGAAATACTTAAATAGGAGACCATGTTGGGGCTGATATGCTGGGAACTTTTGGCAAAATCCTAGAGATCTCTGAAAAAGCTCCAGGAGATTTTTTTCTATCTCTAATCTTACAGTGCTGATCCAGCTAATTACATGCCTTTGCTCAGAATCCTAGAGCAAAGTGTGTTAAAAATTGGGGTGGGGTGTCTCTTTCTACATGGTTGAAAAATTCAAGCCAAGCCTTATTGAGCTAATCATCTCATTAAAATAAATGCAAACCAGATGGCTGCTCGTTGTTAACTGGTCTTAATTTTGCATCTGAGAAGAGACTATCCAGAAGTCATTAATTGGACTATAATGAAAGACGTTGTCACAAACAAGTGCAAATGCTATTGTATAGTCATCGGCTTTAAGAAAGCCAGCAATTGTTACTACATAAAAAAAAAGGAATGCAAGAAAAGAAAAAAGAAAGAAGTGTCAGTGAGCAGGAGGAGCCTAGATAGTGTATAGCACATGCAAGCTCAGCAAGAAGGATGAGGGAAAATAAGTTCATCCAGGTTGTGTTTAGAAACAGGTAAGAAAACTGTATTATGCTGTAGTGTTTATACTTTTACATGTTTACCACAATCGGTCATTGAATTTAAAGATTTAAAGTCTAGTGTCTTTATTTAATGCACATCAAATCTTCATGACTTTAAACTTTAATATTTGTTACAAAATGTTCCTTCATTGACAGAAATGTCAATCATGGTCATGTGAAGAAAAAAGAAAAATGCATTGTACCCACATTAGTTTAGAGGTTCTAGTTTATTTGTAGGCATACTGGTATTTATCTTTATGTTTGTCTGCAATTACAGGCCACGGAGAGGCTCAGTGCAGTGGTTGTATTGAGTACTGCTGCGATGGAGTGCCTCCTTTCTGCTGCTCGTACTACGCCTACGTGGGGGATGTACTCTCGTAAGTACCCAGTGCAATGTGCATAACCACAGACACACGTCTCCCCCTGACATCTTAACTTTAGCTGTTACATCCTGCTGTTACCAGTCGGTTGAACTTCGACCTTTAGACAGCTGTTTTTTAATTGCCATGCTCATGAATCTGAAACCTCACTAATTTCCAGTGCTCTGGAACAATAAACTTTCCTAACGAGCTCTTTTCTTCAAAAAACTGTCTTTAGCTGAGGAGTCCAATTTTTTTGCTATGAATGGCCAACTGAAGGCTGTGAGCAAAAATAAATGTTTCATTATACTAAACATTATATTAACATTAAATTTGCCATGGTTCCTCTTGTTTATAATTTCATAAAGTTTTAAAATAGATAATAGATAGAAAACATTACTCTGTAATTTTTCTTAATTAATGCAGTTATATTTTCAAAGTTCTGCTTCAGTGAAACTTGTAGTACATTGAAAAACAATCAAATTCATGTACAACAGATTTCAGTGCCTAAAATAACTATTCAGTGACCTCCAAAGTTTTCCCAAAGTTTTTTACTTTTTTCCTTTTCTCATTTGTGGCATGATGAGCCAAATCAAAAGTTACCACAGGCCAACTTTGGCATGCAGACATTAGTTTTGGTACCTCTGGTCTGTAGGGATTTCTGTTCTGCTCTGTAACCAAATTTGTACATGGTACCTCAACTGCTTTGAAAAATATTTGTAACTTTCTTTTACAGCAGTGGGAACCATTAAGGGGTTCTATTGAGAATGATTTAATAATAGAAAGAAGTAGAACACTCTTAGGAAGCCAAGAACCTGTGAGGGGTTTGTGTTTCTCAAATAACTACAGTTATGAAGCGATTACAGTCCGAAAGGCAAATCATGCATTAAAGGTTCTTTCACAAAGATCTACACTTAATTCCTGGCAAGTGAGTATATGATATATGGGCAGAAGTTCTCTGTGCAACACTTTATACTTGTTTGATCAGATGTGTTAAATGTTTTGGGGTTTTTTTGTCCTATGCTTCTTTAACTTTTGTCTTTAGTGCTCCATCTTTTTTCTGTGACAGAACAGTGTTGACATGGCCTTTTGCAGACAATAATGAAGGATTTATCTTTTCCAAGCAGCAAATACATTTGAACAACTTGGGTGGTCGGGCTTGCCATTACAACATTGCTGACTGTTTTGGGGGATAGAAAGACCCAGATACGGATGATTCATTATGTTTGTCAGGTTACAAACAATATTGCACTTTTGTATGAAATTGGCAATACATACAGTCAGCTTAAGATTTATTGGGACCCTTGGTAAGGCTGTTTCACACTGGACATTTTGTTCCATTAACCCACAGACACATGTACTGTAACCATAAAGAAAGCGACTGCAAGGCTGGTGGAAATATCACACTTTTTATCCCTTGACCGAATTAACACAAGGAAGAAAGTGTCAGTTAAAAACAGAAGTGTTGTTAGTGTGAAAGAATGTGCCTAATGAGATGTTCATTTACAGTTGCAGTGTAATTAGAGATAACAAATCTTCAGTTTGGGCTGTTCATTAATTTATTATGTCAAGGACCAGGCCCACATTAATGTTAACTGTGGTGGTGAACATCTAGGTCTGGTCCTAATTTTAATTATCTGCCTAGTTAAGAGTAAGAGAGCTTCCACATTTAGATTTTTCCTTTTTTTGGAAATGAAAAATCTCTGGACAATTTACAAGTCCAAACAGGCTATTGGCTAACAAAATATAAGAGATCGATAGATCCCTTTGTCAGCATAAAATCACTTGAGTTTTTCATAATGCTTGCTGAGAGTTAAGAGCAATGAAAACTAAGTTCAGTCTGCAATACTTTTTTTCTTCAGATTTTATATGTCTGTTCATTATTCTGCTGGGAAAAAATGACAAGACAATTGTAGCTTGACAGTGTCCAATGATTGTGTAATCAGTATCCTGTCAATATTCAATCTGAGATATTTTGGAGGACAAACAGCTCCAACACATCATTTATACTCAACAGTGGTGTTTAGTTCTTTTCTGTTTAACTATCCTGCTTTTTATTGTAAGCCCACCTTGATTGTTTGTTGCAACAATTTTTGTTTCATCTGACCACACACCCAGATTAGAGTGAAGGGTTTCAGTACTGTATTGTACACTCCAAACACTTATATTTGTGGTTACATGAAAGGAAATGCTTTCCTCTGATGTTCCATGCAAATATTTTGTTCTACAAATACCCAGCCATGATCTAACAGTAAATGTGTGTGTGTTCAGGCATGTAGCTAGGTTTTATAGCTATATGTCTGATTTATGACACTTGGCAGACTGTCTCATTTTTGTGTAGTCTCTAATATGTCCCATGTCGATGAAAGAGAACTATTATTAATGTTGCAATGACGCAGGAGGTTATAAATGAACATGCAAGTTAACTCACCAGTCTAAATGATAAAATGTAAATTAATTATATATCCAGAATATTACAGTACAATTTTCTTAGATTCTATGTTTTTATTTATAAGGGCATAAATGTTTATCTGGTTCTGACCAACTTTTTTATACAAATAAATCATAGTGACCAAAAAAACAAATGTTATGTGGTTTTATTATGTGTTTTTTTTTTTTAAGTAAACATTCAGAAACCAGATCGGGGAAAAACGAAATTCACCCTATAATTCAGTAATGTTTTCTTTTTTTTAATCAACATCTCATTAGAGTCATAATTATTATGATTTTTTTATATCATAAATGAAGCAAATGGCTCTATTTATAACTAATCCTTCACACTGTAGAATGGTGAGTTTCCAGTTGTTTGGAGATGGCCTTATAACCCTTCCTAGACTAATGAGCAGTAGCAATTGTTTTCTGAGGTCATGTCTAATGTCATTTATTTGTGGCATGATATAGATTAACCTTGATGTTCTTTGAACAAAACAATGTCTTTTATAGAGGTAGTCACACTTCTTAATTATTGATCTTGTGTATTTCATTAGTAACAACTGGCAGCTAAAACTCTCTCTATATCTGTAAAATTGGAAAGGGTGTACTTTTTCCACCTGGTTTATGATTGTTTGTTTGTTTATTTATTTATTTATTGTTTGTATAGAAGTTGGTAGGGACTACACAGTTGTAATTTAAACCCTGATATATATAGGCCCTGATAAACTTCATAGGTCTGTCATCTAAATAAATGATTGTGAATTATGTTAACTGTTTGCTTATATGTTTGTTTATTATGCAACGGTAACATATGTTTTTGTTAACAATTCTAGGGGCACAGCTATTTCAGGGATCGTATTCGGAGTAGTCTTTTTGATGGGTGCTGTGGCAGCCATATTTTTGTGCATTTGCATGTGCTTGAAGAATGGCCGTGGAGCGAGAGTGGGCGTCTTTAACACATCATACATCAACACAGTGACTCAGGGCTATGCAGGTAACAATTCATCACACTTTATCACACTCTTTACAGAACTGAATTACATAGTCCACAGGGGAACATCGCTGTTAAAGATGAACTGATAGTGCTTAAATGGATGTTTTTTCTATATTGCTACATCTCTATATCTGGCATTTACATTGTCGTATTAAGTTTTTTTGTCTTTCACACACAGGGCCACCACCCCCTTACAGCTTTGACTATGAGATGTTTCCCCCAGATCTTCAACCTCCTCCATATACCCCAATGCCTACCAGAACAGGGAACTACTCCCCACCCCCACCATATCCAGGCTACAATCAAAAATAAACTTTCCTCATGCACGTACGCAAGACATGGCTTGGAAAACACTACTTATGATATACAGAGTGGCGCTAATGTTCGAAAATATTAAAAGTTGCCTCGGGTACATCGCAAGGATGAAAAATTTAACTAAACTCTGCAATGTCATGCATTCTAACGACCTGCCGCCTTGTGAATATGATTTATATTAATGGGGATGTGGATCATTCCCAGTATTTGTATATGTTTTTTTTTAATGGCTTGTGTGAACATTTAAATGGATATGCAGGTGGTCTATGAAGAGTTGGATTATTCTTTGACACAAAATGTAGAAGCAATGCTATAGATAAAGCCATGCTCCATTTTGGGATTTGGATTGTTTCATGAAGATCCATTTGCAGGACTTTCATCTGTGAACAGAAACCAGACAATAATAAAATCAAAGGTTTATAAGTCAAAGAAATTCCATACAGGACAATAACTGTAGGAAAGTGGTTGGGCATACTGATCGGAAGAAGGAGAAAGTCCCTTGTCGCTCGACTTTTTGGATGTGCCATGTCTTAAATGTAAGGCCACTTAAAAGCGTCAGCCAAATGAGCACAAATAACCTGACTCTTTTATTACCATGGTTTTTGCTTTTTATATTCCACTGGACATATGAGAGAAATACAATCTTTCAAGTGAGGTATAATAATTTAAAGAACAAAAATAAACACTCTTGAAAACTGCGTAAACAGAATTTATTTTCTATGTTTTCTCATTTACTCACCGGATATGCCTGTGTGTATTGACCATTGTGTTTGTGGGTGTTAAAAATTTGACTGTCTCTCCAGATTTGATGCTGAGATGCCACAGCAATTTACATGCCGTTCTGACACAAACCTTTTTCATTTTGGGGTTGCATTGCATCAAAAATATACCCTAAAGTTTATCCTGCGTGACTCCATGTAAAACGTTAAGACATGTTCAGTTTGCAAACAAATGGCTACTAATTATCCACAAGCTCTGCCCTATATTACTCTTTGCATTGTTGCATATTCAGTAAAAGCATTCACTCATCTTCAAGAGACTAATCAGCTGAGACTCTAATCCTGCAGCTGCAATGCAAAAGTGTTCTTTCTTCTCAGCAGGCTCTGCTACCATACCTGCTTTCCATTTCATTCCTCACTGCAGGTACATGAGACATTGTTGCTTAATCAGCAGTATTTCCTTAACTTGTGAGGCATGCTTTATGCGTTTCTAATAGCACTTTGTTCAGGTCACAAAACAGTTTGGGTACTGACCATGTCCTTCATCCAGCTACATCACAGAAGAACACAAATTAGAAATATACAAAACAGCTATTTACACAGCTTCAAGAGTTTACACAAGATGAAGCATTCGTTACTCTGCATTCACTAGTTATTATTTTAGTAGTAGTGTGGACTCACTGTCCACTTTATTAGGAACATGTAGCGGTGCAATAAAATCATGCAGATACAGCTCAAGAGCTATAGTTTTTCTTCACAACAAGCATCACATCGGAGGTAAAATATGTTCTTTCTGATTTAGGATATTAACATACTAGAAATAACTTTACACAAAAACACTGATTGAGCAACAGTTCTGTTGGTAGACATGCTTTGCTAATGTAAGAGGCCAGAGATAAATACCAAAGTACCAAGAAGGGTATAATAATATACATAATAACTTATATAATATTTTTCCCACCCGTGTTAAATAGAAAAACATCTCAGCATGCAGAACACATAAAATCTTGTGGTGAATGAGCTAAACAGAAGAGCATCTACATTATTTCCTGTCAGCCTAGACCAAGAATCTGGATATTATGCACAGACAGGTGAAGACTGAGTAAAAACAGGTTATTTTTATTCTTAATCTTCAACTTTCCTGTTAATTATTCCCATGATAGTCACAGATTCCTTTTATTGTAGTGGAACGCAGTTCTGTTTCCTATGGCCTCTCTTATCAACATGGTATTTCCACCCATAAGCGTCATTCGCTCTGGGTTTTTGTTTGTGTTTGTTCATTTTGTTCTAGAGATTTTTGTGTCCCAGAGGATCAGCAGTTTATGAAATACTCAAACATGCCCATCTGGTACAAACATGTTTCAACATTCACATTCCTGTTCACCCTGTACACCTCAGATTTGCAGTACAACTCCTGCCACCTGCACCAAGGAGATGGTAGTGGGTTTTAGAAAGTGTAAAGCTGTGTTTAAACCAGTTACCATCATGGGTGAGGAGGGTGGGGTTGTGGACAACTACAAGTTCTTGGGTGTTCACTTGAACAGCAGATTGGACTGGAGAACCAACTTTGACACGGTGTATAACAAGGGGTTGTGCAGACTTTTTATTTCCTGAGGAAGCTCAGATTATTTAATGTATGCAGTAGGATGCTGGAAATCTTTTATCAGTCTGTTGTGGTAGGTGCTCTTTATAGTGCCGTGGTCTGCTGGGGGAGTAGCATCAGTGCCAGGTAAGCAGGCAGGATCAATAAAATCATCCACAAGGCTGAATATATAATCAGACACACACTGGACACACTGAAGACAGTGAGGGACAACAGGTCACCGAACAAACTCCTGTCAATCATGGAAAATCCATCCCACCCACTATATGATCCCATGCAGAGGTAGCAGAGTTCATTCTCCAACAGACTGATTCAGGTTTGCTGTCACAAAGAGCGGTTCAGGAAATCATTCCTATTGTTTCCCATTGCACTGTACAATGATTTACCTATATGAAATCAGATGCTAATAGTAACATAAACATATCCTATTATTTACTGTCACTTTATGCACACATACATACACTGACAATTTGCACAATTCATTACTTTCTTTTCTTCTTTTGAACTGGCAGTTTGCACTCTGTTTTTTTTATGTAGTATAATCTGCAATATTGTATTAATTTATATAAATCACAATTAATTAATTACACTCTGTTTTTCCCCCTACTACTATTTGTGTAAATTGCTGCTGCTGTAACGCAATAATTTCCATCACGGGATCAATAAAGTCTGTATGTCTGCCTGCCTGTCTGCCTGTCTGTCTGTCTGTCTGTCTGTCTGTCTGTCTGTCTGTCTATCTATCTATCTATCTTCTTTGAACATGAAGCTCTTGACATTGCTTTTGTGGACAGGAAGCATATGTATGAGTAATGTTTTACATTTTTACTTTCTTTACTTTTCAGATCTATGAAAAGCAATTTAGGTGGATTTATAAGTGGATTTAGTTCCAGAAAGACCAGGATTTACTGGCCAGGACAATAAAACCTTCTCATATCAATTGTTCTTTTTTTGTTGTATTTTTTTTTTATTTATTTTTTTTTGCAGGGAAAGAAAAATATAACCCAAGAGAAAGCATGCTTATTAAAACAGGTATAAGGTGCTGCAGCTGCTTTCTGTTGCTCTGATGGGCCACCACAAAGGGGCAGCAAATACCAGCACAGACATCTCGGGTTAAATTATTATTTTTTTTGCCAGTAGATCGTCCAGTCAAATATATTTTTAAGCAGTTCAAGTAAGCTTTTGCGTAATAAATGAGAGTTATGGATCATGAATGATCTCTGTGTAGGCTAGTGAAGTCACCTCACCTATGAGTGTCGTGGGCCGGTTAAACAACCACCAAAGACACATTTACACACACACACACACAGAAAGAGAGAGAGAGAGAGAGAGAGAGAGAGAGAGAGAGAGAGAGAGAGAGAGAGAGAGAGAGAGAGAGAGAGAGAGAGAGAGAGAGAGAGAAATTGCTTGCCAATTCCAGGCATTTTAGAGCCGACTCTTTTAAGATGACCTTCTGATGCAGAGTCAATTGACTCACTGGAACCGACTCAAAGCGCCGACTCTGTACAATATATTTAGGCAGCATGTCTAATGAACTCAGTGAACCTTTAGTCACATGTCTGCACAAAGTAATAATAATTTCTAATTCTACACGATTAAAACGTGTTTGTCAAACGCCAAATCGATTACATTTACAGCTTGTACATTTTAGGCCCATTATTATCAATAGTAAAAAATAAAAAATGAATACCAAGATAAAATTATTTCAAATAAAACATTTTCTAAGAACAAGATATGTTTGCTCATTCCTGCTTCAAGTGTGCTTATTCTAATCACACATTCATCACTTATTAAATATGATTATACTATTAGTAAATATACCTATTTGAAATACATTATAGAAGCCAGTGACAGGCCATGCATTTAACCCCTAGGCCGCCAGTGGTGTCCTTCCTGTATCAATACACCTTTTAATACTATCATTATGATGCCTTGACTATAGAAACCATCAATATTATACAACGGAGTATAACAGAACATTCCATCACAGATAGCTATCTCATGCAGCTGCATGAATGCTATTACTAAAGCATGAAACCCAATTAACCCCATTTAACAAGTCTCCTTCCACTGCAGTCACAACAACATACATCATCTCTAGGAGAAGCACCAATAGTAACCTCATAAAATGCCCCCTGGATTTTCTGTGCATTTTTGTGCATTTGTTTTTATATTAATTCTACAGGAAAGAAAATGCAAATGTATAAATGAGCTTAACAACTGTTTTGAAGTGTTTTGGCTGACCTTTTCTCAAATTGTCCAGCTTTTCTTAAACCAAAATCAATTTCTTCACCTCTGTCAGCCATTGTGGAATAAAAAACAGCTTTTAAATCCATATGGATATATTTGAGCTTGTGCAGCTTGCTACAGATGCAGTTGTTGAGCTCTGACTAGTGCGCTGTCTGACCATCCAGTCAAAAGACGCGAAAATGCTGACGGTATTGGATGCCTGCTGGATGGCTCTGGAGTCAGCAACTTGTAAACATTGTTAAAGCAACAGCTTCAAGCAACATGGATTTTACGCTATAAGACTTTGCACTGGTGATCCTGAAGCGCTTATGACAGATTGCTGTACGGCTGAAATCTGATTGGATAGAAACTCTAACCTAAACTTGGTTGTGTGCCACTTGGTTGTGAAAAGGAACGCTTCGAAATGAAGAGAATAGGCTATTGGGAATAACTTAATACATATTCATGGGCAAAATGATATATAACCGTAAATCAGTGATTGTGATAGCATTTAGGCTAGCAGAGAAGGCCTTGCTAGGACTTGTGGCCCACTCCTCGATAGAAACGCATAATAATGTAAAAGGTTTAAAAGTAACAAAAACAAAACAAAACACCATACTAGAAGCGAAACATTTTTATTTTCTGATTTTTATGCCCACAGTTTACAATTAATAGTTTCACAACAGGTCTCCAACATGCCTAGTTTTTGACTACTATTAGAAATCATTTGACTTTATTTTCTGTTAATGTTGTTGATAGAGGAGATCAAGTCGTGCCCACTGGCATCTCCTGGCTTCATGGTTTTTTTCTGACTTTATGTGATTACATCTCCTGTGTAGGAACTGAAACGAACGAGTGCAGACATGCTTTAGAGCCGAATGTCCATGTCTTAATGATTGGGTTCGGAGACTCGACTCTTTCCGGGATCGAGTCGCCCTCCTACGCGTTGTTTGGTCGATCAGGTGACGCTGCGTGGTGTACAGTCTCGCTGTTCTACACACTTGCACCAAGAGCACGGATAAAACCCAATACCGCTTTGTGAAGGACAAAGAAAAAGGGAAAAACTTCAGGGTCGCTGAATTTCAGGATCGTCGGGGAGAGAGATCTGCAGGAGAATGTGCGACCGTCGGCTTTTCTTCGTGTTGGCGGCGGCGGTGTCGGTGGCGGTGGTGTCGGTGAGCTCGGCGCTCTCGCTGGAGGTAGGAACGCGATACGGCTGTGTGTGTGGACGTATAACAACTATAGGGTTACATTGTGCTTATTTATATACAATAAAGGGCTGGTAGTTCATTCAGTCATAGGATTGGTGTTATTTCACCTCTGATGGTCTTAAAAACTTGTACCACATATCCTCGTAAACCCCTGGGATGACTGAAACACAGATTAAAAAGATTTATATATAATAATAGCACCTATTTCAGATGAATATGTTCGGAAATTAAAGGCTAAAGGTTTTTATTTCTTGGTTTAATTTGTGTATATATATATAGTTATTATATTACGGCGGATTGTGTGCTGAAAAACCCCCGATTATTTGTATCTCGTTGCCATAAGATGACATGGCGTTCCTGGGAATAAAACGGAATATATTTGTTGCCATTTCTCCCTGATTAATTGCATTTATTGATTACATCGGAGCTTTGATTAATGAAATCAATTGATTCGAAGCAAATATCTATAAATATAACTATATTGACGAAGCGGACATTAAACCACTACATTTCATATCATGTTTCCCCCCCGAGAAGATTGAAACATTGCTGATTAGCACAATGTAGAAGCCTAAAACATGATCTTTATCAGCGTTTCTTTTAAATACCATGGGTTTAATTCGGGGTTGCTGCTCGCACAGAGCTTCTGTCTTAACAATTGCGCAGTAGTCGCCCTGGTTTCATTTATAAATAGCAACGCTGTTAGGGGTGATAAATGCAGTTTGTATAGTCTGAAGGAATTCAAAAGTATCACCAGATCTTTTGCTTCTCTTGTATTTGTATGTTGTAAACAATAATATATATATTTTATAATAATAATCATTAAATAAGGGACTGTTTGGTGAGGAACATGTTTCCCACACAGTCTGCTGTGCACTGGAATAGTTGGATGTAACCTACAGAAGCAAAAATGGCGTCTCTCAGCAAACTGCAGTTAGCTGAGCCTTTGGATTCACTGAGACTCCCAGAAAGAGGACAATAGTATTTACTCTGAAGGTGTAAAGTCTTTTACAAGACCAAATTACCCAACTGTAACAAACCCTAGACTTTAACATGGTATTGTTAATAATGTTGATGCACTAACCCCCAACCCCCAAGACTCAACAAGCTCTGCCATATCTTGGGCCTCAAATTCAACCATATTGATGAATGCATATTTACTAGATTGTATTGTCCATTCACTACACCATCAACACATCCAAACACCATCAGGGTGAGCAAAACAACAGGCTTTTCACGGCGTTACATTCATTGAATGTCCATTTGTCCATCGTACATTTCCATGACCTTAATAATAAAAAGATGTAAATTTTTCATAACACTGGTATTTTAGTGTTTCTTGGGCATTTCTCAGGCTCATTTGACAAACACAAAATGCACTTATCTTATTGTTTGTATTTAAGTAACAAACTTGGCTCAAACTCGCAACATTAGTACATAATATAGTTGATGTATGGACTATACTCTGTTAGCATAAATCATCCTTAATGCTGACCATTCAGGCTGTTAAAAGCACTAAGCCATAGTCAATATCGATAATGCATAATGTGAGATTTATGTTGAAGGAGAGCTAGCTAGATTTAAGGTCTTGGTTGATCTCCCCCATTTAACTCTGTTATAAAATCATTCAACTATAGTTATCTTAACTAGTGTGTTTGTTTGTCCAATAGCTTGTCATTATATCCTTTTTTTTGTAACATGGCCTGGGGATACTTATTTCCCTTTGTTATAAAATGTTTCTTATTATGTAATCGTAAGAATGATTTTCAGGTTGCTTGCTATATTTCAACCTCCTGACTTTTTTTGTAGTAATATGCAGTAACATGTTAAGTATGCCTATATTTAATTTACTTATAATAGTTTTGTTTCTTTAAATTTATTATAGAAAAATTGTTTAGCACCAACTGCAGACTTTTGTTGCCAGCCATTAGAAAACCGCATAAACATAGTCTTTTATAGATTTGCTTTCGACAAATTGTGGCTTTGTTCTGCCTGATCTGCCTCCTCATGTGTTTTCTTTTCAATTACCCTTGTGGTGCACTTCTGTTCAGCCGCTTTATTCAGTGCTGTATGGTCTGAAAAGTTCACATTACCTACAGTGGAATGGAAAGCATTCAACACTGGTCATTGGAAAAGCTCGGTGTTGAATAGGCAGCTTTGTTTGGCTGGAACACGACTTGTCAGCAGGTGAGGGATGTTGTGTCTGCAGGGAAGAGCCGAGCCATGGCCTCCTGCACAATCGCTTTGACCAGCTGCCCAGGATTCATCCAGTCTGCAGTAACTTTCTTTTCGGCTTCTCCCGTTAGGGGTCGCCACAGCGGATCCTCCGCACGTTTGATTTGGCACATGTTTTACGCTGGATGCCCTTCCTAACGCAACCCTCCCCAATTTATCCGGGCTTGGGACCGGCACTAAGAGTGGCTGGGGATGGTTCCCTGACCGGGAATCGAACCCGGGTCGCAGCGGTGGGAGCGCTGCATCTTAACCACTAGACCACCAGGGGACCTATTCATCCAGTCTGCAGTAATGCACCAAAATTAATTTGATATTTTATTTGTCCTATATTTGGGAGGAAATTGTCCAGGTAGCTTTTGTGCTTTCCGAAGATATTAGCTTGTCATTATCTGGTTTGGTATGTCGACATGGAGAAGTGCATGGCTAGATAACTATCTAATCAAGTGGATAGTTGTAAGTTAACCAATATAAATGTGTGTGTGTGTGTGTGTGTGTGTGTGTGTGTATATGAATATGTATGTGTGTGTATATGTATATGTATGTGTGTGTATATGTATATGTATGTGTGTGTGTATATGTGTATATATATATATATATATATATATATATATATATATATATATATATATATATGAGAAACAGTACAGACCAAAAGTTTGGACACACCTTCTCATTCAAAGAGTTTTCTTTATTTTCATGACTATGAAAATTGTAGATTTACACTGAAGGCATCAAAACTATATATTAACACGTGGAATTATATATGGAATTATATACATAACAAAAAAGTGTGAAACAACTGAAAAATGTCATATTCTAGGTTCTTCAAAGTAGCCACCTTTTGCTTTGATTACTGCTTTGCACACTCTTGACATTCTCTTGATGAGCTTCAAGAGGTAGTCACCTGAAATGGTCTTCCAACAGTCTTGAAGGAGTTCCCCGAGAGATGCTTGGCACTTGTTGGCCCTTTTGCCTTCACTCTGCGGTCCAGCTCACCCCTAAACCATCTGGATTGGGTTCAGGTCCAGGTCCGGTGACTGTGGAGGCCGGGTCATCTGGTGCAGCACCCCATCACTCTCCTTCTTGGTCAAATAGCCCTTGATGCCTTCAGTGTGACTGTACAATTTTCATAGTCATGAAAATAAAGAAAACTCTTTGAATGAGAAGGTGTGTGTGTATATATATATATATATATATATATATATATATATATATATATATATATATATATATATATATATATATATATATACACACACCAACACACCTGTCAGGTTGGATGGTAAACGTTGGTGGACAGCCATTTTTAGGTCTCTCCAGAGATGCTCAACTGGGTTTAAGTCAGGGCTCTGGCCATTCAAGAACAGTCACGGAGTTGTTGTGAAGCCACTCCTTCGTTATTTTAGCTGTGTGCTTAGGGTCATTGTCTTGTTGGAAGGTAAACCTTTGGCCCAGTCTGAGGTCCAGAGCACTCTGGAGAAGGTTTTTGTCCAGGATATCCCTGTACTTGGCCGCATTAATCTTTCCCTCGATTGCAACCAGTCGTCCTGTCCCTGCAGCTGAAAAACACCCCCACAGCATGATGCTGCCACCACCATGCTTTACTGTTGGGACTGTATTGGATAGGTGATGAGCAGTGCCTCGTTTTCTCCACACATACTGCTTAGAATTAAGGCCAAAAAATTCTATTTTCGGTCTCATCAGACCAGAGAATCTTATTTCTCACCATCTTGGAGTCCTTCAGGTGTTTTTTAGCAAACTCCATGCGGGCTTTCATGTGTCTTACACTGAGGAGAGGCTTCCGTCGGCCCACTCTGCCATTAAGCCCCGACTGGTGGAGGGCTGCAGTGATGGTTGACTTTCTACAACTTTCTCCCATCTCCTGACTGCATCTCTGGAACTCCGCCACAGTGATCTTTGGGTTCTTCTTTACCTCTCTCACCAAGGCTCTTCTCCCCCGATAGCTCAGTTTGGCCGGACGGCCAGCTCTAGGAAGGGTTCTGGTCGTCCCAAACGTCTTCCATTTAAGGATTATGGAGGCCACTGTGCTCTTAGGAACCTTAAGTGCAGCAGAAATCTTTTTGTAACCTTGGCCAGATCTCTGCCTTGCCACAATTCTGTCTCTGAGCTCTTCAGGCAGTTCCTTTGACCTCATGATTCTCATTTGCTCTGACATGCATTGTGATCTGGAAGGTCTTATATAGACAGGTGTGTGGCTTTCCTAATCAAGTCCAATCAGTATAATCAAACACAGCTGGACTCAAATGAAGGTGTAGAACTATCTCAAGGATGATCAGAAGAAATGGAAAGCACCTGAGTTAAATATATAAGTGTCACAGCAAAGGGTCTGAATACTTAGGACCATGTGATATTTCAGTTTTTCTTTTTTAATAAATCTGCAACAATGTCAACAATTCTGTGTTTTTCTGTCAGTATGGGGTGCTATGTGTACATTCATGAGGAAGAAGAATGAACTTAAATGATTTTAGCAAATGGCTGCAATATAACAAAGAGTGAAAAATTTAAGGGGGTCTGAATACTTTCCGTACCCACTGTATATATAATATAAAATTAACATTTTTTAAATAAAACTCTTTATCAGTGCTAGATCTTTAAATGGCTGCAGGTTTTACTCTATTTACATGCCCTGGAGAAAATCCCAAGTGCCTCCAGCAGGTTGTTTCATTGGGTGTATGATGAGATCCATGGTTTATGTCGATTCTCCAGTGGTCCTGCTGCTTTGGCAACGGTGCTGCAACTAAGTGCAATCAACTGTGCAGACATATTGTGACAGATGTTTCTTCTTGGGTTAGATGACCTTTGCCCTTTACAGTCAGCTGTGACCAGGAAATGTGATTAGTGCAGAGCTTGAAAGCCCCCAGGAGACCCTATTCCACCAGGAAGCCACAGATGGAGTAACCTTGGCATCATGACCTGAATACAGGTAGCAGCATCACAGGTTGTGTGTTATGTGTTCCCTCCTCATTGGATATCAGAGCTCATATTAAAATATTGCTTTTGAGAGATTTATTTTACTCTGCAGACCGTTTTGCTTTGTGAATAAAATCAGATTTTTGCCTTTATGATTTCACGTCTTTGCAAGTTAATCAATGGAGCATTTTAATGAAGCCTCTTCAAAGAGGTGATATTTTCTTGTGCTCTGAACGTAGATTTAGTGTGATGGTGAATGTGTAAGTGTAGGTTAGCTTTCCAAATATATGGACAAGATAAATATAGATGTATAATAACTATATATTTATGGTGTTTTCGTTGTGTTTTAAATAGTCTTGGTTGTGTTTGAACCCCTCCCTTTGTCCCTTCATCCCTGCATTACATGTTTGTTGTAGCACCCAGGCCATCCCTCAGTGCTCACCCCTATAATAAGTGCTCCCTCGGGTAGAAGTGATGGAGATGATGTTCATGCACCTTTCCATGTTTCTGCTGCTGTTTATTTTCTACTCATCTCATTATAAATTAACTCCAAGTGTAGCTTTTTTATATTTTTTTATTTCTGATTCCTGCTTAGATTGTTTGGTAATGATTTCTCCAAGTGAATCCCCATGGAAATATCATAATGCATGGTCTAACTCTAGATATAAAACCCATATATCCCAGTTTGTAAGTGAGTCTAATTTTAGAGCACTTGTGAAAGGGTGGAGCAGAGGCCACTTGCTAGCTGTGCAAAACCTTTCCTGCTTCACTTTCCTGTTTTTCGCTTAGGGGAATTTCCACTGTTTGTTTGACCCCTGGTGGTGCGAAGACAAAAGGTGTTAGTCATTGTCTGTGTTGTGTATGTGTGTGTTACGTGCTCATACACAGGTTTTCCCAAAAATCTTCATACATAGCAAATTCTAAACATTTCAAAATCTTCTAAATCTTGTGAATACTCAGTTTATATTTTAGATGTATATTTTGTCCAGCCTTTTTCTTAATGTGGACATTAACAATAAATATTCAAGCAGATTCAAGACCAACCAAGAAATGGGCATCTACTGAAAAGGCACAACTAATGTGTTAGCATTCATAGTGCCCTATTTAGAGAGGCTCCCTGTAATGTGTGCTTTGCTGAAATCTAACTCTCTGAAGTATAAACCTGAAGTTATATAATTTAAAGCTTAAGTGTGTCACACTACAAACCAGAAAAAAGACATGGACACTATTTTTGTAAAAGTATAGGTTTTGTGTCAACAAGCTATCCAAAAACAATTAGTTACTATGAGCTCCTGTTGTATTTACATTCTTCTAACAGTTGACACTGTTATTGATTTCAGCAGCTGATCTGTCTGTGGTGAAAATGCATTTTCTATTTATGGTGTAAGCAGCCATCTTGGCATGACTTCATACACTGAATTTGGGATTGAGGAATCCTTTGTAACTTTCCTAAAAGAAATCCAGAGTTGGTTTTCTAATTTCTTTTTTTTCCAAAAGCAGATACAAAAAAAATCGGCCTTTAGAAGCTTTAGTCATATGCGGCATTATCTGCAAAGACTTGGTGTGACTTCATTCTAACCAAACAGCAGGCACGCCTTATGGTCAACAGAAGGCCAGGATCAGCTGATTAAACTGGTGGAATCAGATGTGGCTCCTGCTTGGTTGAAATGAAAGCGGATCAAGTGGGGATCTTAATCAGCTCCCTAACTTTCTAGGTCATTATTAAATGTATGGTGTACATAGTTTTATGAATAAGAACCGTGGTTACTACACATATTGGGACCTTAATGACTCAATTTCCAGCAATATGACTAATACATTTCTCATTTCCTCATCAGTCATTGTAAAATAAACAGATAAAATATTATATATATTCTGTAAATGTGTTAACCTGATCACACCTTATCGTTATACTTCAAGCAGGATTTTAGGCTAGCTAGTGCATTTTATGAAGTCATAATACTCCATACAAGTTGACATCTAATACAGTTAAAAATCACTAATATAAGTAATTATTTAAGAACTACCATATACTAGAGTCTAGCACTAGCGCTAGACTCCAATGATTGCTAGACTAAGGTAGTGTAGGGGTTCGTTTGACATTTATTTAATTTTTTTTAGCTGAAAGCCATTAGAAAATGTGGCTTAATTTCCAGTAAAGAAACAGTTTGTATTGCTAGATTTTGCAGTGCATTTTGTGTTGTTTTTTAAGCTAGCAAATATTCCAGTGCACTGCAAGGGAAAGGTTTTATGATTGAGACAGCCCTTAAAATGGCCGATTTTCTGAACAGACCTCTGACTACTGTACCAGGCAGGTGATTGAGACATCGCAGCTGCAGAAAAAAAAAGAGCTAATTTGAGGTGCTGCAGTCACGGTGCTTTTTCACTACAGAACAGGCAGTTGAAAATTCTTAATATATTTTATTAGCAGAATTAACCAATATACTATGTGCTATGATCCCTTATCTACAAAAAAGGTTTATTCCAGCGTTCCAGATTAAAAGCGTGCAATCATACAAACCAAAGCAGCTGACTTCAGATAACTGACAGAGATAACAAAACCCCTCCATTCACCTCTCTGTACTCACACACTAAACAGCTTGACTTGTGTTTCACCGCAGTGACCGTGGAGGTCAGACAGCGGGCACGGTAGCATTTCTTGGAAATAGTCAATGTTGCTGTCCTGTGTCCTTGCAGTATTAGGATCCATCTTCTCTTATCTGTCTTAGACTTCGAAATGAACGTAGAGTTCTTCAGAGTTTGTTTGTATTTTGTGTAATCTTTATTACGGTGCGTCTATGTGTTATGTTCATAGTGTGGTTTATATTTATGATAAAATATGTTCCAGACACCATACAGCACAATGATAAAAAGAAAAGCACCTTTCCTTTGAGTGACTGTGTTTTAGTGGCTGAACCTGGTATAGTCTAAACAGTGACTGTAATAAACAGAAGACCAGCGTCAAACATTATTTCAGATAAATCTAACAGTCTAAACATTCACACACATTTTTAACCACCATTTTAAAAACATTTGACATGGCTATTTTGAGCTAACGGTGTCTGCTGAAAGTTTTAGTTTTTACAGTATTAAAGAGCAGTGGTAGTGTTCTTCAGTTATAGTTTTTTATTTAAAAATATAACTGACCATTTTTCTAGACGCTTCGAACATCCAACAGCTACCTGTTTCAAATAATAGAGCATCCAATTTTGTTTGCTGTTTAATGCAGTAATTCATTTTCTATTGGATCTTATTAAAGGTATCTCTGGCATTTCCAAAGATTTATGCTCAGTAATGCACCTGGTGCAGATTTAAGGCTAACTAAAATTCCTCAGATTTTTAGACCAAAATGCTAAGTTGGCTTTGTGCAAATAGGCAACCACGAGAACACAAATAGCCATCAAAACCCCCTCTTCCAAATGGAACTGTGAGGGGCGGGACAATTGATTTATTGTGCGGCACTGACATGACATTTAGTTGGGGGTTGGTGCGTCAGCAGGCCTTGTCTGTGGTAAATCCCAGCTTTACTGTCTTTGTTGTCCATGTTGGTTCACATGGTGTATATCGGCGGGATGGTAAAGGGCTGAGTGGAATGTTGGCAAATGGGGCGAAAAGGAAACGAGAGACTGATCACCCTGTAATCACTGCACTGCACATCCACCCTGGGGATCCGGTCGAGGCAACCGGCAGCGGATATTATTTTGCGCGTGCACACACACACACACACACAGGCACACCAAGAAGGCTTATCAGAACTGCAAGTGTGTTTTTATTATCTACCTCAAGCAGACCTAACCCTCTGCCTGAGCTCACTATTTGCTTTTTTTTCTAACTGAGAGGTTTATTGCTTTTATTTTTTTTTTATTACTTTGTTTTTTTGTTTGTTTTTTTAAACAGTGTACTTTTCTAGACTTTAGATAAAACTCAAGTTTTCTTTCAGGAAGATTATTTGTTTTGCCTCCCCACAAATTCCAAGCCCTTCCCTTACACTGAAAGTGCAAAGCCCGTGACCGAGATGTTCTGAACTCCATCAGCTTTTATCCTGCTCAGAACATTTGGTTCCTTAATAGCACCATCACACTGGTTGCTGCAAGTATCGCTTTTCTTTAACGGCATCCAATTTTTCTTCTTTTGAATAACCGACAGCTTTCATGTTCATGGTTAAACATGACCCTAGTCTTTAAAGCTGTAGCAGTGAATTACACAATAAGGCTTTTGCATGCAAATGTGATAAAATGCTCGAGCACAGCAGATGGTTGGGAAATTCCTCATGTTTTATGTGTCCCTTTCCCTAACAATCACCAATGTGTCCGATTGTAGTCTATACAACTTTCAATTGTGTCTTGTCTTCAAGGCCATAGTTTCAAACAGGGCACTACATTTTGCCAGATGTTGCTGAAGACCACAGAAAAATAACTTCCTTCTAAATGCAGCCAGAATGGCACTACAGATGGGTCATCAGTTCGGAAAAGTCGCACTCTAAAACCTGAGCACACACCTCCACCGTAATTGGCCAGCAGAGACTTGTAAATGAATGGCATGCGCAAACATGTGGGAGGTCTGTCAGCATGTCTCACGTGTCCCTTACGCCCATCTCAAAATGTTGATCTTTGCAAATGTATTCTTTGCATTTCCAGTAGTGAGCTAGAATCAAGCAGCTTTTAAATACTGAATCTGTTTCATGAGATGTAGTGGAGATGAATGCTACATCATTCTGTAATGTATTATACATTCCACATGTGTTCAGTGGGGTTGAGATCAGGGCTTTCTGCAAGACTTTATAAAAGGAACAGGAGGGAATAATAATCGGAATATATAATTTATAATAATAGGAATAAATGAAATAGGGTTCAGGCCCTGTGGTTACAAATTTTTGATCAGTAGTGTCCAATCAAGCAGAAGCAGGTTTTTCTGGCCAGTTGTTAACTAGGAGCCGAGAAGACCCCCATTCCTGTGAAGGAATTTTGGTTTGAGGTGGCAGATTTTTTTTATATATATCATTGGTTAAATCTTTATTTTTTTAGTTTAATTTCTATTTTAGTGTATGCTTTAAAAAGTAAAATTGCACATAATGCTTGGAAGGAAAATTGGTATGTGTTCAAGAAAAAAATTAACTAAATTTCACAGGCTGTTAATAGGTTCTGGTTTTTTTTTTGTTTTTGTTTTTTGTATTCTAAACAAGGAAGTTTAAGGCTTTTTTGATTATTAACTTAAACCAGATGATGATTCTAAGCTTTTCTTTGTATGTTTCTTTTTTTTTTCCATCATCGTCATAAAAGATGCATAATCATACTCAGAAAAAAATGTGGCAAAAATCTTCTAAAAAATCGAAATAATGTATGAAAAGCTTTAGAGATAAAAACATCTGAAAATAACACTTAAAACTCAAATTTTAGTAATGAGAATAGCACTTGTCTTTGGACTCAACAGTTTATTAATTCAGATACGGCAGTGTTAAAACCTTTTATGGAATCGCAATTACACTTTCCTACATTATTGGGACATTCGTACATTACAGGGACACTTCATTGCAGTTTATTTGGTCAGTCATCACATTACAGTCTCCAGCCGCCTTTTAATCTGCAGCACAGATAAATTAACAAAATGTTTTACTTTTGTCCATTTTTTTTTTATGAAAGTTTAAGTGCCAGAGTCCTGTGCTATTAGAATCCTCTATCAGGGAGAGGCAGGTTTGGGCTTGTAGTCTTTATCTGATTGCCTCAAGAGCTTTGAACATCAAGAACAATCTGATTGGCTCCACAGTGACACAGACCAGAGGGGGGAAAGGAATTAGCAGAAAGTAAGCAGATAGCTGAGACAGAATCTCAGTAACAGGAAGCAGTGGTTATGTCAACTTTAGTTTTGCCAGTTCAGCAATGCTTTTCATAAATCTCTTTGTTAATGCGCAAAAATAGCATGAACCGAAGCACAAATACATAGTCGTGAAATGAAATCAAAGTGAATGGATACAATTTACTGTAGTTTGTTCATAAAATATAGGGACTATATAGACATAGAATTTGTGGGGGGTTTGGTTTTCCATTTAATTTCCACAGAACCACAGAAAGAAACATGAAGACAGTGTCCAATGTCTGGCTTGAACTTGATATTGTACATTTACTGAAATAGTGTCTGGCACAGTGTGCTGTAAGTATGATTATTTTGGTATATTAAACACAAGGCTGTGTTATTACAATTAAATGTAAAGCCATTACACTCAAATTGCTGTAATGCTTATAAGCAGTTTGCCTGCAAATACTATGAAAGGCTTTCACATTAATAGCAAGGCTTCAAGTGATGTAAATCATACACAGACAAACAGAAGAAAACTGTAAATAAAGTCTAATGAATATAAGATGGGTGTATCTTGTGGGTTGTTAGATCACTTTACAAGGGTTGCTGGTGTTTGTGTGGCTTAAATTCAAGCCAGTGTGTACTGCTAAAATAAAATGGTTAACTGCATGTTATTATATTAATTGCAGTTAGCATATTATCATACAACAACTTGCTAAGCCATGTCAGGTCTTGCTAGCCTAGACACAAAATAATTTGACCGAAGCAGAAACGAATATGAAAGCTAACAGTATTTCATTTTGAAAAAGGAAACTTTAAAAACGAATAATATAGCATTAAAAGGATAAATGTGGTAAAGGTTAATGGTCTTCTATTACAAACCGCTAAGCACATTTTCAGGTGAACAGTAGTTCACAATGTAAAACTATGCCATTAACTGTCATTTGCTTTCACTAATTCCTATAGGTTGCATTCTGAACCCATGAAAATTAGAACTGAATGAATCAACAATGAAAATGTGCTAATATTTCAAGAGAGTGTCTCCCAATAGTTTAGAGTTTCGGCCTTTTCAGCCGAATGCGGTTTAGCTTGAATAAGTTCCATTTTACTCTGTGATCCGTTCGGCATTTCAGCAAAGATTAAAGTGTAGAGTTACTTTCCTAAAGTACAGCTTCTCTGTGAGAAGTGCAAGGTATCGACTTGCACCAGTCCTGAACCTTTGCCGAGTGTAATTAGTTATCGATTAGCACCTAAAGGTGCTAGTGTTGGTTCTTTGGGTTGAAGCGATCGACTTGTGCATGCATATGGTGGTATTTGTGGTGTTATTTTGAAATGTTGGTTTCGAAGTACTGAAATTGGGAGCAGGTTAAGAGGTGTGTGCGGGACCTGTGTAAAATTGCGATAAAAATGAATAGGATGGAGCAGAATAGAGCAGCTCTTGCTTTTTTTTTTTTCGCATCTTGTGGATCCCTGATGCTTTTCCGTGCCTATAAGTTCCAGAGTGTCAGTGTGTGTGTGTGTGTGTGTGTGTGTGTGTGTGTGTGTGTGTGTGCGATCTGAAAAGTATTTTCACTGTAGATTTGGATGACCTTGAAGGACTTTAATTGCAAATCCTAATAAGTAGCTCTGTGTGTGTGTGTGTCTGTGTGTGTGTGTCTGTGTGTGTGTGTCTGTGTGTGTGTCTGTGTGTCTGTGTGTCTGTGTGTGTGTGTGTCTGTGTGTGTGTGTCTGTGTGTGTGTGTCTGTGTGTGTGTGTCTGTGTGTGTGTGTCTGTGTGTGTGTGTCTGTGTGTGTGTGTCTGTGTGTGTGTGTCTGTGTGTGTGTGTCTGTGTGTGTGTGTCTGTGTGTGTGTGTGTCAGTCACATGGTTCTCAAAGTCCACTCCATTCCTACCAAAGATGTTTAACAAAAGATTTGTTGTTCTCTTGCCAGCACATTCAGTCTCCTAAAATGATTAAGTAACACAAAAACATTACCTTACCCCCTTTCTTCCCATCTTCACCTTCCCTCGCCTTGTTTTCTTGGACAACACAATGCCGTCTTTGAGCGGCTTTTTACTCTGGCAACATTCACGTTCACAAAGGAATTCTTTCACAGGCATTACACACTAAAGCGAAATCGAAATACTACACCCAGTGAGAAAGGAGTTTAGGGAAGTTTAGGTTTGTAACTTTGATGGTGAACTTTCTTGGGCCTTTTTCAGATCACTGTGTGTTTGTCTCAGTCCTGCCCTCTGTAGTCTGCCAGCAGCTTGTACAAAGCTGGTACAGGAATTAATCCTGTTGACAGCAGGCTTTCTCTTCCTTTACTAATCACATTAGTGTTTTTTTCTCATTTATCCAACTGGTGTTCAGAGACCCAAGTAGCCCCTGTAGTGCTGGTGGGCTCTGTGTTGGAACACGTTGTAATGAAATTCTAATGATATTTGCACCATCTGTAAGTAGGTCATTGTATTGTGTATGCCGATATCTTAGCTCATCTCGGCGCTATGGTTTAGCGAGGGACTTGGTTTTCTTCCAGCTTTTACTGTAATAGACTTTTTCCAGAATATTAGAAATAGCTGAACACAAATTGTGTGTGTGTGTGTGTGTGTGTGTGTGTATGTATGGAAGCAGCAGGGGAAAAACACGACCTTGTAATACTCTTTAATCATTAAATAATGCAATGGAAAATATAAGTAAGCCTTTTCCAAGCATGGAAAAATCACAAAAAGTCCACCCAGCACGAGGAAAAGTTTATGCAATGCCGCAATAGGAAAATCGTTTCTCTTTTGTCCTATAAGTGTTTTTTGTGTTGCCTGTTATATTTTAGCCCCAGTGCACTGCCTAAAAATTGCACATCTGTGTAATATTGCTCTTTGTGTCAAAATACTGCCAGATGTGTCGTTTGCTTTTTCTTATGTCGACATTTGCCTGAGAAGTGATCTTAATATTTAAATTGCATCAAACTGGTTATTTTAATACACATACACGGGCCTAGTTTGAATCATAAGTCATTTTTGAGTTTGTAGCATTATAAATACTTTTCTTTCAGCGCAAGGTATATGCTACCTTAAAATAGGCAACTTAAAATAATTCATGATTCAAACGGAGGACAGTGTGGAAATGCTGCAGAAAAACGACAAGAAAAAGCGACACGCACAAGCTTTTCAGAGTGCGTCGTTTTTCTGCAGCACTTCGGCACTGTCCTCCGTTTAAATCGTGAGTTATTTTAAGTTGTGCTTCCTACACTTAGGCTTAATTACATTTTATTCAGTCAGCGCAAGGTTTCATATAGACATTGAGAACATTATCTCAGCATCCAAGCAGACTTTAGTGCTGTATGTTTAAGCCAAGATTGTGTTTTGATTCCCGGTTTTCGCAGAGTTGGGTTTGTTGGCAGTATTTTATGCATCTCGGGGATTTGGTGATGGTAAACTGAGTGCCCGAGGGCAGACCTGAATTGCAGCAAACAAAATCTAGTATTTTCTGGAACTAGGCCAGTGAACACAACTGAGGAGTGTCTTATGTTCTGAGTGTGTTGTGTTGTGCAAGTCTGTGAACCTGACAGATGATTAAAGAAGGAAGGGAGAACATTCTGACACTGCATACAATTACGTTCGATAAGATGGGTGGGTAGGGCGCAGGAGCGTGATTAAACAGTGATGTTCATCCGGCTTGTCCCAATTTTCCTCACTCTTGCGCAATTTAGCGTTGGGTGTGCTGTGAGTAACGCAGAACACGCCCACTAATTTCCTGTCTACTCCCATATGAACCCAGACATTGGTATGTGTGGACAGGTAACATGATGAATAACATTATCCTAAGGCCACATAAATATGGATCATTTTGATGGCATCAGGGAGGGTCAGATTAAATAAGGTAACTGCACATTCTTAAACATGCCCTGGCAATTTATTTCTGACTTTATAGTCTAACTAACGGTTTCAAACCTGCCATCCAGTAATATGAGTCATACAGTTATTTCTACAGAAATAACAGTAGTCTGTATATATATACCTGCTCAGCCCTGTTTATGTAGCTCCTGTGTTTTGTGGTGGTTGTGAAATCAGATTTCCCCTTTGGGGATTAATAAACTACTCTGTACTCCACTTTTATGCTTTATATGGTTTAATTGTTATAACGTTTTAACATTGGTCAAAATGTGTTTTCAGATGCCGTCAAAAGAAGAACCAGGTTTACTGGCTGAGCCGCAGGTAGCCATGTTTTGCGAGAAGCTCAATATGCACATGAACATCCAGAGTGGCAAGTGGGAGCCAGACCCTTCAGGCACCAAGAGCTGCGTAAACACCAAAGAGGGCATCCTGCAGTACTGCCAAGAGGTAAGAGCCCGAGCATACAGACATACTGTATATTTGAAAAAGAATTATAACTTGGATAAAGGAAGCTACAAACGGCCTAAAACATAAAAAAGTGGAAATGGGTGGTGATGCAAAACCCTAAGGAAATAAGAGGATATAAAGATAGGTGGGGATATGGTTTAGTAATAGGTGGCACACCTGAGTCAGGACATAAAGGCTGATGAGTCAGGTTAGAAACAAAATATCCATAAAGGATTAGAATGTTTTGTGATTTTTCTTTGAAGGGGGTAAATGTCGAACACATGACACAAAATAGAGTGATAGAAAGTAATTAGTGTGGTTGTAAGTTACTGGTGTATATTTACCGTACGAAATGTACCCTGAAATGTGTGTGACTTCCTGTCTGTCGTCCCTCAGGTCTATCCTGATCTGCAGATCACAAACGTGGTGGAAGCCAATCAGCCTGTCAGCATCCCGAACTGGTGCAAGAAGGGTCGGAAGCAGTGCCGCAGTCATGTGCACATTGTAGTGCCTTACCGCTGCCTTGGTGTGTACGCACTTGTGTGCATCTGTGCATGTGTGCTTTTGCTTTTTTTGTATAATTACAGCAAATAAGCATATAATAGGGGACGGGTAGATCATTGGTTAAGGCTTTGGGTTACTGGTTGGAAGTTTGGGTGTTCAAGCTCCAGTATTTCCAAGCTGCCACCCTTAGGGCCCCTAAGCAAGGCCCTTAACCCTCTGTGCTCCAGGGGTGCTGTAGCATTGATGACCCTGCACTCTGTATACTTTATAAATAAAATATACTTTAATAAAAACAAGTTTAATTGTATTACTTGCACGATGAGTAACATGTTAAATGACTAATGTTGTGCTTTGTACCATTAACCTGCACATATACAAATTAATACAAACAGTTAAAATTGTCTGTTTCCAAAACTATTTTTTATTTCTAGTTAGTGGTAGATAATTTCACGTATCATAAAGTAGTTTCAGTTGTACTGATGGTAATTTAAAAGTCATTTTTTGTGTCTGTGAGTCATCCATAGGTACACAGTTGACAGAATGTGTGTACATTTGGGTTTATTGTTTGTGATTCTGTGTGCAGTGGGTGAATTTGTAAGTGACGCTTTGTTGGTTCCTGATAAGTGCAAGTTCCTGCACCAGGAGCGGATGGACAAGTGTGAGAGTCACCTTCACTGGCACACAGTAGCCAAAGAGGTGAGTTGAACTTCCTACTTTTACCAGATTATTGCATAGCAAGACTATTATAAATCTTAGGACTTGTGTACTTAAAATTAAAATGTGGTATGTGCAAATTCACATTCAGGTTTATTAAATAAATGTGTATATATAATTTAAATAACCTCCATAGACCTGTTTTGATCATTTGCCCATATTTCTGTTATTTATAAATTGTGTACGAGATTTTCTTAAATGTTCATGGAATTGTGATCGTTAGTTTGCCTGCAGCCACCTTTACCAAGATATCAAACATTATTCCATTCCCAGAACTTCTTGTATAGTGTAAACTATAAACTATCACAAATTGAACTTTAATTGTACAAATTGAACGAAAGTAATTGTTTAGGGTTTAAAAATGAGCTGGTTTTATTATCTGTAGCTTGCAGACCATCCTATTCCACCTTTAGTCCACATTTGCTGTTATAATAACTTCCACTCTTCTGGGAAGATGACCCACTGGATTTTCCAGTGTGGTTATTGAAATTTGTGTTTATTCAGCCACAAGGGTGTTGGTAAAACCAGGTACTGATGTAGGGTGTGGAGGCCTGGGGAGCAGTCAGCATCACAATGCAAACAAGGAAGGAGAATATAAAACCATCCACGGACAATATTTTCTTTGCTGTATGCTTTATCAAATGTAAGATTTGTGTGGCAGTTTAAGATTGTTGAATTTTCTTTTGGTTTTATATTCTTACAAACCGTTCAAGATGATAGAAAAACTGGGTTTTGGCCAAATTATGGGTTTTCTGGCTATGAAATTCTTTGACATTTTGGAAACGATTTACATTTAACCAAACTGTGTGCATTTATCTTTTCTTTACTGACTTATTGAAAAGATCTTGGTATACTCAATTTAATTCTTTTTTTTGAACAATGTCACATTTTATACATTTTTGGAGAGCTGTACTATATGGACACGAATATTGGGACACCTGACTTCTCCAGCCATATATGGTTCTTCCCCAAAATGTTACCACACAATTGTACAGGATCTTTGAATCATGAAACTTTCCCTTACTACGAGACCCAAACCTGTTCCAGCATTACAATGCCCCTGTGCAAAAGTCAGCTACATAAAGATATGGTTTAGAATCGGTTGGAGTGGAAGATTTACCCTACTGAACACCTTTGGAATGAATTTGAACACTGATAGTCATTGTGGCTGAATGAGCAAAATCTCCATAAGCACCCATAAAAATCTAGTGGAACATCTTTCCAGAAAGTGGAGGTTATTGTTAAAGCAGTGTGGAATGGCATGTCCAAAAAGCACATGATACTTATGGTCAGTTGTCCACATACTTGTCTATGTGGTGTACGCCTTATAGAAATAGCATAATCCTTTGCAGTTCTGATCTGCAATCAGATATCAGCTTCCTAACAGTCATGCTCCTCAGTCTGAATAATATCTATATTTCATTTTTAGTGCTAGTCAGAATGCTGTAATATTTGCTTTTGCTTGTGACACATGCAAAAGAGCTGATATTTTCATAAATTTTCCTCATATTTCATAAGAGCTTTATTTTGGTCTGGGTCACCATGGATATACAGTTGTTGATCCTGGGCCCACTGTGGCAGAATTTACCACAATTCAGTTTGGTGTTTATTATATGCACATTCCCACAGATTAAAGCATTCTGACACACATCTCTTTGTTCTAAACGAATTTCTGTGAATTACCCCAGTAACCATTATTGAGCATCTCCAATAAGCAATATCAGCCAGTTACGCTTATTAAATCAGTGCCATGAATAATTCTCATAACCCCAGTAGATAAAATTTCGAGCTTATTGCTGCCGCAAGCCCGTGTTTGCACTTCCCACAGTAAGCATTAGAATAAATTATCTTGAAGCGAATTAAATGCTATCGAGTCTGTCACACTCAATGTTCTCCATCATTTTTCATCCTCCCTCTAGTCTTGCAGCGATCATACAATGAACCTACACGATTATGGGATGTTGTTACCGTGTGCCATCGATCGCTTCCGTGGTGTGGAGTTTGTATGCTGCCCGGTGGAGACTGAGCTGGAAAAGGATGACGTGGAAGCAGAGGAGGACGATTCAGACGTCTGGTGGGGAGGAGCCGAGACAGACTATTCTGATAACAGGTGCTTTCACACACTTGACCTGCAGACACACAAATTGTACACAAATTGCCAAATCTCTCCCCAATCACTGAGACCATTTTCATTAAAACACCATTTCAAATGTGTTGCTTTTCATTATATTAAACTTAATACAAATTGAATACATCTTTTAGCATGACGCGGGAGGCGGGGCAAGCAGAGCAGACAGAGGCGGAGCCTGCAGTGGCTGAGGATGATGAAGTTATTGAAGATGAAGAGGAGATTCTAGATAATGACCCAGATGGTGATGGAGAGGAGGAGGAGGAGGAAGAGGAAGATAATGAGATGATCGATGAACGCACAGAAAATGAACAGACCACTAGCATCGCCATGACCACCACTACTACCACCACGACTGAGTCGGTTGAAGAAGTGGTCCGTGGTAAGAAATGCAGTGTATATCAGAATGTGTCATGTGTATACCTCCACATGTAAATGGATAACAATAATAAAAAAAAAGTGTTCAAACCTACAAAACATTGATAGCCCTTGGTTGTGTGTGCTCTCTCAGAAGTGTGTTGGGCGAATGCAGAGACTGGGCCGTGCAGGGCCATGGTGCCCCGCTGGTATTTTGTGAAAGAAGAGGGTCGCTGTGCTCCCTTCATCTATGGGGGCTGCGGAGGCAACCGTAATAACTTTGAGTCCAAGGAATACTGCCAGTCTGTCTGCGGTGGTGTGTGTAAGTCACGAGTGTGTATAGACGTGCAAGATGTCTCTCCAAGCCTACCGTCCTCCTTGCTAATCTTCTCTTACACTGCTCGCTCACACACTTTTTGCGTGCCTTCTTTCTGGTATTTACTGTTTCCATGGTGTGGAGTTTGAATTGCATTTTCAACACACACACACACACCCGCACTGAGTCAGCATCCACGCACCATATGTCGCCCGCCTTGTTCTTCTTGCTTTCTCACACACGCACAATGTTGGCCTCTCGCTGTGTGCACCCAAGGGATGCGAGATGACACACTAGCACTTCGATCACTGTATATTTCACACTCGTTCAGTCACAGCTTGTGTAATCGATGACAAAGATGCTTGGCGCATTCTCTGTCTAACACGGGCTGAAGCTCACAGATGAGCATGTGTCTTTGCATGTTGGGCTTCTGTGATTGCAATGATGATTAGTTACTCACAAAACACTTATGTGCTCAGGCTGAAAGTAAAAATTTCTATTCATATACTGTTTAAATTTAAAATTTTAAATATACTGTTTAAACTGAGTTTGAAGAGCAAAAAAAAAAAAAAACTTAAATAACTTGTGACCGGATGTCATGAAAAGAATCTAAATAAATGCACTTTAAGGTATACCTTATTTGTATACTTTTTATCCTAAAAACAAACAATATATATGCACAAAGTGTGATATTATGCATTTAAAAAAAAACTGTGACTGCATGTCAAATGTGAAAAAAAAAAAGGTTCTGGTTGAAATAAGGTTTTGGGACACCAGAACAGATTTAATGATGCTAAGTATAGACTGTAAACCTCACTGGAACATTTTACTCATTTGGCAATGTGTAAATAATGGTGGAGAGCACTATCTAACACAGTGATCCAAAAATATCTCATTAGTTTCCAGCTGGATTGAGATTTGATGACTGTGAAGGTCATAGCACATGATTTGCATCATTTTCAACCCATTCAAATCATCCAGTAAGCTCTCCTGCTCTGTGGATTGGAGGTGGGGCAGAGTCGTTTTGTTGGAGATCACATTTATTAATTATTTATTAGGAGCACTATATTAACACTCTAGGGTCCCATTTTGCTCTCCGAGCAGCCACAGTTTTTCAGTATGTTGTAAACATACATTTGAGTTTCATGTGGCTCTGATTGCATCATGAAATCCCTGCAGATTTTTTAGGAGCAATGTTTATGCTGTGAATTTCCTGTTCTACCACATCCTAAAGGAGTGATTTTAGAATTTAGGTTCAGTAACAAGAGCGTGTTCCCAGTGCAGCATCAGCTCTCTGTTTTTGGCTGACTGGTGGAATCCAATATACATTTACATTTACATTTGCGGCATTTAGCAGACGCCCTTATCCAAGGCGACGTACAGAAGTGCTATAATATAGTTGTAGCAACGGAATTCTGCTGTTGTAGCTCATCTGCCTTTCTATACTTTGAGAAGCTTTTCTGTTCACAACAGTTGTACAGAGTGACTGTCTGAGTTTCAGTAACCTTTTCAGTCTGGCCATTCTTCATTCTTCGCCATTGATCTCTCTCATCAACAAGGCAGGTTTTTTTTCCCTGGCTTCTGACTGATGTTTTTTCTTTATTGAACTATTCTGGGTAAATGTTTTTAAATGGTTGTGCGTGAAAATCCTAAAATATCAGCATTTGTTGTAAAAAAAAATAAATAAAATAAAATAAATAAATTGGCCCATCTGAGACCAACAAATACCAACCAAGTGGTCAAAATAAAGGAAATCACATTTATTAAGGTTAAGTTTGTGCATATTGGTATACCCTTCCCCTGTTATGTGAAAGGCTAATCTTTTCTGGTTTGAATGATGCATGTTATTTCCCTGCAAACTTCTTGATACTTTGAATCAGTTTGAACATTCAAGGGCATTCAGGAATATTCAATAATATGACATCATTAAGAAAACATGTCCTTTGTGCTTTTCATTATTGAAGCCATTAGCATGTTAATGAGGTGCAGTTAAATGATTGGGCAGGATAACAACAAGAATGCAAAGATTTAAGCTTGCAGATATAATGACCTAGTCTCAGGTGCTGTAATATGAATCCACGTTGGTGTCTATGCTTATGCTGTAAAGTAGAGATATGTGTGGTGTGGTGTGGTTTTTTTTTTTTCTTTTTTTTTTTTTTTCTTTTTTAGAATCTTTTGCACTCGGCAGGATGCTAATTAAAGTTTTGTCACTTCAGGTTGCTTGCATTTCACTTTTTGACATGGTGGATCTCATTACTTGGGGGTTGTTTTCAAACTAATTTTCCTGTTTCCCCTTTTTAACCCGTCTCTTGCAATGACTAATGTGCTTAGAGCTGCAGACATGATATCTTGTTGCTCCTGGCAACAAGTTCTCTTACATACTCTTAGATAATCACCTTGTTGTTTATTTCTCTTTTTCCCCCCTTCTTTATCCGCTGTCTCTCCATTTCATCTACCACTTCTCTCTCTGTCCATCCACAGTGCCCACAACTTCTCCAAGCTCTCCAGACGCAGTAGACCGCTACCTGGAGACGCCTGCAGATGAGAACGAGCATGCACGTTTCCAGAAGGCCAAAGAGAGTCTGGAAGCCAAACATCGTGAGAGAATGTCTCAGGTGAGAGAAAAAGGCAATAGCGATTGCTCCGAACTTTAGTACCATTTTATTTCATTCCAGATCTACTATCTACTGCTGAGGTGAATCTCTATTATAAAGTTATATTACTGCTAGCCTGCAGCAAAGATTTGCTAGACCTGAGATTAAGCCATGATTAATGTGTCGGGAATGGATTTATAAGTAGAGACATGTCTCAGTGAGCTTGGCATTTGTGTGGGTGGGTGTAGTTAGAAGATTAAAACTGTATTATATTTGCACTTAGTATTTACATCTAGACATATTTCATGTAAAAAGAATCCCTACATAAAACTTTATACAGTTAATTGTTTAGAGCTAGAAAGAAAAGAGAATGAGTTACAGAAAGAAAGAGACGGACAGGTGAGGAGAGGGCAGGCGGACTGAGATAGCAGACGGACAGGTAGGTTATGGTTGTTTTACAAATGACTTGAATGTAGAATCAAGCTTATGTATTGTCCAGCCTCATGTCTGTCTAATAGAAGTTGAATGTTTGTATAATTGAAATGGAATTAACATTAAATTCAGATTTTTTTTTTTTGCTTACCTTTTTGCTTGTAACGTCTACTTTAGGGGCATTTAATTCATACAGATGAAAATGAGAGAAGACATTGAAGGGCATCATGGTCATAAAGCGCTACTTTTTTTTTTTTTTCCAAAGTCAGTGTTGGTATGAATCAGAAATGGATTTAAGTTGTCACATAGGAGTTTTCTCTGGGAAATTGTTAACCCAGTGGAAATCTAATGCAACTAAAAATGTGTAAAGATAAACAAAGATTGGGCGGAACAGCATAGGGTTTTTGCCTCACTGCTCCTGGACTTGTCTGTGTGGAGTTTTAGATGTTTTTCCCATGTACACAAGGGCTTCTAGATTGGTGACTGAATGAGATAGTCAGAAAAGTGGACAAGCAGTGCAAGATGTCGTGTCAAATGCCCAATTAAGCGCTCTCTTTTCCATGACGTTGTCTGGATATGCTGTAGTGATAAAGCATGAAAAACACCGACAATAAAATTGATGTTTTGATGTGTAGGTGATGAGAGAGTGGGAGGAGGCCGAGCGTCAGTCTAAGAGTCTGCCACGTGCTGACAAGAAGGCAGTCATCCAGGTGAGTCCCACCCATCTGAGCTTTCATCATATGGAAATTTCCATTAAAGGCAGCCTGGACAAGGCATAATGGAAATGTTGCCTCTGGTGTATTGTTAAAACTGGGATCAGATTTCAATTTTTTCTCTCTCTCTCTTTCTCTTTCTCTCTCTCTCTCTCTCTCTCTCTCTCTCTCTCTCTCTCTCTCTCTCTCTCTCTCTCTGTCTCTCTCTCTCTCTCTCTCTCTCTGTCTCTTTTCTTCCAAACCATTTATTAAATTTTTCTAACATCTTTTTCTCATATTGCTTTTCTTGATATTTTTCAAACCCATCCTGATCCCACCCCCCCACCCCCCAAACTCTTCTTTTTTCACTAATATTCTCAATTCTTTCTAAACAGCACTTCCAGGAGAAGGTGGAGGCTTTGGAAAAGGAGGCAGCCAGCGAGAGGCAACAGCTTGTGGAAACTCATATGGCACGTGTGGAGGCTCTTCTTAATGACCGCCGACGACTTGCACTCGAGAGTTTTCTGAGTGCCCTGCAGGCAGATCAGCCACGGGTACACACAACTGCACACTCACTGACACACCCAGTGTGTTTGAATATGTCTCATGTTTCACTTTTTGCAACATGTGCCTCTTAGTCCCAAGTGTGCCTAAGGACTAAATCAAATGCAAACAAAATAATGGCTAAGAAGACATGCACACACTTTCACCTAGTTCGAGCTCCTGGTAATAACCCTCTCACCATCTGTGCTCTCCAGATGACACTGTTCTTTTTCCTCTCCATCCATTCTTTATGCTCCAGCACTTTTCCGACCCCTCTCCTCCTTTACACTCATTCGTTCTCTCTCTTCCTCCCTCCAGCCTTACTCTAAAATCATTTTTTTATTTTTTAAAGCCTATAGCGGATTGAATTTGACACCGTCGCATCGGGCTGAGACTGAATTCAATTCATCTAAAGCTTTTCCATTGTGGGACCCAGTATTCATATAGTGACGATAGCAAGCGCACCATTTTCAGTTGGGCAGTATCACAATAAAAATTGAACATTAAAAACTTTTTTTTTTTCTTTGGTTAGTTTGGATTGCTATTTAACATTTTTACGGCTTTACATGTTGGCTGCTGGAACTCTGCTAATAAATCACCAAGACTATAAAAAAGCTCTTCCAGATACTAAAATCCCACTCATGTTATCTTGATGATTTAAAATTATTGCTACCTGTCATATATGTGGCTAGAAGTCTGGGAAGGAAGCAGGACATCAAGGACATCTTGAATATATGGCACATATAAATGAATGGAAAGATGGATAGAGGGACCTTTTATGAGTATTTAGGATTTAAAGTCATTTTCTTTTCTACCCTGATTATTTAAAGGTTTGAAACATGTTTAGGCGATCGTAAATAGTTCGATATGTTACACATTACTTTCAGATCAAACCTATCAACACATTCACATGCATCAAGTTCACATTAACATATGAATGCATATTTATAGCAGTAACACTCGCCATATGGCTGCTGTTATCCTTCCCAGCTCTAAATGCGAATCCCTAAGGCAGTGACAGGTTGAAGAGGAATGGCTGGCCATTTGGTGGATATTTTTCCTCCAAGAAGAATGACTTCTTGTTCTCTTTCTGTCTCTCGCCCTCTCTTTCTCTCCCGCTCTCACCTTCTTTAGCCACGTCATGTGTTCAGTCTGTTGAAGAAGTATGTCCGCGCTGAGCAGAAGGATAGGCAGCACACCCTGAAACACTTTGAGCATGTGCGTGTTGTCGACCCCAAGAAGGCCGCCCAGATTCGACCTCAGGTACACAAGCAGACCTCATATTCACAGTATATATGAAAATGGAATTTGGGCTATAAATAGAAGTAATGCATCCATTATTATGCGCTTTATGTACCTTTTTTATATGCTGTTTACACCTTATTTATATAGTTTACAACAGTATACAGCAATTATAATGCACATAAAATGATCAGCATTTGTTATTTAGGTTTAAATAATAGGATAACAGGGACATGGTGAAAGTTTAAATGAAAAATCTAATTCATTTATATTTGCCCAAATAGGTACACTGTAATTAATTGTGTCCTGTCAGTCTATAATGTCAAATGAGATTCTTTAAAAAAGTTGCCTGAAATATTAGTAATAAAGCTCAGAAAACTGATCCTACATTCGATGTAAACTGTCCAGGTATCTTGCATGAGTATCCCATTATGGCCTTCTTGCCTAATATTACACCTCTGTGGGGGACAAAACCGAGATGCCAGAATGAGGGAAATAAATTTGATCTAATCAAGAGACATCTATTAGAAAGTGATCAATAAGAAATTTCTCAGACTGTTTTGAGGAAAATATTCCCCACTACTCTTTAAGTTTGACTGCTTTGCTGTGGTGGATCTCAAATGTCAACTGGTGGATTGGTGTTTTAGGGAAAAACAAGGTTTGCTTAGCTTTAGTTACTACTGTGTAATGTTGAAGTTTTTGTCAACCACCTAAAAAAGAAATCTTTCAGAAATCTTCAGTTAGCTCATGGATCGAAGAATGTAAGCAGTTTATTTAATAGTTAATAACAGAATTTCGAAATTGAAATACGAGCAGGGAATATATCCCAGAAGATTTATATGAATAGATTTGTTCCTCTAAGATAATGTGTCTTTTGTAAGACTAAATCCGCTTCAAGGGATAAAGGGATCAAAGTTCCAGACGTCCGGACCTCTGGCTTTTTGTTCTCAGGTGTTGACCCACTTGCGTGTGATTGAGGAGCGGATGAACCAGTCTCTGGTGCTTCTGTACAAAGTTCCAGGTGTTTTGGAGGATATCCAGGACCAAGTTGGTGAGTGTTTAGTTTGTTTGTTTGTTTGTTTGTTTGTTTGTTTTATTTTGCATGAACACATGTTTTAGGACTCTGAGCCGATTCTTTGCTGTTTGATTATTTTGCTTTAACAGCAGAAATACAGAACAAGTGTAGGAATATAGGAAAATAATCAAGGGAATGGTTGTGTGATGAGGCCCAAACAGGGAGGGAGAGTATCAGTGTTTTATTTGTCCTTTATTATATAAAAAAAAGTGCTTTCTTTTTTCATTTTGTGATTCATTAAAGAATACGTTTTGTAGTTTTGTGGCACGTTCACAAGGCAAAAATAGTTTAAAAACATACTAACTGTTATAAAGTTACAGAAAATTCCCACCAGAAATGTTACAGGAACATTTTCTTACAGACAGCTTCACTGTATCCATGATGATTTGGTATCAGTATACATCTTTAATTCGTACAATTATAGGTATTAATCAACATCTTTCTAACCGTTTTGAGAATTCTAAATATGCTATAATAGAACTATTCCATCATCGAGTGTTCTTGTCCTTCACACATCTTTTTTGCCCTCCGTGTGTGCATGCACATGTGTGTACATTGTTTATTTGTGCCCTGTATGTCATTTGACCATCTGTGAGCCCCTGATTCAGTCACAGTCTATTTCTCTCTCTTTTACTCGCTCTCTTTGCTCATCACCACGTCTGTCTTCCTCACTGCCTCCACTCTTGTGTAGTCATGAGCATCAGTTAGTCTGTGAGTTAAGCAGCCCCTGCTCTTCATGTTGCTTTACCTGCAATCTTGTCCTAAATTTCAATCATGTTTCTTTTCCTCTCAGGTGTTTTCATTATACTTTCCCAACACTTTCTTTGTCCTTTGCTTGTTTTTAATCTAACTAATGTAACTGAAATTTCTGGGTAATTTGATGGTCAGTGATTCTTCTACTATATAATGTATTATGATTACAGTACTTGTACAATAGAAATTCATTGAGAGTATGTGCATTTTAAATGAATTGATAATTAAAAACTGGGACTGTGGGTTCATGATTCTCATTTTATAAGATTTATAAAAAAAATTGTGTATATATATATATATATATATATATATATATATATATATATATATATATATATATATATATATATATATATATATAATAATTGTATATATATAATTATTATTATTTTATATATATATATATATATATATATATATATATATATATATATATATATTTTTTATTTTTTTTTTTTTTTTAATACAAATCTTGTGTGTGTGTGTGTGTGTGTGTGTGTGTGTGTATATATATATATATATATATATATATATACACACACGCACGCACGCACACACACACACACAAGTTGGATGACTGCAAGATTCACCTGCCTGTTATAGCATTAAAAAAAATAATAAAATAAACTATATAAAAGCCTGTTGCACAAGACAAGTGTAATAGTCTTTCGCCTATTATTATTGTTCTGCATTACTAAACTTTGTCATAAGTGCTATAAAAGCCACCCACTGCACCATCAAGCCAGAGCTCATTCATTCGATTATTTTTTTTCCCCCTGTAAACACAGTGTTTCAGACAGTTAATCTCTCTTTTTTCCCCCGCTTAACAGAACTATTACAGCATGAGCAGCAGGAGATGTCCGCACAGTTAGCATCACTACAGAGTGACATGAGAATAAGCTATGGCAATGACGCCCTGATGCCCGACAGCACCGCCCCACTCGACCTACTGCCGTCTGAGGACTCCGAGCACCTGGGCTTCATTCACCCTGAAAGTTTTAATCAGCCCAACACAGAGAACCATGGTACACACAAACACACTCATACAGTCAGACATTGTTCATAGATGATGTCACCATTGTAAGATTTTAAGCGCCTACTTACTGAAACCTCAAGGGTTTAATGTTTAAGAGAATCCCTTTAAGAAGCCTAGCTGTGTTTTGAAGAGTCAGTGAGTGAATGTAAGTGAGCTGTTACACAGTTACATGCAGAGAACACTCAGCTGACACTGGCCATGCAATGTCCTACAGATTTATACTTTTTTTTCTGAATCTACAATATGTATATACACTCACTGTTCACTTTATTATATACACCTACACATTCATGCAGTTACCTAATCAGCCAATCATTTGGCAGCAGCACAATGCTAGACAGTAAGTGTAAATACTGTGCCCTCCTCTAATATTGGCACCCTTTGTAATGATTAACTAAGAAAATGTTATCTTTGTTACCTCATATGTATACACCTGTAAAGCAGAAAGTCATGGTTGAACGATTTCTTCCTTAATTAAATGAATGCTAAACCATTTAATATACTCAAAAAAACAAAACAATTGATTTATCTATTAGTCAGACGAAAGTTATCATATTATGATTTTATGAATTCAAATATGTATATTGAGTAAGAGATTGAAAACACAATTCAGAAACACAATTAAACTCTGTAAACATGTACACAAACACCATAACTAATATAACATGTACGCTCATAATAAACGCTTCTATCTCCACAGTTGAGCCTGTTGATGTTCGTCCCTTTCCTGACAGAGGTCTTCCTACTCGTCCAGGTACATTTACTAAATACAATGTGCTGCATTTCTAAGAAAAGTTAGTAACGAATGTTTATTTTAAATTAATTAATGGAGCTTAGCATAAGTTTTAGTATTCACTTACTGCTTGTGAGGTAAATAACATTTTAATTCAAAACATTAAATAGTTCAGTGAAGTATTACACTTGAATTAACTGTGAGCATCACTATAGTATTATGATAGATTCTTGGATTCCCAAAAGTGTTAAGTTCAGAAAATTATATATTAGAACGTTCTAGTTTTACATTTTAATTTAATTAATTTAATTACTTCTATTATTTTCATACCCTACATTCGACTTTGCTCTGTTTGGTTTCAGTGTCTGGTCTGAAGCCTGAGGATGTTCCTGAACTGAGAATGGAGGCAGAGGAGAGGCACAATGCTGCGTATGAAGTGCACCACCAAAAACTGGTACGTATCCAAGACAAGAATGCTCCGAAATCTTTGATTTAAAAATAATTCAACAGCCAGGCATCGTCATTATACACATTAATAGGTAATAGTTGTATTTGGTTTTTGAGCAAAGGAATTCTGATATCTAGAAAAGAGGTTATTGTAAATTTAAACTAATATAATAATATTTGTAGAACTAGAAAGATGGTGATTCACAAAATTGCTTTGTTGTTCTAGAATTGTTGTTTTTTGTTGAAATTGCTCCTTATTAACATTAAATGACTTTACAAACTTCCCTGAACACATATACATGTAGTCCTCTCTAACGCACATTTCCAAATGCCACTCTGACATGTGAACAGTTTTATACATTCCGTTACTTTAAAAACACACACACATACACACACTTGACATCACTATTTCCGGACACCAGCCCCCTGCCCTCCTGTGATCGGATATAAACTAGTGCCAGAAGAAGAGCAGCTTCGTCCTTGTTACCATGCCACCAGGTCAAGTTGGCATGGCAACGCAGACCCACTGAGATGGCAGCTGCTGCATCTTCTCTTGAGCATCCTCCCTAGTGACAGAATTCTCTCTACCAGTAGATAGTGGAATGTGTCTTCCTTTTTATTTTTTATTTTTTTTAACCATTTAATTTTCTGTCCTCTCTTCTACTCTTTAGGTTTTCTTTGCCGAAGACGTCAGCTCTAACAAGGGTGCTATTATTGGCCTGATGGTAGGAGGTGTCGTCATAGCGACTGTCATTGTCATCACTCTTGTAATGCTGCGAAAGAAGCAGTACACATCCATCCATCACGGCGTGATTGAGGTCAGTGTGTGTCCTCACATTACAAATGGTTTAAAACAGTCAACATTTCTGAAGTAAAGACTCCCACTGGGATTTTTCCTATAACCTGATTTAAAAACCTATAATCATTGATACAGTTAGACCTCTACTTAGAGAAAACGTACTCATAACATAATCTTGTATATCACAGAAAAGATTTCAGGGAAAGTTTTTGCCTGATTAACTTTAAAAGCGAGGATAAATAAAAGAAAGGGTGGTGAAGGAATGACTTTTTGGGAGGACTTTTTACATAAAACTGACAATGTTTTTGACATTCAATGCATAATAAAGTTAGCCGTTGCAATTTTACGTTGTGTAAGATGAAATAACACCTTGAGACAAGAATTAGTTTTTATATTTAAAATCCTTTAGTACTTACTTATATTTTGGATGTTTGGAAAATAATTTGTATACATCTATTTGGGAATTATTTTCACAATTAAAATGATATGGTTAATATGGCAATTTTAATAATGCCACAAAATTAATTTGAATATCTGGAGAAGATAACTTAAAATAAAAAGATACCAAAAAACGGTACCATGAATTAACACCAACAGCTTTAATAGTTAAAAAAAAAAAAAAAAAAAAAAAAAAGCAGAACAGGTATCACATTTTCGCTTTCTCTATCTCTCTTTTATGCGCACAAATACACACACACACACACACACACACACACACTTTTTAATCAGAGTTCTTTCAAATAAATAGAAATTCCGCATTGCAGCTTCCTAACCACTAGGCCACAAACTATGGATTACTTGGTACCGGCCCACACAAAGAATAAAAGCGTTTAAATTATTTTATTTTATTTTCATTTCATTCATTCGTCTGCAGGGTGTTTTATTATTTTTTAGCAGTTTTTTCCTATGCATCAATACTGTATACAGTGAGAAAAAAAGTATTTGAACACCCTGCTATTTTGCAAGTTCTCCTACTTAGAAATCATTGAGGGGTCTGAAATTGTCATCGTAGGTGCATGTCCACTGTGAGAGACATAATCTAAAAAAACAAATCCAGAAATCACAATGAATGATTTTTTTTAACTATTTATTTGTATGATACAGCTGCAAATAAGTATTTGAACACCTGAGAAAGTCAATGTTAATATTTGGTACAGTAGCCTTTGTTTGAAATTACAGAGGTCAAACGTTTCCTGTAGTTTTTCACCAGGTTTGCACACACTGCAGGAGGGATTTTGGCCCACTCCTCCACACAGATCTTCTCTAGATCAGTCAGGTTTCTGGCCTGTCGCTGAGAAACACGGAGTTTGAGCTCCCTCCAAAGATTCTCTATTGGGTTTAGGTCTGGAGACTGGCTAGGCCACGCCAGAACCTTGATATGCTTCTTACAGAGCCACTCCTTGGTTATCCTGGCTGTGTGCTTCGGGTCATTGTCATGTTGGAAGACCCAGCCTCGACCCATCTTCAATGCTCTAACTGAGGGAAGGAGGTTGTTCCCCAAAATCTCGCAATACGTGGCCCCGGTCATCCTCTCCTTAATACAGTGCAGTCGCCCTGTTCCATGTGCAGAAAAACATCCCCAACGCATGATGCTACCACCCCCATGCTTTACAGTAGGGATGGTGTTCTTGGGATGGTACTCATCATTCTTCTTCCTCCAAACACGTTTAGTGGAATTATGACCCAAAAGTTCTATTTTGGTCTCATCAGACCACATGACTTTCTCCCATGACTCCTCTGGATCATCCAAATGGTCATTGGCAAACTTAAGACGTGCCTGGACATGTGCTGGTTTAAGCAGGGGGACCTTCTATGGCACGCATGATTTCAAACCATGACGGCTTAGTGTACTACCAACAGTAACCTTGGAAACGGTGGTCCCAGCTCTTTTCAGGTCATTGACCAGCTCCTCCCGTGTAGTTCTGGGCTGATTTCTCACCTTCCTTAGGTTAATAAATGTAGTGGAGGTGAACATTTTAAAGGCAGACTAACAGGTCTTTGAGGGTCAGAATTCTAGCTGATAGACAGGTGTTCAAATACTTATTTGCAGCTGTATCATACAAATAAATAGTTAAAAAATCATATATTGTGATTTCTGGATTTTTTTTTTTTAGATTTTGTCTCTCACAGTGGACATGCACCTACGATGACAATTTTAGACCCCTCCATGATTTCTAAGTGGGAGAACTTGCAAAATAGCAGGGTGTTCAAATACTTATTTTCCTCACTGTATATAAAGCTCCCACTGATTCGGAATTATAGTGAGTTAATTAAATTTTCACTATATATGTAATAATTGAATGAATAATTTAATCATATAATATGTATAATAGAAATATATTATGCATGTTATTGTGCCCACCCTGGGTCATGGGGAAAAAATGGTTAGCAAAAAGGATGACTGCTGATGTAACGCACACCTGCCATGAAATACTCCTGACAGTGTGCTTTTCTTTCACCTAGACACCATGAGAGATGCACATAAATATGAATAGTTGAATTTAACGTTTTTTTTGTTTTTTTTTTTTACAGGTGGATGCTGCCATCACTCCAGAAGAGCGCCACCTTTCTAAGATGCAGCAGAACGGCTACGAGAATCCAACCTATAAATTCTTTGAGCAGATGAACTAATGGTCCATGTGCTAGGCTGTAGTCCCCTAAACCCCTAACCCCTACCCTGATCTGGACAGTGTAGGGAAGGACTCACTTCATGTAGTACATATCTTGTCACTTGTGATTGGTCACTTGTCAAAAAGATGCATACAAAACTGTAAAATCTCTCAATAAGCACTGATTCAGGGTCAGGTGTTGGGATTTTTTTTTTCTTGATTAGAATAAAACTTTTATGTGAGTGTCCCCTTTACTGTCCATTCCCACACTACTTTAACTGCTGAACACTGGGATAGAACTGATTAGTGTTAAAAACACTATTCCTCTTTTTTCCCTCTCCTTATTCAATTCCTGTCCTTATCCTGTTGTGTGCTTTGATGACAGCTGTGCTGTGTGGATTAAAAAAAAAAAAAGGATTAAAATCATGACAATACGATTATAGTGATAACCCTAATGTACTCTTGAATGAATTCTTAATTTGAAGATTTTTCAAGGAAAAAAAAAACATGGATAAAGAGAACTTTTTTTTGTTGCGTCTAATGTATTGTCGTAATGCAGAAAAGAATAGCTGTACCTATTTAGTGCATGATAAAAAAAAAATGAAGAAAAACTTGTCTGAATGGGTTCTTTTCCATGTAGAGATTGTAATTTTAGCAGGGTTTCATCATTTACATTTATCTCCTCATGAACATGACTTCAGATTCACTAATGAGCAACACAACTACCGGTAGTCAAATTGGTATTCTGCTTTGATGATTTTATTTTTTTTTTTACAGATGTAATTTTCAAGAACCGTGATTATTATTATTTTTTATTTTTTTTTTTCTTCATTTATCTTTATTTTCTACTTTGAGTTCCTCCAGCTACTGGAGGCTGGAAAATCAGTGTCTATATTTCTATCTTGATGTGTTCTCATCTAATGCATTGCAGAGATCCATTTTGTCTCTATTCGTCTCTTTTTTTTTTCTTTTTTTTTTCCTCTCTCTCGCTACCACCCCCCCCCTCTCTCTCTCTCGCTCGCCCGCTCGCTCTCCATTTCTCTGTTTCTGCACTATTTAATTTCAGTTTCCGTTTGGATTCACATGGTTGGATGTGTTTTTTGTAATGGGTTTTCAGAATCTAGGGTAATTAGGGTTTGGGAGGTAGGGATTCACTGTATGTGTTTGTATGTTCTTTCCAGTGACGTTTGTGTTTTTGTACAATCCCATGTGAAGTAAAAACATATAAATATACCCTTCTTTCCTTCAGCCTCTTGTTTCCTAGAACACAGTTGTACCAAAGAGGCTTTTTTTTCCCCCTCTTATGTCTTATTTCTGATGATTTCTGCTGCAGTGCAGAACTGGGTGTGATTACACTGAAACAAGTGAAAGACATGAAGGATGGAAGGAAACGAGATAAAAAAAAAAATGATACGGAGAAAGTCTTTAATGACAGTACAATCTCTTTCCTGTCTTTGTCTTGTGCTATGTTTTAGTTGGTTTTTATGTAGGTTGCCAGATTGGATCCATCTAAGCCAGTTGCTTTCACTAGGGTATAAATCATTGCACGGAACACAGAGGGATATGAGGTCGACTTAGCAAGTGGGTTTAAATGGGAAAGCAGTCAGTTAACACCCGAATCATTTTTTTCCTCTGATTTAAATAAGGCAAATTGATATTTTTTTTGTGGTTGGTCCTTACACTGCACGTAATCCTCTCGGCCTGAAACCCTTAGCTCAGCTCTTCTGATGAATGTGACACAAACTACACTTTCCATCTTAGCATGCATTGAAGCATCTGCACTGCTGTAGTCAGTGTTTTTCAACAAACAGAATGTGTTCAAATGAAACTCAATGTCCTCGTGAACATCATGTTTTCTTGGGATTCTTTTGTTTGAGCTATCTGGGTAATCCTTTAAAAAAAAAGGTGATGTAAATGACTGAGATCGGTGGTTAAATAGATAAAGTGATTATGGTTACAGTTTTCTGACTGAGGCTTCGGGAGGAATTAGGATGCAGCAATGCACTGCATTGTAGATACAGAAAGCAGGATTTATTTTCAATCTGTGTGACTTTTTCTTCCTCTGTGTAAGTGTATGAAACATTTGCTTTGACTGGAAACACTATGCTTTATACACTGTATTCCATAAATAAAGTTCTGAATGTACATACAAGATATTATGTGGTGTGACCTCTTTTTATATGTTTTTTTAAACTATGTTGCCATGTCTGGCAACCTCAATAAAAACCCTGGACCAGATATAACATTTTAATATTTTTCCCCAGAGAGTTTAATATGACTGCTTCTTTCCTAAAGAAAAACAAACACAAAGGGACAGGACTAAATTTGGTTTCAGTGAACCAATGAAACTGTGCTGACCTTTACATAATAACACCTTCAATAAATGAGAGACTGAAAGATTACTGCTGCTCTTTCTTTCCCTGGTGGGAAGCAAATTATTCCTATTCGATATAAATATCAAAATCATAAAATAAATGAATAAAATAATATATTTCTAAATAAATGGCTGTGTATATGTGTATGGAGTATGGTAATAAACAGTAGGTCTGTACAAATATTAAAATCTTTGAGATCTTATTTAAAATGGATCAAACTCACTTTTGGACATTAATCTGCAAACATTTGTGCACATTTGTTTCCATTTTCTCAGCTGTCCAAATATGTCAAGCTGAACAGAAGCAAAATTTTGACACAAATGTTTCAAAGTTCACTGGTTCAGAAATTATATTTTAAAATGCAATCCCACCGCCCCACTGCCCACCCCCTCAAAAAATGTATTACATTCAGTATTTCATTGTTCACAAATTCAGTTTTGAAATATACTTAAAAAACATTCATTGTTTTCCTACAAAGTTACATGGTAGTTCAGTGGTTAAAGTGTTGGCCCTTGGAGTGGAAGGTTGCGACCACCAAGCTGCTATTGCTGGAAACTTGAATAAGACCTTTAAAACAGTATTGCTGAGGTGGATAAATTAGCTTCTTGTAAGTCGTGCTGGATAAGGGTCTGTCAAATCCTATAAATGTAAATCCACACCAAATTACATATTTTGTTACATCAACAAATCTCAACCTTGGATTTGAATCTGGCTTTAAACTCTCAAGCTGCGTTAGTCGTGGTTGTTATACATGAATTCTCTGTGTTAAAAGCAGCTAATAGACAAGGAATACACTAAAAAAAAAAATCTGATTTTCAGTAAATATGATGCTGCTGCACATAATAAAAAGAACTCCTTAATACTGTATCTAGCAAATTTTGTAGTATTGCAACCTCAAACTAATATGGACTTAATTGGGATAATATTAAGTCATGTTATCAATCGCCTATAATATAACCAATAAAAAGTTTGCTTTATTTATCATTTTTAATAATTTTGCGTTTCAGGATAGTGCTTGAAAGCTTCTACTGAAAAAAAGTACTGACCTGTGTGCATTCCCATTTGCAAATTGATATAAAAGAGGTTTATTAATATGCTGCACTGCCAATGCCTTTGATAAAACAGATGGGATCTGTCAGAGCATGACCGTTTTTGAAGGTCTGTTGGGGTTTCAACTAAGTTTTTATGAATTGGTGAATAGGACTGCTGCCAGATTTTGGGGCCACTATCTGACATAATCAGTCTAATAGACAGACCTCTCTTAGAGGGTGAACATCTGCTTATGTTATGAGCCTTCTTGCACACTTCAGCACTGTTGGCTCATTTTACTTTTTCCGGGTGTGAGTACATGATCTTTTCAAGATTCCTGACACAAGCCTTTGTGATACAGCTGAAAGGTGCTGAGCATTCAGCTAAGAGTTGGAAACCCATCAACAAATAATGGGTTTCCTCCCTTGAGATGCTTTGTCAGTGCTTTAATGTTTGTATGTGATTCTTTCGGTCTTCAGTATTGTCTTGGGTAAGTGAAAAGCATGCTCAATTGGGTCAGGTCTCTGGCTCAGTCATTTAAGTCATTTTTTCTTAAAAAGCTCTTGAGCTGCATTTGCTGTACGTTTGAATTGTTATCCGTCTGTACCGTGAAGCACAGTCCTATTCATTGTACACCATTTTCAAAACAATTTAATTCAACTTTATCTGTATTGTTCTTTTTAACATTTGCAACTGTCCCAAAGCAGCATTTGACTGAATCTGACCAGAAAGTATAGTTCTATACATTTTTATACACATAAAACTCAGTTACACCTATAATAGCCATACTGTGCTCTAGTAATATTGGCAAACATTAGTAAATAAGACCAAACAAAGCTGTGAAAAACAGACTTCATATTTTGTTCAGCCAAATTCACAAAATTAATCCACTCTCATGAATATCAACAACACAACACACTGATATTAAAATAGATTTGTAAAATATGTGCGTGGCACAATTATTGGCATACTCTGTGCTAATTACCTGAAAGATGACAGCTCTGATTCTTTTCCGATAATGCCTTATGAGGTTGGAGAATACGTGACAAGTCCTCTGAGACCTCTCCTCCACACAGAATCTCTGCAAAAAATTTTCTCACGGTTTATGCTGATGGACTCTCCTTTTAAGTTCAGTTCAGTTTTTCAAGTCAATGAATTGAGATGGCCATGATGTTTTGATCAGTAAAACATTTTTTATGTTGATTTTGAAATGTGTTTTTGATCATTGACCTTCTGGAAGATACAACCATAGGCCATAGTTTGCAGACACCTGGTCATAAGTTTGGTATGTGATTTTTGAGCATTGTATTCCACACTTAGTCCCAATTTGCTAATATAATTCTCTCCACTCTTCTGGGAAGATGTCCCACTAGATTTTGGAGTGTGCTTTTGGACATTTACAGTGAGGAAAATAAGTATTTGAACACCCTGCTATTTTGCAAGTTCTCCCACTTAGAAATCATGGAGGGGTCTGAAATTGTCATCGTAGGTGCATGTCCATTGTGAGAGACATATTCTAAAAAAAAAAAATCCAGAAATCACAATATATGATTTTTAAACTATTTATTTGTATGATACAGCTGCAAATAAGTATTTGAACACCTGTCTATCAGCTAGAATTCTGACCCTCAAAGACCTGTTAGTCTGCCTTTAAAATGTCCACCTCCACTACATTTATTATCCTAAATTAGATGCACCTGTTTGAGGTCGTTAGCTGCATAAAGACACCTGTCCACCCCATACAATCAGTAAGAATCCAACTACTAACACAACCAAGACCAAAGAGCTGTCCAAAGACACTAGAGACAAAATTGAACACTTCCACAAGGCTGGAAAGGGCTACAGGGAAATTGCCAAGCAGCTTGGTTAAAAAAGGTCCACTGTTGGAGCAATCATTAGAAAATGAAAGAAGCTAAACATGACTGTTAATCTTCCTCGGACTGGGGCTCCATGCAAGATCTCACCTCGTGGGGTCTCAATGATCCTAAGGAAGGTGAGAAATCAGCCCAGAACTACTCAGGAGGAGCTTGCCAATGACCTGAAAAGAGCTGGGACCACCGTTTTCAAGGTTACTGTTGGTAATACACTAAGACGTCATGGTTTGAAATCATGCATGGCACGGAAGGTTCCCCTGCTTAAACCAGCACATGTCCAGGCACGTCTTAAGTTTGCCAATGACCATTTGGATGATCCAGAGGGGTCATGGGAGAAAGTCATGTGGTCTGATGAGACCAAAATAGAACTTTTGGGTCATAATTCCACTAAACGTGTTTGGAGGAAGAAGAATGATGAGTACCATCCCAAGAACACCATCCCTTACTGTGAAGCATGGGGGTGGTAGCATCATGCTTTGGGGGTGTTTTTCTGCACATGGGACAGGGCAACTGCACTGTATTAAGGAGAGGATGACCGGGGCCATGTATTGCGAGATTTTGGGGAACAACCTCCTTCCCTCAGTTAGAGCATTGAAGATGGGTCGAGGCTGGGTCTTCCAACATGACAATGACCCGAAGCACACAGCCAGGATAACCAAGGAGTGGCTCTGTAAGAAGCATATCAAGGTTCTGGCATTGCCTAGCCAGTCTCCAGACCTAAACCCAGTAGAGAATCTTTGGAGGGAGCTCAAACTCCTTGTTTCTCAGCGACAGGCCAGAAACCTGACTGATCTAGAGAAGATCTGTGTGGAGGAGTGGGCCAAAATCCCTCCTGCAGTGTGTGCAAGCCTGGTGAAAAACTACAGGAAACGTTTGACTCTGTAATTGCAAACAAAGGCTACTGTACCAAATATTAACATTGACTTTCTCAGGTGTTCAAATACTTATTTGCAGCTGTATCATACAAATAAATAGTAAAAAAATCATACATTGTGATTTCTGGATTTTTTTTTTTTTTAGATTATGTCTCTCACAGTGGACATGCACCTACAATGACAATTTCAGACCCCTCCATAATTTCTAAGTGGGAGAACTTGCAAAATAGCAGGGTGTTCAAATACTTATTTTCCTCACTGTATGTTCATTAGCCACAAGGGTGTTAGTAAAGTCAGTTACTGATGTAGGAAAGGAGCCATGAGGTGCAGTCAGCGTTCTAATTTATCCCAAAAGTGTTAGTAGGGTTGAGATCCGAGCTCTATAGCAGGCCTTATATCCATAACTTATTATATCTTCCTCTTCAAACCATATCTTCATAGAGCTCACTTTGTGCAAAGGGGCATTGCCATGTTGGAACAGATTTGGGTTCCAAGTGACTTCTTTGCTTATTAATTATATCACATCCAAAGAAATCCTATACAACTGTGTGCCTCAAGCTTTGGGGTAACAGTTTGAAGAAGAAGCACATATGGCAGGAAATAGCTATTTACTTTATATGTATACTCTTGAGAAACAGGAAATGATGATTGAATAATTACCTGTTACTAGTTACCCAGATATGCTCAAATGTAAAATATCAATGGGAATATATTTCAAATGTATTTTTCTTATATGACTTTACACGCAGGGGTTCATAATTGTGACATAAAAAAAAATCTAAATGTGTTTAGGCAAAACTGTTTTGTTTGCAGTTGTTGAGTATTTGTGTGATTAAAAGGCTAGGGTTAGAGTTGAGGTTAGGGCTAACAATATATAAATATTTTTTTTACAGTCTTTTTTGTTCGTATTTACTAAAGGTGCCAATATAAGTGGAGGGTACTGTATATGCCCATGCCATAACACTGCCTCCACTATGTGTGAGCTATGATTCTTTCGCTCGAGTCCTTTGTTTTCTTCTTTATACTCTTTTCTACCCATCATTCAGGTATGAGTTGATTTTAGTTTTATTTTTGTTCAAACAATGAGTTTTTATATTTTTTTAAACTTATCAAAGTCTAAATACCAAAGGTTTACCTCTCTGTAAACATCTGTATTTACATTCATTAAGGCATCTCTCAGGTGTAGACTTTAAAAATGATACACCTACCACCTTTTACAATGCTCTTGACTTGGCAAAATGTTGTAAATGACTTCAGTGATCTTCCAGGGCTTTTGGTGTTAGCCAGTGCATTTCTTCTTCCTTTTTAAGAATGTACCAACTTGTTCTGCTATTTCTATGAAATCAAATCAAATAAAATCTAATTGTATTTATAGAGTGCCTTACAGCAACCAAAATGAGCACAAGGCACTTTCCAGTAAAACAACAAAAGACAATAAAATATAAGAACACAATGTACATAAAATAGCAGTTGAATCAGGGGCTATGTGTTAAAAGCTTGTAAGAATAAATGAGTTTTCATCTGCGATTTAAAAACACTCAGCACAGTGACAGTATGTGTGCTGGAAGTGCGTTCCACAGCTTTGGTCCCTGGACAGCAAATGACCGGCCTCCAAACTTTTTATATTTGTATTTGGGAGTGACCAGAGAGGTATGTCTAGAGGAGCGGAGCGTTCTGGCTGGTAGACCGTTATTAATTCGGCAAGGTAGGCCGGGGCCAGACTATTGGCCTTGAACACAAACAGCAGGACATTATACTCCACCCTAAATCACACCGGAAGCCAATGAAGCGAGCGGAGGACAGGGGTGATGTGTGAGCGTTTGGAGGTGTTAGAGAGAAGACGTGCTGCCGCGTTTTGTACCATTTGGAGCCGATTGAGAAGTGATTGATTAAGTCCAGTGTAGAGAGCATTACAGTAGTCAATCCTCGAGCTGATGGAAACAGAAATGTCTGTTTCAACCTCCTTCATTTTTGTCAACAACTACCATATTTAAAGAGCTCCCATGAACAGCTACCACATGCAAACCCAACACTTCAACTCCAAAGCTGCTATCTCCTGAACTAACGAGGAAACAGGCCACTGTGGATTAGTATACTCTACAATTAGGTTTGAGCTAGTACAAATGGAGGCACTATACCTGAAATACAAATGAAAGTCTACTCTTTCACAATTACATCTTGATTGACTTGATTGCTTAATTTCAAATCCATTGTGATGTTGTTCAATGGCAAGAAATGCAAAAATGATGGCTCTTATGAAGAAGTGAATATGACTATCATCAGTCACTATAAAGTCACTGCAATAAATATCACTAAACTTATAATAAGCCCTCCAAAATTAATGGCTGACAGAAAAGCCTGAAGATGTAAATGTAACAGATGAATTAGGCAGCAGCTTCCTGAATGGCTGCTTGCTTCAATAATGCAAAAGGATGAGATGGAGGAGAGCAGCATAAAAGGCTGGAGGGAAAAAAAAAGAATGATGTATGCAGGAGAGAAATATGGCTAAAGGAATGGGTTACTCTAATCTGATTTAAAAAAAAAAAAAAAAAAAAAAAAAAACTCCTCAGAGAAAACAACTTTTGTTATCTTAAGATCATAATAAAAATATGTGTCTAATAAAGCCCTCTAGCTTCCTCAGAATAGAATCAGCAAACATATAAAGAGACCCCTAATGAGACAGGTAGATTTTGAAAGTTAAAAAAAATAAAAATAAAAAAAAAGTAAAAAAAAAAAAAAAATTACTAGATAAGTAATCTTACCTCTGGTGTCACAACCTCCAACACAAACAACAACAGGTTACTGTGGAGTGTTAAATCCAAGAACCATAAAAAAAGATTTGGACTGTAATTAATATAAACAGTTTGCTAAAATGGCTTAGGGCTGCAATTGCCGTGAACGGTTGATTGCAGCCCTAGTGTTCAAGTCGAGGTTGAAAACATATTTATTCAGTCAAGCCTTTAATCAGTAGATTTTTTCTCAGGTAAAGGCTCAGATCTGGAGGGAACATTGATATAGAGTGTTTGGTGAACTGGGATATTTGTACGCTGTCGTCCCCTCACATTCACGTGTTCACTCAGGTTTGTTGATGGTGGTGTGGTGGGCCGTCTCTTATCCCAGAGATCCCTCATGTCTGTGTTGCCTTCTGGTTCTCCCTTTTAGTTATGCTGCTATAGCGAGTCTTGCCGGAGTCCAAACTGCACAGTGACTTTAACTCTCATGCAACAATAGGTACACTTAATAATCCATATCCTTCTCTTCCTGTCACCCTCTTCTCTCTCTCTCTCTCTCTCTCTCTCTCTCTCTCTCTCTCTCGGTCGAGTTAAACATGCTCCTGAGGCTCCAGTGACCACTGTTCCTGCCCCTCTCTCCCCCGTGGATCTTCCCACTTCATCCAGGCCTGCCTGGATTGGATGTCAACAGTCTCCTACACTGATGTCAACAGTCTCCTACACTGACTCAGAAATACACTTCGCTTTTGATCATCATCACTGCACCCCGCAACATTGTATACCCGCCACAAATGGACATTCGGTGTAACCCAGATGAGGATGGGTTCCCTCTTGAGTCTGGTTCCTCTCAAGGTTTCTTCCTTATGCCATCTCGGGGAGTTTTTCCTTGCCACAGTCGCCAGTCGCCACCGGCTTGCTCATCAGGGACAAACTTACTCATAAAGAACATATTCATTTTTAATCACCGCATTATCTGTGTAAAGCTGCTTTGAGACAATGTTCATTGTTAAAAGCGCTATACAAATAAAAATGAATTGAATTGAATTGAATTGATAACCTCTGGACGGAACTAGAATTAATGGATATGAATGGAAAGTGTCACCCACAAGAGGATGAGTTCCCTTCTGAGTCTGATGCCTATCAAGGTTTCTTCCTAGTATCATTCTTGGTTTCTCCTTGCCATTCTTGCCACTGGTTTGCTAATTAGAGACAAACTGATTAATTTCTGACATTAAAATGTATTTTTTTCAGTTATTTATTTAAAGTGTTATACAAATAGTATTATACTGAACTGAATTGAACTGAAATAAAATGAACTGAATTGAATACATCCAGTCGTGTTGTAAAACAACAAGCATCCTCTCTCTCTGACTGCCTACATTTATTAAAAAATAGTTATTTTTAGAAAAATCTATACATATCATGTATACATAGATATACATTATGAAGACACTAGTCACAGTGACAAGACTGATCTAAATAAACTATCATTGTTCTAAATCAAATTGGGCCTCTCAGAGGCTGTTTTCTTTATCTTGAAAGGAAATGAATAAAAAGTAAATTGTGTGTCTGGATTCCTGACTTTAGAAGGATGTAACAGTGATGGATAGAGTTACAGCAAAAACACTGATTCTATAAACTGCAGTTTGATTCACAAAAAATATATGAAATATATCTAAATAAAATATTTCATACTTTAACTTTTTAAGAAGGAGGTCTAATACCACGAATTGTTCTTTAAATTGGTTAGAGGACTCTATATGGAGTAATTTATCTGTCCCTACATCGTTTTTCAAGTGTGTATATGGTGGGGAATCTTTATTTTTATATAATTAAAGTCACACTGTTTGCGTTTCATATACAGACTATATTAATATATATATATATATATATATATATATATATATATATATATATATATATATATATATATATATATATATATATATTAGAAATTAGAAATGAGCCTACAAGCCAAACTTTTTCTATTTGCAATATAGCTGCAAGCAGAAATGAATAAGGCCTAAGCAATAAAGGACAACAGGAAGCCATTGGTAACATCAATACTAAAATATAAAACATTTGATGCAAGGGGTCCATCTGTTGCTTATAATCACCTCACTTTCTGTTTTTTTTTTTTGGTCGCTCTCCCAAATCACAAGTGATTTCAAATCTCTTTTGAATCTGCTCTCAAATTTATTTGCATATAATAGATGAAGCAAGAAATTGTTTTTAGAACGATCCCATTATACCATAACCAATCTTTATATACCATAACCAATTATACCCATAACTTATTATACCATTACAGTATATTCTCTGAATTTTCATTTTCATTTCACATTTTTATATGCCATTTTCTTGTTTGTCAGATCACAAATTTAACAAGCCCAAGTCTCTGCAGCTCATATTGGATCAGGAGAAAGATGAATCATGAGTGCCGTTTAACCTAGAAAAGATTAAATATCCTCTAGGGGGCAGACTTATCCACAAATATTGAAAATATTGTCCGACATTAAACCGGTCTGTGGCGCAAAAAAGGTTGGGGACCACTGCTTTATAAGAGGTTCGTTTTTTTGTCGGATTGAGGTTTGGATTGGTCTCCTGATCATCTCTTTTAAATGCCAATGTTGTTATACAGTACGTTTGTGTTAGAAGTGAAAATAAAATTTTCAAATTCTAGACAGCCAACTTCTTGCTTGAGAAATCACAAATTTCTGCCATTATTTACAGCAGTTGCCTCCCTTATCAAGAGCAACTTTCAACTGAGCAGTTGAGGGTTCGGGGCCTTGCTCACGGGCCCAGCAGGGGCAGCTTGTGAGCTTCAGGTCCAAAATCCAATGTTTTAAAAACTGAGCTACCACCTCCCATGGTATCACCAAACCTCAGAATTTATATGAAAAACTACTTAAAACAAAACTCACCACAAATATAAGTAAGAGCTTTTTTTTGTTTTTTAGTTTTTTGGTTAGATGGGTCTCTGAAAATGAGGATGGGTTCCCTTTTGACTCTGATTCCTCTCAAGATTTCATACTCATGCCATCTAAGGAACTTTTTCCTTGCCACAATCACCCCAGGCTTGCTCATCATGGATAAATACAAATACATTTAAATATAACAGAACTTTTTACTATAATTCTTACATTCTGTAAAAGCCTCCATAAGGCAGTGTCTATTGTTTAAAACGCTATAGAAATACAATTGAATTGAATTGAATTAAAATGTCTTACTCAGTTTTTAGTCAATTTATAGATTTTTCCATTGTGTGTTTGTAGATTTAGAGAAAGCGTACGACAGGGTGCCGAGAGAGAAGTCTGGTATTGTATGAGGAAGTCATGTGTGTCAGAGAAGTATGTCAAGTCAAGTTTATTTTCTATAGGGCTTTTCACAATAGACATTGTCTCAAAGCAGCTTTACAGAAATCAACAGTGAAGGTGAATGGTGACTGTGGCAAGGAAAAACTCCCTTAGATGTAATGAGGAAGAAACCTTGAGAGGAACCAGACTCAAAAGGGGAAGTATGTGAGGGTGGTGCAGGACATGTATGAGGACAGTGTGACAACAGTGAAGTGTGCAGAAGGAACGACAGACTGGTTCAAGGTGGAGGTTAGACTGCATTCAAAGGATCGACTCTGAGCCCTTTCCTGTTTGCAGTGGCGATGGACAGGTTGACGGACGAGGTCAGGCAGGAGTCTCCCATGACTATGATGTTTGCGGATGATATTGTGATTTGTGGTGAGAGTAGTGAGCAGGTTGAGAAGAGCCTGGAGAGGTGGAGGTACGCGCTGGAGAGATGAGGAATGAAATTCAGTAGGAGTAAGACAGAGTACATGTGTGTGAATGAGAAAGAGGACAGTGGAGTGGTGCGGTTTCAGGGAGAAGAGGTGGTGAAGGTGGAGGAGTTTAGATACCTGGGGTCAACAGTGCAAAGTAATGGAGAGTGTGTTAGAGAAGTGAAGAAAAGAGTGCAGGCAGGGTGGAGTGGGTGGAGAAGAGTAACAGGAGTGATTTGTGATAGTAGGGTATCTGCAAGAGTGAAAGGGAAAGTTTATAGGACTGTGGTGAGACCTGGGATGTTGTATGGATTAGAGACAGTAGCATTGAGTAAAAGACAGGAGATGGAGCTGGAGGTAGCAGAGCTGAAGATGTTGAGGTTTTCGTTGGGTGTGACGAGGATGGACAGAATTAGAAATGAGTTTATTAGAGGGACAGCGCATGTAGAACATTTTGGAGATAAGGTGATGGAGGCGAGATTGAGATGGTTTGGACATGTGCAGAGGAGAGACATGGAGTTTATCAGTAGGGGAATGCTGAGGATTGAGCCACCAGGAAGGAGGAAACGAGGAAGGCCAAGGAGGAGGTTTATGGATGTGGTGAGGAAAGAGATGTAGGTAGTTGGGTTAAAAGAGGCAGATGTAGAGGACCCCCCTGTATGGAGACGGATGATCCGCTGTGGCGACCCCTAATGGGAGAAGCCGAAAGAAGAAGAAGATAGATTTTTCCATCTGAATTGGTGTACATGCAAATATATACTGAAATTAATTTAAAAGAAAGAAAGAAAGAAAGAAAGAAAGAAAGAAAGAAAGAAAGAAAGAAAGAAAGAAAGAAAGAAAGAAAGAAAGAAAGAAAGAAATTCCACTGTGTAGAATGCTCTGAATGTTTTGTAAAAAAAAAATGTAAAAAAAAATGCAGTAGCCCACTAGAGAGCAGTAATGAGCTGTTCCGTCGTTTACATACTCATTTTTGCAAGAAAGCCCCGCCTCCTTTTCGGAATTTCGATCTCATGGTCCCGCTTCCTGTTTTTGATTGGATAAAATATTTTACTTACACAGAGTCTACGAATCACTGAGCAGCTCTATACCGGAAGTGTGATTTATTGGAATATGGGTAGGGAAAAATAATAGAGGGAAAGAGAAGAAGAAAAATACCCACAATACTTTGCGTCAGCGAGGCCGCCATTGCTTGCGAACGGAAGCGAGTTGCAAGGTGACTGTGAGGGTCTTTACTGTGAATTGTGTTTTTTTTGCTAGAAACTGTAGTGAATTTATTGTCTACGTTTTTTCTTGGAGTTTGTTTAAGTTTTTTTACACGGTTAATGCACATTTCTATTGTATTTTGTCTGCTGTTCTAATGGATTATGTCTCGCTTGCTAATGAACATTAGCATTAAACCGCTGTGAGTGACAGCTGAAGTCATTTCAGTGACCTGGTCGTGCTGCATTCACTTGCGCTTTAGTTTCTTGTAAATCGGAAATTCTGGTGAAAAAAGAAATCGCTTTTAAGCTTCTATCATGGCGCAGGAAAGAACTGTTCTAGTGCCTGTGTGTCTTTATATACATGTTAAATAACTATCAGCAATAGATGTGCATTAATTGTATCTATTATATAATGCAATATTGTGAAAAATTAAGTATAAAAACAATACTGAGTTATTCGGTCAGACTGGTTGTAAAATGGGAAACACTGATAATCAGGGTCGCATGTGAACGGACCATTCCTTTATTGCAGTATTAAAATATATTTTTTTAATCTAAAGATATTTAATTATAAACTGTATTCTATTAAATTTAATTTGTTTTTTATTCGTATAGTGCTTTTTAACAATGGCTATTGTCTCAAAGCAGCTTTACAGAGATAAATAGGTTATAAATTGAATGTACTGTATATGTTTAGTGTGTGTAAGTTTATCCCTGATGAGTGAGAAAGTGGTGACTTGTGGTTAGGAAAAGCTTTTTGAGATGGTATAATAATGAAACCTTGAAAGGAACCAGGCTCATAAGGGAACTTCATCTAATTGGTCGAGAACATTTATAGTTTAACTATAAGTTTGTGTCAGGTGATGGAACGGGCTGCTTGAGAATGAACGTATCCTCAGGTATTACTGCATTAAATAGTGTTTTTATTTTGTTGTTCAGAGACAGCATGGCGCTCCGTGGGCTTCTTCAGCTTTCCTCGGTCTTCCGATCGGCTGTGAGTGTGACACTGCGCAGGAACATTGGCATCTCTGCTGTCCTTTTTAACAAGGTGAAAGATCTGGACCCTGTACAGAAGCTCTTCCTAGACAAAATCCGCGAGTACAACGTCAAGAGCAAGTAAGTATCCGTGACCAGTTTGATGAGAGCCAATGGTCTGCCTTCGTGACCTTGCATTGTCCCTGTCCTGTTCCTTTCTTGTGTAGGACCTCAGGTGGAGTGGTTGATGCTGGCCCCAGCTACCAGAAGAACATGACAGAAGAGATTAACAAACTGCAGAGGTTATATGGTGGAGGTGACCTGACTAAATTCCCTGACTTCAAATTCCAAGGTCAGTGTTGGATCTGCTGCATGGTGGTAAACTAACACTCTCAGTGCTCTGTCCCACCGAACAACAAATCTAAACCTAGTGCGATCTGTATTTCGGCAGAGTCCCTTTATGTAAATCTCCCTGTGGGTGTAGCAGTAGTTTCTCTAGAGCATGTGTTCCCTGAGAGATGGTCAGGTGTGCCATTGGAAATGTATCCAATTATACCTAATTAGTCCAAAAATGATTTGGTTACTGAAAATAATTTGGCAGTATTGAATGTCTCTGCCTGTGATGGAAAGTAATGGAAATGCTCCTCCATGTCAGTGGGTGGCAGTAAGTAACGCAATATGACCTTTCATGACAATAGAATTAACGTTGCAGGTGACAGGCAATGTACAGCAAGGGATAACTATTGAGTGGCGGTCAAAATATACTTTAAAAGTTATCTTAAAGTGCCATGGTCCCAAGCAAGCTTAAACACCATCTGCATACTAAACAAACCAATTTAAAATAAGAACGCAGAATTTTCTGTACACCTGCATGAACACACTGAGAAACAGGCAACTTTGTTGAAAAAATCAGAAGCGATTAAGTGTCTTTATTTATACATTATATAGACTGTTAGACTACAGTATGTCATTATGTTCAAAATAGTTTTTAATAAAAATTAATTAAAAAAAAAAACAACAACAAGGTGTCATGCTTCTGCAGAAGATTGGGTTTGGGCTTATGTTAGAATAAAAACATGACTGAGTAAATAAATCTAAATGAATCAGAAACTAAATTAATCCAAATCTTTTTGTTGAGAAGGGGGTTCAAGGCAAAAAGGCTAATCTTAATCATTTATATGAGTCATATGTCACACAATTTTAGACAACTACATGTCCCACCTTGTATGTAAGTACAGTGTGGCTCTGTTGGCAGTGAAAATAGTTTCAGCACAGAGCTGTGCAGCTTTAAAAAGCTGATTCTGAATCTTTATAATGCTAACTTTTAGGAATGAATGCACTTGTTCACTTTGTAGAGTCTATGAACTGTGCAAATGACCAGAACACACATCTATAACTTCTGTCTTTATTCCTCCTTTATTTCTTGGGTATTAGCCCAAGGCTCCTAAAGTGTTTATATATATATATATATATATATATATATATATATATATATATATACATATATATACACACACACACACACACACACACACACACACACACACAATGAGGGCTGTCAATCAATTAAAACATTTGTGATTAATCACTTGATTGTCATGAGCATCAACATGAGCATGGACAAATATTTATACTTTATGCAAATGTATGTTTATTTTTTGTGAAACCATATTCAATATAGAGCATAAAGACAAAATATTCTTGTAAATGTTTTAAAGTAATTATGGTGGAGTTTTATTTATATATATATATATATATATATATATATATATATATATATATATATATATATATATATATATATATAACTAAATAAATAAATAAAGGGTGTCATGAATAAGTGTTTTTCATCGAAGTTTGTAATATTACATAAGTTTGTAATATATATTACGTGTGTGTGTGTGTGTGTGTGTGTGTGTGTGTGTGTGTGTGTGTGTGTGTGTGTGTGTGTGTGTGTGTGATGTATTTATGATATTTCTAAAGTCTTTTATAACTCTTAATTCATTAAAAAGCCTTACTTGTGTATGCACTTGGCAGTCTGGCTGACTCTTTAAACCAGGTTTGTAGGTTTTTGATCTAATTTTTGACTTCAATTTTTATTTCAACAGAGCCCAAGCTGGAGGAGGTTGCCAAGTGAGCAGGTTTCTGCTCAAATCTACATGTCTGTCATTCTGAGTTATGAAAATAATTATTTAATAAAACTTGGTTGAAAAATGGGTTGTTCATTTTTGTCACATCATCGTTCTCCTACTGTATGAAAAATGTCGGATTCCTTTAAAAGTAATAATTATATAAAGTTGAAAATAACAAGTGCAGTACTGTAGTATTCATTACAGCTTTAATGTCTTCAGCCTCCAAAAATATTAACTTTAAAGGATTCTTTTTTTACACAGAAAACGTAAAGGAATACCCCAGTGTTTATTTAAACTTTATTTTTATTTGCTGATTCTGTAATTTGTGTAAGGTCCACAGGCAATTTTAATATTTTACTGAGAAAAGAAAAGGAGCATATTCATGTTTTTCTTTCAATTAAAAACCTTAAACCTTTTAATTACATTTATTTCGTTAGGAAAATGATGGGGTGGGATGTATGAAGTTGATGTGTTGGAAGCAGGGGATCTGAGGGCCAATTATTCATGGTTAGGTGACAGTGTTTTTACTTGCTTTTTATGGTGCACTTTTGATGCACATGTGAGCATCAGAACTTGTTCATGTCAAGTTAAGTTTATTTTTTATAGCGCTTTTCACAACGGACATTGTCTCAAAGCAGCTTTACAGAAATCAACAGTCAAGTTGAACGGTGTGCATTTATCCCTGATGAGCAGCCATGGCGACTGTGGCAAAGAAAAACTCCTTTAGATGTTATGAGGAAGAAACCTTGAGAGGAACCAGACTCAAAAGGGGAATCCATCCTCATTTGGGTGACATCAAGAGTGTGGTTATAGTCTTTAAACAATACAGAACACTGGAGAGTGAGAACTAACATGAGAACTGGAGTGTGTGATTATAAGTAATGTTCTTTCTACAGTCATTATGGTTATAAAACTAGGAGCTACTCATTGAGCAGCTCAAAATATGAAGCGATGGAGAAAGAGTTGTACATTTAGAGTTGTAAAATTACAGGAATTTTATAAACTGGAAATGTATTGGGATAAACTAGTATTTCTTTTACAAAATTGCAGATTAGCCTATACACAGAAGTTATATGTAGCTAGAGGAAAAATTATTGCAGAATAATTTTGGTTAAAACAACCAGATTTAATGCAATTGTAGTTGAATTTCTTCCCTGCACATTCATCCATCTCATGCACACATCACACTTACTGCAGGGCCACTGAGGCCACGTCAAAAAATATCCTCCTTGAAGAGTATTAACATAAATTACATAAATATTACATACATTTGTTTAAAATTTATTTGTGCTGTGTGTAAGCTATTGTGCAAAAAATACATTTATAAATACTAATAGTTAAATCAAAGTCAATTGTAATTTTTTTTAATCTGTATTGGTTTGTGTTTATATTAGCTTATGACAACGTTTCTATGATAGTTTATAGAAATTTTCCAATTTTGTTATTAATTCCAGTAAATTCCTGGTAAGTTTTCAATTTGGAATATTTCCAAAATTCCCAAGATGAACTTCATAGAAAGTTTTCGGAAATTAGTCGGACATTTTCTGCCACTTTGAAACTCTAAGTTCCTCTGTGTTTTCTTTTACATCATGTGGATGCTGAAAACGTGTGTTGGTGATAAGCAACACATGTATCCAGCATCCACATGATGTAAAAGAAAACAGAGATGTTTTATGCTAATGGTCATCGCTAATGCCAAGGCCACTTATAGCAGTATAATGTCCTCTGTCACTCTTCATAAACAAAACAGGCATGGCTTCAGAAACATGAAAATCCAATCGATTATCTGTGGGATGTGATTAACAAAATGATGACCTGTAAGGACCCACCTCACAACTTACAGGACTTTGATCTATTGTTAATATCTTGGTGCCCGATACCACAACGGATCTTTAGAGGTCTTGTGGAGTTCATACCTCAGTGGGTCAGATCTTTTGGGCAGCTCTACATTAGAGCGGTGGTTTAAATGTTATGGCTAACTGGGGTATTTGAAATGCACCAAATTCTCCATTCTGAAGTTTTTGCAGATTTTGTTATAACTCTATCATTTGGCTTTTTCACATGCATATGTTAAAAATCTGCACTTCTCCCACCATTTTATGCCCGAGACTCCCCCATGTTTTTGTGGATAATCTCACTCTATTTTACAGATTCTGCTGTAAGCATAAACTCATGTTCGTCCCATGCAGCTGTTAGAAATATGCTCATAATGAACATTATACATCGTTTTACTTTATAATGTACAGTTGTAAAAGAGTAATGACAATCACACACTGTCCTGTGTACAAGTAAATAGAGTCTGGTTTCCTATGAGGTTTCTTGCTAATGTCTTATATGTCTTATATGAATTTGCTCATTAAATAGCATAAAATTACTTTCTGTAGAAAGCATGTCCAGTTAGTAGAGATTAGTTCTGGATAACACACATGGGCATTGATGTTACTCGTTTTCATTGCTGGTTGTTGCAATGGGAGAGGCAAGGAAGTCTAATAATATAAAGAAAAAAACTCCTCTACCCTGTGTGATCTTTAGAGAGAGAGGGGGGAAACTTTTTTATTTGTCACACATATATATTACAGCACAGTGAACTTCTTTCTTTAAATATCCCAGTGATGTTAGGAAGCTGGGATCAGAGATGAGATGGTTAAGAGCCTTGCTCATTGGCCCAAATGTGCCAGTTTGGTGATTTTTGGGTTTGAACCCCCCGACCCAGATCCCCACTGATTTAACACCTTCGGATTTAGAGCCCCATGAAAGAATTTAGCATTAACATTTTTTTTTTACTTTATACACACAAGTAAATATTAATTCTTAATAAAATGTATTATCATTTTTGGATTATATTATAAAAATGTTCATTAACAAAGAAGCATCATTAACCCTCATGTACAAAAGAAAAGTTTTTAATACTGATAAAATATACAATTCATTCATGCATTTCAATCAAAACACTGTACAGTTCAAATGAAAAGGCAGATACAAATACAAATAGTCTTAATTACATACAATCAAAGATAATTTTACTCATGAGATGCATTCTAGAAAGTTTAGATCCTGGTAATTTATCAAGTTGTTGTTTTTTTTTTTTTTCATGTAAGATCATTTGCTAACCAGTGATTCTAGTAATGCTCCCTTCAGCAAGGCACAGTGGGAGGCAGGGATGGTCAAGTTTTCAATGATGTAATATACTTTAAAATTCTCTGTTTTAGGGAGGCACACCCAAAAAAAATTTCCAGTGTTGCACATTTGGTCTGTGTGCACTGTATTCACTAGAGGGCAGAAGTTTTCACAGCACTACCACACCAAATGTTCATAGAGAATAGACATCCCCAAAACACTCGTACATGCATGAAAATTGTTGAATTTTGTCTCCTGTTAACCTCCACAGTAACAGTCAGAGTTAAGCATCAGTCTCCATTTCCAGGGTCTGTAAATGCTGCATGAGGGTTGTTTGATTTGAGGAAGATTTTAAGCTTCTTACAGCATAAATGACTGTGTGTGTCTGAAGTCCTGAATCTGTGAAAGTCCAAAAAAAAAAAAAGTAAATAAATTACAGTAATAAGTAGTGTAAATATTGCAAACTAACAAATAATGCCAGAAATGTATTTTGTGCATCATTACAGAAAATTATATTCAACTGATGATATCAATAGAATCTTACATTTTTTGACCAGTTTAAAGCAGCCATTACATTTTACACTCAATATGAAGAATTACTGAGAACTGCATGTGTTTAGATTAAACAAATGACCTCATCTCATAATACTAACAAACTAGGCAAAGTATTTTTTTTTTTTTAAGAAATAAGAATAGGCATGAAGACAAACCCAACCTATCTAAGAAGTGTGTCACACAAATGTCGATGGTAGTAGGAAGGCAATGTGTTGAAAAAATTTAGTTCTAGCATCAAATTTCTATTTCAAAATATTTAACGTTTTGCATTTTGCAAAGCTTAAACATTTAGTTTGCAAAAAGTTTCTTTCTAGTTTAAGATGTTTTTAACATGTGATTAAAAATAGTTAATAGTTTAATGCAGGGGTCCCCAAACTATGGCTGAATATGCCTCATTCCCACATTTGGAATGACCATCTGAACAATGACAGATGAAATTCATTTTAAAAATACATTTTACTTATATCATATTTGTATTTGATAACAAAGGTTTGCTTTCAAACCAAAATTTCCCTTAGTTATTAACAGAGGTCGAGGCACTGATAGTTGACTGCAGGAACTATCGGTTATCAGCAAAAATACATACCGATAGTTTTTCCAGCTTCCCGCCCGCTATCATTACGAGAGCGACCTCTAGAGGTGAATCACAGATGCCATGTGCTGTTTGTTTTTACACATGAAACAGCGAGTTGCATTGAGAGCACTATATTATATTTATTATTTATAATATATTAATTATATAATTACATTATTAACTAATATATTCATATTCATTTTCTTAAGCACATTTTCATAATTCATTACTGGGGTTTTTTTTGTAATAATGTTTGTTTTTTATACAGTATTTTGAAAACGATCGGTCGATTAATTGGTTATCAGCAAGTATGATGCAATCTAGATATCGGTATAAGTTAAAGCCATTATTAGACGACCTATAGTTATTAACATAGCCTAATTATTTGTTAGATTCACCTACCAACTATATGCATATGCATAAGTAAATGTTATATGAATAGCAATGAATATAAAAAAAATGCTGTTATGATGTGAATGCACTTTTAATGAGCTATATATCTCCTGAAATGTCATGCTCATTTGTGTAATGCTCATTATTAGGAGGCAGTTAAATGAATCGGCCCACCATTTAAAAAAAGGTAAAATTATGTGGGCCTCACAGAAAAAAATTTGGGGACCCCTGGTTTAATTTGAAAACAAAAAAAACAACAACACAATAATACTCACATTTTGTGAAGGTGGTCCATAACCAGCATGGGGGCTATGAAGGAAAACACACTTACATTAAATCAGTTATTCTCTCAACAATATCTTAGAGTATCTAAATAGGCAGAATGATGACAAATTCCTCCAGATCACATCCAACAATTTTGTCCTAAAAATAAAATACTGTAGAACTAGACATTTATCTGTATAGTTTTACACTCTTGTTTCCACTGGTCTCATTTCCTGAATTGTCTGCCTTTTGGCCAGTGTTTCTATGAAAGTCTAACCCCATGGCTTGTTCTTGGCTTGTTCGTTTTACTGAGTATCTAGGCATGAATTTCAGCTGTTTTTGTGCTCATATTTCCTAATATTTTTGCCATCAGTCACTCTAACTCACATGTCCTCTGATCTGTTGAGGTTCTGGCTGCTGATGTGAGCCACTCCATGACACTGTTGGATCCAGAATGATCTGCAATAAGGGGCCATTGGGGTAACAGGTCAGAGGTAACAGTTGGGGCGACAGTGCATCATGCTAATGTTTTACAGCCAGTGAGTGTGAATAGATGGATTAACCAGCTGCATGCAAAAACTAAAATGTACAAAGGTCCTTGCTGATGGAAAGCACAACACACTTCATGCTGATATTGATAAGCCATTATTTAAACAGACCATGAAGCCAGGATATTCCCCATACACTAACAACCTCCAGTAATGTACAAAAGACCTACGCATGTACAGAAACTCCTAAATAACCAAATTCTATATATAAGTTATACTTTAGTTTGGGACACAGTAAAACACCCCCCCCCCACACACACACACACACACACACACACACACTTGCACACAGACAAAATCAATAAAGTAAGTCAGCATTCTTACCTTCCTCTGTGTCCTGTCAGGAAGAGATTAAGCCGCAACAATGAAAGAAAAACAAAAAAACAGGTTGAAATGTTTTCATTTTAAATTAAGCTCACTATTACAATTGTGCATCCCAAAATTATGTTTGATGGCATTTATGATGATAAAATGCATTTACATAAGAACTGTATTTTGTGAAGTTAAGATTCCTTTCATGTGTCACTTGAATACAAAATGTATGCTCTGTATTTACAGTCATGGAAAAAGAAAGTACACCCTCCCTAAATTTTATGTTTTCATTTATCAGGGTCCAAATAGCAATTATGGGATTGCAATCGGCTTCAATAAACAAGACATCTTACAGTCAGTAAAAGAGTATTTAGCCGCCTGGTCTTACTAACAAAAGGACTACTTTTATAAAAGTAAGAGTCAGGTGTGGAATGTGTCTACATCATACCTAAACCAGAAAAAAAGTACATACAGTAAGGCATGACTTAAGTTTGTGAAATTGTATCTGACCAAACAAATGGAGTAATGAGGCCAAGAGGAGATGTTTGATACTCATGCACAGTCCCATGTTTGGTGAAATCACCAGTTATTGAGTATGATGGTGGAGAGGTGAATTTTTCAGTTATTTGCAGTCATTAAGAAAGCAAAGGACTCAGAAAAGTCTTGAGGTTAATGTAAGGACATCTGTTCAAAAGTTTAAGATGGGTTTGGCAAATCTTAAACTATTAAACAGATGTCCTTACATTCACATGCTATTTAGACCCTGATAAATAAAAACATAAAATTTAGGGAGGGTGTACTTTCTTTTTCCATGACTGTAAATACAGAGCATACATTTTGGATTAGTTCATGCAACAGGATAAATGACACACCAACAAATCAACATCTAAATCAAATGTCAACCACATTAAGATGCTCTGGCATGATGGTTTGTGCATTAATTTTATATATATGATGACCACTGACAGGTGACATGAATAACACTCATTATCTCTTCATCATGGCACCTGTTTGTGGGTGGGATATATTATACAGCAAGTGACAATTATTTCCTCAATGTAGATGTGTTAGAAGCAAAAGAAAAAATGGGCAAGCGTAAGGATGAGGGACATATTGTGACGGCTAGAATACTGGGTCAGAGCATCTCCAAAACTGTACTCTTGTGTGTGTGTGTGTGTGTGTGTGTGTGTGTGTGTGTGTGTGTGTTTTGTTTTATATATATATATATATATATATATATATATATATATATATATATATATATATATATATATATACACACTCGCCGGCCACTTTATTAGGTACACCTGTCCAACTGCTCGTTAACGCAAATTTCTAATCAGCCAATCACATGGCAGCAACTCAATGCATTTAGGCATGTAGACATGGTCAAGACGATCTGCTGCAGTTCAAACCGAGCGTCAGAATGGGAAAGAAACGTGATTTAAGTGACTTTGAATGTGGCATGGTTGTTGGTGCCAGACAGGCTGGTCTGAGTATTTCAGAAACTGCTAATCTACTGGGATTTTCACGCACAACCATCTCTAGATTTTACAGAGAATGGTCCGAAAAAGAGAAAATATCCAGTGAGCGGCAGTTCTGTAGGCACAAATGCCTTGTTGATGCCAGAGGTCAGAGGAGAATGGCCAGACTGGTTCGAGCTGATAGAAAGGCAACAGTAACTCAAATAACCACTTATTACAACCGAGGTATGCAGAAGAGCATCTCTGAACGCACAACACATCGAACCTTGAGGCGAATGGGCTACAGCAGCAGAAGACCACACCGGGTGCCACTCCTGACAGCTAAGAACAGGAAACTGAGGCTACAATTCACACAGTTTTACCAAAATTGGACAACAGATGATTGGAAAAACGTTGGCTTGTTTTGATGAATCTCGATTTCTGGTGCGACAATCGGATGGTAGGGTCAGAATTTGGCGTCAACAACATGAAAGCATGGATCCATCCGGCCTTGTATAAACGGTTCAGGCTGGTGGTGGTGTAATAGTGTGGAGGATATTTTCCTGGCACACTTTGGGCCCATTAGTACCAATTAAACATCGTGTCAACGCCACAGCCTACCTGAGTATTGTTGCTGACCATGTCCATCCCTTTATGACCACAGTGTACCCATCTTCTGATGGCTACTTCCAGCAGGATAACGTGCCATGTCATAAAGCGTGAATCATCTCCGACTGGTTTCTTGAACATGACAATGAGTTCACTGTATTCAAATGGCCTCCACAGTCACCAGATCTCAATCCAATAGAGCACCTTTCGGATGTGGTGGAACAGGAGATTCGCATCATGGATGTGCAGCTGACAAATCTGCAGCAACTGTGTGATGCTATCATGTCAATATGGACCAAAATCTCTGAGGAATGTTTCCAGTAACTTGTTGAATCTATGCCACGAAGGATTAAGGCAGTTCTGAAAGCAAAAGAGGGCCCAACCCGGTACTAGTAAGGTGTACCTAATAAAGTGGCCAGTGAGTATATATATATATATATATATATATATATATATATATATATATATATATATATATATATATATATATATATATATTATATATATATATATATATATATATATATATATATATATATATATATATAAACTATAATCAATTACGTTAAATGTATTTTGCAGCCATGCAACCTGTGTACACGGGGAAGTTAAACATCTGTTTTTGTACACTTACGGTTGAAGTAGCCTTGTCTGTGGGCATAAAAGGCCCCCAGGATGCATAAAGTTAAGACCAGGCACAAAATTACAATTCCGGCAACAATCCCTGGAACATTTAGGTCATCTGAGAGAGTGGGATAAAAAGAAGGGAAAATCAAGTCATAGAAAAATAAGCCTGAAACTACTTGGACTATGTATTTGGATTAGTATTTGGATGTGGACACAGAAGCAGGCACTCACCAATTTTCATTTGACTTCCTTCACAGCTTTTTGACTTTCCAACCCCATTGTTAGCTTCACAGTGGTACAATCCTGCGTCAGCAATGGTAACTGCATGAAACATCTATTTGAAAGGGAAAATATTATTATGTAAGTAACAAATACTCAGTGCTTGTCTATATGCATGTGTTGAAAATGTCAGGGTCAGAATGTCACTCAGGCTTTATAAGTCTGTTTAGGCTTACTTGTAATGGAAAATGTGACATTGTGTCACAAGATTAAGGTGATCGTTCTTTGTAACAAACTGTCAAAACCTTGCATCAACCTGAATCCTGTTTTCTTATGCTATGTGGCTAACAAAAAAGATTCCCAAAGTGGGACTAATAAGAGGGGGGTTTGGGAAGAAGAAGGGAAGTTATATCTTGTGTGTGTGTATGTGACAGACGTTACTCTGCAGAGGATTTTTCTTTTTAATAAAGTTTGTTCTGTTTGATTTAATTTGAGTTTAAATCTGACTTAATGAGTTTTGGATATTTCCATGACACTCTCCAGGTGGAAGCCATATTCTACTCTCTGTTCCTTTTCAATACACTAACTATAAGCTATGTATGCAGAACAGGGCAGAAAGTGTTTTCCTCCAAGTCTGTTAATTCAATTCAATTCAATAAATGTTTTATTTGTATAGCGCTTTTAACAATGAACATTGTCTCAAAGCAGCTTTCATCTGTGAGCAACAGTATGGTTTCATGCCAAGAGCACCACAGATGCAGTATTTGCTTTGTAAATGTTGATTTAGAAGTATAAAGAAGGTCAACTGCACACTTGGAATGACAGACTGGTTCAGGATGGAGGTTGGACTGCATCAAGGATTGGCTCTGAGCCCTTTCCTGTTTGCAGTGGTGATGGACAGGTTGACCGTTGTGGACCATTGTCCGTGGGCTATGATGTTTGCGGACCATATTGTGATTTGTGGTGAGAGTAGGGAGCAGGTTGAGAAGAGCCTGGAAAGGTGGAGGTATGTGCTGGAGAGAAGAGGAATGAAAGTCAGTCGGAGTGAGACAGAGTACATGTGTGTGAATGAGAGGGAGGGCAGTGGAGTGGTGCGGTTGCAGGGAGAAGAGGTGGTGAAGATGGAAGAGTTCAGGTACCTAGGTTTAACAGTGCAAAGTAATGGAGAGTGTGTTAGAGAAGTGGAGAAAAGAATTGCATGCAGGGTGGAGTGGGTGGAGAAGAGTGGCAGGAGTGTTTTGTGATAGAAGAGTATCTGCAAAAGTGAAAGGGAAAGTTTATAGGACTGTGGTGAGACCTGCGATGTATGCTTTAGAGACAAGGCATTGAGTAAAAGACAGGAGGTGGAGCTGGAGGTAGCAGAGCTGAAGATGTTGAGGTTTTCGTTGGGAGTGACGAGGATGGACAGGATTAAAAATGAGTTTATTAGAGGGACAGCACATGTAAAACGTTTTGGAGACAAAGTGAGAGAGGCGCAATTGAGATGGTTTGGACATGTGCAGAGGAGTGACATGGGGTATATTGATAGGAGAATGCTAAGGATGGAGCCGCCAGAAAGGAGAAAAAGAGGAAGGCCAAGTAGGAGGTTTATGGATGTGTTGAGGGAAGACATGCAGGTAGTGGTGTGGAAAGAGGCAAATGTATGGAGAAGGATGATCTGCTGTGGTGACCCCTAATGGGAGAAGCCGAAAGAAGAAGAAGAAGAAGATTGTATCAAAGCAGCTTAAAACAGATAATCTGGTGATAAAGAATGAATACGATTGTTCCTGAGGAGCGAGCCGGTGGCGATTGTGGCAAGGAAAAATTACCCGAGATGACATAAGGAAAAATACTTGATAGGAACCAGACTCAAGAGGGAACCCATCCTTATCTGGGTGGCACCGAATGTCCTGTTATGCTTATGTAAGTAATGATGTGAAGTTTGTTTTCATATGTTTAAGAGGATGTATCGGTTTGCCAATTCCTTCTATATAAAAAACAAAAGTAAAAGAAAAGTATACATTACTGCATACATAATATTTGGACTCACAAGAATGCCTGTGTCCTTGTTGACAGTGTATGTGGCATTGGCATGGCGCACTGGAATGACAGGCTTCTTGTCTTTGTACCACGTATAGCTTGCAGGAGGAATACTGTACTTGTCCATACAGCGTAACTCCACTGCAGATCCGGTCAGTGCAGAGCTCGGGATCACACAGGACGGGACGTGTGGAGGCACTGAGGCAGAGGAAACAAGGACCAAAACAAACAATCAAGCAACCACTTACAAACGTATGAATTTGCAATCCAGAGACGGTAACGAAATAATGGCGAAGTAAAAAAATTTCACTTAAACAAATTACACAAATATTCATACCTAACACGTTCAGAGTGATACTGGTCTCTCCCAGCTGCGTTGTGTCTTCAGAAGCGCTGACCTCGCAGCGATATTCTCCAGCATCCTTCAGTGTCACCTTTTGTAATGTTATTGTTGCCCCTTCAATCTTTGCACGGCCCACAAACGGTCCTGAGACAGAAAAGCTATAATGACCGCATGTCTTTACACTATATCGGCAAAAGATACCTGATCATTACACCAAATGTCGGCTTTCCCCAAACTGTTGCCACATAGCTGCAAGCACACAATGAAATTAAATGTTTTTGGCAAATCTCTCCAAACTTGTTTCAGCACGACAATATCCCTGTGCATTAATCGAGGTCTAAAAAATTGGCACGCTTTGTTTGGAAGAATTAAAATGTTCTGCATGGAGATCCCTGACCTCTACCCAACTGAACCCATTTATGATGAACTTGTGAACTGAGAATGCACCAGATTTTTTTTGTCTAAATGTACAAACTCTCTTCAGACTGAATCAGATCAATAAACTGCATCAATCGCTCGTTATATTCCAATAATCTTATTTCTAATGGAAAGCTTTCCCAAAACGGTTTTATACATATGGGTGTGGCAGTCGGATATTTATAATGCACAAAAAATTAAATGTTAATTTAAAGAAAATTTTCAGATTTAAAATTTTCAGGCAATATTTATGGCAGTTTTCTAGATAGAAGTAGGAAGGTATCCTTTGAAGTACCTTTGAAGGTATCATTATAGAAGACAAAAAAGGTGTTCTTATCCTTTTTCTTCCATTCAATGCGAGGTTTCTTATCTTTCTCTGTTTTAAACTCACAGGACAGCTTGGCCTCTACAATGAAAAAATTTACAATAAACATCATAAGAAATAAAAATTAATATCAATAACAAAAAGTGTTTGGATAGAAAGGTATATTACATCATGTGTCAATTTCTCGCTACATTTACCTGAGTTTTCCTCCACTTTTACTATGGGGCTGGAGGAGGAGACTGTAACAGGAGCAACAGGAACACCTAATATAAGGACAATAAGTTTTGTTTACATGTATGTAGTAGCTTTTCATTTCACAATTCATGTTGTCTTTTTCAGTCTAGGTTGGCTCCCAATTAAATCTTGCATTGATTACAAAATACTTCTTCTGACATTCAAAGCACTGAATGTTCGCACGACACATCATCTGAGCAAACTTTTGGTCCATTATGATACACCACACCTACTTAAAGCAAAAGGTACAGGCTATTTGTTAGTACCTCAAATAGTTAAGACTACAACAGGGGGCAGAGCTTCCCTCATTAATGTTCAGAATATAGTCTCAGTGTTCCAGTCTAGTTTGAATATATATTTGTTTAGTCAAGCCTTTTGTCAGTATGTTTTTCTCAGGTAAAGGAACAGATCTGGAGGGGTCATGATATGTGTTCACCTATCTCTTATCCCAGAAAACCCTCTTGAGCTTTTGGTTCCCCATTTTAGTTATGTCATCATAGTTTGTCTTGCCAGACTCTGTACAGTGTCTTTAAATAAAATAAAATGCAAAAATATCAAATATCAAATATAAATTCATTGAATTCAATTGAATGATGAATGGACATTCTGTGCCACTCAGATGAGGATGTGATCCACTTTGATTCTGGTTCCTCACATCTCTTTCTTATACCATCTCAGGGAGTTTTCAGTTACCACAATTGCCGAAGGCTTGCTCATTAGGGACAGACCTATTATTAGAGATAGACACTTTACTTATAGGCCCCTATATACATTTTAAATTTTATAACTTTTTAATATATGTGAAACTGATTTGTAAAAGCACTACACAAATAAAACTGAACTGAATTGATTTGAAGTTGGAAGTCATTGATTGGAATAATTAGCACTGGAAATAAATTCAAACTTAGATCAAAACAATCAATCCTTACATCAAAAAAAAGTTGATTTAAGGGATTTTTGATAGAATCCTTAGAACTCTATCAGACATGGTAATAATCTGTTGTACATGTACAGTATGCCACTATCTAAAAAAAACTTTAGGGGTTCCCTCAGTAGAAGAAGCTGAAGAACCTTCAATGATATTAGATTGAATTTTTTTATGGATAAATATTTCATAGTTTTTACTGTAGGATTAATAAGATACCAAACAAACAGATTGCATGCAGCACCATATACAAAGTAAAAACAGTCTATGCAGTCCCTAAATTCTCAAAAAATAATACAGCTTTGTATATGAAATTTGGTTTCTTCCCTAAATTTACATCCCCTTGTATTTTATTTATTCATTCACTGTTGTTGTATAGAAAGTGAGGCTACCAAACACATTATCTAGATTAGGCATCAATAGTTGCCAGTAACACAGGGTGCTATGATGAACAAGCAATAAGCTGGATAGCTTTTCTGAATATCATTCCATGACTGACTTCCTTTCAGGAACAGGAAACAAGTTAAACCCTACCCCAGTTTAGACATTACAACCATTGTTCATCATCCTGTTTCTGCTCATGGGCCAGTCATTACGTCATCAAGCCACCATTCAACAATTACTTGTCATGCTTCAAATTTGCAGTATATCTCAAACACTATTGTCTTGAAATAAATGGTTCATGCCTCTTTGGTACCTATAGATTGTAATTGTAATGTGGCTCATTTTCCTTTGGGATTACATTTACGGCATTTGGCAGACGCCCTTATCCAGAGCGACTTACAACTGAGCAGGGGAGGGTTTTAGGGCTTTGCTCAAGGGGTACATTATCTATCTATCTATCTATCTATCTATCTATCTATCTATCTATCTATCTATCTATCTATCTATCTATCTATCTATCTATCTATCTATCTATCTATCTATCTATCTATCAAGACTGAAATTAAAATCAGGATTGAAATCTTAGTGGGGAAAAAAAAAGTAAAAGAACCTTCAGCCTGTTTTTCACAGTCTATTAACACCAGTTATTTTTTATTGCACCAGCATGGTATGCTTTCATCTTTTTGTCCCACAAGCTTCATATCTAACTGCTCACACTCCATTTATCTTACCAACAAATTATGAAAAGAAATATATCTTTGAAAATATTATATGTATAGTACAGCTCATTTCAATCTCAAAAGGAGTCACATACAATACAATGAACCTACGGAGGAAAAGAATATGTGTTTGCGGACATCGGAAATCTAATCAAATCGGAAATTTAGATAAATAGAATCACTGATAGCTCAATCTATTTTCAGAGAGCAGCTTCCTTTTGGGAAACTGTAAGTGTTCCCAATTTGTTTTTTTTGTTTTTTTGGCTATCGCTGCATAACATTCTGTGGTGCTGTCACACTTCAAATTCATTAATCAGGAGGTGTTTCCTGCTCCTGATTTCAGACTCATTTCCTTATTAGTAAATAGAACTAGACACAAATGTTATTTTTACTGTTGGAAGAATAAAACAAATTCATCACTCTAAGAAGCTGTACCTTCACCAATATCTTCATGTGTGATATTTCTAGAGGAATGTAAATGTAGTTAAATATAACAAATCTATGTTTTTTTTTTACTTAAATGCGTTTTAAACATACACTACATTATGTCAAGAAAAATTTTTAATGAATCGTAATGAAGTGCTTTGAGAGGCTCATCATGAGACACATCATGACACAACTACCACCTCTCACTGAAATCCATGCAGTTTGCGTATAATCCAAACTGTTCCACAGATGATGCCATCGCCACGACTCTCCATCTGGCCCTCAATTACCTCGACATATGAATGCTGTTCATAGACTTCAGTTTACCATTCAACACAATCATCCCTCAGCACCTTATTGGGAAGCTGAGCCTACTGGGCCTGAACATCTCCCTTTGCAACTGAATCCTGGACTTTCTGACTGGGAGACCTCAGTCAGTCAGGATCGGAACCACCACACTGAGCACAGGGGCCCCTCAGGGCTGTGTGCTTGGCCCACTGCTGTTCACTCTGCTGACTTACAACTGTGTAGCAATTACCGTGGTGGGGAGAGTGAGGTGGTACAACTGCTAACAACCTGGTGTAGATTTAACAACCTGTCTCTAGTTGTTGACTTTAGTGAAGCACAGAGCTGCCAGTCTCCACTGATCATCGATGGATCCTCCATGGAGATCGTCAAGAGCCCCAAAATTATTGGTGTTCATCTTTCGGAGAACTTCACCTGGTCCCTCAACACCAGCTCCATCACCATGAAAGCCCAGCAATATCTCTACTTCATGAGAAGGCTGAGGAAAGCCCATCTCCCTTTCCCAATCCTGACCATATTCTACAGAGGGACCATTGTGAGCATCCTGAGCAGCTGCATAACTGCTTGGTTTGGGAACTGCACTGTCTTGGATTGCAAGACCCTACAGAGGATAGTGAAAACAGCCAAGAAGATCATCGGAGTCTCTCTCCCCTCTATCACAGACATTTACACCACATGCTGCATCCTCAAAGCCAACAACATTGTGGACGACTCCACACACCCCTCACACACACTCTTCACCTACCATCAGGAAAGAGGTTCTGAAGCATTCAGTACTTACATCCAGACTGTGTAACAGTTTTTTCCCTCAAGCTATCAGGTTTCTCAACACACAGGATGGAACTGTACAAAACTCACACACACATTCACTCAACTGTGTGTTACTGTTGTGCAACTTGAATTTAACACACACATTACTCATTTCATATCATACACATCCATGTCTTCAGCACCATCCATAATATATTATAATTATATTATACTGTTTACATTCTGTTTTGCACCTCTCGATTGCTGCTCTTGCTGTTTTTCTTGCTGTTTGCACTCGGTCGCACGCGATGCACTTTATGTGGCTAGGACAACTTAATTAAGTCCTAAGCTCTGTGTCCTGTTATGTAGCTCTATGTTGTGTGATGTAGCTCTATGTTGTTTTTATGTAGCACCAGGGTTCTGGACAAACTTCTCATTTCACTGTATACTGCTATATATATATATATATATATATATATATATATATATATATATATATATATATATATATATATATATATATATATGGTTGAATGACAATAAAAGCTTCTTGACTTGACTTGACTAAACTGTAGGCTCTAAAACAGCACAGAAAAGGTTTTTTTTTATCAAAATGCCTTCGTGACTAACGTGGCCCTACAGCAGGAATCTTATCATTTCACTTTCCTATTGGGATATTTTGTAACACTCAGGCTAGAAAACAAAATTCTAAAAAAGCTATTGTATGAGGCAATCAGGTGGATAGCGACCATTGACATGGAAACTTTGCCAAAAGAAAGAGATAAAACGACGCTGTGGACAAGGACATGCTGTCTGCTCTTCCTCTTAACATTCATAATTAAACTGCAATAATAAACAGTTAATACACTTACAAACATTAATAGACTTATAAAGCTAGCTCATTTTACAAGAGAAAAATACATTTATAATATAGATTTATAATAACTCATTCATCTTAAATTAGCGTGTTATTTTAGTCAGGGTCTTACTTTACAAAAACAGCTGGTCATGAGTGAAAAACACCGTGTTTGAGATGTAATTTACTGTAGCCAATCGACCTTCTGGCATTTTTGGGACACAAACATGGGGAGAAACTCCATATGAAACTCCACACCACCATGTAACCCTAAAAAAGGTTTTCTATGTGTCAGATTGTTAAACTGTTTTTCGTATGTCATCTTAAGGTTTGAGATGCCATAAATATTCATAATACTACTGTACCATGATTACACAAATAGGAATCACTTCATGGCAAGATATAAATGTTCTCATGTACGCCATTTGGCAAGTTGTAAGAAGGAACGACAGAGAGAGAAAACAATGGTTCTCTGTGTGCATGTAATTCTGCACTTGTCAGACAGAACAGCTGGCTCAGACGGATGGCTCTGGTACAGAGAGACCCACCTTTAAACACACATAAACATACATACAGCTAATAGTTTTTCCCCTCAGTTGGTCTTTTTCACATACATCTAAATCATATTAAAAAGAAAAAAGCAGAGTACATCATAGTTTTAAGTACACAGAACAAAATCTAACTAATAAAAAAAAGAAAAGCACAAACATAATCATAAACATTACTATAAAGGTATTAATCCTGGAAACAAGATAAATACATATATAACCATATATAAAACCAGGAATATTAACAAACAGGGTATAAGACCAGGTGGTCCCATATGAACACATTCATTCAGTGTCCTGTTCAAATTAAAAATGAACTCTATATAAACTATTTTACAAAAATGCACATATTAAGGACACATTATTTTCTATTTTATTTTCTAATTACACTGTGACCCCCGACTCGGCACTTTAAATGGTCTTTCTAAATATTTCATCCAATTATATAAAGACATGCTTTGTTCTTTATCTCTAACACAAGCTGCGGTAGTGATAAGTTCTCCAGTTGTTGCCAACACTGATTTAGATTTCTGCTACTGTTTTGTTTCCTGGTATTTCTGAGCCTTGTTTCCACTTGGAAAAGCACAATTGGTGTCAATGATGCCTCACATGCTAAATTCAATGTCCCTACAACAATTGGTCATTGGCTATTCAATTACTGATCTATTATTAACGTTATTTTCCCCTCATTACACTGGTCACCAAATATTTTGTACATTACACATATTTATCTATTCTGCTAAAGATCAGTCTTGTGGTCTTGTGTATTTATTGTATATAAATATCAGTACTGTATTAGCAATGTGTGTTAGAGTTATTATAGTAGTATTACATACTTACACACTGATCAAATTAGCAATAAATAAATAAATGCACATATTAAATTAAATTCATTTTTATTTACATATGAGATTTCTTGTGCCAATGTTTATTTTTAATATTATTATTATTATTATTATTATTATTAATATTATTATGCTGATTATTATTATTTATTTTTTTATTATTGTTATTATTATAAGTTGAGTGCCTATAAGTTTGTTCCTTATCATTTTAAGTTTATCCTTATATAATGTTATTTTACAAATATGAAAAAATCATGAAAATCACAATTTCATACACAATTTTACAATTTCATACAAATAATTTATTATTCTATTAAATAATAAAGTTTATTAAATGTTTCAGCTACATATCTATTGTTAGAATCTCGTCAACATGGTCTTGAACAACATTAACTCTTCTTTCTGTAAAATCTTGCTGTCCACAAGATTATACAAAAAGCTTAAACATTAAAAAAAATATATATAATAAGTAAAGCATTTTAATAGTATGTTACTTTACCTACCTGCTTAATCTAGTTACTGATTCTGATTTCAGAAAATGTTTATTGTTAAGACCTTTAAAAGCTGTATATTTGGCTATTTGACTTGGCTCTATTTCTTTTTCCCCCTAAACATGTACTTAACAGTAAAATTAGTTCCAAATGTACCTTAAAATGAATTAAAGTTTATGTATTTGTTTATGGAAAAAAATTCTATATCCTTTGAATTCTTTTTTCCTACATTTCTTTATAAACATTCATTTTTTATTCTTTCTAAACATGCATTTGACATATTACTTTTCCTAAAGCCTATTTCAATATTTTCATATTTATATCTAAAAATAATAATATTTTAAGAATATGTGAAACAGTGTTAGGACAGGAAAAGAAGCACATCCAGGATAGAATGTGTTTATTTTCTGACCAGACTTCACAATCAACCACTTCCTAAGCAGCCTACAAGTTAATTCCATTGTTGAAGCTTTAGGAAGAACAGATGGATGAAAAGTCAGGCTACTTACTGTGTATTAACAGCGCTAGAAGGACTGAAAGGAAAACCGCAATCTTCATTTTATACTGATTTTAAAGTGTTCAGCCCAAGTAGTATGCAACCTTTTGGAGCTCAGTAGGAGAACAATCTTCTGTACTAGAGTTTATGATGTTTCTTTTCTAAAAACAGGTGTAGGGACACCAGACAAGTCCTTTTAATCCGTGGCACGACTTGCGCTTTCTCCTGTCTTGGGTTTCAGTACCCTATAAAGCTCAAAGAGCGCTCAGGCAGGCCAAAAGGGTCACTACGCTAACGAGGCACCCGAGACATGTGCTTATAAATTACGTGTCAACTGGGTATACATTTTTACTTCGGAACATCCTAGTGGGCTGGCCCGAGTAAGTGTAGATATACTTCATGCGTTTGGGGTTTGCGGTGTGTTCTTGTGTGACCCTTTTGGCTTTCCAAAGCCTCTGTTCATCCACTGTTCCTGCTAGGCGTGAGGAAAGGAAGGAAACTGCCATCTAGATACTTACTAGAACTTTGTCTCTAACACAGGAGATTTCAGGCATAACATTACTTCCATTACACCATGTGGAAATCAGCTTTATTCAAGAGATAACCCATCAATGAGACTTCAGTGACATCAATATCAGCATCACCACTAGCTTTCTCATTAGGGATAAACGTATAGAGACAATTTTTTTATTTAAAGTTTATAAACTATTTGTTTCTGTGAAGATACTTTGGGGCAAAAGCATTATATATTGTCAAAAGCGCTATAGAAATCAAAGTGAAAAGATTTGAGTTCAATTCAATTCTATTCAATTAATTGAACCGATCGAATTTTGTGTTTGTTTGTGCTATGTTGAAATGAAATTCTAAATAAAACTGGTCCAATATTAAATTGTTTATCTGTTCTCAAGAAGCTTGACATTTTTAGAGCCTTCTTTTGGAAACCATTCATATATCAAGAAACTTTGCAGCAAAGATTTAGGAGACACCAACAAGGCTTTTGACATTAATGCAATTTTAACAATTTAAAATTTTATTCTGATTGTTTTTAAAAAAAAATACATTTTGCAAATTTCAGTTTAACCATTCACTTTATTGCTCAACCTTTGTTGGGTATTTGTTGGACAGATTAATGCTAAGAATGTGTTGGCATCATGAAGGCATTAACACTGTTGGTCTTAATGGGCTGTGGGTCAAACATCTTCACTGGCTCGACAACATGCAGCAGGCAGTGTGTTTTTCTTCAGGGCAGGACCAAAGTATCCCTTTACACACTTGCTTGTGGTCTGAAGTTTGAGAAAAGACAACAGCTGGCAAGCCAACCTCAAAAACTTCAATTCCTTGTTTAATGTTGCAAAATCCCTTCACCCTTCACAAATTCAGTCTTAAGTTTATGTTAAGACTGAATTTGAAATAAATCATCACATATCACAGCGTTATATTGTGTAATATTAACAGATGTACGTTGCAATTGTACGTTGAGGAATTGGAATATGAAATATGCAGCACTCAGGATTAAAGCTAATTGTACAGGTACATTAAGCAAATAAAAATGTAAAATAAAAGTGACAAAAAGAAAGGATGCTATATTTTTTTGCAGTGTGGATATTTACCTCAAACCTGGTCAAACTTTAACCCCAGACACACAATATGAATAAATAGAAAACTATAGGAAAAAAAAAACCTAAAGATGCTAACAATGCTAAACTTTTACATGAACAATAATGAGTTTTTCTAAGCTTTAGAAAACATGCTCTACAGTTCATATGTGGGGTGGATTGAAATAATTGTGGAATCGCAACTTGTCAACTGCACAGGCATTTAAATCCCGCCACCTGTCCCCACACAACAGATGCACCAGTTGCTGAGAGGCTGACAGTCACACAACAAGGCCTTTGTCTCAGTTCAGCCAAAGTGCTGACCACCGACTTCGCCTTGCACACACATGCGCACACACACTCTCACTTTTGCGCACAGACAGCTTCAGCTGACAAGACAAGGCCAGACATGCAATACAGTAACACACCCTAGTGATGTACAGGCACACAAACACACACGCACTCTACAACATGAGACATTCCTCAAGGGCTTTCAAACCTGACAGATGCAGAGGTGGGCTATGTCATGTGATCTCACTGGCCCCCTCCAGCTCACTTCAAACTCATTTCTCTCTACTGCATCTTCAATTCAATTTGAATAACACGTTTAATAATCACCATTGTCACAGAACAGTTTTGCATACATTTATTGATTTAGGATATACGCTTTATAATAATAAAATTAATAAAAGTACAGTGATAGAGCATGTGATTACCAGACAGAAAATTTGGACACTGACATCTCTGAAAAAATAAACAGAAACCCTGCTTACAAAACACTAATGAAGGTCTAAGGGAATTCTGTCAATAAACCTTTGTTTATTTGACATATAATTATAAAATAAATACCAAGAAAGTAACTGAAAATGCTTTTTAACTTTGCTGATATCTTTTTAAATATTTATATAAAACTACATAGTAAAAACTTTTTCATTTTGAGGCAGTCATCTTTGGTAGGTTTAGCCATCTAGAATTCTGTCAAGATAGTTTATGCTTCAGGATGCCTTTCTGCTGTATTTCTTATTTCCTTGTGACTTGATATACTGGGTTTCTGTGACAAACACACCAAGGTCAGAGGTGCTAACATTCCCTGACTCAGTCCCTGACTCAGTCTCCTCAACCACTTCTCTGTCTATCTAAATAAACTGGACTCTAAATCTTAAAATGGAGCCTGTAAACTTCTGAAATGAAACTTCAGTTAGGGAAAATCTAAAACTATTTTACAAATAACACTGAAGACAGCAGTGTAATTATAAAAGTTTTACTCCTATTCAAGAGAATGACTTAATTTTATTAATTTCCTCATCAAAATCATCAACCTGCATTCTCGATCCCTTGCCTACAAGTTTCTTCAAACAGATAATTCCAGAGGTAATTAAACCGGTTTAAAATTGATGGAACTTCCATTCCATTAGCCCTGGTTATGTACCTAAATCCTTCAAACCAGCAGTTATCAACCCCCTAATTAAGAAACCTGACCTTGACCCATGTCAGCTGTCCAACTACAGGCCAATAATAAACCTCCCCTTTATATCCAAAATTTTTGAAAAGGTTGTAGCACAGCAGTTATGCTCACATCTACTTATGAATAACATTTTTAAAATGTATCAGTCAGGATTCAGGCCTCATCATAGCACAGAGATGTCGCTAGTTAAGGTGGCAAATGACCTGTTATTGGCCTCTGATCAGGGTTTTGTCTCATTTCTTGTTTTGCTCGACCTTAGTGCAGCTTTTGACACTATTGACCATACTATACTGCTTGCTAGACTTAAAGGGAACAGCTCTCTCCTGGCATAGTTTAATTTGACTGATCATTATCAGTTTGTTAATGTAAATGGTGAGTTCTCCACACTGTCTTAGGATCTGTCTTAGACCCACTGGTTTTCTCTTTAAATATGCTGCCTCTGGGTGAAATTATACATAAACATGGTATTTACTTCCATTGCTATGCTGATGATACACAGCTATATATTTCAGCAAAGCCAGATGAGAGAGATCAGCTTAACAATATATATATATATATATATATATATATATATATATATATATATATATATATATATATATATATATATATATATATATATATATATATATACAGTGAGGAAAATAAGTATTTGAACACCCTGCTATTTTGCAAGTTCTCCCACTTAGAAATCATGGAGTGGTCTGAAATTGTCATCGTAGGTGCATGTCCACTGTGAGAGACATAATCTAAAAAAAAAATCCAGAAATCACAATATATGATTTTTAAACTATTTATTTGTATGATACAGCTGCAAATAAGTATTTGAACACCTGTCTATCAGCTAGAATTCTGACCCTCAAAGACCTGTTAGTCTGCCTTTAAAATGTCGTTAGCTGCATAAAGACACCTGTCCACCCCATACAATCAGTAAGAATCCAACTACTAACATGGCCAAGACCAAAGAGCTGTCCAAAGACACTAGAGACAACATTTTACACGTCCACAAGGCTGGAAAGGGCTACGGGGAAATTGCCAAGCAGCTTGGTGAAAAAAGGTCCACTGTTGGAGCAATCATTAGAAAATGGAAGAAGCTAAACATGACTGTCAATCGCCCTCAGACTGGGGCTCCATGAAAGATCTCACCTCGTGGGGTCTCAATGATCCTAAGGAAGGTGAGAAATCAGCCCAGAACTACACGGGAGGAGCTGGTCAATGACCTGAAAAGAGCTGGGACCACCGTTTTCAAGGTTACTGTTGGTAATACACTAAGACGTCATGGTTTGAAATCATGCATGGCACGGAAGGTTCCCCTGCTTAAACCAGCACATGTCCAGGCACGTCTTAAGTTTGCCAATGACCATTTGGATGATCCAGAGGAGTCATGGGAGAAAGTCATGTGGTCAGATGAGACCAAAATAGAACTTTTGGGTCATAATTCCACTAAACGTGTTTGGAGGAAGAAGAATGATGAGTACCATCCCAAGAACACCATCCCTACTGTGAAACATGGGGGTGGTAGCATCATGCTTTAAGGGTGTTTTTCTGCACATGGGACAGGGCGACTGCACTGTATTAAGGAGAGGTATCATACAAATAAATAGTTAAAAAATCATACATTGTGATTTCTGGATTTTTATTTTTTTTAGATTATCTCTCTCACAGTGGACATGCACCTACGATGACAATTTCAGACCCCTCCATGATTTATATATATATAACTGAGATATATACATATATATATATATATATATATATATATATATATATATATATATATATATATATATATATATATAAAACTACAATACTCTAAGAAACAGTGGTTACTGAAACCTCTGGAGCATGTTTATATAATAAAACGAGTTTGGGGACACACAATATGATTCTAAACTACTGTCCTGCAATATTAAATGATTGCTGTATCAGAGGCTCTACCTGTCGAGAATTTCTGTTCCTATGATAAATGTCATAAGGCAACAGCTTTAAACAAAAACAACACAGCGATATGCAAGAGCTGGCAGTCAATCAGACGAGAGGGATAGAAAAGAGAATGAGTGTGTCAACAACCAAACTGGAGTGAAAGTCTGAAAATAGATTCAGGACTGATGGAGATGCTGAAGAGTGAGTTGGACAGCTGGTACATATTAGTTTCCTGCTCCATCCTTGTTATGAAATTCGTACTGTATCACAGCCTATTCGTGAAGTTGTTTGAGTTGAAAAGATAAGAATATAAGTGAATGTGTTCCTGTCCCTTTCTTCTCTTTAGATCTGCTTGATTTATCCTGACCCCCTAGCTTTGGATGGAATTCTCCTCTATTGGAGACCACTTGTTGCAGCTGTGGATGATTCCACATGATCAGTCTAAAGATCCACAAAGTTACTGAGCAACCAAATAACTTTGGACTGTAATTAATATCAACAGTTTACTAAAATGTCTCAGGATCACAGGCTGCATTTAATTGCCTAGCACTGCACACCTTTACAATGATGGAACTGTAATGAATAGACATTCTGTGCCACCCAGATGAGGATGGGTTCCCTTGTGAGTCTGGTTCCTATCAAGGTTTCTTTCTCATGCCATCTCAGGGAGATTGTTCTTTTACCACAGAATTTTTTTTATTTATTATAAATAACAATTAACCTAAGTTAATTAAACCAATTTTTTAACATTAACACTCAAGCATGGTTTTTTTTTTAATAGAATATTTACAGAATACAGAGAATTTCTAATACTAAATTATAGACATTCACAAAATTGTCTTATAATACAAATATTACTTTATAAACTAACGCATTTAAGACATTTCCATATTCAGTTTTTTTTTTTTTGCTATATAGTTATGTATTTTATAACTTTAAATATTGCCATCAGTTTGCAATTTATCCACCAATTGGTCTTTTAATCTGCAATAAATGGACATTCGGTGCAACCTAGATGAGGATGGGTTTGCTCTTGAGTCTGGCAAAGGAAGAGATTTCTTCCTTTGCCATCTTGGGGAGTTTTCTTTGCCACAGTCGCCACCGGCTTGCTCAGGGACAAACTTACACTTATAAAGAACATATTAATTTTTTATCACCACATTATCTGTGTAAAGCTGCTTTGAGACAATGTTCATTGCTATACAAATAAAAATGAATTGTAATAATGTAAGATTGAATCTGTAATAATTCAGTATCTCTGAAAATTAATCAACCTAAATTAAAGTTTCCACAGATATGCTATAATATTACATCCATCCATTTAAAATAAATAGAAGAAAATCACAATGATGAGTGATTTATTCAGCAAAATTACACAATGAGGAAACAATATTTATGTATAAACAGGATTAGTTGCAGGTCAGTGTTGGGATGGTGAGGGAATAGATTTGGGAGAAGGGGATGTGGTTTCCGGTTTAGTGGCTGCAGATGAAGGAATCTCCACCTGTAAGACAGAGAAATTAATGGCTTGAAATCTCAGTCCTTATAATTTCAGTATAAGCAGAATGATCAAAAGTGCTCGGTAAATCATGTTTAAACCTTCTTACCAGTTTCTCAGCTCTCTTCCTCAGCTTTCGCCAAACTGTATGGTGAGCCTGGGAAAAAAAAAATAGTCAGAGATAACCAAAATAATAAACAACACCATGATTCTTTATGAGATACACATGCACCTCTCTACATTCTGTGCACAATGTATGCCTTTGTACTAGTAAGCCATTTAATCTTATATCTGGATAAGGACACGCTCTTTCCTTTTTTCTGCACCCACATAAACTGTAACATTATTACTCTACCGTGAGGTTGAGGGGAAGTGAGAGGCCCTGGGCTCGTCGATGCAAACCCCACTGTCCTTCTCCCAGGGTATGCATTGCTGTTACTTCATACTGGTAGCACAGACCTGTTCTGACCACTAGGGGGCCCTCTGACAGAGTCACATGCTCCCCACACCTTGCAAAAAACAAACAAACAAAAAAACCAATAAAGACAATTGGCAAATTTTAACGTCAGATGCCCTTACCCAGAGCAACAAGGGTTAAGGGCCTTACTTAAGAGCTACCACCTGCTCCATATTTTAATGTTTTGTCCTTTTATCACATGATTTTAGATTTTAAAAAGCACTGATAATTGCATGTTTTCTCAAAATTCTTCTTTTTTAAGAAGAATTGTCTATTCTTATGTATACCAAAAAACAGATTTAGAATTGAACCAATCCACGTCCATTCATTATAGTTCCATCATTGTTGATATCATCAACTGTCCACTGATGGAAACTCGAGACTAATGCCAAATCACCATTGTCTAGTGAACCATGAGTGTTTGTATTGTGTGTACTGACCTGTATAATGACACTGTGCCACTAGGGCATTTAGCAGCCATTTCTTCCACCTCCTCTTGTTTATATCTGTATAGTAAAAAATGTGATTTGAATGAGTTACTATAAGAAATATGATGCCATGTATGCACTCAGATTTCAACTGAAGATAATTGAAGGGAAATCCTTTCCATAATCAGGATCTAACAGGGCAGAAAGAGTGCAGATAAAGTTCAAAACAAAACATTCTGTACATTTCTGTCAGTCAGGAAGCTCAATAATGAATCCACTGAACCAGAGCATACAGTTGGTGTGTGATTCTGGAAACCAAATTCTTCCTTTTTTAATCTATATGCTAAAGGCAACAAATACAGTACAAGACAAACATTCACAAAAGTAACAAAGCGGAAGTGAAACCTTGCATAAAGGTGTTTTCACATATAGTTTGTTTTAAAAGAACCAAACACAGTTCAGTTAGGTCAGGAGTGTCCGACTCAAATTCACAGTGGGCCAAAATAAAAAACTGGGACGAAGTCGCGGCCAAACTCAATATTTATTGAAAAATTTACTGCAATTGTGCGTTTTCCATGTATCCAGATATGTAATGTTGAACCTTTTCATATGGAAACAACTAAAGTTTAATATTGTAAACACATGAAAAATTATTTTTTTAAATAAAAACACACATCAGTGCTATTCATCTCTCTCTCTCTCGCGCTCGCTCGCTCTCGCTCTCTCTCTCTCTCTCTCTCTCTCTCTCTCTCCGCGTTTAAGCAGCTTGGGCACGGAGTTGGAGCAGTGTGTCGGGGAGGAAACATGGAAACTGTGCAGCACTTTGACTTGAGCGTGTCTCTACACTGAAGTTCAATCAGCTCCATTTGGAGGTTGGTTGGTGCGCTTTCCAAGTCAATCACAAACAGATTACTGAGCAGTTTAAATCTGCATTAAATTCACATGGTTTGCTCACAAATACACGCTGAACCGCTAAGGGATTGTTTGAAAGGGTTAATCGAACTAGGTGTGAAAAGGAAAGTGTCAGAGAGCAACAGCTTTGTGTAAGCAATCGTGTAATCGTGTAAATCTTAACATGGAAAACACAAACAAAGGCACCAAATCACTTATTTTGCCTGTCCAGTTAGGGGATCATCTGTCTCTATACCCCCCTGTCCTCTTAATGTTCCTCGTTCAAACCAATCACCTTGATTTTTTTTCTTAACCACATCCATAAACCTGCTACTTCGCCTCCCTCTTTTCTTCCGTCCGGGTGGCTCCATCCTCAGCATTCTTCTACTGATATACTCCATGTCTCTCCTCTGCACATGTCCAAACCATCTCAATTGCACCTCTTTTACCTAAATGGTCTCCATTTACTATCCATTTAAATACCATTTTCGGAAATTGCCAGAAGCTCTTATTTAAAGTGACTCATACACAAAGAAGCGAAACCTTTACATTACTATCATGTTACACGAGTTACACATTCAATCAGGACTGGTTATTTCATCCTCAGTATCTCCTATGCATTTCAAGCACCAGGAACCACAGACTTGAATCAGAGATCAGAAACTTATGAGTAACATTCAGCCTGGTTTTTAACTTAACTGCTCTTTAGTCAGAAAGGAAAAAATACCTGCTATGAGAGAAGATCTCCAGTGCTACAGGAGGCGCCACATCCAGAGGCTCCCAGGGTATATCTTTAAGCATTAGCTGCTGAGCTTCACGAGTGAATGAGCGCATGTTCTCCTGTAGGGTATTTAGGGAAGGACTCAAAGCCAGTTGCATACAGGTTTTGATCATTAACAGTTAAGTGGAAGGTTCGTTTCTGAGAGATGTGCTAAAAAGGATGTGATTCCCACTTGCACGGAATAAAATGCTTAACTGCTTAGTTGTTTTCAGCGCAGTTCACATTCTTATACTGTATTATTTGTTAGAAATAATGCACCTTTTCACGCTCATAATAGGGTTATTGTATATTTATTTGTATAGTTGTATATTTATATATTTACTAGGTCTGCAACAACTAATCAATAAAATTTATTATCGATAATGTAATTCGTTAATAATAAATCCCGTTCTCGATTAGTTGGGCTGCTCAAGTTACAGGTTTGTGTGATAAGAGAAAATGGCAAAAAAAAGTGTGCATCCCAAGTCATCCAAGGTATGGGAGCATTTTATATTAAACACACTGGTGTCACATCACATCATGTGAAAATGGCGCAGTTTATTGAAGTGCTATTGTGTGAACTGTTGGTTTGTGACTTCGGGATAGCATTTGTCTACTACAACAGTAACTTATCTGTTTTTAAACGTGATTTACTGCGACTTTATTACACTCAAACGCATGTTTTTAATGTTTGTGTATTTAATTGATGCAAATATAATTTAAATATTTGACCATATTTGAATATTTTATAATATATAAAAATCTAATTTATTATATAATCTAGATCTAAATTTTTTTAAACAAAAATTGTTTAAAATTTTTTATTATATTTTATATTGATTCTTTTAAGTATAGTTGTCAATTTGCCATCTGCAAAATTTACACAATTTGCTTCACCTTTTATAATCAAACGCTGTTTTTTTTATTTTTTTTGGGGGGGGGGGGGGGGGTGTTTACAGAAGGAAACAACCCAGCATGAGTGAATTTGTTCACATGCGATCCTCAACAAGCGGCCACTATAAGCTTTAAAATGACTAAATTAAAGATAAACAATTCACATAGTGATTTAAATTAAGTACACTTTTATACATAAATACCCTAAATTAGGGGTTTATATAGTTATAATAAACAAAACATCTAAGAATTATTTTATCTGATTAATTGATGAAAAAAGAAAAAAATAACCGCCCGATTAATCGATTATCAAACTAATCATTAGATGCAACTTAATATTTACATTTCATTAATTAATTAATTTAAATAAATTGCTATTTGCACTTTTGGTTAGATGCTAACCGCATTTCATTGGGACTGTATTTGTACTCTGCACAAAAACAACGTTGAATTTAATCTCAATGAAAATCACTACTAAGGTAAACTTAATGGCTAAAATAAAAGTCAAACAGTTTGAATTATTTTTTTTTTTTGAGTATTCAGATTATCATACTATACAACACATTTTACAAAATACCCACCTCTGAAGGAGTCCAGGAATCTAACCGAGGATCCAAGACCACATCAGAGCAGAAAGCACCAGCAGTCACTAGAGACAAAAAAAATCACAAGGAAACATTACAGCCAGTACTACCACATGGCAAAATGGGCACATACGTCTTGTCTACACTTGTTATATTATCTTTTGGCTACAACAGGTTTAGATCACAACTTGCAAAGAATTTTAAATATTATTTAAATAGATGTGCAAAAGTTTTAAGAAATCCTATCAAATGAAGACTACCAAATGTGTACATTTAATTTATTTGTAGTTATCAATTACCAACATACAAATGGAATAAAAACAACATTTGGGTTAATTACTTTGTTTTTTTAACACAGCATCAATTCTCCATGATATACTTGCAAAAGGCTTTTCACAGGAGCTGGTTTGTTGTTCCAAACACCTTGGAGAACTAACCACAGTTCTTATGTGGGTTTAGGATGTATCAAGTTGCTTCTGTCCCTTCATATAATCCTCCACTGATTCATTGACGTTGAGATCAGGGCTCTGTAGTGGCCATACCATCTCTCGAAAATACCTCCTTTAGATTTCTTTATTTGTTGTTGCTAAAAATAGATGTATGTTAGAGTTATTGACATGCTGCAGGATGTCAATGCCATGGACTGATCAGCTTCCTCCCTGATAAATGAGAATCTACTTATACTTTCCAGCAGTAAAGATTTACACAATTGCTTCTGACCAGATTTGTCAAGTTTATTTAATTAAATGCAGCTTCAAAATTTCATAGGAACCTTCACCACGCTTATGTGCTGCCTGCAGACACTCATTCTTGTACTGCTCTCTGCCAGTCTGGCAATTCAATTACATTTCTATAACGCTATAGAAATTGAATTGACATCATCTCAAAGCAGCTTTAAAGAATGTTCGATTAATAGAATTAAATTTACATGTTCTTATCCCCGATGAGCAGCCTGGGGGCGACTGTGGGAAGGAAAAACTCCCTCAGACAGTATAAGGATGAAGCCTTGAGAGGAACCAGATTTAAACGAGGAACCCATCCTCATTTGGGTGAAACCAAGCATGTACATTATTACAACATTACAAACACCGGAGAGCGAGAAATATCATGAGCGAATGTGTGATTATGAGTAATGTCCATTCTAATGCAACAACCTGCCTTTCTTCAGAGCCAAATATTTAATCCATCCTTCCAGAGAATCTGCTGCCACTGTTCTGCACCACAGTTGTTTTTTTTTATGGATACACTGGATATTCCCAGGGAATTTGCTGAGCATTTCTGGTCATACTTCTATAGAGTGTAGATTGTCATGGTGCCACCGGTGTCTATGGTTCTTGTACAAGTCGTTCATCTGCTTCACTATGTTTTCTGATCGAACAGTGCATCATGAATGCTGATTATGGCTTCATGCTTCTGCACATGAGCTAGAACATGTGGAAAGACCTGTCTTCCTTGAGACTTCTGCATGACCAAGAAAAGCATCCTCAATCATGGTTGGATTTGTTTTAATTTAGTCAACTTCAGCAATCTCAGATTTTTAGTAGAGCAGATGTTTTTCTTTCAGCCAATGAAAGCGTTTTATTATCCTTATTATATCCTTCACTTTCAGCACCTGTTTGGTAACTGTTTATTTATGCACTACATTGCAGCCTACAAATTCCCCTAAAGTGTGCAGGTGTACCTGGTAGAGGCAGAGAAGGTCACAGCCAATGTTTATTCATTTGCATACTGTTGACTAATAAACTATTTATATTTTTTAAAAATAATTTTACTTTACAGTTTCTAGAGCTAGAGTTATTGGCACCCTGTAATACACGATATGTGTGTATCTGATATGTCTACATATGTAGATAATTTTTATAGGAGTGAATTTATTCACTTGTTCGATAGACAAGTGAAATCACTAGGTGTTTATGCTGCATGATTATTTTACACAAGTCTTTTGTTATCAATCCTCTTAATAGGGGGTGCCAATAATTCTGACTAACACTCGAGTAAATGTAATCAACAGAGCGAGCTAATATTTTGTACATTGTAATATCGCTGAGTAATCCGTCAACGGATTGTTAAAACACTTGTCTGTGTGCTGTGTTCATGTTCTGAAGCTTTTACTGTGTACCAGGAACTTCAGGAATCTTCAGCAGCTCCACACTGTACTCCTCTTTGAAGGAATTATCAAGAACTTGTCCCAACAAGGCTGAACAGGAACGCCAAAACGCCTAAGACGCAAAGTCATGTTTTGATCATACATAAAATAAAATATTGTTCCCAATCCTGCATTACAAATTCACAGCATTTCAGTAAAGGTTTAGTACCTGGTTAAGGAGCTGAGGGTTGGTGTCTTTGAACGTGAGCAGTGTGAGGGAGCAGGAGTGAGTAAGTGGGCGATGCATGTGCCATGGCTCTCCGTCCACCAGTGCGAGAGCTGCACTAGACAAGTGCCACTCTGTCAAATCTGAAAGAAGAATGAAGAAATAAAAAAACAAAAACTAAAAACACAAACACTCAATTTGATTTCATTCCCAACAATTTTAAGCATTTATTTTTCCATTTTTATATAAAGCACTAGATTTACAACACTCGCTACAGTGTGAGGGATGCCTTAGACAGTTCCATGCACAACACTCATGCCAAATATTCGCCCGACTCACGTCTTGCACAGCTATATGGTGTGGACATGCCCTTGTTCATCACCAGAAGTGTTCCCTGTAGCCCCGGTGCGTCCATGGTGACCTCGATTTTCTCAATGCGAGGATACAGCGAGCGCTGTCGAGCTTGCTCTTTGGAGAACAGGGTGCTACGCCAACTGCGCAATTCGGACGCGGAAAGCCGCTCGGCTGCTGCACTGGACACCAAACCTGAAAGGAATACACATTCATATTAAGAAAACTAAAAGACAACAAAATAAATACCATGTGACACACAAGTAGTTCAGCACGATATATAGATCAGGCATAACGTTATGACATTATGACAGGTGAAGTGAATGACACTGGTTATCTCTTCATCATGGCACCTGTTTGTGGAATATATTTTGGGCAGCAGGTGAACATTTTGTCCTCAATGTTGATGTGTTAAAAACAGGAAAAATGGGCAAGTGTAAGGATTTGAGCGAGTTTGACAAGGGCCAAATTGTGACGGCTAGATGACTGGGTCAGAGCATCTCCAAAACTGAGTTATGCCTAGTCGGTGTTAATAAAGGAATAAGGCACAGGACCAGTTAAGATCGGATGCATATTCTTTAAAACGATTACTGTCATCAATGAACATAAATTTCATTATGTCTCTCCAGATTGTTGTATTAAAAAGCAAACACTAAAATGGAAAAGAACGAGGGAAAGTTTTTTTTTTTTTAATGAAAATAGTCCTTTATGACTATAGATGTATGTTTGGAGTAATTGATATGCTGCAGAATAAATTAGAGGTCGATCAGCTGCCTACCTGATGGTTCAGCATGATGGATGGCATCGGCCTATACTTTTCTGCAGTAAAAATTGAGACCGTTTCTTTCGACTAAATTCTTTCGGTTTGTAGAAATGCAGCCCCATACAATCAGTTAGGGTAAATATTTCATTTTGACTCATGCGTCCAGTGAATATGCTGCTATTGTTCTGCACCACAATTGTTTGTGTGATGCTCTTCTTAACACGGGAGCTTCTGAGGATGTCAGCATGATATCCCTCATGTCTGTGTTGCCTTCTGGTTCTCCCTTTTAGTTATGCTGCTATAGCGAGTCTTGCCGGAGTCCAAACTGCACAGTGACTTTAACTCTCATGCAACAATAGGTACACTTAATAATCCATATCCTTCTCTTCCTCTCTCTCTCTCTCTCTCTCTCTCTCTCTCTCTCTCTCTCTCTCGGTCGAGTTAAACATGCTCCTGAGGCTCCAGTGACCACTGTTCCTGCCCCTCTCCCCCCCGTGGATCTTCCCACTTCATCCAGGCCTGCCTGGATTGGACTGTAGTTGATGTCAACAGTCTCCTACACTGACTCAGAAATACACTTCGCTTTTGATCATCACTGCACCCCGCAACATTGTATACCCGCCACAAATGGACATTCGGTGTAACCCAGATGAGGATGGGTTCCCTCTTGAGTCTGGTTCCTCTCAAGGTTTCTTCCTTATGCCATCTCGGGGAGTTTTTCCTTGCCACAGTCGCCAGTCGCCACCGGCTTGCTCATCAGGGACAAACTTACTCATAAAGAACATATTCATTTTTAATCACCGCATTATCTGTGTAAAGCTGCTTTGAGACAATGTTCATTGTTAAAAGCGCTATACAAATAAAAATGAATTGAATTGAATTGATATATCTTTTCTCTGCAGCTGTCATTTCCAAAGGGACCTCCAACATGCTTACCTGCACTCATCCTTTATTAAAGCTTATTTTCCCTGGTTGGAGAAATGCATATTGCCGGTCAATATCTGGTATACTGGTATATATCAGCCTTTTAGATGAAAGAAAAAAAGAGTTTTATGTCTAGAAATCTGGGAGTTTATTCTTTTGTCACCTCTGACTTGTTCCATAGGAATCTAAAAAATTGTGCTTTGTGGTCTACGGCTATTGTTAAAGCGATATTATTATTATTATTATTATTATTAATAATATTATTACTATTACTAATAATACGATTGTTAATTATGTACATATTATTTAAGATGAACATATAGATTTAAATGAGTCCACCACATCAGTTAGCCAAGGTCAGCAGCGTCAGTGTGGAAATGAGAATAAAAGACAAACTTACGGCGCTGCACCATTTGACAAACTCGCTGAGACGCCATGTGAACTCTTGTTTCAAGCCAACACTAAACAATTACATAAAAAAATACACATGTAAAAAACGCTGTAAACTTAATAATTCATCAGTTACTGTGCGTGCAGCGCTCCATGCTGTGACATCCGCAATGTGTCCATTATAATACCTCCGTGTTCAAACTAGGAACCACATTTTAGGTTCCGCCGTAACACAATTTTCTATCTATCTATCTATCTATCTATCTATCTATCTATCTATCTATCTATCTATCTATCTATCTATCTATCTATCTATCTATCTATCTATCTATCTATCTATCTATCTATCTATCTATATAGAAAAAGAGAGAGACAGACAGACAGACAGACAGACAGACAGACAAACAGACAGACATATTGCTTGTGAATTGATAGATGAAGATAGATTATTTATAGAGAGAATGTCTGAAGTACACAAATGCTGTACATGAGTAAAAGTACAAATATTCTGATTTCAGTAAAGTTCTCCCCTCACATACCATCTGGAGTAAAAGTGCAAAAGTTCTTGCTTTTGAAAATGTCAAATATAAAAGTACTGATCCATGAAAATTATTTTTGTATAATTTATATTTGAATAATGTATATTTAATAATTCAATGCCCCATTCTACATCATATCTTTAAAAAAAATAAAAAGAGTGAGCTTTCTATTGTTACAGACACTTGCTTAATGCTTAACTTGCACTTTGCTATTCTTAAACTCTTGTGAAAACCATGGTGTTACATTCTCATGACCAGTTCTCAGTAAATGCAATTTATGTGTTTAATCCAACAGAAACAGCATGTATTTTCTTTGTAACATTTATAGGAAGTGGGGTAAGAGGAGTAGTACAAAAGTCAGAAAATATTTTGGTTTTAAGTGTTAGTACAGGATCCAGTGATATTCAAGATTTATCTGCACAATGAATCAATTCAAGTGACATTTATAAAAAAAATTAAATAAATAAAATAAAAAAAAATGAAAATGTTTATTAGAATTAAGCTAATGGAAATTTTAGATGACAGATGATGACAATTGGTTTACAGTTTTTCTCAGTTGCTTTGGAGCGTTTCTCAGATCAAAAACGAACCTCTTAAAACTACTTGGTGAACCTTCACATCATGTAGTCAATTGTGCACATCATAAAAACATTTCTCGTTGCTTTTATCAAATTGCGAATGCTTGGTACATTCATTTAATTGATTGTATACTGCTGCTGTTTCCTACTTTATCAGGTATTTATGTCATGCTGATCAAAATATATAATATTTTTAATCAACAGTTTTGAGAATTTTATTTTTGATCTGAGAAATGCTCCAAAGCAACTGAGAGACCTGTAATGCCTTCAATCTAAATGATTCCCTGTGAGGGATCTCCTGGTTGTGACAGTCACACCTCACTACAAGACTTTGACGAATGCTAAACTGAATGGAAATCTTAAAATGTAGGAGTTCTACCTTGAGTCATATCTCAGTGTTACTGTAAAAGTAGCGGCTAGGCCACAGGGTGCTGTCTGACTTTACCATGGCCTGTAGGTGTCACCCTACGAAGAGAACCAGCTTCTAATGAGTTTTATATACAGGCATGCCACTTCAGGAAGCACATTTTGCTACTACCTGGACTTCACTTTGCACTTTTCTAAGGTTCTACAAGAATGCAATCATCTCTGAGTGGTGTAAGTGCAAAGGTAATCTCTTTTATGGATGCAATTGTTGGAATGCATTATCCAGATGAAGCTGGGTTAAGGTAGTGAGAAATAGTGAAATAATTTTGATAAGATACTAACATTTTCTGCTTTGTCTCAATTTCTATTTTTAAAAGCAGGCTTAAATATATATTCTTTGAAACCCAAATAATAACCAGGGTTAATGCTCTTTTTTAGAATGGTGCCACACAGCAACAGGTTTCTAGGAAAAGGGTAATAAAATATATTTTTTAACGTGAGATACAGGTGTGAAGTGCAACGGCAACAGCCATGTGGTCAGTGTGATTGCTCAAATATTTCTGGTCAAGTATCTCATTAGAAATTGTTATCCAGGGCCATTTATATATTGGATTATGCATATATCTTTAATGTATCATTTATATGAATGAATAATGAATGATTTATACATGATCCAGGTAAGAAAAACACAAAAGAGTAACAAAATAGTGCTACAATATAGATTATACACAATAGGACTTCACTGCTGATCTTATAAAGAAAGAATAAAACAATTAAAACTAACAAGGACATTGTGAACATTTATTACAAATAATTTAAAAAGTTTAAACACAAGACTCCTTCATAACATCAGTTATCTTAATTATCATCATTACCTGTGAGACATTGCTGATGCTTCATTAAATGCTATAAATACATTTTTAAATAATAAAACACAAAACTGACTAATAACAACATTACTGTTGTGTTGACTGGATTCTCTTGCTTGCTGGAATGTGTGAATGCTATCAAGCTGGAGTGAGGTTCTGCTCTAACAACCCCAGTCATGAACAGCATTAACACGATGTCTGAAGAACGAGCATGGGACACGAAAACTAGCTGTGTCTGACAAAGTTTGATAAGCAGCAATGTTCTTCATGCGTTCCATGATGCGCCAATATATCAAGGCTGAAGTAAGCTGATCAATGCAGGAATAATGCTAACAGCATAGGTGTTCACTTAGATATAACCCCTATCACGATTAGCATTAACCCTGAACTGAACAGGTCATTCTTAGCTGTGAAAGGGCTGCCGTGAAAGCCACCTATGGGATAAATAAAGAGAAATCAAGTTATAAGGGATAACATTCAAAAATAAATAGTGAATCATATCACAAGAGTAAACGAGATGTCTATCTGCAATAATCGCCTGTTCTGAACTTCTTTCTATGAAAGCTCAAGGCGGATTGAGCCTAAATGCAACTCAGAAGACTTTAAATGAGGTTGTGTCGTGGAAAATGACATCCGCAAGCATGGTTCGTGTTTGCCCCCACCTTCAGTTTTTTCCTTTAGAGAGGAGGAACATCCATCCAAAATTCAATGACCTTTAAATGTGGTAACATTGAGTCATTTTGCTCTAACAGCATTTTCTGAAGTGGTTGTCACTCACCAATTTCTCACTCTTCTCGATTGTATCATTGATTGTGATCATTGGAATCGCTGTTATTTCTTCTTTGGTGCATGTTTCAATAGCAAACAGTTCAAAACATTTAAAATCAAGTTGCTTTGTTGTCTATTACACTTTAATTCGACATTTTATTTCACTAAATAAAACTCCTAATAAAAACCTGCCTCTGGTATAAACATTCAACCATAAAGTAAAAGACACTTTTGGACATTTTCTGAACTATTTACCTTTCATAATGACAAAAACGTTCAAAACTGAGACTGAAATACTGAAAGAAAAAAGAATGGAGGAAATGTGGCTACTAACCACAGCATGCAGTTTCTGTAGAAAAGCACCACGTGGCCATGCGGGTTTTTTAAACTCATTTACCTGCTCAAACTCACTTCCTTCCTTCCTTTTGCTTTTCGCAGTCATGAGTGTTGTTCAGAAACAGTTGTCTCTAGTTGGCGATCATTCCTCTGTTCCTTTCGAATACATATGGGTTTCTCTTAAGTAAGTGTCCATGTCCATGTGGTATTCCTCTGTTATTACGGCTCTGCAGTTTCACCTCAACACACACAGCAGACACACAAATACGTACATACACAACAAACAAACAAACTAGGTGTTCACAGCTACAGGGGCCCCATGTGCTTTTCTTATATATTGGGTGGGGTGAGTCACAAAATTTTCCATAGCTGGGAAAGTAATTGGCTATTACTGGCGAGTAATGACTGTACGTACATGAAACGAAAGCTGTTGTTATTAGTCAGATTGTGTAACCCACAAATAAAATAAAAAAATTAAAAAAGGTTAAATAAAAAAAGTGTAGACAGGGCAACAGTGTCAAAATGTTATACCTTAAAACAGTTTATATCCAATGCCTAATGTTTCTATATTGTTACTAGATAATTGTTACTCCCAGGACACTTTTTAACTATATGCTTTTACTTAAACTTGTAAATGTGCTTGCAAGTTGATTTGCTCTTAACTCCTTCTCAGCGTCAATATCGTTCACAATGTAAAAGTAGGGCTACCCCAGATTAAAAAAAAAACTAATTTCATATATTGCTTAAATACTGAAATGATTCATATCACATTGTATAAGATTCAGTTACTTGTTGTTGCATTTTGTAAGTGACATTATTTCATATTAAAGCAGATTCAGTGGTTCAAAAATCAAATCAGTGCCCTTAAAATCATATAATGTGGGTTTTGTGTGGCGGTATGCTTTTTCCCATATTTGGCTGCACTTAATTGCCCTCTGTGCAAAGGTGCGTTTTCATGGTGACCGGTATCCAGATTCGCAGTGTTAATCAGTGTGATTAAATGAATGAAAGATGCTGTGAATCAATGATGCAAAGTTAAATATAATAATGGTGAAAGAGGATCTTCTTATTTGCTATACTCAATAAATAAAATATTTCCTATTACTTACACTTAAAGATTTTGGTAAAAAAAAAATATTTTTTTCAGTTTTAATGAGTCAAACAGGGATTTTCACTTTGAGTCTTTTCACAACCGACAGTTAAGACCACACCAAGACACCATTCTCACGCCTGTTATTTTACCTTATAAGTCCTACTTAAAGAACATACACTGGATATAAAGTCGACACACCCCTGGCAGGTTTTGTCATGTAAAAAATAAATGAAACAAAGGCAAATCATGTTAGAAATGAAAATGTAACCATTTTAAATTAGGGAAAAATGAGAAACAATATAGAATAGCTTGCATAAGTGTTGGGGTCCTTGTCACCAATTTACTCTCCTTCTTTCTCTCTCTCTCTCTCTCTCTCTCTCTCTCTCTCTCTCTCTCTCTCTCTCTCTCTCTCTCTCTCACTTTCTCCTTCTCTGTAGAGTTAAGCATGCTCCTGGGGTACCAGCCACAAGTGGCCCTGTTATTTTCTTTTCTTCGGATCTGCCTGATTCATCCCGCCACCCTAAATCTGGATGGAGTTCTCTTCAATTGGAGACTACTCTGTGCAGCTGGAGAAGGTGCTCCTTCAGCTGCCTAAAGATCCAATTTACTGAGCAACTCAAGAAATTTGAGGATGGATTTGGACTGTAATTCAGTGGTGGGCCGTCAGGCCTTTTTTTTTACCTTAGTCTCTATAAGAAATTAGTCTTTTTCTTTAACCAATCAGTTTTCAAATTCACCTCACAGCACAAGCCAGCTGGCCCAGAATAGCATCAGCATTTTTCCGTCCTCTGATTGGTTGGTCAGAGGGTTACTGTTACTGTTACAGCCAAGTTTGACTAGCAAAACACGTCTGTAGCGCTCTGCACACATTAATACATAAAAGATAGACTTTTTTTTTTGCCTACGAATGAAGAGAAATTGATTTGGTCTCAGACACACTTAAAAATACATTTCCAAGAAAAGCTAGACATTGTGAGGAGAGGTCGGTCAACCCCGAAGCTAGCTAGGGTTTGTTCGCCACTTCCAAACCATTGAATACGAGTGGTACCACTGGCTCCAAATGATGTAGGTGCACAGTTGCAGTTGTAGTCTAGAGGTTTGGAGCTTGCTTTTTTAGTAAAAATGGCATTCACCCTCCCTTCATTCCTCTCTCTGTAATGCCACGTGTTGTTATATTGCGTTTTTGTATAGTATTGATAGTTTCTATAATTGAGACGTGATGGTTGTGGTATTAAGAGGTGAATTAAGTCAGGTAAGTCCCGACTGAAGGCCCAGGTACCAAATGCACAGCCCGCCACTGCTGTAATTAATATCACCAGTCTACTCCAAGGGCTCAGGACCACAAGTTGCATGAACAGTTTTGCATTAAAGTGCCCAACACTGAACAGTATATCTCAACAATGATGGAACTGTAATGAATAGACATTCTGTGCCACCAGGTGAGGATGAGTTCCCTTTTGAGGCTGGTTCCTTTCAGGGTGTTGTTTTCATACCATCTCTGGAGGTTTTTCCTTGCCACAGTCACCACTGGCTCACTTATTAAAGATGAAAGTACAATTATAAGCAATAAACTTATAGGCACTAAACTTATACATTCTTTTATGCAACTTTATAACCTTTTTATCTGTGCTTTGAGAAAATATCCATTGTTTAAAGCAATATAAAAATAAAATGAGTTGAAATTACGATGGACAACCAATACAGAAAAGATCATAATCACGATCACAAAGGAATCTTCCAGGGTGACTCATTCTCTCCACTGTTATTTTACATATTACTGACAAACATCCGGAAAGGATAGAGCCATTGTTATGCACTTAACAAAACAACTAACACAGCGTCAGTCAGCTGTATAGGGACAATCTCAAGCTGTTCACCAAAGATGAATATCAGCTCAAATGGGTAACCATCCATACTCTAATAATAGTGTCCTCAAAGTAAAATTTGTACAATTGTGCTAATGAAATCTAGATAGATGGGCTGAAAATTAGCTCAAACAAGATGTCTGAAAGTAACATGGCATCACAGACAGTGATAGTATCCACCACACTAAGATGAAGAAATGATGTACAAATGATGTCAACAAGGAACAAATAATAAAAAAAAAAACTGGTCCTAAAGTATGAGCGCCATTCAAAGAACAGGTTGTCAGCCATTTACAGAATGACCGTTCAAGTCCCCATGTACAGTTTAGGGATAATTGAATGAAAGAGATCTGAGATAGTAGAGTAGACACCAACGCAGGAAAGCTCTTGACCATTCTTAGGCTTTGCCATCCAACAGCAGATGTTAAATCAGTATATATAAAGAATTTAATAGTGGCCATGGAGTCACCAAACTTATATAGTATCTCTGTACAACAGTGCCATTGTTGGCTTGAGCGACTACATCAAGCTTGCCAGATAGCTGTTCACCAGGCTTGTGAAATCTCACGAGGCAAGCAAAGCAAAGTACTCCCTTAGAACAACGACGAAAGAAATAAAGAGCAAGTACTTGTTTGTTTTAATTCAGTTTATTTTTTGCACAGCACTTTTAATTGGACATGCTGCTTTACAGAGATACCTAATGAGTGGGCCATCAGCAACTGTGGTAAGATGGTATGAGGAACAAACCTTGAGAGGAACCAGACTCAAAAGGGAACCCATCCTCATCTGGTGACACCTAATGTTCATTCATTATAGTTCCATCGTTGAAGTGTACTTTCAGTGATTCTTCATTCTCTTAAATGCAAAATGGTTTGTGCAACCTGTGGTCCTGAGCCATTTTAGTAGACTTGATATTAATTGCAGTCCAAAACCATACTTTAGTTCTTGAGGTGTTTATTAACTCCATGGATGTTTAGGCTGTTTATGTGGAACCATTCCCAGCTGCAATGACTGGTCTCCAATTGAAGAGAACTCCATCCAGACGTAGGGCGTCGGGATGGATCAGGCAGATCTAAAGAAGAAAGGGACAAAATCACCGGTCACTGGTAGCTCAGGAGCATGTTTCACTTGACAATAAGACAGAAAGTAGAGACTAATTAAAAACTAATTATAGCCGCACAGGACATGGCACTGAACACCAGGCACCACCAGCAGGTCAATCAACATAAAGCTTAAGTCAAGTCAAGTCAAGTTTATTTGTATAGCGCTTTTCACAACAGACATTGTCTCAAAGCAGCTTTACAGAAAACAACAGTGAACAAATTCTTAGTGGACAAATGCCTAAGAAATGGTAAGAAGACTTACATTAAGCATTGCTTTGTATTGATGTCAATGCAGACTGACTGTACAAGTTCAGCAAACCACCCTGAGTTGGTATCCGCTACAAGGATGACAACAATGACTGCTGATCAGTGTATCAATCCCAGATAAAAAGAGCACCATATACAAGAAAGCTAAAAATATATAGGTCTGGAGATTAAGATTAGAAGGATGTTGGGGGTCAAGGAGAAAGTTATGCAAAGTTTGGAACATGGATTGGAGAATGGATTTGACAAGAATTTAAAAGAACTTCAGGGACAACACACATCCCTGGAAGTGCAAACGATCTGATGGAAAATGCACACAATATATGCAAAGACACCTTAAAGGTTATTGCATTAACAAATATAATAATATTAATAATCATTATGATCATCATAAGCAAAAATCTAAATTCTTTAATAAAAAAGGTTTTTATTTTTGACATTACAGAATATATGGGTTTGGCATTTTTAATGTATATAAAGTTCAGAAACAAACATTGTTGGTAGTAATTTGGTCAGAATTGGGCAGCTGTCCAGATTGCAGCTGAATGTTGCCACAGATTAATTTTTTTGACAGAAAAAAAATCCACTTGTTCAAATCTAGAAAACAATGGGAAAGTAAAGGTCTATCAAAGAGTACACAGCTATTATACACAGTGTATCATTATACACATACTGAACCTGTTGCTAGTTTACCACTGTTCCTTCCTTGGACCACTTTTGATAGACATGGTGCTGGGAACCAAAAGAGCTGCAGTTTTGGAAATGCTCTTATTCAGTCGTCCAGACATCACAATTTGGCCCACGTCAAACTCGCTCGATCTTTTTTCCATTTTTCCTGCTTCTAACCATCAACTTTCTTTCTTTCGGCTTCTCCCATTAGGGGTCGCCACAGCGGATCATCCGTATTTGTGATCCGCATGTTTGATTTGGCACATGTTATTACGCTGGATGCCCTTCCTAACGCAGCCATCCCCATTTATCTGGGCTTGGGACCGGCACTAAGAGTGCACTGGCTTGTGCAACCCTGATGGATGGGTTCGACTTATAAATTAAATATTCACTTGCTGCCGAATATATCCCACCTACTAACAAGTGCCATGATGAGGAGATAAACAGTGTTATCACTTCATCAGTCATAATTTTAGAATGTAACAATGTTATGCCTGATCGGTGTATAACAGAAATCTGTTACATATGTTTGTATTCGTTTTTAAAGTTAGTTGGTCAACATTTTCTGGAGTGCACTGGTTTGACACAGACAGGAATCCAATTCATTCAACAGTGTTCAGTCGTCAAAAAAAATGAAAGGCAAGTGAAAGTGAACGAAACAGGGATTTATTGGTTAAGGCAGAGCAATAAGAAAAAGAGAAAGAAGTGAAAAAAGTCTTAAGTCAGTAAGAGAAGGGACTTACAGACACGCAGGGGGCTCCCCTTGAATAAAATCTGGAAACTTATGACCTACGCTGTTCGATCTGTCATGAGAGTAGCTAACCAAAACTTCCAGTAAGCAGGAAAAAAGACGTCATTAAAGCTCACAGAATATCAAACTTCACTGAGGGCAAAAATAAAGAAATGATATTTAAACCAGCCAGTACAATATGTGACGTGTGTGAATATGTGTAAAATGTATACTCTCCAAGTGGCTGCTGTGTGTGTGTGTGTGTGTGTGTGTGTGTGTGTGTGTGTGTGTGTGTGTGTGTGTGTGTGTGTGTGTGTGTGTGTGTGTGTGTATGTGTGTGGCAAACAGATGATATCACTTCCTATTTTACAGACAGATATCATGCAAATAGTGTGTAGAGTTCTGAATTGGGGTTTTTGTCCTCCAGTTACCAGAAACAGGTAGTGACTTATTGTGAAACTGAATCTTGTTTTAGTAGGGGGAAGACAGATGAAAGAGATAGGAAGTGAAGATCACTAAGAAGCCTGCCTGCATAATATGCTAATGAATTCCATCATACATTTTACAACTAAGCAGAAACAGGAAAGCAAATGTCCACGTTTGTACGTCGCCAATCTACTTATGTATAATTGGAAATATGATGGGGAGTATTGTGGGAGTCCACAGACACCTTGGGAAAACACCTGTTTGACACACACACACAGACCTTTTAAATTCACAATGATCTGTTCTGTGCTAATCTCCTCACTTATTTAGTGTACTTACTTGAGTGTCTTATTGATTTAGTATCTTTATTGTACTTGGTGGTAAAGAAAGTAGCAACTCAATTCTACCTAGATGCTCAAACCATGAGCTCATTATTTAATGATGTCTTTAAAAAATGATTTACTTTGATCTGATTTATGTATAAAAACTTTGTTAAAATTTAAATTTCATTTTATGTAACAAGAAAAACCTGATGTTGAAATTATTTTGCTTTATTGCTTGTATCCCTTATAAGTTTATCCCCAGTGGTGAAAGTGGTAAGGAAAAACTTCCTGAGATGATATGAGCAAGAAAGCTTAAGAGGATCCAGACTCAAAAGGGAACCCTCCTCATCTGGGTGGGACCTCATGTCCATTCATTATAGTTTCATTATAGTTCTGACAATAGTTTTTATAATTGTTGATATGCGCTGTTCACTGATAGGCACTTAAGTGCAGAACTGTTTATGTGCACTGCTGTCCGAAGCCATTTTAGTTCTTCTTCTTCTTCTTCTTCTTTCGGCTGCTCCCATTAGGGGTCGCCACAGCGGATCATCCGTCTCCATACCACCCTGTCCTCTACATCTGCCTCTTTAACACCAACTACCTGCATGTCTTCCCTCACCACATCCATGAACCTCCTCCTTGGCCTTCCTCTCTTCCTCCTACCTGGTGGCTCCATCCTCAGCATTCTTCTACCAATATAGTTCATGTCCCTCCTCTGCACATGTCCAAACCATCTCAATCTCGCCACCCTCACCTTGTCACCAAAACATCCTACATGCGCTGTCCCTCTAATTAACTCATTTCTAATCTTATCTCTTATAGTCCATCCTCGTCACTCCCAACGAAAACCTCAACATCTTCAGCTCTGCTACCTCCAGCTCCACCTCCTGTCTTTTACTCAATGCCACTGTCTCTAATCCATACAACATCGCAGGTCTCACCACAGTCCTATAAACTTTCCCTTTCATTCTTGCATATACCCTACTATCACAAATCACTCCTGTCACTCTTCTCCACCCACTCCACCCTGCCTGCACTCTTTTCTTTACTTCTCTAACACACTCTCCATTACTTTGCACTGTTGACCGCAGGTACCTGAACTCCTCCACCTTCTCCACCTCTTTTCCCTGCAACCGCATCACTCCACTGCCCTCTCTCTCATTTAGACACATGTACTCTGTCTTACTCCTACTGACTTTCATTCCCCTTCTCTCCAGCGCATATGTCCACCTCTCCAGGCTCTTCTCAACCTGCTCCCTACTCTCACCACTAATCACAATATCATTTGCAAACATCATAGTCCAGGGAGACTCCTGTCTGATCTCGTCCGTCAACCTGTCCATCACCACTGCAAACAGGAAAGGGCTCAGGGCCGATCCTTGATGTAGTCCAACCTTCACCCTGAACCAATCTGTCTTTCCTACTGCACACTTTACTGCCGTCACACTGTCCTCATACATGTCCTGCATCACCCTCACATACTTCTCTGACACACCTGACTAGTCAACACATTTCCCTCTCCATCCTTTATTGCTCTAATTGCAGCACATCCTTCCCAGCTCGGTCCCTCTGCCTGGCCAATCGGTATAAATCCTTTTCTCCTTCCTTAGTGTCCAACCTTTCATACAGCTCCTCATATGCCTTTTCCTTGGCTTTCGCCACATCCCTTTTTACCTGCTGCTGCATCTCCTACTTTTCTCATCACTCTGTCTATTCCACTTCTGTTTTGCCAACCTCTTTCTCCTCATGCTCTCCTGCACTTCCTCATTCCACCACCATGTCTCCTTGTCTTCCTTGCTATTTCCAGATGTCACACCAAGTACTTTTCTAGCTGCCTCCCTCATCACTCCATCAGTAGTTGCCCAATCATCCAGCACCTCTTCACCACCACCGAGCCCCTGTTTGACCTCTTCCCTGAACCTCACACTACACTCTTCCTCCTTCAGTTTCCAAAATCTTATTCTTCTTTCAGTCCTCACTCTCATCCTCTTCTTCTTCACCTCCAAAACCATCCTACAGACCACCATCCGATGCTGTCTAGCTACAATGTCCCCTGCCACACCTTACAGTCTCCAATCTCCTTCAGGTTGCATCTCCTGCATAGCACATAGTCCACCTGTGTGCACCTTCCTCCGCTCTTATACGTCACCCTATGATCCTCCTTCTTCTTAAAATACGTGTTCACCACTGCCATTTCCATCCTTTTAGCAAAATCTACCACCATTTGCCCTTCCACATTCCTCTCCTTAAAACCATACCTACCCATCACCTCCTCATCACCTCTGTTCCCTTCACCTTCATGTCCATTAAAGTCTGCCCCAATCACCAATCTTTCTTTCCTAGGTACACCATCTACCACTTCATCTAATTCACTCCAGAATCTTTCCTTTTCCTCCATCTCACAGCCAACTTGTGGAGCATAGGCACTGATGACATTTATCATCATTCCTTCAACTTCCACCTTCACGATCATCACCCTATCAGAAACCCTCTTCACCTCCACTACACTCTTACTGTACTCTTCCTTCAGAATCACCCCTACACCATTTCTCTTTCCATCCACACCATGATAAAACAGTTTAAACCCACCTCCAATGTTCCTGGCCTTACTCCCTTTCCACTTGGTCTCCTGGACACACAACATATCTACCTTTCTCCTCTCCATCATATCAGCTACCTCTCTCCCTTTACCCGTCATAGTACCAACATTTAAAGTACCAACCCGAATCTCCAGTCTCCTACACTGCTCCTTTCCCTGCCGTCTCTGTAGACGTCTTCCTCCTCTCCTTCTCCTCCTTCGGCCAACAGTAGCCCAATTTCCACCGGTACCCTGTCGGCTAACAATACCTGTGGCGGTCGTTGTTAACCCGGGCCTCCACCGATCCTGTATGAAATTCTCATTTGTGATCTGCATATTTATTTTGGCATGTTTTACCCTGGATGCCCTTCCTAACGCAACCCTAACCATTTACCTGGGCTTGGGACCGGCACTAAGAGTGCACTGGCTTGTGCATCCATAATGGCTGGGTTCCGAAGCCATTTTAGTTGACTGTTTATATTAATTACAGTCCAGATTCATCCTCATAGTTCTTGAGTTGCTCAGTAACTTCATGGATATTTAGGCTGTTCATGTGGAGCCATTCTCAGCTGCACAGAGTGGTCTCCATTTGAAGAGAACTTTATCCAGAGGTAGGAACAGGATCATTGGACACTGGTACCTCAGGAGCATGTTTCACTTGACAGAGAGAGAGAAAGAAAGAGTATAGAGGGGTGACAGGGAGAGGAGATAAGGATTACTTTGTATCCTTATTAGGGGTGTAACGGTACACATATTCATACCGGAATTTTTCTGTACAGGGCTTTCAGTGCAGTACACACAAAATAATTTTTATGTGGGGAACATCTGAGTTAAAATCTTCCCTCAGGAATGTATCAAGTGGCGGACCGCAAGTTTGTTTAGTCTTCGCCTCGCACCAACAGTGTGTTTATTATTATTATTATTATTATTTAACTTAAAATCATACACAACAATGCCTGGGGTATAAAAAAGAAACTAGTGTGGCAATGAAGTGTCACTGTGGCTACTTAATCCATACCGGATTTGTTTCATTTGTTTTGCGCATGCATAAAAACACTAAATAATCCATATCGCAAGTGTTAGCCTCTAGTCACTTCCTGGTTAGCGGCTAATAATAGTGCTATGGATTCTGTAGTGTTTTATGTCCAGTGTCAAGAATTTCACATATCGGAGGAGTGAATAAATGAATGAAGGATGGGAAGAATGAAGACATTTGTTAAAGTATGCTAAAATAAGAACAGTTAAGTAGATCATATATTTAGATAATTGAATGTAAAACACACACACTTACATACAAGAACAGTTATGTAGATAATATATTTAGATAATTAAATGTGAAACACACACTCACATACACATCTGAATTGACCAAATGGGGTCTAACAAATCTAAAATATTTAATTAAAAGTTAACATTTGTTTTATTTAAATCAACTTCATTTTTGACAATGTAATCAAAATAATAAAAAGTGTATTGCATTAATGTGATGTATTATATTTTGTTTTGTATAAAATATTATTTTTTAAATGTTATTTATATTATATTATATTGTTGTTTTAAAAATGTAACTATTTATGTTTAAAAATGTTATTATTAATAAACTGATTTAATCAAAAAGGGCAAGCAATTTTTTGATTTGCATTTCTTCCCCCTAACTGTAACGAAATTGTACCGGACCATGACTTGAAAATCGAGGTATGTACCACTGAACAGTGTGATTAGGTTGCAAGTAGGGACTCCGGCAAGACAAACTATGAGGGCATATCTAAAAGGGAGAGCCAGATGTTAACACATGAGGAATCCCTGGGAAAAGAGACAGACTGCTACACCAATGTCAACAAACCTGAGTGGACATGTGAGAGTGGGGAGACAACAGAATCCAAACATCCCAGTTCACCATAACAGTCTATTCATGATTCCTCCAGATCTGCTCTTTACAAAAGGTATGACTAAACACATTTTTTTCAGCCTAGACTTGAACACTGAGACTTGAACACTGAGACTGTGTCTGAGTCCTGAACAATAAGTGGGATAACAATTAAGGATGGATTTGGACTTTATTAATATAAACAGTCTGCTACAATGTCTTAGGACTGCGGTGAACATTTCTGCATTTAAGCGCCTATCACTAAACAGTGCACCCTTACAATGCTAAAACTAAATTGAATGGATACTTGTTGCCACCCAAATGAAGATAGGTTCTATTTTGAGTCTGTTTCCTCTCAAGGTTTCTTCCTCATACCATCACAGGAGGTTTTTCTTCGACACAGTCAGCACTTCCCTTATCATCACCCCTGGTCACTGGGATATCATGGAAGAAAATACCGAGAGCACGCTCCTCCTGGTTGTTCACCCAACAAACAGTATGTCCCTGCTGAAATATGACTCAGAGTTCTGGACTGGGTACACACATCACTCAGCACAGGACATCCAGGGATCCACCGCACCACCAGGCTTGTTCAAAATACTTTTTATTAGCTATCCCTATTATCCAAAACCAAGAAATATGTCGATTGCTGTCCAACTTGCACCCAAGCACGAACCCCATGCCAGCTCCTGTTTGGCCTACTAGAACCACTCCCTGTACTACAGCAGCCTTGGTCCCATATTGAGGTGGACTTTGTCAACGACTTTCCAAACTCACAAGGACACTACCATATTCGTTGCAGTAGACCAATTCTCTAAAGTCTGCAGATTTGTGCCACTAAAAGACCTCCCCACATCTATGGAAACAGCCAGGTTCTTAACAGAACATGTCTTCAGGAACTATGGCCTATCGGAAGACATAGTGTCAGCGATCTAATCAGGGACCCAGTTCACCTCTCACATGTGACAGCCCTTCTGCAATCTAATGGGGATTTGAGTTAGCCTTAAATCTGGATACCACTCCCAAGCTGAACAAGTGAATCAGGAACTAGGATGCTTCCTACAAACCTATTCCAACAGAGATCAGCAATGCTGGAGTAGATTCATAATATAGGCCAAATTAGCACAAAATTTAATAATTCACTCCCCCACCAACCTGTTGTTGACAGGGATGGTTACAGAGTAGATGAATGATGCTTGGTGGATGTTAATCGGCATCCTTGACACCTCACTCACGTAGGAATTTAACAGAAACCACTCCAATCAAGCAGAACCCAGCCAAACCAGTGGGAGCCTTAGACTGAATACTAAGCACTAATTCTATAGCACTTTTCACAACAGACATTGTCTCAAAGCAGCTTTACAGAATTTTAAGAGTTAAAGTGAATGGTGTGCATTTATCCCTGATGAGCAGCCATGACGACTGTGGCAAGGAAAAAGTCCCTTAGATGTAATGAGGAAGAAACCTTGAGAGGAACCAGATTCAAAAGGGGAACCCATCCTCATTTGGGTGACATATTTAAACAATACAGAACACTGGAGAGTGAGGTTTAACATGAGCACTGGAATGTAAGATTATGACTAATGTTCTTTCTACAGTCCTTGAAAGTCATTTGTGGTTAAAAAACTAGGAGCTACTGAGCAACTTATCCAACACCAGCTTCTCCATGCCAGAGCCTTTAAACACTCAAGGACTATAATAATAAAATCATCTGGGCTCTTTATGGACTTTCCACTGAACTTAAGGGGTCTGCTGCTCTACTTGTTGAAGATGTATTGATAATCAATATAAATGAAAATAAATCTTCTTAGCCCAGACACAGAAACACTGTAGTCCTTAAAATGGCAGCGAGTATATATCATGACAGGAAATGAAAGAAAAGGAAAATAATAAACTCCATCTGAGCAATCTAAATCAATCTAGGCAGTAATGTAATATGGCAAAGTGTTGTACATATAATCAGTTAATTTCATTATAATTACAGAAAATGTATATTCCATTTCTATTAAATAGATATTAAATTGTAGTGATGTATTTATTTATCTCTCATAGAGAACAACATGCAATAGGTTTAAAAGTGGATGTGCAAAATCTACCATCCTATTATTCACTCAGAAATTAAGAGAATGGATGAAGTAAAGTTAAACAAAGCACCTTTTCACTATACATTTAAGAAACCAGCAGTTGTCTAAAGCTTAGCTGTTACCTTGATTAGTAAATGTTTTAACATCCTGTCTTCTAATTTTACTCTAGCAGTTAGTCAGAGAAGCGTGGGTGCATCACCGTAAACCAATGATGCAAGGAAGTGTGAGGGTTATAGGAAAAAAAATTTACATTATGTTCTACGCAATGACATAAACCGATAACATTTAGGAATACCTTTCACTACAAGAATACTGGAACAAATGCTATCATCTATAAAAAAGATTGTTGATAAAATAAGATAAAATAAACCCCAAAACAAACCAGAGTGGTAAACACTGTTCTGAATATGTGAGCATGTAATTAGGGTCATTTTTTTCCTTTACCATTATTTCGTATAAAATTGCTATGAATTTCAGGCAAATTTATTTTAAAAAGTTGGGTGACTACCAGAAAAACTATTTTACTATTATACTACTTTTGGTTTGACTTGGGTGGAGAATTTCTTAGTCAGAATGGGAAAATGTTTTTTGTATTCTCATTCTCATTTCAGATCCCATGTGAAGCACCATCAGGTGGGTTTCCCTATTGACACAAATTGCATGGTAATGACCTAAAAAAAAAAAACCCTGTGTGCCTGTAACCTTTTCATGTTCTTTAAGTTAATTTTTCCATTTATGAGTGTTAATTTATATGTTTCTTTAGATTTACTCAATCCTTATAGCCTGTCCACTAGTTACATTTCATTTATGATATTTGTCAGACGCTTATCCAGAGCGACTTACATTTATATACAGCTGAGCAGCTATGGGGTTAAAGGAGTGGCAGCTCAGTGTGGCTGGGATTTGACCTCATGACCTTCAGATCCAAAGAACAATGTATATTATAAAATCACCCCATGACTTTAATATCTTAACTTTATTAATCCGATCATGAGGTAGCAAAGCAGTACATACATGTTTGTTCACATGAAACTCCAGAATGGGGAAATATTTGACCTATGAATACTGCTGGGATTTTCAGGTTTGACTAAATGGTGCTAAAAAAAAATAAACCCCAGGGAGCAGAAGTTCAGTGGCTAAATTGGCTTTGTTGACAGATTAATAAGGTCAGACTGGTTCAATGGACACGAAGGTTATGGTAACTCAAATAGCCACTGTTTACAACTGTGGTGAGTAAAATAGCTTCTCATAATGTTTCAAAACTTTGAGGTGGATGGGCTACAAGAGGAGATCACATCGGGTTCCACTCCTTTAAAAAAAAAAAAAGTTTTAGCTCTTTAGCTCTAGCTGTAGCTCTTTTAGCTCTTAGAATATGATGTTTTACAATTGTATTGCCAACACTTTGTTTTCGATGTACCCATTAAATTGGCTTGCTTCAAAATGGTCAAAAGCAAGGAAAAGCTCAGAGTCTCTGAGATTGGAATCCAGTAGTCCTTGTATTTGTTTTCTGTTAAACACTCTAAATCAAACAAGTTACCTCTGATTATTGTTTTTGTCTTCAGTATTAGTTTTGTGTTGTTTTATGTTGCACCATAGTCCTAGAGGTATGTTATCATTTCACAGTGTACTAAAACAACTGTATATGGGAGAAACTGTGAATAAAGCCAATTGATGTGACTCCTTCTATGTGTATGAGTTCTTTTAACTTATGGTCAAATAGTTGTATAGCTTCTTGGCTTTTCACCTTCTGCAGTCTAGTAACAGTCCCACACACAATTAAGGCCACATACAACTGATAGTCTAATCATTAAGTCTCTCTATTGGCAGTATATATATATATATATATATATATATATATATATATATATATATATATATATATATATATATATATATATATATATATATATATATGTATATATATATATATATATATATATATATATATATATATATATATATATATATATATATATATATATATATATGCAGGTTTCATCATCATTTAGCAAGTTGTCTTAAACCTGGTGGTGACAATAAATCAATAAACACTTTTAAAAATGGATAATTTTCAACTTTTAAAAACCACTTGAGGCTACGCAGGAGTGTCAGAAAGTTGATAAGTGGATGACAGCCTGAAGGTACCTGGTTCTGTTCCAGTGTCCTCCAGTATTTAGTCAGTTAACACTTGTTTACTCTTAAAAGAAACATTTAACATAGACTAAATCCTATGATCTTAATTTGTACTCATTTCAAAACTTCCCTTTCTTTGTAAAGTATAATAGAAAGTGATTATTAAACCCCCAAAGGGGAAATTTGGTGTCACTTGCCTTTAAAAGTGCATATAAATCTTACAATAGACACATATATAAGTACTGAGACAAGATAATATTTAGCAGAACAGTACTGGGGAAAGTTGTTCTTTTGACTTGTTTTTGTCTGTGTTCTCATCTGATTAAAGAAAATCATCAGACTTTCAAAAAAACTTTCCAGTCTGGTTTCAAACTTCATCATAGTACCAGGGATGATAAATAATTTCTTACTGTTGATTATTAAAATTGTGTTATTTCAGTTTTACCATTTCAGGACATCTGTTGACCCAGTGAGTGAGTAAGTGCCACAAGAACACACTGGGCCTTAAGGGGTAGTCCTGAGTGGGTTTAAGTCTTGTTTCTGTTACATACTTTTTTAGTTGATGTAGAAATGTTATTTTCCTCATTTCCATAATTCTCAGCTGAGTCTGACTAATGAATGCTGCATTAAATGTGCTTCCTACTGCCTGAGTGTCTTGATGACAGCAACAAACCAGTTTTTACAGATGACCTAACCTAAAGTGTTAAACTGTGCATAAGAAAATTTTTGATCATTATCAATTATTTTTGTAATACAATTGAACCCGGTTATGTCGCCAGCGTAGGGGTTTGCCAAAAAGCGTCGAGATAACCGATGATGGAGATAAACGAAAACCAATATGGCGGCAATATATTAACGTGCTTAAAATTTCTTTATGTACATGATGTGCGTTATTAAATGAGAATGTGCATGCACGTGTTTTTGTAGGGTTTTTTTTTTTACACAACAGCGTTGCCACGATTTGTTTGATGAAGGCATGCTATAAAAATGTACATACATGTTTGCTAACAACAAAAGGCATATGTGCACCAACTAACAGCAGAGATTTACCAGTATACAATACAAACCACCGTCGATTCTCGATACAAACCTTTATTATATTCTCCAGCATTGCAAACACAAAGATCGCTCACAAAATAAATGGGGAGGGTTGCGTTAGGAAGGGCATCCAGCATAAAACATGTGCCGAATCGAAAATGCGGGTCACGATTAAGAATTTCATACCGGTCGAGGCCCGGGTTAACAACGACCGCCACAGGTATCGTTGGCTAACAGGGTACTGGTGGAAATTGGGCTACTGTTGGCCGAAGGAGGAGAAGGAGAGGAGGAAGACTTCTACAGAGGCGACAGGGAAAGGAAAAGTGTGGGAGAGTGGAGGTTCGGGCTGGTACTTTAAATGTTGGCACTATGACTGGTAAAGGGAGAGAGATAGCTGATATGATGGAGAGGAGAAAGGTAGATATTTTGTGTGTCCAGGAGACCAAGTGGAAAGGGAGTAAGGCCAGGAACATTGGAGGTGGGTTTAAACTGTTTTATCATGGTGTGGATGGAAAGAGAAATGGTGTAGGGGTGATTCTGAAGGAAGAGTACAGTAAGAGTGTAGTGGAGGTGAAGAGAGTTTCTGATAGAGTGATGAACGTGAAGCTGGAAGTTGAAGGGATGATGATAAATGTCATCAGTGCCTATGCTCCCCAAGTCGGCTGTGAGATGGAGGAGAAGGAAAGATTCTGGAGTGAATTAGATGAAGTGGTGGATGGTGTACCTAGAAATGAATGATTGGTGATTGGTGCAGACTTTAATGGACATGTAGGTGAAGGGAACAGAGGTGATGAGGAGGTTATGGGTAGGTATGGCCTAAAGGAGAGGAATGTGGAAGGGCAGATGGTGGTATATTTTGCTAAAAGGATGGAAATGGCAGTGGTGAATACGTATTTTAAGAAGAAGGAGGATCATAGGGTGACCTATACGAGTGGAGAAAGGTGCACACAGCTGGATTATGTTCTATGTAGGAGATGCAACCTGAAGGAGATTGGAGACTGTTAGGTGTTGGCGGGGGACATTGTAGCTAGACAGCATCGGATGGTGGTCTGTAGGATGGTTTTGGAGGCGAAGAAGAAGAGGAGGAGAGTAAGGACTGAAAGAAGAATAAGATGGTGGAAACTGAAGGAGGAAGAGTGTAGTGTGAGGTTCAGGGAAGAGGTCAGACAGAGGCTCTGTGGTGGAGAAGAGGTGCTGGATGATTGGGAAACTACTGCAGGAGTGATAAGGGAGGCAGCTTAAAAAGTAATTGGTGTGACATCGGGAAATAGAAAGGAAGACAAAGAGACGTGGTGGTGGAAATCAACTCAAAAGGTTCACTCCTATTCATGAGAATGACTTAATTTCATTAATTTCCTCATCAAAATCATCAACCTGCATTCTCGATCCCTTGCCTACAAGTTTCTTTAAACAGATAACTCCAGAGGTAATTGAACCTGTTTTAAAAATAATAAACTCTTCCATTAGCACTGGTTATGTACCTAAATCCTTCAAACTGGCAGTTATCCACCCCCTTATTAAGAAACCTGACCTTGACCCATGTCAGTTGTCGAACTACAGACCAATATCACCCCCCCCCCCTTTATATCCAAAATTTTGGAAAAGGTTGTAGCACAGCAGTTATGCTCACACCTACTTATGAATAACATTTTTGAAATGTATCAGTCAGGATTTCGGCCTCATCATAGCACAGAGATGGCGCTAGTTAAGGTGGTAAATAACCTGTTATTGGCCTCTGATCAGGGTTTTGTCTCCTTACTTGTTTTGCTCGACCTCAGTGCAGCTTTTGACACCATTGATCACACTATACTACTTGCTAGACTTGAGAACGTTGTTGAAATAAAGGGAACAGCTCTCTCTTGGCTCAGGTCTTATTTGACTGATCGCTATCAGTTTGTTGATGTAAATGGTGAGTTCTCCACACTCTATTAGGTAAAGTTTGGTGTTCCTCAAGGATCTGTCTTAGGCCCACTGCTTTTCTCTTTATATATGCTGCCTCTTGGTGAAATCATTCATAAACATAGGATTAGCTTCCAGCTATGCTGATGACACACAGCTGTATATTTCAGCAAAGCCAGATGAGAGAGATCAGCTTAACAATGTTGAGAAGTGTGTAAAGGACATTAGACAGTGGATGCTTAATAACTTTCTTCTGCTCAACTCAGATAAGATGGAAGTACTTTTACTAGGACCACATGCAGCTAGAAGTAAACTTTCCGATCATCTCTGGATGGTGTTTCTGTTTCAGCATGTAAGCTGTCAAAGACCTTGGTGTGATTATTGACCCTAGTCTTTCCTTTGAGTCTCAAGTGAATAATATTACCAGGATCGCCTTCTTTCACCTTAGAAATATTGCTAAAATTAGAAATATGATGTCGTTACAGGATGCAGAAAAACTAGTTCATGCTTTTGTTACTTCTAGATTAGACTACTGTAACGCTTTACTGTCTGGGTGTGCGAGTAAGTGCATAAATAAGCTTCAGTTAGTTAAGAATGCAGCAGCAAGAGTCCTCACTAGATCTAGGAAATATGACCACATCACCCCTGTTTTAATCAGTCTACACTGGCTCCCAATTACATCTCGCATTGATTATAAAATACTACTACTGACGTATAAAGCACTTAACGATCTCGCACCGCAGTATCTGAGTGAACTTCTGTACCAGTATGATCCTCCATGCCTACTTAGATCAAAAGGTGCTGGCTATCTGTTGGTTCCTCAAATAATGAAGACTACAGCAGGGGGCAGATCTTTCTTTTATAAAGCCCCACAGTTATGGAACAGCCTTCCAACCAGTGTTCGGGGACTCAGACACAGTCTCAGTGTTCAAGTCGAGGTTGAAAACTTAATATCTTTTATCAGTAGATTTTTTTTCTTAGGTAAAGGCGCAGATCTGGAGGAAGCATGGATATAGAGTGTTTGGTGAACTGGTATATTTGTATGCTTTCGTCCCCTCACATTCACACGTTCACTCGGGTTTGTTGACGGTGGTGTGGTGGGTCGTCTCTTATCCCAGAGATCCCTCATGTCTGTGCTACCTTCTGGTTCTCCCTTTTAGTTATGCTGCCATAGCGAGCCTTGCCGGAGTCCAAACTGCACAGTGACATTAACTTTCATACACCAACAGGGACACTTAATAATCCATATCCTTCTCTTCCCTTCACCCTCTTCTCTCTCTCTCTCTCTCTCTCTTTCTCTCTCTCTCGGTCGAGTTAAACATGTTTCTGAGGCTCCAGTGACCACTGTTCCTGCCCCACTCCCCTCCGTGGATCTTTAGACTTCTGTGCAGCTTGGGACGGTCTCTCATCAACACCTTGGGTGGTTCCATGTAATTCTGGAGTAGAACGGGTGCTTTGAGGATGGATTAGACTGTAGTTAATGTCAACAGTCTGCTACACTGACTCAGAAATACAGTTCGCTTCTGATCAACATCACTGTACCCCGCAACATTGTATATCTGCTTCAAATGGACATTTGGTGCAATCCAGATGAGAATGGGTTCCCTCTTGAGTCTGGTTCCTCTCAAGGTTTCTTCCTTATGCCATCTCGGGGAGTTCAAATAATTAACGTGCTTCAAATGTCTTTATGTACATGATGTGCGTTATTAAATGAGAATGTGCATGCACGTGTTTTTGGAGGTTTTTTACATTTTACGTTTGATTGGTCATGCGGATCGAAATAACCTGTAATGTGGAGAAGGAGGCGGAAGCCGAAGTAAACGCAAACAAAGTTTATTGAGAATACTCAGACGATTGTCAACCAATACTTGTAGCGAAGCAGTAATATCCAGTTGTGCGTTCTGGGAGTGCGGTCCACGAAGTTCTGCGAGAATTGAGAAGTGAGAATTTGCCGGTTCCACTTCAAAAACGTCGACTTAATAGGGTTGGCGAGTTAACCGAGGTCAAGATAAGTGGGTTCGACTGTACTAATAAATTAAACTGTGACAGAGACCTTTAGCAAAAGTGGCCTACAGGAAAATGGCAGATGATTCACATCAGTACTGATATGGGCAGGTTTCTAAGTTTGTCACACTGTAGGCCACTAGAAGGTGTCAACCACATATATACGTATATGCAAATTGTTCTGTGTTCCTGTAGTTCTGTAGTTCCTGTTCCTGTTGCTCATTGGCTTCATAAATCTTGACTCTGACAAACTACAGCAAAAAGATTTAAAAAGTTTAAATCATTTTTGTAGATAAAAACAAAGACTTTTGAAGTACTGTACATATGTAAAGTCAAAAACAAAATTTGAATTTATCTATTAATGTATCTGGTAGGCTTCAGTGAGCTCCTTAGATGATTCTCCCAGGCAGGCAGCCAATCACAGCATCTCACTTATCGTCAACTTGCTGTTAAAACAAAAGTAAATTGCAGCGAACATTAACTGCATATCTGTAAAGTCAGAATGCAACAGGATATCAGATGTATAATATATACATTTACCTGGCTGAGTGAATCTAGCACACTTCTAATTCTTTATGCCTGCATCCCCACCTTTCATTTAAAACAAATCCAGGAGCTTTGTTGTGTAGAGGTCCTGTTTTTGCAGAAAGGTTGGCTACAGGAGAATTGTGGTTATTCTTTTGAACTCATTCTTGAGTTGCCAAACACACACACACACACACACACACACACACACACACACACACACACACACACACACACAAAAATCATGCTATACTAATGAAATTAAAATATGAAATAGTTTTTAATTGATGAAATATGAGTTCCAAAAGTTATACCTACTATATATACCTATTATATTACTATCAAAATAAGAATGAATGTTTACCTTTGATTCACAAAAAGGAGCTGGCCATGTCTCCATGAAATCTTTGACAGCAGGGCATTGATTAATCTTTTCTATTCTTTAGTAGGAGAAAGTCTTCTCCATTATCTCACTAATGTCCTTTTGTTGTTTTTCTTTTGAATTTAATTAAAAAGATCAACTCTCCTTCTCTAAAGTTTCCTTAATTTCCCCAAAGTGAAATGGGAGCAAGTAGTTTACTTCAGCCTTATGGGTCTTTTCATGCCTTTGGGGCAAGACTTTTCATTTGTCTTCCTACTTTTCAAAGAGTGGACCTTCAGCTCTGGGCAAGAAAGCTGACTGCCTCTTAATTTGGCTCGATAATTGCCATTTTATATTGAATCCTTTGTTGCCACCCATAGTGTCCATTAAAGGACCCTGGCTCTTTAAAGCATGGGTACTTTTCAATCAACATCTCTACTACATTTATAATCTGGACACATAATGGGCATATTATTTTTGCTAGTGTCTCAAGGACACTACTCATTACTCTTGGATTGTTCAAGAGGGTGCTATCCTTTTGGTAGGCTTCATTTCATTCTGAAAGCAAGAGCTTTGTATCAAATAAGAAAGTTGGTATTTTAAACTTTTCTGGCCATCCTTGAGAACAAAATGATGTGGAACTCTCAGATGAAGATAGCAGAACAGTGTCTTGAGGACTGCTGGATCTGGAGTTTAAAGTAAGTAATGATGTCTCACTTTCATAAGGACATAGCACAATTCAGTTCAATTCATTTTTATTTGTATAGCGCTTTTAACAATGAACATTGTCTCAAAGCAGCTTTACACAGAAAATGTGGTGAGTAAAAGTTAATATGTTCTTCATAAGTAAGTTTGTCCCTGATGAGCAAGCCGGCTCAACGACTCAAGAGGGAACCCATCCTCATCTGGGTTGCACCGAATGTCCATTTATAGCAGATATACGATGTTGCGGGGTACAGTGATGATGATCAGAAGCGAAAAGAAGTCCTGAGTCGATGTAGCAGACTGTTGACATTAACTACAGTCCAATCCATCATCAAAGCGCCCGTTCTTACTCCGGAATTTCATGGAACCACCCAAGGCATTGATGAGAAACCATCCCAAGCTGCACAGAGTGGCCTTCAATCGAAAAGAAAACTATCTAGAGGCAGGGCTGGACAAAGTGGGAAGATCCACGAAGGGGGGAGGGGCAGGAACAGTGGTCACTGGAACCTCAGGAGCATGTTTAACTCGACCGTGTGAGAGAGAGAGAGAGAGAGAGAGAGAGAGAGAGAGAGAGAGAGAGAGAGAGAGAGAGAGAGAGAAGAGGGGTGACAGAAGGAGAAGGATATGGATTATTATGTGTCTTTATCGTTGTATGAAAGTAAATGTCACTGTGCAGTTTGGACTCTGGCAAGATTTGCTATGGCAGCATAACTAAAAGGGAGAACCAGAAGGTAACACAGACATTAGGGATCTCTGGGATAAGAGACGACCCACCACACCACCGTCAACAAACCTAAGTGAACGTGTGAAAGTGAGGGGACGACAGCATACAAATATCCCAGTTCACCAAACACTCTATATCCATATTCCCTCCAGATCTGTGCCTTTGTCTACGAAAAAAAATCTACTGATAAAAGGCTTGACTAAATAAATAAATTTTCAACCTCGACTTGAACACTGAGACTGTGTCTGAGTCCCGAACACTGATTGGAAGGCTGTTCCATAACTGTGGGGCCTTATAGGAGAAAGATCTGCCCCCTGCTGTAGTTTCCATTATTTGAGGTACCAACAGATAGCCTGCACCTTTTGATCTATGTAGGCATGGAGGATCATACTGGTACAGAAGTTCACTCAGATACTGCGGTGCGAGACCGTTAAGTGCTTTATATGTCAGTAGTAGTATTTTCTAGATCTAGTGAGAACTCTTGCTGCACTTTTTATGCACTTACTCGAAAACCCATACAGTAAAGCGTTACAGTAGTCTAATCTAGATGTAACAAAAGCATGAACTAGTTTTTCTGCATCCTGTAACAACATCATATTTCTGAATTTTAGCAATATTTCTAAGGTGAAAGAAGGCGATCCTGCATGTGGTCCTAGTAAAAGTACTTCCGTCTTATCTTAGTTAAGCAGAAGAAAGTTATTAAGCATCCACTGTCTAATGTCCTTTACACACTTACAACATTGTTGTAACTGAAATATACAGCTGCGTATCATCCCTTTCAAGAACTCGATCTGCGTCGAAAAGCTTTGGGAACGAGTGTCCAATCACACCAGACTGACCAGTCCCTGCCTAGTGTGTGTGTCACCACAGCTAAAGAAGGACTGGGGGGCCAGGAGCGGCACTGCAGTCTAAGTTATAGAATCGCACAAAGGTCAGCGGGGTGGACCAACCCGCAGCATTACATATGTCTTGAAGGGAACTCCAGAGGACCAAGATTTTAAGGCAGCCACACGCCGGGTGGAGTGTGCTCTGACCCCGAATGGAGCGGGGAGACCAGAGGACTCCTAAGATGATGTGATAGCATCAACAATCCACCTGCTCAGAGTCTGCTTATTAGCAGGGAGGCCTCTCTTGGCAGGGCCATAGCAGACAAGCAGCTGATCAGTCCTTCTCCAAGGACCCATCCCGTGGACGCGAGGGATAGGGCCCAAGACCGGTCGCGAGTTCCGAATTTTCGCAACCTTTTGATACGCCCCTTCCAACCCAGTAAAAACCCAAAGAACAGTATACAAAATCGATTTAAATGAGTAAATAACACTATTTCACTCCATAACACTTAATTATTAGACAATTTTAAAGAGATAAACCTTGATTAGAAATGTTAAAACTAGCGTTTTGAGCAGCTCGCGGTTGCTCACGAGCCGATCTGAATGAGAGTCGCCGGTCGGAATGAAAGTCGTGAGCATGCGAGGTCGCGAGCGCTGAGGCCGCGAGCTCCGAGGTTCCACTGTACAATGCGCGCACTGGACAGAGCCGGTTCAGTTTTTCCTGGTCTGGGGCCTGGAACGGAGGAGGATAGAATGCCTGTAATCTTGTGGGTTGTGGGACGACTGAGGGCACCTTGGGCATGTAACCTGTATGGGTGTACAGAAAGGCACTGGCCGTACCAGGGGTAAGCTCTAGGAAGGAGGGTGCCACAGAAAGGGTTTGCAGGTCCCCTAACTTCCTGATAGAGCAGATGGCCAACAAGAATGCGGTCTTGACTAAAAGGTGCCTCCAGGATGCCTCGGATAGAGGCTCAGACAGAGCCCCCCAAAACGACAGTCAGGTCCCACCCAGGCACTCTAGATCATACCTCAGCCTCAGGGTGCTGCGGAGAAAAAGCGTTACAACGGGACTGCCAGAGATTGCCCAGCCACAGGGGCATGATAAGCTAAAATGGCAGACGCGTAGACTTAGGGTGGATGGAGCCAACCCCTTGGTGAACTGTCCAAGAAGGACTGGATCCAGCAGGTGGCGCACCTCATCGGTGACGGGCAATTTTCGACTGATTACACACATTATTTCAGAGCATAAACACACAGGATTGTAGTGCTCGAGAAAGTGGTGTTTTGGAAAAAACATTTCTTGAGAAAAAACTTCCAGAAATCTGTCATCATAACTTCCACAATGTCTTTTAAGGTCATTAAGATCTGCAACACTTCATTATCCTCAGGCACTTTCATGCCTATCATGAGAGGGAACAGACAATTTTCATGTGCATTGGCTCCTAGAGATCTTTTTGTGGCAAAATGAGCAGGAATCATTTGTGGATCATTTGTTTGTTTACTTCACTTATAAGGGAACAGTTAAATGCAATTGTTGAGCTTCACAAGAGAAAAATATATCTTCTTGATAAAGGCTTAAAATGACCATGCCAGTTTCACTTTATCAAGACCTTCAGGAAGGTCATGCAATAGATCTGGCTGGTAACCAGATGTTACCTTAAAGTTTTTCAGACAGTGCACAATTTTTTTTTTTCCACACCATAGCAAGAAGTGGAAGAGGACTCTCTCCTCTGAAAAAGTCCAGACCTTAATTCTGTGCTCTGGAACTGGTACCTTATGCAAGACAAAATTGGCAGACATAAGATCCCGTGAAGTTTTCAACGAATCCTCCCACAGAATGGGCTCCCAAATTATCAGCAACCACGCTCAACACAGTGTCTTTCATGCCTTTTCCTAGACTTGGAATAAAAATAACATATTTTTTCAAGCTTTTAAGATCAGTTAACAGTGGCTCTAGTCATTTCTTAAATCCAAATCGTTTTGTGTCATTTGCCTTACAAAGAATGCCTAAATTAATACAGGAAGTCGTCGACTTACGACCACGATTGGTAGGCTATATGTACAGTACTATGAAATGATGCCGGAAGCTGGTACGCACTGTCGTACGCCGCGGCTAGCGATTGTGGTCGTAAAGTCGAATGGTCTTAAGTCGACGACTACCTGTAGATGCCTATGTTGATTGTGCATGTGCTGGAAAGTTTCCTTACCCCCAGTAGACAGCGGTGACTTTGTAAATCTCGCGAGAAGTGGTGAAGTGGACTGGTATTGTGATGCACATCCAGTATTTTTTTTTAGGGACTAGGTCCTTTTCGTTGTTATTCTTCAAGACTTCCAAACAGTGGCGGGCCATGCATTTGGTACCTGGGCCTTCACCTGACTTAATCCACCACTATTACATTGTGATTTTTAATAACCATCACTACTATACAAAAACGCAATATAACAACACGTCGCATTACAAAGAGAAAGGCATTTCACGTATAGAGGGTGAATACCATTTTACTAGAGCAAGAAACCCAGTTAAGACTCCAAACCTCTAGACTACCACCGCAACTGTGCCACCTACATCATCTGGAGCAGTTCAGAATCAATATTTGTCTAACATGACAAAAACATTAAACATGTAAGTAAAATACAACCTACTCACCAGAGATGCAGACTTATAATTTGCACCGCTTCTCAGAGGTTGTAATTCAGTGGTACCGCTCGTATTCACTGGTCTGGAAGTGGAGAACAAACCCTTTCTCTGGCTGAGACAAGCTAGCTAGCTTTGGGGTTGTCCGACCTTCTATAGACTCCCAGTATAGACTTTGCAGGCCCTGGGCAGATTAGATTGACATGGCAGCACAAGGAGGCTGAAATCTGATTGGACAAAAAAGCTAACATACACGCACTGGAAGCAGTGCAGCCAAGAGAAACGCCATGAAATAAAGAAAATAATCTGTTGGGAATAAATTAATACAATTTCATGGAACAAATATTAGAATTTAGGTTGTAAATGTAGGTCAGTGGTTCTGATAGTGTTTTCTGACCGCCCGCCACTGCTTGCAACAAAGACTGGAGTATCGGACATACTGGAAGGTTCTGTTGCCTTTATTGTCCAGTATGTGTTCTACTGGTTCAACAACTGAAAAATATGTTTTTATAAATTCTCTCCTCTTATATGCTGTTGAAAAAGGCCCCTGTTTTTCTAAAGCTGAACTGACAGTGTGTGATTCTCGCAGATTCGAAATCCAAATCCGAGATAACTGTTGGATCTATGTCACAGTTATGGCTCTTTAAACTGGACTTAACAACATCTTTCAAAACGGGAGCAGATGCAGAGGAGGATATGAACTGAATCGCTGCACCTGTTGGACACGTTGAAATTACTATCCAACTTTAGAACAAGCTTACCAAACTTCTTCTTTATAACATCAGGTTTGCTTCCTACCTGGAAGGTCGCTCATACTGGGTAAAATGCAGAGGATCCACATCTGCCCCGTGCAGACTCAACACTGGTGTCCCACAAGGCTCGGTACTTGGTCCTCTCCTTTTCTCCATCTATACCCGCTCCATTGGTGAAGTCATATCCTCATATGGGTTTTTTTACCACTGCTATGACACTCAACTAATCTTTTCTTTCCCTCCATCAGATACCACAGCTTCCGCTCCGATCTCGGCATGCTTGACAGACATATCTTCATGGATGAGTGATCATCAACTAAAACTCAACCCCAGCAAAACAGAACTGCTGGTCATCCCAGGTGATTCATCTCCATGTCAAGATCTCCAAATAACTCTTCATAACTCTGTGCTCTCCCCTTCAGCCACTGCTCATAACCTTGGGGTAACTATGGACAATGAACTGTCCTTCTTCCCACATGTCGCTAATGTGGCTTGTTTCTGTCGATTTCTTCTATACAACATCCGAAGGATTCAACCATTTCTGGCTGCCCAGGTGCTTGTTCACACAGGCTGCCCAGGTACTTTTTACAGTCTCTTGTCATTCCAAGACTCGACTACTGCAACTCTCTGCTAGCAGGTCTTCCCCTGAACGCTATTCGTCCACTGCAAATGATCCAAAACGCACCTGCACGACTTGTGTTCAATCTGCCCAAGTTCTCCTACACCACCCCACTGCTGCGCTCCCTTCACTGGCTTCCAGTAGCTGCACGTATCAGATTCAAAACACTGATGTTCACCTACAAGGCCAAAAATAGACCAGCACCATCTTACCTCAGGGACCTCATTACATCTCGCACTGCACCACGCTGTCTAAGATCCTCCAGCACTGCTCGACTGGTACCACCTTCTCTCAGAATGAGAGGTAAGTATACTTCAAGGCTCTTCTCTGTTCTGGCACCGAGGTGGTGGAATGGACTTCCCCTAGATGTCCGTACAGCGGAGTCTCTGGCTATCTTCAAGCGACGGTTAAAGACCTACCTCTTCCTGAAATACTAAAATTAGCACTTTCCAGGTTTGCTTTGTAGAATTCAAGAGTTACATTTATATTAAGTTTGTAATCTTGCATACCAGTGTAGATTTATTAATTGCTAGAGACTCAAAGCACTTTTGTACGTCGCTCTGGATAAGGGCGTCTGCTAAATGCCGCAAATGTAAAATGTAAATGTCAGACAAAGTTTCATCCAGTTCTGTTTAATCCTCAGAGACCTCTGAATAATTTTTCAAAACAGTGGGATTTTGATTTTGATATTTTTTCAAGACTACTGTTTTAAAATCTTCAAGGGAGTGTTTATTGTGTTCCCTGTATTTATGGGTAGCAAAGAGTGAATAAATGCTTGTGCTCAAGCGGCAGTTTTTGATGCACAAGTCACTACCTCATACCTTCTCAGATGGTTGCTAAGGCGCTCAAAATATTGCTTCTCTGAAAAGAATGACAATGAGTTGCATAGAAGACAACAAAATGAAAGCACCTCTGTTGGTTTGTCTGGTGGTGTCGGAACAAATGTATTCGAAGAGCATTGAATGTTTTCAATGAACAATCAGCATAAAGACAAGGGGTCGATGACTGACAGCCAAAATTTCCGTGTTGGAGCTGTAAGTGTTTTAGAAGTTGAAGTCTTTTGCTTGACTCCAATCTGCATTTTTTTTACCCAACTACCTCATGCTGTTGCACCTGCATTAAACAAAAGATGTGCACACACATACACACACACACACACACACACACTGGACCAGTGTTTACATCTTGCGAAGTATAACATATAACATGTACAGTATGTGTGTGGTATATGTATGTACAGTGTATCCAGAAATCTGTCATATTGCAAGTCTAATCAGTGTTGTATATGCTGTTAGAAGTATGCATGAGCTAAATGGTAAGTGCAATCTGTGGAACATATTCTAGAAATGTTCATTAATGTCAGAAATAGATTTTATTTTTATTTTTTTTTACCAAATTTTTAGAAATATATTGATCTTATTGATTTGAAATTAGACCAGTTTATTTTGGAACAATTACATTAAATGTTTGCAACTATAGATCATCTGGTAGATAAAAAGGCTGACTGAACACACTATTGTATAGATTCAATTGGGAGTAAAATTTCTGTTTAATGCATCAAATGCTTATCGATTTTATCAATAAGACAAAGCAGTGTAGTTGATGTGGATAAATAGGGGGTTAGTGGCTTTCTCTATCACGTTTAAAGTTAATGTCAGGGCTCGGCCTCGGGCATCATTTCGGGTATAAATATGACTTCCGTGGTCCAATTTCTATTCATTTAGATAGCACGTGATAGCACAATTATTTATTCACACAGATGAATAAACACACACACTTTAGCTATTGCCATTTGTCGCGCCGCTCACATCCGGCAAAATTCATTTTAAAGTTCACTGTATATTAAAATTCTCGTAAAATGTTTTCGACACAAATGCCGTTTGCTAATAACGGATGTTTGTGCAAATTTGTTCTTGAGCAAACTCAACTCTGTCAACTATATTAACATTTAACGCATTAACTTTTTAACCACCAGGACCGCAGACAGTTTAACAGCTCTATACTTTTCTGCAAACGTAACTAAATTGACCATTAAACAAACCTTGCAAAACTTACCGTGTAAAAATCACATCAGTGTTCGATAAATCCATTGCCATTCTCTTTAGGCAACTTCGGAAGCAATAAAGCATGTGCATAGATTGCCTGGCCTCGTGAAGTAAGTTTTACTTGCGTTTGTCATTTTTTGGATTAGTTCATTAAATGACAAAACACTAAGTAAATATGACTTCGGCAGTTCTATTTAAAACTACTTAAGTATTTAAGCACTATAAATAATAACGAAACCTCAGGTTGCTTACTGAATTATACGTGACATTTTTAAGTAAAAAGACTAAATAGGATTTGCTTGTAAAATATACTTCAATTATGCTATCTTTATTTACAAGTTTAAAAAAAAATCACTTTTTAAAAGTGTTGCTGCTGCATTCTAGACTGAAACTGAAGCAAATTTATGCACTAGGGTTAGGGTTAGACATTCAAACTAGAACATCCAAACACTAAAGCGTTACAGTAATCTAATCTCAAAGTAACAAAAGCATGAAATACTGTAGTTATTCTGCATCTTGTAACTACATCATATTTCTTATTTTAGCAATATTTCTGAGGTGAAAGAATGCGATCCTGGCAATGTTATTCATATGCAAAACACCAAGGTCTTTGACTTCTGTACTTCCTCTTCTTTTTCTTCTTCTTTCGGCTTCTCCCATTAGGGGTCGCCACAGCGGATCATCTTTCTCCATACCCCTCTGACCACTACATCTGCCACTTTTAAACCAACTACCTGCATGTCTTCCCTCACCAAATCCATAAACCCTCTCCTTGGTCTTTCTCTTTTTCTCCTTCCTGGTGGCTCCATCCTCAGCATTCTCCTACCGATATACCCCATGTCCCTCTTCTGCACATTTCCAACCATCTCAATCTCGCCTCCCTCACCTTTTCACCAAAACGTTCTACATGGGCTTTCCTTATAAAAAACTTATTTCTAATCCTGTCCATCGTCGTCACTCCCAATGAAAACCTCAACATCTTCAGCTCTGCTACCTCCAGCTCCACCTCCTGTCTTTTACTCAATGCCACTGTCTCTAAACCATACAACATCGCAGGTCTCACCACAGTCCTATAAACTTTCCCTTTCTCTCTTACAGATACTCTTCTATCACAAATCACTCCTGCTATCACTCTTCTCCACCCACTCCACACTGCCTGCACTTTCCTTCACTTCTCTAACACACTCTCCATTACTTTGTACTGTTGACCCTAGGTACCTGAACTCCTCCACCTTCTCCACCTCTTTTCCCTGACTTTCATTCCCCTTCTCTCCAGTGCATACATCCACCCCTCCAGGGTCTTCTCAACCTGCTCCCTACTCTTCCCACAAATCACAATATCATCCGCAAACATCATAGTCCAGGGAGACTCCAGTCTGACCTCGTCCGTCAACCTGTCCATTACCACTGCCAACAGGAAAGGAGAGACTGATTTTAGCTGACAGGAAGTCTGTAGGAATCCAGCTTTTTCAATAATACAGTTATTCAGTTATCCAGGTTCTTCAATGTGTGGTGTGTGAATCGTTTCATCAGTCTTTCTACATTTTTAGTATTACTTTTTTTTGAGGAGTTAAAATTTGTTTGTTTTATCCTACAGAGAAAATATTAGCATTAGAGGAGCACATCCATATATGGGTTAGTGAGCGTGAGAGCAGGGGAAAGTCTGGATGCCTTAAGCCAGGGGTGTCCAAAACTCTGCGGCCCGATATCCATTTTTAATTGGGCCGTATCAAAGTATAAACATATAATGGTCTATGGCCCTCACATAATTTTTGCGCTTAAATGTATTGTGCTTCTGAATTTCAACACTAGGTGGAGCTACTGTCTTGAATAAGGGTGCGCTTCCACAACACAAGCGATCAAAGAAAAAAATTGCTCAGGGTCACCAGAAATGGTGGAACCAAAAAAAACTGTAACTGAGAGAATGACCTGCAAACCTTTTTGTAAAAAAAAATCTAATAAAAATCTACAAATGGAGAGCTTTAATGGAGCCTTTTTTCTTTAAACATGCATTTGATTGATTTTACCAATATTAGTGCACTAAAAGTGAGGCAATACAGATGCATCTCAATAAATTTGAATATCATTTAAAATTTAATTTCTTTTAGTAATTCAATACAAAAGGTGAAACTCATTGTATAGATTAATGAAACACAGACTGGTGTATTTCAAGTGTTTACATCTTTTAATTTTAATGATTTTGGCTCATTTAAAAAAAAAAAAAAACACAAAAAAAACCACAAATGCATCTTCATGAGAACCAATCAAAAACATTTTTTCATTGAATTGTTGGCCTTCTGGAAAGTATGTTAATTTACTATATATGTACTCAATACTTGGTAGGGGCTCCTTTTGCTTTAATTATTGCCTCAATTCGGCATGGCATAGAGGTGATCAGTCTGTGGCATTGCTGAGGTGGTATGGAAACCCAGGTTTCTTTCACAGTGGCTTTCAGCTTATCTGCATTTTTGGTCTCTTGTTTCTCATTTTCCTTTTGACAATATTCCATAGATCTCTATGGTGTTCAGGTTTGGTGAGTTTGCTGGCCAGTCAAGCACACCAACACCAACGTTTGGTGCTTTTGGCAGTGTGGGCAGGTGCCAAATCCTGCTGGAAAATGAAATCAGCATCTCCATAAAGCTGGTCAGCAGAGGGAAGCATGAAGTGCTCTAAAACATCCTGGTAGACGGCTGTGCTGAACACCAACACCAGCTCCCCAAACCACCACTGACTGTGCAAACTTTACACTGGACCTCAAGCAACTTGGATTCTTTGCCTTTCTTTTCTTCTTCCAGACTCTGGGACCTTGATTTCCAAATGAAATGCAAAATTTTCTTTCATTTCAGCTGAAAATACGACTTTGGCCCACTGAGCGACAGTCCAGTCCTTTTTGTCCATTGCCCAGGTAAGACACCTCTGACGTTGTCTCTGGTTCATTAGTGGTTTTACACAAGGAATGCATCAGTTGTAGCCCATGTATGCGTCTGTGTGCATGGTGGCTCTTGAAGCACTGACTCCAGCTGCAGTCCACTTTTTGTGAATCTCCCCAAATTCTTGAATGGGCTTTGTTTCACCTTTTTCTAACACATTTTTTCCTTCTATTCAACTTTCTATTAATGTGCTTGTATACAGCAGTCTGTGAACAGCACCTTCTTTAGCTTTAGCGATGACCTTTTGTGCCTTACCCTCCATGTGCAGGGTGTCAATGATTGTCTTCTGTCAACTGTCAAGTCAGCAGTCTTCCCCATGATTGTTTAGCCTTAACCAGACCGAGACCATTTAAAGGCTCAGGAAACCTTTTGTAGGTGTTTGAATTTAATGAGCTGATTGTAGTGTGACATATATTAAATATATTGAATCCAATATTGAACTTTTTCACCATATTCAAATTTTCTGAGATACTGAATTTTGGGTTTTTATTAGCTGTAAGCCATAATCATCAAAATGAAAAGAAATAAACACTTGAAATATATCAGTCTGTGTGTGGTAAATCTATATAATATACAAGTTTCACTTTTTGTATTGAATTATCAAAATAAATAAATCTTTTAACGATATTCTAATTTATGGAGATGCACCTGTATACCTCACGTCTAGTGAGTGGCCCAGTCCTTCGTATATATTTTTTGTATGATATATTTACCCATGTTTTTTATTGATTTACTTTTAATTATTTTTGATTCAACATTAATTTTTGACCCCCTGCAGTACCGCCGCCGGCCCCCTAGGGGTCGCGGACACCCTATTGAAAACCCACGATATACAACTTTATGTAATAGTAACGTTGTAGAGGTGTATAAATTAGCAGGCTATAATCAGAGGTGGCAAAAGTACACACGTCTTTCACTCAAGTAGAAGTAAAGATGCTCATGTTGTAAAAGACTCTGGTACAACGGCTCTGACGTGTACTTACGTAGAAAGTAGCCATTACTACTACCTGTTTTAGTGTCAAATGAACTCACATCATATTAATATATTATTATAAAAGAATTGAACATTTTGTAATCTATTGAATGTATCCAGGCTGAACAACTACCATATAGAACACAAGCAGAGTAAAGAAGATGATCAGGTGATCAGGAAAGTCTCTGTTTTCAGTCATGTTTACATCGCTGACGCCCTCTGTCTCATCTACGTTACCCCCATACTTCATGTTGCCTTCTGCTGTGCTCATTGTTAGCTTTATACGCTAACCACTGTCTGTGTTGCATGACAGCAAGAAAACAAAACACCAATGGTAGATTGAAAAAAAAAAACGCACAGTGACAAGAATTCGGTTGATGGACTGAAAACGGCACACAATGAGAAAAAAAATATCGATCATGTCACTAAATAGATTAAAACTAAAGTAATGAGCCTGTTTTGAAGACGTAAAAAGTAGAAAGTACAGATATTTTTGTACAAATGTAATGAGTGAAAGTAAAAATCCAAAAATAAATAAAGTCAAGTAAAGTACTGATACCAGAAAAATCTACTTAAGTACTGTAACGAAGTATTTGTACTTCATTACTTCCCACCTCTGGTTATACTCGCTGAATTGCTGAATGTCCAATTGGATCTCTAGAATCAATAAGAACAGCAGTTCTGTGTACATTCTAGATTTAGTAGGAATACATTTATTGTATGGAATATGCATTATTTATATAAGAATATAATAGGACCCACTTATAGTGGTTTTGATTTAATATTAACATTTTTATTAAATATAGACAATATAGTCTATATAAATTAAAAACATAAATTAACACATAAATAAAAAAAATATGGCAGCTTTACACATATATAATGACCAGAATGTACTAGGAATAGAAGCACCGCGATAACATGCACACCACAATTATGAAGCAGCGATAATTTCATACAATTTCTCACTGACAAATTTAAATAATTTTAAACAAGCAATCCAGGCTATCAATTTTAAGCCAAATTACCGTTAGCAAACCCCAAATTAAAAAAATAAAATAAAATAAAATAAAAAACGTGACCTCAGCAATTGTCAGCTGTCAGTTATTGGCCAATCAAACCTCCATTTAATCTCAAAGATCATAGAAAATGTTGTATAGCAGCAGTTATGCTCATACCTGCATATAAATAATATTTATGAAATGTTTCAGTCAGGACATTTGGCCTCAACATCGCTTTTTCTAATCAGGGCGGTGACTCCTTGCTTGTTTTGCATGACTTTGTTGTGTTGAGTACCTTCCAAATAACTGAAGTAATGTTTGGTGTTCTGCAAGGATCTGTCTTAGGTCCACTGGGGTTTTCTTTATATATGCTAACATCAGAATACTTTATTGATCATATAGGTAAATTGCAGTTGCTTACAGTAAAATATCAAAATAAAGATTAAAGCACGTGTAACTATTTATTAGTATTGCACTGAGATAGTTGCACATAATTGCCCAAGGTAAAAACAATCTATAAGTGTGGCATATATTGTATAACATCTATATTGTATATAAACCTGTAACCTTACATTGATGATCTGCAGTTTTATGTTTTAGCAAAGCCAAATGAAAGACACCAGTTTAATAATGTTAATGAATGTGTAAAAGACATTAGACAGTGGAAGAATGTTAACTTCCTTCTACTTAATTCTGATGAAACAGAAATACTCTTACTAGGACCACATGCAGCTAGAATAAGCTTTCTGATAACATCTCTGGGTGGTTCCTCTGTCTCATGATGTGCAAAAGTAAAATACCTTGGTGTGATTATTGATTTGCCTTCTTTCATCTAAGAAATATTGCTAGGATAATAAATATTATGTCATTACATGCTGCAGAAAAAATAGTTCATGCTTTTGTTACATCTAGATTGGACTACTGTAATGTCTTACTGTCTGGAGGTTCTTGCAAGTACATGAACAAGCTGCAAGAATCCATAACAAAACAAGTAAATATGATTATATCAAATCTCATTTGAATGGACTCATGCTGCAGTGCGAGCAAACTGTTCATCAGTAAACAGTTGATAAACTAAACAATTATGACATTGTCACCCAGTTGCGGATGGGTTGCCTTTTGAGTGAGATTTATTACACTAAATTTTGTACTCAATTTATAAATTTCTGCAAAGTTGCTTTTGGACAATGTCCATTGTTAAAATCATTATACACATTATATGTATCTGAATTGAATAAATCAAAATAAGTCCTATTTACAATAGTGGTGAGTAGAAAAGCATCTCAGAATGTACAGCACATTATCTGATTAGGTGAATGGATCAAAAAAAAATATCTCAAACTGGACAGCATTCTTTGAAATACTCAAAATATCAACTAGCAACCATCCCACCATTAATGTAAAGAAAATAAATTTTTGTTTGATCTTTGCCTTTTTTTGCAATTGACTTCTGCAAGAGTGTCAAGATTTTTGCACTGCTGCCAAATGATTGGGTAATTAGATAACTGCATGAATGTGCAAGTGATCCTAATACATTGGCAGGTGGATGTATTAAGCTTATATTTCTTATAATGGTTTTTGTCCTGTTTCAGTGCTTAAGTCTTAAGAAACTTTTCCCTAATAGGTTGCTATTACTGACTGTATATATGCTATTATTATCATCATATTTGCAGTGAGGTTAATCAAAGATTCACAGGAAGTGAGTAGAGAGCGCATGACGAAAATCCCCGCTTTCAAGGTTTTTATGCACATAAATGGTGTATGTGAGCGAGAGAGTGGGTATAATATACATTTGCACTGATACAATCTGTTTTAAACTAATCAAACATGATGAATTAGATACATTTTAAGTATCAAATCATAAACAGGATACCACAAGGCCTTATCTTGCACTTGTTTATATGCTGCCTGCTTATTCAGATATATACAAATCCGTTCTCTATGAGGCTCACTTTCCAGATTTGTATCACCATTATTTAAACTGTATCATCATTTGCAATTTTTTATTTTTATTTTTTTAGCTTTATTCCTTAGCCAATAAGTAGCAGATTTGACAAGTTTCTCAGAATTTCTCCATCCTGTTGACAGAAAGCAGACTTCGTCTTTCATTCATTAGAAACACAGATTGCACAGTGTGATATATGGGGAGGGTGGTCTTTAATGTTTTAACATCAGGAACTTCACAACTCCTACACAATTGTCTACTGCCTCATCTGCAATTTTTTTTTTATAAATGTTCAGTAATTCCACGCTTTACCGCGGTTAACATCCCACACCCCCGGTTTATCGCGGCATTGCATTTACCATCTCACGGATAGACCAAAAAACTTACAGGGAATTGTTTTATGTTGAAATAATGAAATGTATTCATTCATTCATTCATTTTCTCCCGCTTATCCGTAATTCGGGTCGTGGGGGCAGCAGTCTAAGCCGACATACCCCGCCTTCGACTGCTGCCCAACCCTCAAAGCACCGTCCCTTACGGTCCCTCCTGCAGGTGGTGAGCCCACGGGAAGGCGGCCCCACGTCACTCCGACGTCACGGACCTTGATATTTCCCTCGTAAGGGACCCCCGGAGCATAGAGGGTTAAGGGCCTTGCTCAAGGGCTCAAGAGTGGCAGCCTGGCGATACCGGGGCTCGAACCCCAGACCTTCCGATCGGAGCCACCACTCCCCCCATATAATGAAATGTATTAATAAATTTTATAATTGATAATTATATATATATATATATATTTTTTTTTAATTATTATTATTATAATGAAATGTATTAATAAAAATATAATTATCAATTATAAAATGAAGTAAAATGTTAGTACTGTATACATAAAATAGCATTTTTGGGTTGCGTCCGTTTATCGTGGTTTTTCATTTATCGCGGGCATTACTGCATTAGCAATTTGGTGTTTGCAATTATTTTATGTTAAATTCAATGCTCATACACAAAATGTATGTTTATTGCATTTAAATATTATTAAATGTCCATTTCTAACATTAACCCTATGTGTTTTCCATCTCATGCCTCACCCTCTAATTTCCTTACTTTTTTGTTTTCTAAACACAGCCTTTATTTGTCACATATACATTAAAATACAGTGAAGTTTCATTGCATATTCCAGGTTGTTAGAAGTTGGGGGTAAGAGTGTAGTTGATGTGGCACCTCTCTAACAATAGCAGTTTGGCAGTGAACCTCTGACCTTCTAATCAGTAAATCATAGTCCTAATTGTTGAGACAACACTGTCTACAGTATCCACATTCAAAGAATTAATCATTTGGGATGCACTGTCCTGTAGCACCGTGTTTCCTGTAAGATCTAAAAGGTCGACAACACACTCCAATATATAATATATATTGTTTAGCTGTTTTGTGTTGAAATTAGAGATGTGTTTGTCTCAACTTGTTCAAAGCTCTATTTATGGTGAAAGATTTCACTTCCTGAAAAAGCCAACAAGTTTTTGGACTGAAATTTTGTAAAACGACCCCAAGGCATAAAAAAATCAATTTTCACTTTTCATAGTGATGTAATGTATGAGATCTTTTTTTGCCAAATATGCTGATGATGTGCATAAGCCAATGGTGTGATTTTGCCTCATCTGACCACAGTGCAGTTATAATGACACCTTAGTCAAGTTTGGGTGGTAATGAGTTTGTGAGCTAATCACAAAAATAGAATGAGATTGAGTATATAATATACTATATTTTCTATATACCTAAATATTACAATGTGTCCTAAATGTCTACATGCAGAGGAAGTGCTTTTAAGCACAATATGTTCTACATGATTGCTTTTCTTTGTAAAAAAAAAAAAAACCCTTGTCATCTTTTCCCACTCATGATGAATGTGTTAACACATCTGGTGTTACAAACTTGCAACAACTTCCTGAGAATGAGAATTTTAGTGGGTTCTTATTTTGTTGAAAGTATTCTGAAAGGCTTTAGCTGTCAAAAAGGGTGGGCTCACATTTGACTCAAGAAAATTTTTATATACAGGGTTCATGTTCGACTCAGTGACTGTAAGATTCTCAAGTCCTGTGGCTGCAAACAAATTATCACCCCTTCATCACTGCTTGAGGTGTTTGTGCTGATATTCTAGGCATTGGTTTTCACCAATCGTGGTGCTGTGCGTTATGGACAACCATCTCCACTTTGCTCAACTTTGTAAACCTACAAATAAACCACTATGTTCTTTTTAGAAAAGAAGTTTTCTCTTGGCAACCCATCCAAACAAACATGTCTTTTTCTTATTGTACTGTCATGAACTTTAACATTTAACATGGAACTGAGGCCCGTAGAGCCTGAGATGTAACTCTTTTATTTTGTGATCAATTATATATATATTATTTTATAAATAATTTTATTAACGCACGATTAATGCAGCACGCATTTCTGTTCAACGATTTTTATAAGTAAATACAAAAGAGGAGAAATTAAAACCTTCAACACAACACACATTTATTCATGACGTCCTTTCTTTACTCTATATATATATATATATATATATATATATATATATATATATATATATATATATATATATATATATATATATATATATAAACTCCACCAAAAAATTCTTTTTAATCACTGAAATTTACTGATGAGCCAAGTCTCCATTTAAGCAACGAAATCCGCCATGTTGCACACATCTGGCAATTAAAACCGTCCGTGTGGAAACTAGAGATGAGCAAGTCCAGATTCATCCATGTAAACTAACCCAATCCTTTAAATGACTCGGCATTCATGAATCCTTTTCTTCATTTACTCGGATCACTTGAGAAGGTTAGCTTGCAACTAACAACAACATATATGAATACAAATAGTCAATTACATTTACTTGTTAGCAAGTATGTGTAGCAACAAGTAGCTGACAGAGATGTTCAGGAAACTTCCTGTATATTCAGAAACACAGGACACTCAAAATCGTAGATCCTATTCGAGTCCTCACTGAGCCACCTGAACCAGGTGATTCAGCGGATCCGCCGGACTTGTAGCGTGTAGCGAATCAGTCAGCTCCGAGGGACTCAGTGTGTGTGTGTGTGAGTTAAATTCATAAGTCCAAGGATTCTATGGATTATGTGGATTCAAAAATCCCCAAGGACTCTGACAAATATTCTTCTTAGCCAACACTCCTCATACCATCTGGAAGTGTATATGTATTATTTGTTAAAATAAACATTTGCAATTGAATCAAATCAAATCAAATCAAATTGTTTTTTGTCACATACACATACATACAGGGTACAACATGCAGTGAAATGCTTTGTACGACGGTCCGGAATGAGGGAACAGGATGGGGAGAAAAATAAAACAAAGAAAAAGAAGGCAGATAAATAAAGTATAAAAACTATAAGAATATATAAAGATATATATGAGATATATATGAAAGAAAAAAGATGTATATACAGAATATGCTTATAAAGCAATAAAACAGTTGATAATTGATAATTCTTGATTCTCAGTCATTTATATTTTCCCTGCAGAGCTGCCACATCACTGTTTTATTTCAGTTCTAAGAAAAAATCAGCTTTCACTCATGTGATTAGAGCAAAGCAATGCCGAATTACTCAGCTAACCCAAGGACTAAATACATACTCTAAATTATACCATTCAGTTGTTTAAAGTTGTTAGCAAGAAACTGTAGTAATAAGTAGCTGACTGAGTTGTTCAGGACATTCCCTGCATGGTCAGAAACACAAGAGTGGGTCTGATACGCATCCTGGCTGATCCACTGTGGGATTCTGCGGATCCTTCGGACTCATATTGCATAACAAAACAGCTGGATCCGAAGATGTAAGTGGGATTCATGAGTATAAGGATTCAGTTAGTGCCCTCTAGAAGAATTCAATGGCAAAAGCAGGCAGAATTCCTACTGACTAAAGTGAATTAAGGGACTCGTGAGACTCAGGTCCTTTCACTGAGTGATTCAGAAGGACTTGAATCTGTAAACGGATTCGGATTTTTATTCTGTAGTGGAAACATAGTAAAAGCTCTGTTTGGTGTCCTGATGATTTATGCAATTGAAAACACAATAATTACTTTAAAACATTTGCAAGAATATTTTGTCTTCATGCTCCATGTTGAGTTTGGTTTCACCAATAATTAAACATACATTAGCATAAAGCAGCCAAATTTGTCCATGTACATGTTGATTAGAGTATTAAAAACTTGAAAAGTACTAATTTAAGGTACATTTAGAACAGATACAAATGTGTGATTAAGTTGCAATTAATCATGAGTCATCACATGAGGATCCGCTGTGGCGACCCCTAACTGGAGAAGCCGAAAGAAAGTTTTTTTTTTTGTTTTTTTTTTAATCATGAGTCATCACAACTCATGATAATCATGCGATCAATCACGATAAATATTTAAATTGATTGTATATATATATATATATATATATATATATATATATATATATATATATATATATATATATATATATATATATATATATATATCTGCCTAATATTGTGTTGATCCCCCTTTTGCTATCAAAACAGTCCTGACCTGTAAATCATTAACTTCTTCTGCAATTTGAACTACAGTAATTCCTGTGACCGTGTGGTCTGATCCAACAGAGGAGTTACTGTAGTCATCAATGAGCCTCGGCCACCTTGCACCACTTCTCATAGATACTGACCACTGCAGACCAGGAACATCCCACAAGAGCTGCAGTTTTGGAGATGCTCTGACCCAGTCATCTAGACATCACAATTTGGCCCTTGTCAAACTCGCTCTCTTTCTCTATATAGTTTGTTTAGTCTCCACCTTGCACTTTGAGTGCATGTTATTATTATTAATAAACTTGAAAACATACACAACAATGCCCCAAGGGTCTAAAAAAAGGAAAGTAGAGTTATGATTATGCTACAATACAATATACTGTATTAGAATGAAACTGGCAAAGAACAAATGGAGTATCAGTCTGAGCACACACAAACCTCAACACGTTCATGCACAGCACCTTTTGCCTATCGCCGTCTGTGTTGCAATCAGATTGCTGCAATATTTAAAGAGGAAGGAACATGCATATGTGGACATGAAAACTTTCTTTAACCCGCCTCTACCGATTTCGACGATGATAGTAGAGAACGCACTCCCTCCCCCTTGTTTCAGATATCAGCTCTTGCTTCTTCTTCTTTTTTCTCTCCTACAACTAACCTTACGATTATTCATTGTGGAGTATTCTCTCCTACCTCTGGCTCATGTAACATCATTAATTACAGGTAAGCTTTACATAAGATTATGACTAATGATATCTTTAGAATTCAAACTTTATTTTTAGGAATGCAGGAAAATACTAAATGTTTCCAAGGTGAGCCTTTGTAGTGTGTTCTTACAACATGCAGTGGCTTTTGGATGGGTGTAGACGGGGCGCTCTATAGCAGGTCCTTTCCCTGGAACTTGTTCTAGCCTGAGGTGGAAAGATTTAGCATTCCTTTGAACACAGACACATAAGAAAGGGATTGGAGAATGGAATGTTGGTGCTATCTGTGCAAATAAAAATATATCATATCTATTATAAGAGCCATTAAATAAATAACAATATGTTTAAGCAGGTAAACTTTTGTAAAGGAAAGTTGCTGTTTATAGTGTAGACAGGATGGGTTTTACAATAATATTGACTTGTGCTTGTTCCAAAACATCATTTTTGACAGATTCTGAAGCAGCATCCTTTTTGATAGAAATTTCCCTCTCAATTAAAATTTTTTAATTTAAGTGTGCTTTATTGGCATGACAAAAATGTTACATATGTTATTGCAAATATATGTACAAAAGAGAAAGAAAGATGCCTGTAGTCTGGTATTAAGCAAACTGAAAAAGGAAAAATATAGTATATAAACAGAAATAAAATACAATATAAACAAAGATTTATAAAAAAAAAATTAATTTCATTAACAGAATAAAGGTATATAAATACTGTACTATAAAGTAATATCAGTTTATCTGCATGTTGGAAACAGACCAGGGCAGATTGAGTGTTATATTATATTATATTGTATTGTATTGTATTGTATTGTATTGTATTGTATTGTATTGTATTGTATTATATTATATTATATTATATTATATTATATTTGTTGTGACAGACAGACATATATTGTGCTGCTAATACACAGCAGTCCTAGTGTTCTAACAGACACAGCAGTTTTCTATCCTTTAATAGAGCTTCAAACGTGTGGTGGATGCACTTTTTTCCACACAAAACACTGTCCACTGTGCTTAAATAATTACGCTTGCCCATTTTTCCTTCCTCTAACACATCAACTTTGAGGAAAAAATGTTCACTTGTTGCCTAATATATCCCACCCACTAACAGGTGCCATGATAAAATAAAAATCAATATTAAAATCAATATGTTATAATGTCATAATGTTATGCCTGCTCAGTGTAATTATATATACAGCGCAACCCTGGCACTCGTGACCTCGATCGTTCGCGACTTTTTATTTGGAACCGGACTGAGAGTAACTCACGAAAAATCTGATAGTTCACATGCTCCTCCACATTCTGCTTGAGGATGCTCAAGGGTGCTCAATAGGGTTCAGACCTGAGGACATACTTGTGCACTTCATCACATACTTGTGCACTCCATCACCTTCACCTTCTCTTAGCAAGGAAGTTGTCATCTTGGTGGTGTGTTTAGTGTTCTCTTCAATTGGAGGCCACTCTCTGCAGCTTTGGACGGTTTCTCATCAACGCCTTGGGTGGTTCCATGATATTTTGGAGTAAGAACAGGCGCTTTGAGGATGGATTGGACTGTAGCTAATGTCAACAGTCTGCTATATTGACTCAGGATAAGTCTGGTTCCTCTCAAGGTTTCTTCCTTATGCCATCTCGGGGAGTTTTTCCTTGCCACACTTGGGACAATTATTCAGGGACAAACTTACACTTATAAACAACATCTTATTCATTTTTATCACCACATTATCTGTGTAAAGCTGCTTTGATACAATGTTCATTGCTTAAAGCGCTATACAAATAAAAATAATTTAATTGAATTGAATGTTCTCCTTCGAAATGTCACAATACATGTTGGAATCCATGTTTCCCTCAATAAACCGCAGCTCCCCAGTACCAGCAGCACTCTGCAGCCCCAGACCATGATGCTACCACCACCATGCTTGACTGAAGGCAAGACACAATTTTTTTGGTTCTCTTCAACAGAGCCAAACAAGTTTATCTTAGTCTCATCAGACCACAGGACATGGTTACAGTAATTCATGGTCTTGGACAGGTCGTCTTCAGGAAACTGTTTGTGAACCAGCTTCAGAAGAGGCTCCTTCTGGGATGACAGAGATGCAAACCGACTTGTTGCAGTGTGCGGAGTATGATCTAAGCACTGACTGAAAAACCTTCTGCTTCTACAACCTCTAAAGCAATGCTGCAGCACTTATGCATCTGTGTTTTTGTAGCAGCTTCTGCACCTGACACACACCCTTGTGGGGTCTTTTCCGAGTGGAACCCGCTTTGGAAAACCTCTGTATGACCCTGACCACTGTACTGTAACTTAGTTTCAGGGTGTTAATGATCTTCTGATAGCCTGGGCATCTTTGTGGGGAGCAACAATTCAAATTCTCAAATCCTCAGAGACTCTTTACCATAAGGTTCCATGTTGAAGATTAGGGTGGTCAGTATGAGAGAATCGTACTCAAAGCACCACATTTTAACTGCTCTAATACAAGATACACAAATTTGTATGGTTCTGTCAATCAGACAAAACATGAACATGAATAGGACATGTGACTTTGCATAGTTACATAATGACAGCTGTTATCCCTTAGGGTATACTCACTTGTGTTGCCAGTTATTTAGACAATAATGGCTGGATGTACTCACTTTTTTATATGGTTAAAATGATAATGAATCTATCTATCTATCTATCTATCTATCTATCTATCTATCTATCTATCTATCTATCTATCTATCTATCTATCTATCTATCTATCTATCTATACATATATATATATAGCTAATGCAGTACAGTAAAATGAAACATTTCTCCAGGATGCTGGTGCTACATAAACAACACAGAGCTACATAATAGAACACAGTGCTAATCACTGAACGTAAATTGTCCCAGCCACAAGGTGCATTGTGTGCAAACATAATAGAAAACTGACCATACAAATGATGATATAAAAACAGAGAACTGTAAAGAAAGTATGTACTTCTACATACACAAAATCGATTAGCCGTGCAAAACAGCATGTAAACAGTTATAATACGGGTGGTGCTATAGACATGGATGTGTATGAATATTATTAGGAACTGTATGTTCTGATGTCAAGGCAGTTAATCCTGTTAAAATATCACAAGTTCTATTTTTATTACAAATAGAAAATGAGGGTGTTCCCTAGTGATCTGTTAACAAAGGGAGATTGTTACACTCCCATCTGGCAAAATTCCAGTCAGGAGTACAGGTTTAGTCATACTCAGGTATAAGTAAAGGAAGTAGCTGGCATTTTCATTCTCAGTTTTCACTGAAAGAGCAACTGCAGTGCTCAAACCTGTCCACTTTTCAATGAAAGAAATTTCCATGATCACTTCAGATGAGTAAAAAATTTGTCTTCCTCCCATCTCTCCACAGAAATCCAGTGAACATGGCATTGCGAGTGCTGCAGATGGTGGTGACCGTGCTGATCTTTCTGGTGGGTGTAACCCTGAACGGCCTGGTCGTTTGGGTGTTGGGCTTCCGTGGGAGGAAAAAGAGTGGCTCCATCGGAGGTGAAACCCAGGGTGCTGGAAGCTTCCGGATCTACGTTGTGAACCTGGCTCTGGCTGACCTGATGCTAATTTTGCGCATACCGGTCATGTTAGGCTATCTAGCAAACGGCTTTGCCTGGCCATTTGGAAAGCCAGTGTGCCAGCTGATAATGGTCCTGCGCTGCTTAGGATTATACGTTGGAGCCTTTTTGCTGAGTGCCATTGCACTGGAACGATGCTTGTGCATATTACGGCCTGTCTGGGCTCGAATGAGGCGCCCACGCTGGGTGGTTCCACTTGTCTGCACCCTGCTGTGGGCATTGGCTTCGGCCCTTTCCGTGCCCTACATCACAGCTGCTGGACTTATAAACGATCAAAATAATCGTACCCAATGTTTAGAAAATGTTAATGGAACTGGAAAAATGATGCTGCTTGTGTTGGAGTCAGTGGCAGGATTCATGCTTCCGTTGCTAATTTTCTTATCCTGCAACGTGGCTGTAATTGTTACTGCTAGGAGGGCCGAGAGTGGCGCGCCAGGGTTCAGTGCGACTGCCTCAACACCAACCTCCCCAACTGGATCTATTTACACATCACAAAGGATGACCCGCCTCTACCGGATCCTGTTCCTCACCATGCTCCTGTTTCTCACTTGTTGGGTGCCATACTTCACCTGCCGTTTCCTCAATGCCCTGGCTGCTAATCGGGCTGATTGGAATAACCTTAAAATAGCCGCACAAAAGGGCATATACGTGTCACTGTTCCTGGTGTACCTCAAGAGTGCACTCAACCCGATTTTGTACGTGTTTGCCGCTCGCGGACTGAGGCGCTCTCTGCGAACCTCGTTGCTCTCGACAATTGTGCGAGTCTTCAACGAGGATATGTCCGAATCCCTGCGCAGGAAGTCCCTGCGAAGAAAAGACTCACAGATTTGAGTACAAAGTCTGTGGATAACTGTGGATATTGCAAAATTTGTTTGCGCTCTTGAGAAAGCGGTGGACAAAATAAAGAGAAGTGAAATGTGAAGTGAAAAGAGTTGCTGACAAAAAGTCCATCTGAGGGTGTAAAAGACAGGACATGAACCTCAAAAATAGACTCGCTGTAATTTTTTTTAATGTAGAGAGAACGGGTGAACTTTTAGGATCGATGGAGTACATTTCACTCTAATTGCACTTTTATTATAGAAAAGACAAACTGTAAAAAAACAGCATTCATACCTTTTTCTTGCTCAACATTTTTCAGTGACATTGTCACAGTAATAAGAAATCCCAGCCGAGATATCGGAGTTATCAGGAATAGTAGCTGATCGAGGACAGTTATAGCAGCCTAGATATGAAACTCTGGAAACTTTGTTTCTGCATGGTGCACAGATGAGCCGATCCAGAAAGACTGAAGGATTAAAACGCTGCTGCATCGTCTCTTTAGGTAGATATGCGGTAAAGGGGCTTTTTTTTATAAATAATATATACTTTCAGGCCATTTTTAAGTGTGTTGTTGTTGTTGCACTATTAAAAAAAATAATAAACATCTATTTTTGCCACAAATTTCATGGAAACATAGTACAATTTATTTAAGCAACATAGGTAATAATTCATATTATTATAATAATTTTCATAAGTAAATGTCTTGTAAATGTATAATAATGATGCATTAATAGGTCACTTTATTTACATACATTTCAAATCAGGAGAAGCAGTTAAACATATTTATACAAAGCTGAGCAATTACACTGTGATAGAAAATAGTAAATTTATTGCCGTTTAAATACTTTTGTTTTGCTTATATTCTTTGCAGCTGTTATAACCGTGACTTTGACATTAATAGTAATTGATAAAAAGAAAAAGAAAAAAAACAAGCGTTATGAATTTTGTTGTAAAACAATGATAGTAGTATATAACTGAGCCAACATAAAAAAAAAAAAAAACATTTACAGAAGCATTTTTGCTCATTAAAATAAAGAAAATGATACTGATTTACTGATACAGTTGCTCTATCTGCTTATGGGCCAACTCCAAAAAGGCTTTTGCATTCGCAGTTACGTTTCTTTCCTGCAGAGCATTAATGACAGCTTTGGGGTCAGCCACCGCATTCATGATCTTGTCCTAATGAACCAATCAGATGTTAGTCAACAGCATGTTAGTCTTTAAAGCTGCTTTACAAACCCGCAAGTTCACAAGCACACAGCGGTGCTGGTGTTAAAGAAAGCATTGTAAGGACTTTTAAAGTCTAAATGTCATTTCATTATTACAACACTATATCGCACAGGCTCTTATGCAGAAGTTCTTTATTTGCAAATAGTTGCATCTTAGTTTCTGCTGTGCAACACAGGAAATAGGAAATTGTGACTGGTGAACTTGTAAATCTTGGCAAGCTTCCACTCGAAGGATGAGATTATATTAGCAATAATATTTCCGCATTTGTCAACTTTGACATTTTTTTTTTTTTACTTCTGCAGATACATTATATTATACACCTAATGTTGTGCAAAAGGATTTTACCATCCACTCCTCATCCCTAATAAAACCAATAAGCAGAAACACTGAGTTACACTGAAATCTGTGTGACATTTATATTTCACAGAAATCCTTTTACATTATAACGGAAATTTCTTGAAGCTACACATGATCACTTTGATCGCTACACAAGTTTAAGATGTTTTAAAGTGTGTAGATGACCAGAGATATAAAGATATAAATCAGGTCACTCAATTACTTTTTGTGCATATACAAGTGCTTTTCTATTTAAAATTAACAAACTTATAGGCATTCAACTTTTTCCTTTTAACTATATAACCTTGTGTGTGTAAAGCTGCTTTGGGACAATCTCCACTGTTGAAATGCTATACAAATAAAAACATCCTAGGCCAATCAGACATGAACACAGCAATGAAATATTTCTACATTCATTGGAGAAATGTGTCAAGTAAAATCTCACTGCATCATCATGCGTTTTTTTCTTTCTTTCTTCAATTACAATCAACAGCCTGCATGAAACTCTACCCTGAAGCCCATAACACATGTCCTGTAGAAGTCCTGTGAAGCGTCTGGAAGATCCCATAATGCATTACATTTTATTACAAATATAGTTTAAAGCATTTATCGAACAGTGCACTCCTAAGCTGCGACAACCAGAGGTTGCGATACTCATAAACAACTGTTAAATACTAATAAACATGACTGACATTAAAGACTTAAACATAATGAAGACCTGAAGGTACCCCAGGCCTCCTCACCCAACATCAGCCCCTGATGCCACTAATGCGCCTCTAGCTGAAAGCTTACAAATCCCCTCAGGCACTCCATTATCACGTTGTATATCATTAAAACAGCAATCATAAACTAAATCTAGTATTTGGGCTCTTTAAAACGCATATATGGATGTCATGGTCGGACCCCGCAAACATTTAGCTGTGAAGCAGTAGCCTAATTCATAGCAACTCATGGAGCTTATTATTTTATCATTGTAATACGTATATTGTAAATATATTGGAAGTGTAAATTATAGACCATTGAACAAGCAAGAAAAGAAAAAAATAGACAGTAGAACTAAAAACAGCTTACACAGAAATATACAGTTCGATATCAGACATCTGTGTTTTAAACCATCAGGTGCTACTGTCTTCTTCTTACACCTGCAACCCAGGACAGGCACCACATCGTGACCTGGACCTTCATTTATTTATCTTCGTGGTCAAAAGTGTACAGTCGGCTTTAACCATAAATTAACTATAATTTATATTGAACTACCCCTAATAAAGATTAGCTGTTTCTGGAGAATTGGTTTTAATTCACTGCTGATATGAAACTAGACTGCTGATTCTTACGAAGAATGCGTGGTGTTATACTTGGTAATAAAGCTATTTCTGGTTCTGGTATTATACCTGTTGAAAGGTATCGATCAAGAGAGGGGTATAAAAGAACTTCAGAACATTAGACAAAAACTATAAAATGCTAAAAGATTATCAACAAATAAATAAAATGTATTTATCAGAGAGAACCAAACCTCCCTCTATGATTTCAAAGTACATAAGCCTAACAGGGAGGCTACCAAAACAGCAACAGCAGCATAAAAGGAGCTGCAGAAGAATCTCACGAGTACTGATAGGCTTGTCACATGTGGAGAGAGGTTTTATATTCTTCACATGTTTGGGTTGAGGTGTAGGGGGTTAGACGATAGAGTTTTCTCTCAGAAAGCATTCACGATAAACCAAAATCATGTTTTTAAAGGACCTAATTAGAACCCAGACCTAAATCCAACTAAAAATCTGTGGGCATGACCTGAAGCAGGCTGGGCACAGAAGATCCCCTTACAATCTGATGGAATCATTATTTGTAACACTACCCACTGATCAACAGGAAATTTTCTGTCAGAAAGACGATATGGATCATTTAGAAACAAACAATGCAATTTATTTCAGAGGTTACATCAGATCCTACAGTGAAACAGTTTATTCTGTGTCCTCAGTATGTTGGCATGCACATGTTCTGGTTATACCAGGCTTCATGTTCTTTTAGATTATGCCATTATGGGCCTCATGTGAAAACAGGAAGCCTTCACATTTATGATTGGTCAGCACTATTGACTTGAAAAACCTGCTTCTCAGAAGTCATTCTCTTTAGACGTTGTGGTTTTACCAATCTCTGAAGAAGTGTGAAAAGAAGTTCTACACTGACAGCTGTTTTGTCACCCAAGCAAAAATAACATTTTTTAGAATTTTTTAAAACAAAACATCCATTTATTGAAACACATCAATTAAAAGAAAGCACAGTAAACTCATGCATAATATGCTTTAATCACTAGGAATTATTGCTCTGTACCTGTAATGTGGGTTCATCTTCACAAAGTGATAAAACAGGAAGGTGCAGTACAGCTTGCTCAGTCAGCTGAAAAAACTATAAAAAAAAGAATAAAAAAAACCCCAATATAAGTAACTGATTAAACCATTGATGAATGTGTTGTTCATAACAGGATATGTGCTTTATTGTTATAAATGGTAGTAAAACAGGAAGTTAATACATGAGAAATAAACTGAAGCTGAGTCACTTCTAAAATTGTATCATGGTTCAAATAAGCCTTTTAGACTATAATGCGGGGGGAACCTTTATAGTCAACAACTCAGAATATGTCAGATGTTGAACATCTGAAGCAAATTTTATGTTAGGCTTTTTTTCATCAGGAGGACACATTCACATCCCTATCAAAGGCACAACACTATTCAAAAACCTGCCAAATGATAGATTTTAAAACGTCTGGAATGCTCTGTACACATTACAGACCATTATCTCCTTTAGCTGAGGATTGTGATTAAGGCATGTCATGGCACCACCAACCGAGTTAAATCTGTTATTTATTAAGTCTTGTGTACGTGTCACCAACAGAACCGCATCAAGACTTTATGGGGTCAAAAATTCATTTAACTACACACTGCATTATAGTTGAATATATTCCCTCAAGGTTAAACTTTTTTTTAAAAGACTTTACACACGCTTTACAAAAGGCTGCCTTTCATTACATGATCTGTTGTAATTCAGAATATTCGTAGACAAGTCAAAGCTTGTCAGGTCTTCACACAGACACTGGAGACCAGTTGATCACATTGTGAAGCTCAAAAGCATGTACAATACGATTAGGCTGAATCTTTCCAGCCTAATGCCTTGACAAACTATTTTCAGGTGATTTCTACAGGTAATTCAGATTTAGAAGTTCATAATTATTCACCATAGCAACAAGAATATGATAAATGTTTAGCTCAGGCTTGGGATGTCAGTATATTTGCAGTCTTATCGGTTTAAAAGCAAAAACAGATTTTACAGTCCCGATACAGTTCTGACTGACTCACCCAGAAGAAGATCATAAAAGTTGGTGCAGGAAGTTCAAGATTATGTCATAACCAGCAACTATTGTTATTCATTATGTTTTTTGACTATTTAGAAGCTAGAGGCTTTTTAGCAGGCAAAGCTAAATGCATGGGTCTTTTAGCAAACATATACACCGACCAATCATAATATTATGACATTATAGCATTATGACCGGTGAAGTGAATAACACTGATTATCTCTTCGTCATGGCGCCTGTTAGTGGGTTCGGATATTATCAGGCGGCAAGTGAACATTTTTTCATCAAAGTTGACGTGTTAGCAGCAGGAAAAATGGGTGAGCCTAAGGATTTGAGCGAGTTTGACATTGAAATTGTGACAGCTGGATGACTGGGTCAGAGCATCTCCAAAACTGCAGCTCTTGTGGGATGTTCCTGGTCTGCAGTGGTCAGAATCTATCAAAAGTGCTCCAAGGAAGGAACAGTGGTGAACCAGCGACAAGGTCATGGGTGGCCAATGCACATGAGGAGCGAAGACTGGCCCGTGTGGTCCAAATCAAAAGACGAGCTCCTGTAGCTCAAATTGCTGAAGAGGTTAATGCTGTTAATGCTCGATGGGTGACCAACACAATATTAGACGGGTGGTTATAATGTTAATCCTGATCAGTGTACATTCCCCACACCAAAAATGAGAATGCCAGCTCTATGGCTACATTACAGGGACTTCATCATTCTTTATTTTGCTACTAATACTTAATACAAATCAGGATGTTCCAGGATTTTGACTTCACATTTTCATAAATATTAAGCTTCAGCTGAGTATAAGAGATATATAGGTACAAATCAGAATAAGTACACTCTAAAGCAGGGGTCAAAAACCTTTTTAAAACTGAGAGCTACTTCTTAGGTACCGATTAACGTGAATTTGCTAAATTTATGTTTATTTATATGTTAACATCTATATCTAGTCATCTATATTTTAATATTTTGTTATTTTAAATTTACACCAATGCAAGTGTGATATTGTCAGGGAACCACCAGCCATGCCTCCCTCTAAGGCTCTAATTCTCACTCAGCCTCTTCTTGCACTAATCACCTACACCTGTTCCCCATTTACCTTTCCCCTTTATTTCTTTCGTTCGGCTTCTCCCATTAGGGGTCGCCCCAGCGGATCATCCGTATTCGTTTTTACGCTGGATGCCCTTCCTAAAGCAACCCTCCCCATTTATCCGGGCTTGGGATGGGCACTAAGAGTGCACTGGCTTGTGCAACCCTAATGGCTGGGGTTGGTTCCCTGACCGGGGATAGAACCCGGGCCGCTGCGTTAAGAGCGCCGCATCCTAACCACTAGACCACCAGGGAACCTTACCTTTCCCTTTTTTAAGCTCTCGATTCCAACTCACTCACGGTCGGATCTACTTGTTGCCATGATAGGATCCACCGGACTTCCTACCACTAGTATTTTCCGTTCTTCTATGCTCTGCTTCGGAGGAAGCGTTCAAGATAGGTTTGCCTTTATCGGTTCACATTGGCGATCATCCCTGGACTACCCGCATTATGGATTCTACCCGCTCTCTGGTTTGTACTTCTCCCCAAGCCTCTGCCTTGTATATGTTCAGACTAAATAAAGGCAAGGTGTTTAACCATACTCCAGTTTCCGACTCTTGGTCTATCCGTGACAGACTTAAAAATGAATAGCAACAAAAAAAAATTAGCGCCACCTACCAGTGAGCTGCATCTATGGTGAACTATTTTTAGAAAAGGCCCACGGCCCCTTCCATGTTGGTGACCCCTGCTCTAAAGCATGCAGTTTGTTATAGCTCAGCATGTAGTACATACCTGCTGTGCATTTGACTCTTCTTCCTTCAGTTTGTCCCTCATGACCTTGCACTCACGCTCCAATCTGTCCATCTTGACCTGTAACAACTCCAGTGCACTAACCACCGCCTGGCTGCTCTCCTGAAAACAAAACCCAACAGCATGCACTCAGCAGAGCACCACATCACAACTAAATCAATCACAGATTGCAATAAGTCAAGAACCACAATTTCCATACGTGAATAGCAGGATTGTGTTCTAAGAAGCATACCACTGAACCAGTGAGTGCAGCCTCAGCTTCCTGTTCAGAGCAGTGGAACCCAATGATTTACTGTTGTAGCCCATACACTTTAAGTTTTAAAATGAGATATGCTTTTTAGCTCACTGTTGATGTACACAGGTGTTATCTGAGCTATCAGAATGACTAGCTGACCTCTCTTATCTACAAGGCGTTTCCTCCTGCATGTAGCTGGTTCTCACTGGGCGTTTAATTTTTTCTTTTATTATTCTGTGTGAACTCTAGAGACTGATGTGTTGGAAAATTATTGAGGTTATGCATTTCCCCCACTCTGATGTTTAATGTGAAGGTTAACCAATAACACTCATTTATCAATGACAAATCAGTCTCTGTGTAATGACAAATGTCTCTTCATAAATGCTTTTTAAAGATGGTCTACTCCTTTCTAACAAAAAATAAATCGTTTTCTGTTTTCAACATACTATAGCTGTGGCGAGTTACACCATTCACCAAAAGTTGATGATGGCTAAACAACAGCAACCTGGAACAAATTTTTCTGATAAGTCCTTTGTCTACAGCTCGTGGAGCTGTAGACAAAGGGACAAGGCCACAACTTTGCACAGAGCCACAAAACCAATAGAGCCAGCAGCAGTCATATCAAACCCAACCATTACATGTGACCAAAAACTGTTGTAGCAGATACAACAGTCACTACTAAAAGTCAACACTTCTGCCTGAAAGAGACATTGTGCAATACATGTGCCTGCAGACGAAGAATCACTGGAAGGCAACGTGTAAGTGCAGGTCTTGTAATGTGCTATTCTGTACCCTGGCTGACCGAGTTTTTTTCTCTTTTAACCAAGTGGCTTGACCGCAAAAACAGCCAAGCTGGCTGATACACTGATAAACTGTACACTGTTTATCATTATCTTGTCCCTCGCTGCATTTAACAGATTATACTTGATATATATTAAAGTGTATATTTGCACTGTATAAACTATATCCTTATACTAGGAAAAAGGATACATGGGTAGGTGGTGACTTAGTGGTTACGGCATTGGGCTTTGGATCCGAAGATCGCAAGTTCAAATTCCAGCCACACCAAGCTGCCGTGTGGCCCCTTATTTAAGGGCCCCCTTACTCAAGGGCCCCTGAGTAAGGCCCTTGACCCCATAACTGCTCAGTTGTATGAATGAGATAAATGTAATTGCTCTAGATAAGAGCGTTTCAAATTCAAGGCTTTCAAGGCTTTCAATTTGATTACATCCAATACATTTTACAGACGGCATAATAATGCAAGATATGAATAATAAAGCACCATTTCAAATGCATAAAGTAAAAAACATTTAAACATGATTAAGCCTACACTCCAGTCTATTCTCTTTGTATCTCAAATGGAAAAAAAATAAAACCCTACATTTTGTCCTAGGCACAATTTAAGCCAATATACAAGAATATTATTGAAGTAACTCCTGAAAAATAGAAGATTCCCCAAAGTCTGTTGTTTGGCTTCCTGGTAAGTATTGAACTAAAACTGTACTGTGTGGTGGAATCTGGTACAGTAAAACCCTGTTGGACGAGCATAATTCGTTCATGAAAATTGCTCGTAGGTCCATTTGCTCATACGTTCGAACTGATTTTCCCCTTATGAATGAATGTAAAAGCGATTTAATCCGTTCCGAGACCTCATTCAATTGCATTTAAAAAGTATTTGTAGCCCATTTTAACAAACAAATACACCGCAAATTACTGTATTGACAAAGAAATACATTATTTATAATTGCATAATAAAATACTGTAATAAAAATAAAGATAAATTAATAAAAATACAGTACCATACTGTAAGCATAATTTAACACTTACCCATGTGGAAGTGGTTGATTGCAAGTGGATGGTGAGAGAGGAAGGAAGTTTTTGGTAGGACAATCTCCTTCTCTTGACCTTCTCTTTATTCTTCACTATGGTGCTTATGGTAGAGCTAGACACCCCATACTGCTGACATAGGTCACGAGTACGCACACCACGCTTGTACTTTTCGACTATTTCCCACTTGGTTTCAATGGTAATACTTTCCTTGTGGTCTTTCCTTTTTCCCCAGCACCATCACTGATTTTCTTGGGAGACATTTTTCAAGATTTCTAGTGAATTAAAATTATAACTGTGGCAGCTGGGGCGTAGCCGAGCGCCGGTTTGTGAATGGAGGGCGAGGCCGGGAGCAGATAGACATGGGATTGCCTCACCTGAAGCAAATGAGGTCTAATGAATGTTCTCTCTTTTCCAGTGATCGGAGGGGGCATTTAAGAAGGAGAGTGTGGAGGTGTGTGTGTGTGTGTGTGTGTGTGTGTGTGTGTGTGTGTGTGTGTGTGCCAGAAATGTGCTAAGTAAGCCACTAGGCAACAGACCAAAATAAAAGTGGCTGTAAAGCCTTTGCACCTGACCTGACGTGGCGTTAATTATTCCCCGTGCTCATACGCTCTCCCACAAAAACACAAAAAAAATTTTTTTGCTGCACTGAACAGCGACCGAGCGACACGAGAACAACTAAGCGACTGATGCGACACGAGATCAACTAAGCAACTGATGCGACCTTCTGCCAAAAGTGGAGAACCGACAGCATGGGTTTGCTCATGCCTTCGAAATTTGCTTACAATATAGGGTAAAATTTAGCGAGTGAGGTCGCTCGTATCTTTGTTTGCTCATACTATTATTTGCTCGTACAATAGGGTTTTACTGTTATTATATGTGCTAAATGGCAGTGCCAAGACCAGAAACAAGGTTCAGCTCTTTAATCATGTAAAAAATGAAAACCTAAGAAATATATTCAGGCAATGCTTCTTATTGCTGTATTGCTTAATTTGTGTATCATTACTGTACCCATGTCACAGTTACTTGGTTACAGATCAATTTAGAATCGGCTGCTTAAGGACAGACAACTGCTGAATAGCTACCAGCAACAATGAATTGGTACAAATGTTTATTTTGAAGACTGCAAACATGTTTTCAGTCTTAAATACATTGCCCATTCAAGTTTACACCAAGAGGTCTCATTCTTCCTAGTACCAATTTCTAGACCATAAATACTAGGGGTTTAACGGACACAAGATTCACAGTTCGCTAGATACTTCGGTTTTTAAGTCATGGTTAATTTTTGTACAGTTAATGGGATGAAATGCAAAACAGAATTGACGTTTTTTTATTAACGACGTTTACCATTAACAGTTTACTTTTTTTTTTTTTTTTTATTGATAATAAAATGCAAGATGAAATACGAATGCAATGCTTTATTTTGTTACACTGATTAAATAGACTAATAAATTCAATAGGCATAAATTCAATTGATTAAATAAAATTTAATAAATGGAAAAATGTATAAAAAATTGTTTATATTTGCTTCAGTAGCCACAGTGACACTGAGCTTAAAGTGCGAGGCGGAGACTAAACAAACATGTGGCGTGCCACTTAATATGCTCGTGAGGGAACTTGAGTTTAACTATGTTCCGCAGATTTCTCACTCTTACCTCTAATTCCTCGATTTTGTTTTTGCCATGCTTAACCATCTGGTTCTCTCTGTGGATCTGCTGGGACATGTGCATCATGTTTCCACGTTTCTGAGGTGGCACAGGGAGGTGAGAACATTTCGCCATGAACCTGGAACGAAAAACATTCCGACAGCTTAATTTCCCAATGAATGTAACAGTTTCAAAACACGTAAGAGACAGAAAATAGTCAAAGACCTGTGTGTATCTTACTGGTCTTTTAATATGTTCAGGTGCTTCTGTGATTCTTCTTTTTCTTTTGCTTTCAGTGGAAGAACAGACCTATTAAGAATGAAATAAACACACTAAAAATACTAAAAAAAAAGAATTAAACTGGTAATTAACTTTAATAAAAGGTAATAAAGTTACTCACAGTACTGATAAACTAAGCATGTTGTCGAGAACCATGATGGAGGACTTGGTTAATGGTTTCCATTTCTCTCTACCTTTGACCTTTCTAGGCTCTGCAGGTGCTGGGTTATAAGAAGAAAGCAAAACCAAACTGGGCAAAAGAGCATTCAGAAAGCAGTATAATATATTTATATAGTTATATATAGTTAATAGTTTGATATATATATATATATATATATATATATATATATATATATATATATATATATATATATATATATATATATATATTATATATATACACACACACACACACACACACACACACACACACAGGTGATCAAAATTAGAGAACAATTTATAAACAATTGAACAATTCTGAAATAATGTTATCTTCAGTCCTCAACAGTATACCATGCTACCAGAACACCTTGTCCACAAAATAATTAAGGCATTTAAAAAAAAAAAACACCAACAACATTATTTTGCAGAAAACACACTGATCAAACTTAGAGAACACTTTCAGATACCTCCCAGTTATTGGCGTTAATCTGGTACCTAGTGCTAATTTCCTTGATTATCTGTCAACACCTATTTAACTGGCAGTCTAACTTCCAGTTTCACTGATTTTGCAAGATGGTGGGCCGTTCTAAAGTGACCGAAAGCCTCCGGCAGCAGGTTGTCCAGATGAAGGCCAAAGGGATGACCCTATCAGCCATAGCAAGACAAGTTGGTCGTTCCAAATCTGTGATTTCAAGAATATTTAATCTTTACAACATCACAAACTCATTCAAGTCCACCAAGAAGGCTGGTCATCCACGGAAGACAAATACAAGAGAGGACAGGATACTGCGGAGGATCTCAATGGGCAATTGTTTCCACACTGCAGCTGGAATTGTTCACCAGTTCAGCGCTGAACAGGGTAAGGATCTTTCTCGTCATACAGTGTCTCGACGTTTAAGAGCATTTGGACTGAAAGCCCACTCTGCAGTGACCAAACCTCTCATTAGCAGAAAGAATCAAAAGGCTAGACTAAGCATTGCTGAGAAGCATGTTGTGTGGACAGAGGAGAACTGGTCCAAAGTTCACTTCAGTGATGAAAGCCAGTTCAATTTATTTGGGTCCGATGGGAAACATTATGTTTGGCGACAAACTGAAGAAAGACTGAACCCAAAGTGTGTAAAGAAGTCAGTGAAAAGTGGAGGAGGAAGTGTCATGGTTTGGGGCATGTTTTCTGCAGCAGGAGTTGGGCCTCTTATACAGATACAAGGCAGAGTGAATGCAAATGTTTATCAGAACCTTCTTCAACAACATATGGTTCCTTCCATGCGTTCATCACCCAATCAGTGTTCATGCAGGACAACGCAGTAAAGCAGTTCCTTGAAACTGAAAACATTGAAATAATGACATGGCCTGCCCAGAGTCCTGATCTCAACCCAATAGAGAACCTCTGGAAAATCACACCAGAGCAGTGTGAGAGACTAGTGCTGTCCTGTGGCCGCAGATGTGCTGAAGTCATTCAGAGCAGAGGCCTGTACACTTCCTACTAATTGCTGACTGTTGGAACCTTCAGAAAATTTTGTTGTAATCTTTTTCCATGCTACAGTCATTGTTGTTCTCTAATTTTGATCAGTGTGTTTTCTGCAAAATATTGTTTTTTTTTTTAAATGCCTTAGTTATTTTGTAGAAAAGGTGTTCTGGTAGCATGGTATAGACAGGACAAAAACTGATTATTTCAAAATTGTTCAATTGTTTATCAATTGTTCTCTAATTATGATCGCCAGTGTATATGCTGTGCGTCAGGTCCAGAAGATGCTTTAAAAAACAGACACATGAGAACTACAGCATTGCTTTAGAGGTTGCAGAATTGGAAGGTCTGCTTGTCAGTTCTCAGACTGTACTCCGCACACTGAAACAGGACAGTTTTCTGAAGACGACCTGTCCAAGAGCATGAATTACTGTAACCATGTCCTGTGGTCTGATGAGACTAAGATAAACTTGTTTGGCTCTGATGCACACACTCACACACAGACGCTCCCCACCTTAAAAAAAAAAGAGTTACCTTCCAAATGAACGTTTGTACCATGAATTTGTTTGTAAGTTGTTACTGTGTTTGTTATTGACTACGCATATCTCCTGATGATGTAAGAGATATAAATACTATCAAATAAACAAATTAACAAAATATACTTAAACTAATCAAAATACTGTATACAATATTTTGTATAAGTAATAAAAAAAATGATGAAAAATAAAAAAAAAAAAATGGAAAAAAAAATTCACTTAAAAAAATCCATTGGCCCGAGTCCAGTGCACATCATGTAGACTGGTTACGGGTCGGCGATTAGCTCACGGCAGCTCTCCTCCGTTTAGAATTTTTTCGACTCCAAAATAATTTTACTTTGAGGACAGGATTGTTCGTAATCCCGAAAGTACGTAAAGTGAATGTTCGTGAAGTGGGGAGCGTCTGTATATATGTGTGCAGAACTGCACCATTTGGCCTTATTTCAGGATTAATCCAACATTTATCCAGAGCGAAGTACACAAGTGCTCTGAAGTCTCCATCAATTATTAAATCATCATTGGTTGACTGGGTTGCAATTTAGGATAAAACCAGCCTAAAATTCTGTTGGCAGGTATTAAAGCACACTTTTTTTTTAATTCTAATTACACTGGTTTAATTGTACAATTCATACGGTCTTCAACATCCTGCTTGCAGAGAAATAGAGAGAGCTTTCAAAACTTTAGCATGTATTTCACTTCAACCAGAATCACATTTCCAGAGAAACAGGATGTCTCATACAAACGTCCCCATCACCTTTGCAAAATGCCCCAAGGCTATTTTTACCACCACCTGCCCGCGTATGTTCATATATCAAATTTACTTCCCTTAATGTCTTTTTTCAATGTTTAAATAATTGGTACAAATTCTATTATATAGCCAATAATCACACCGAATTATCACTTGTATGTGCTTCTTCCACAAAAAGTTGCAACACCACATTTGGAAGCACAGATCCGTGTGTAGAGTATTATAATTTCCCTTTCCCTGGAACTAAGAAATCAAACCTGCTAAAGCATGACCTGTGAGGTGGTATCAAAAAGTTGAGACTAATGGTCTTCTGAACAGGTGTTTTACCACGTCTACGATTTCATCACAGACAGCAGGTCAGAACTAAGAGCAAACATGAAATCTTGCATGAAACTGGGCAAATCTGCCAAAGACATTTGACATGACATATGTGTGTCATACGGTGACGCTGCAATGAGTCGTTCAAGGTGTTTTGAGGGTCACGAGCGTGTCAACAGCAAAAGAACATCACTGGAACATGACAAGAGATCGGGAAGACCTTCAACGAGCTCAACCCCCGAAAAATTGGTGCTATGTGAGCACCAATAATCCAGCACTGCCTTAATCCTCCTGGTTATAGAAATTACCAGAGCTGCACAGGTTGTTGTTGGAATCCTCTTCCACTTCTCCATAATGACATCATGAAGCTGCTGGATGTTAAGACACATGGTGCTTCTTCACAGGTGCGGGATAACTTTCAGGTCTAGAGACATACTTGGCCATCTCCATCACCTTCAGCTTCCTTGTCATCTTGGTGGTGTGTTTGGAGTCGTTATGTTGGAAAACTGCCATTCAGCTCAGTTTCTGAATTGAGGGCATTATGTTGTGCTTTAGAATGTCACAGTACATGTTGGAATCCATGTTTCCCCTTAATGAACCGCAGCTCCCCAGTACCAGCAGCACTCATGCAGCCCCAGACCATGATGCTACCACCACCATGCTTGACTGTAGGCAAGACACAATTTTCTTGGTTCTCCTCACCAGAGCCAAACAAGTTTATCTTAGTCTCATCAGACCACAGGACATGGTTACAGTAATTCATGCTCTTGGACAGGTCGTCTTCAGCAAATTGTTTGTGTGTTTTCTTGTGAACCAGCTTCAGAAGAGGCTCCTTCTGGGACGATGGAGAGGCAAACTGACTTGTTTCAGTGTGCGGAGTACGGTCTGAGCACTGACAAGCGAACCTTCCAATTCTGCAACCTCTAAAGCAATCCTGCAGTCTGTTTTTTAAAGCAGCTTCTGCACCTGACGCACAGCACAAGGACTCAACTTCTTTGATGGACCCTTGTGAGGTCTGTTCCAAGGGGAACCCGTCTTAAAAAACCTGATCTTCTGATAGCCTGGGCATCTTTGTGGAGAGCAGCAATTCTAATTCTTAAATACTAAATCTAAATCAAATCTAATTCTTAAATACATGGAAAAGAGACTCTTTTCCATGAGGTTCTATGTTGAAGAACCAGTGGTCAGTATAAGAGAATTTTACTCAAAGCACCACATTTTAACTGCTCTAATACAAGATACACAAATTTGTATGGTTTTGTCAAGCAGACAAAAACATAAACATGATGCACAGGACATGTGGCTTTGCATAGTTACATGACGTACAGCTGTTATAACTTAAGGTGTACTAACTTTTGTTGCCAGTTTTTTAATAATAATGGGTGTATTTTGAGATATTTTTAGAGGACATTAAATCTGTACTGATATACAAGCTGCACACTGACTATTCTAAAATATACTATTTCATTTCTATAGTATTGTCCCTTGAGAAGATCTAATAAAATGGTTGCTGAAATGTGAGGGGTGTACTCACGATTGTGTACTTTCTTGTAAACAGAGCTAGTCTTGAAACTTTTTGTAAGCTTACTGAAGACATGGTTTGCCAAATTTAGGCTGAAAGAACTCTGCACAGTGCACATATCTTCAAACCCACTCAAACTCTTTTGGTATGAAGCTTTGGGATGGAGACTGACTGTACCACAGATCTCCTCACTCAGCAGCAGTGCCAAACCTAACCCATGCCTCCGTAGCTGAAAGAACCCAAATTCCCACAGCCATGTTTTAGAATCGAGTGGAAAGCCTTCCCAGAGCAGTGGATGCTGTTATAGCAGCACATAAAGGATTAAATCCATGTAAATGCCTGTGGTTGGTTATAATGTGTTTTGGTCGGGTCTCCTGTAGTTCTTTAAGGTTTCATTTCCTGTTCTGTGTTCAAATGAAAGAACACATTGATTCACATCATCAGCCGCATTTTTGTTTTTAAATTCAGCTTGTGTCCTAACGCTGTGTCCTTAAAGCATAGAACAGTAGTACAAAGAACACTAGTTACAGTAAATTATCTGAACTGTGTTAGACCTCAATTAGACTGAGCCCATTCATTTACAGTGTATTTTCCAAGTTCATCGCCAAGTTCTCCAAACTCACCTTTCTCTCTTGGCTTATCCTGTGCATTCCTATCATCAGGCAATCGTTTCTAAAGTACAGAAAACATGCAGTACATGTTAAATCATCTCTCTTCGCTTGCATAACATACACAGAAGAAATTAATACAACTAAAAGGCGAAGTGAAAAACGTCGATTTTCTCATTACAAGAACACTCATTACAATGGTTTGAATATTGTTGTGCTGAGAACATTGATCACACTGTACAGCTATTTATATATCTATTTTTTTTTTATATATAGTAGACTGTTTATTCAGCTTGCTACTCCTTAATGCCATAATCTTGTGATCTGTAACCTTTCATTTCTGCACATTTTCTTAAATACTGTACGCCTCTATATTTATTCACTGTACTTCTGAATGTCCACTCATCTCTGCACTGAAATAACCTTTATATTTTTTCACTGTATATACTTTCATATATACCACTTGCTGTAAATATGCTAGATAGTTATCTGCACTGTAAATATGCTAGATAGTTATCTGCACTTTTGCACGACTGCTACATTTTGCACTTCTGGTAGATGCCAAACTGCATTTCGTTGCTGTGTACCTGTACTATGCAATGACAATAAAGTTGTATCTATCTATCTATCTATCTATCTATCTATCTATCTATCTATCTATCTATCTATCTATCTATCTATCTATCTATCTATCTATCTATCTATCTATCTATCTATCTATCTATTATGTAACAATAAGCGAATCCTTATTTCTCCCTCGGTCACCCCTCTACTCTCCTTCTCTCTTTCTATCTCTGTCAAGTTAAACATGTTCCTGAGGTACCATTGATCGATGATCCTGTCCCTTTCTTCTTTTCAGATCCACCTCATCCATCTAGATGCCCTACATTTGGATGTAGTTCTATTTAAATGGAGACCACTCTGTGCAGCAGAGGATGGTTCCACATGAACAGCCTAAAGATCCATTAAATAATTGAGCGACCAGGAGGATGATTTTAGACTATATATTTAAATATAAACAGTTTGCTACAATGGCCCAGGACTGGCGTTTGCATGAACAGTTCTGTATTTAAGTGCCCATCACTGAAGACCATCTTATGCTTTAGGACAATGTCCACTGTTAAAAGCGATATGCAAATACAGTGCATCTGGAAAGTATTTACATCGCTTCACTTTTCCCACATTTTGTTATGTTACAGCCCTATTGCAAAATGGATTAAATAAATTCTTTTCAACAACCATCTCTGCAGCACTCCACCAACCAGGCCCAATTAGGAGTGGCTTCCGTCTGAATACTTGACCATACAGGCTTGATTGGTGGAGTGCTGCAGAGATGGTTGATCTCCTGGAAGGTTCTCCTCTCCCCTCAGAGAAACACTGGAGCTCTTGGTCACCTCCCTGATCGCTCAGTTTGGCCGGCTGCCTGCTCTAGGAAGAGTACTGGTGGTTCCAAACTTTTTCCATTTGCGGATGATGGATGTCACTGTTCTCACTGGGACTTTCAACGCTGTCCTCTTCCCCAGATCTGTGCCTCGATACAATCCTGCCTCGGAGGTCTACAAACAATTCCTTGGACTTCATTGTTTGGTTTGTGCTCCGACATGCACTTCTAACTGTGGGACCTCATATAAACAGGTGTGTTTTTACAAATCATGTCCAATCAACTGAGAAAGCTCACGGTGTTGACTTGGAATTAAAGATCTCCCTAAATCTCAATCAGATCACCTGTAAGATGTCCTGTCTGATCCACTGGGGTCCTACCTTAAAACCTAAATGACAAATAGACATATGCTATGAGCTGCTTTGTGGGCACAGGGTGGACTTACACAATACTATTCAGGTAGTTTATTTAATATGATGCCTGATCTCTGTATTATGTAAAGTGGAAAATAAAGCTATAATATTAATAACATAATTAATAATAACAATGTTATTAATGATTAATTATGATTAAGACTTACTTGGGGCAATGTTTTACCATCTCGACCTGCGGCTTTAGGACCCCGCGTAGATGCTCTGGATGACCCCCGGGCTGGCTTCATCTTCCTCAACAGACTTCCACACACAAGCTATAAAATAAATAGTAAGAAAATAACAGTAAATAAACAGCAATATTAATAAATAACAGAGGCTGTATGGCGTAAAGTAAATGCATTGTCTTTACTATGTAGCTAGCGTGAAATGTTAGCTATATGTAAGTTAGAACGCGGGGGAAAAAAACGTGCAATAATATACACTTTCATTTTGTATTATATTTAATTATCGGTCAATACATATTTTCGGGTCAAATATAACCACTGAAATGCAACGAGTGTTTAATTCTGCACTAACTGCTCCTGTTTATATACTCACCGGTTTCGCGGTTACGCTTCAAACTTTGTGCGCATGCCCAGTAAATATCCGTACACTTCCGGGAACCATGTTGAGAAGGTCACCGTGAGGAAAGGCATAAACAATAATGATCAAAAATAAATATTTCTGAAAATGTACTGTCATAAATCTTGGTGTCAGAATAAAGAAGAATAGAGCTGATTATTTTAATGCATAATTAATTTATTGCTTTAATAATTCTATTTCCGTTTGTATTTATAATCAACTTTCACCAATGTTATATGACTGGAGTGTCCCCACTTGTATTTCATTCACTAATATGTACATATTTGCTTTTTAGGTAAATGAAACATTTTAAACAATGTTATAAGTAAAGCATTCTCTACAACATGCACTACATTGACAAAGGTTTGCAGACACCTGATCATAAGACTGTATGTGATTTCTGAATATCCCGTTCTACATTTAGTCCCCATTTGCTCTTATAATAACATCCACTCTTTTGGGAAGATGTTCCACTAGATTTTGGAGTGTGCTTGTGGAGATTCATTCAGAAACAAGGGTGTTAGTTAAGTCAGGTGTTGATGTAGGAGGAAGTTAGGAGGCCTGGCATGCAGTCGGCATTCCAGTTCATCTCAAAGATGTTCATTAGAGTTGAGGTCAGCGCTCTATAGTAGGTAATCTTCCACTGCAACCCATGTAAAACATGTTTTCATGCAGGAACAATATTAAGTCTCCTAGTCTTGTGGCCAATTATTATCAATAGCAACAAATTAAATAACAAAGTTAAAATACCAAGTAAATAAATAAAAGTTCAAGTTTAAGGTTTTAAGAGTTTATTCAGATTAAATGAAGCCAAGCAGCTCCATGGAAGTACCAAAAAACAGTTAACACACATCAAGATATACCGTCTTCAGCCAAACATGTAATGCCCACATTACTCATTATTTTCTAAATAGTAGCATGTAATTCACATATGGCCATTGCATGACCCTCTATCCCAGCCACAACATCAACTTTTAGCTATTTGTTCATTTGACACATTTATGACTCTTGATAAATCACCCCTCAAGAGGAACATATGTTGCACACATTAATGCTTCAAGTGTGCTGATTCTAATTACTCTTTATGCACTTCCTGGAATATACAGACTTATCTGTGTACCAAAAATATATATTTCCAGACAGAAACACGCAGTAATAAAGAGGTTAAAAGGTGAAAAGCTAGTTTAGGCGAATGGAAAATGTAAAACACATCAAAAGACATCCTTTAGAACTGTGTGCCTCCAGCTTTGTAGTTTGGGGAGGAACCACATATGGCTGGAAGTCATGCGTCTCAGTAGTTTTTTCATATAGTGTATGTGTTTGTGGCGATCTGTGGGTTCCAAGCACTTCTCACAAAATAGTGTCCAGAGTGGCCGGCTCTCCAAAGATACATAGAATAGATTAATTGTAATTTGCATAGTACAGCTATACAGCAATGGAATGCAGTTCCTACAGAATTGCAAGTAGTAATAGTAGTTATTTGGTATTTAACATATTTAGTAGTTAAATATGTACATTTATGTACAACAAATAAATATTTAGGCAAAAATTTGCAGGAGTTATTGAGTTTAAAGATTCAAGACTTTATTGTCATATGTACAGGAAACTTTCTGTGACACAATACAATGAAAATCCTACTTTGAGAATCCTCTGAGCTGCCTGACATAAACGAGGGACATAAGAAAAACAAAAAAGTAACAAGATATAAATGTACAAAGTTGTAGTTAATGATTCAGTTATACAGGTAGTCCCTGGATTACGATGGAGATGTGTTTCGATGATCCTATCATAAGTCGAGACATCGGCTATAGCCTACCCAAGAATCCTAAAGGATGGTGATCAGTATGTGCTAGCATACTGTAATGCGTTAATAATTAAACATATTATAGAACATTATTTAGATAAAAACTTTACACCACAGTAATGTATAAACTTTACACTATACATGTATGTGGCAAATATATTTGTATATGTGTATGTGTTTCAGTTACCAGCGATGCCGATAAAAAGGAGCGAGACAAGAGCTAAAATTGGGCTTGAAACACCAAAAACTAAAAAAAGAATGCACACTCTATCACCAAGACAAAGAAACTCTGTCGACCACTGGTGAAAGTAAGACATATTCCAAGGGGAGAGATGTGTACATCTTGGCAGTGTCCAATGGTACCAACAAAAACTTTTATATCGTTATCGTCATTGTAAGATCAAAAAATCGTAAGTCGAACCATCGTATCTTGGGAAGTACCTGTAGCGCAAATGCAAGAACAGTGGCTTGTGCATATATATAAAGAGTGAGTGTACAATGTAAACATCAAACAAAGTCCTACAGAGGTAGACTGGGACCGTGTTGTTATTCCTATTCTAAAGAGGGTGTACGTGTGTGCAAAATATGCAGAGGCATATGCAGTCAATGTTTATTTGCATTGTCACATGTGTGTGTGAAGGAGGGATGGGGGTATGAGAGGGGAATCTGTGTCTGCCGTTATCAGGGATGAGGCAGTTAATCGGTGTGTGATGCAGAAAGACTGATGGCCTGTGGGTTTTTTAGCCATAAAGTTGATCACTTAAACACTCCTGTAGAACCTTCCTGATGGTACAAGAATAAAAAATGGCTGTGCTTTGTGTGAAAATTGTTTTTGTTTATGTTGAATGCTCTCCTGATGACTCTCCCTGATGGCTTGCTAGAGGCGCTCCAGTGTTGGTAAGGCTGTTCCAGTGATGGTTTGGGCAGCTCTAACCACCTGCTGGAGATCCTTATGATCCTTTAATGTGCAGCCTCTGAACCAGACTGTGATGAAGCTGGCGAGGATGTTCTCAATAGCACTCCTGTGCTTGGTCATTTGGCTTGGCACACCAAATTTTCTTAGCCTGAAAAAGACTCTAACGTGATTTCCTGACCAGTTGTGCAGTATTATGAGACCATGTAAGATCCTCAATGATGTGAACACCCAAGAATTGGAAGCTGCTCACTCTTTCCACCTCTATCTCATCTATGTGTAAGCTTGTGGGCTGTTCCTCAATCCTTTGTAATCAGTCCAATGACTCTTGTGTCTTCATGATGCTGGAGGCCACACAGTCATGGATTAAGATTGTGTAGGGAAATGGGGGTTTAGCACACAGCCATACAAAGATCCTATGATTATGATTATTGACCTGTATGTGTGATCCCCATTTCTAAAAGACTGGAATCTGCCCAGTTGCAGAGAATAGGAATAGAATAAGATTGTGCAGCTTGTTGTTTAGTTTTGCATGCTGAGCTATAATGTGTGTGTGTGTGTGTGTGTGTGTGTGTGTGTGTGTGTGTGTGTGTGTGTGTGTGTGTGTGTGTGTGTGTGTGTGTGTTTATGTGTGTGTGTGTGTGTGTTTATGAGATTTGTAAATTATTGCATTCCTTTTTTATTCACAATTTGTACAGTGTGTAAAGCAGCTTTACACAAATTATGAAGGAAAGAATGAATAAGATGTTCTTAATAAGTAGAAGTTTGTCCCTAATGAACGAGCCGGTTTGGACTGTGGCAAGGAAAAAAATTCCTGAGATGGCATAAGAAACCTTGAGAGGAACCAGACAGGGAAACCGTTTTCATCTATTACATTCGTCCATTTATTACAGATAAACAATGTTGAGGAGTGCAGTGATGGTGATCAAATGCAAACTGTAGTCCTGAATCGTGTAGCAGACTGTTGATATTAAGTACAGTCCAAATCCATACTCAAAGCTCCTGTGTTACTCTGTAATTTCATGGATCACCAGGCCATTGATGTGAAACATCCCCAGCTGCACAGAGTGGCCTCCAATCAAAGAGAACACCATACAGATGCAGGCCGGTACAAAGCGAACAGATCCGAGAAGAGGAGAGGGGCCACTGGTACTTCGGGAACATGTTTAACTCAACCATAAGAGAGAGACAAAGAGAGAGAGAGAGAGAGAGAGAGAGAGAGAGAGAGAGAGAGAGAGAGAGAGAGAGAGAGAGAGAGAGAAGAGGTGACAGGGAGAGAAAGATTTGGATTATCAAGTATCCTTATTATTGTATAAAAGTTAAGGACAAAAGTTTATGTTTTCAGCCTCGACTTGAACACTCACACTGTGTCTAAGTCCCAAACACTGATTAGAAGGCTGTTCCATAACTGTGGGGCTTTATAACAAATAGCCTGCATCTTTTGACTCTACAATTTTCATAGTCATGAAAATAAAGAAAACTCTTTGAATGAGAAGGTGTGTCCAAACTTTTGGTCTGTACTGTACATAGTAGGTAAAATAGTACCCATGATAATGCACAGTACATTTATAGATGGTATACAGTGCATTTTGAAAGTATTCACAGTGCTTTACTTTTTCCATGAGCGGTGCCTGGTTCTCCTTCAAACATAACATTCGGCATTCATAGTTCAATCTTTGTTTCTCTTGGTCTAAAAGTCCTTCAGGTGCCTTTTGGCTTTTGTCTGGCCACTCTACCATACAGGCCTGATTAGTGGAGTGCTGCAGAAATAGTTGTTCTACTGGAAAGTTCTTCTCTCCCCACAGAGCTCTTTCAGTGTGACCATTGGGTTCTTGGTCACCTCCCTGATTAAGGCCCTTCTCCCCCAATTGCTCATTTTGGCCAGGTGGCCTGCTCTAGGAAAAGTCCTGGAGGTTCCAAACTTCTTCCATTTACAGATGATAAAGGCCACTGTGCTTATTGGGACCTTCAACGCTGCAGAGATTTTCTGAAAAGTAAGTTGTTCTAGTCACATAAAGTACATCGTGTGCACCCTAGTGCAACAATGCAAGACAAAAGACACCAGTGCACCAGACAATACAAGACAGTGTGGGATATATACAAAAATATACTATGAATTTACAATTATATACATTAATATTATACAGAGATAATACAAAATGTACAGGGTAAAGCATGATGATTTCAGGCAGAAAAGCATTAATAAGACATTAGTGTCCTAGCAGTGTAGTGTAGAGTTCAGTAGGTTGATGGTTGTTGGATGAAAGCTGACCTTGAGCTTGCTGGTTCTGGTGCGAATGTCCCTATGTCTCTTTCTGGAATGAACAAGGTTAAACAATTTGTGGCTGGGATGTGAGGAGTCGCTGTTGATGTTGTGTACTCTAATCAGATTTTATCACCATTCACCTGATGAGGGTTTTATTAGTAGGAGAATGCTGAGGATGGAGCCGCCTGGAAGGAGGAAAAGAGGAAGGCCAGGAAGGAGGTTTATGGATGTGGTGAGGGAAGTCATGCAGGCAGTTGGGTTGAAAGAGGCAAATGTAGAGGACAGAGGGGTATGGAGACGGATGATCCGCTGTGGCGACCCCTAATGGGGGCAGCCGAAAGAAGAAGATAATTCGGCTGATACCCTTATCCAGAGTGATTAACAATAGTGCCTTAAAGGTTCTATCAATGAATACATCCTCATGCTAGCTCTAATTTGAATATTTGGCAAAGAGACAGTCATTGTTAGATGTCAGACAAAACAGACTTAGCTGTTGAGAAATTTGTTCACTTTATGTGTCAGGCCATAGAAGAGCCTTCATGCGTTTCTTCCTTGTAGCCTAAAGGATATTTTTGTAAGAAATATCAGTGTTTTCAATCTGTTGCAGTCAGCTACAGGACACCAGTGGAAAGAGCATAGGTATGGGGCAGTGTGGAGAACTTGAAGAGCTTTAAAAACAAGTCACGCAGCTGCATTCTTGCAGATTCTTGGATACTTAATTCATTCTTTCATTCATTTTCTCCTGCTTATCCGTAATTCAGGTCGCGGGGGAAGCAGTCTAAGCAGGCCCCCGCCTTCGACTGCTGCCCAATCCTCACAGCACCATTCGCTTACGGTCCCTCCTGCAGGCGGTGAGCCCACGGTAAGGTTCTTGAATACTTGCAGAGGTTTAATGGTATGCGGAGGCAGGCCTGGCACGAGTGAGATGTAGTAGTCTAGTTTCAAAATAACAGTGGGTTGACCGACTGTCACGTAATGGATAGAAAAAAGTCTACACAGCCCTTAAAAATATTAAGACGGAAATAACAACATAAATGGCAAACTTGTTCCATCTTTAATGCAATATTCCAACAAACCATAATCTAGAGAAAACAAAAATAATATTTATTAATTGGGAACATACAAAAAAACCACCACATATTGATTGCATAATTCTGTATACTCCCAACTAATATCCCTTGTGGAAGCACCTATTGCCTTTATTATATCAGGTTTTTGTAAATTAGTCTCTCTTAACTTCATACATCTAGCCTTTGGCATTTTATCAGACTCTTCTTTGCAAAAACAGCTTGAGTTGCGAGGGGATCTCCTTTGTTCAGGTCATTTTTGGTCATTCCATGGGTTTTCAATGGATTTGAGGTCAGGGCTCTGGCTGGGCCATTCCAGGACTTTCATTATCCTTTTCTGAAGCCATGTCTTTGTTGAATTGAATGTTTGCTTTAAATAATTTTTATGTTGAAATGTGAAATTCCTCTTTATTTTCACCGTTTTTTTGTGCAAATATATCTTGGTATTTGAAGATATCCATTTTCTCATCTTTCTTGACAAGTGCCCCTGCCCCAGACAAAGTAAAGCAGCCCCAAAGCATAATGTTACCCCCACCATGCTTCACTGTCGGTATGGTGTTCCTTGCAGATGCTCCGTATTTGTTTTGCACCAAACACACCTTTTAGAGTTAAGCCGAAAAGTTCAACCTTTGTTTTTAACAGACATTAAACATTTTGAATTAATCTTATTGCATAATTCTGACAGGCTTGAATATTCTTCTTCATAAGAAATGTTTTCTATCTTGCCACCCTGCCCCACTGCCCAGACTTGTGCAAAATACAGGAGATTGTAGTCACATGCAAGAAGTGACCAGTACCTGCCAGAAATGCTGCCTCTTAGAGGAAACCCTCTGATCAACTTTGAAAGTTTGTTCTGATTTGCCTCTATGGTGCCACATGTTCTCCACTTATCAATGACGGTTTTGACAGTGTTCCATAGTACATTCAGTGCCTTTGATATTTGATAATATTATATAGCTCTCCTAATTGGGACCTTTCAACAATTAAGTCTCTTTCAATTAAAGTTTATTTGGCAACTCTTTGTGGTCCATTTCTCTTATGCCACGCTTACACTGTGTGATTTTGACCACAATTTGGTCGTCTGTTTTGAAAATCAGAAAAGATTTCAGAAACTCTCCTGCAGTGTGACTTCTCCTATTATAGCCATTAAACCAAGAACCAATAGGAGTCAAGTCAAGTCAAGAGGCTTTTATTGTCATTTCTACTATACACGAAAAACGAGAAAACGTTCCTTCAGAACCCTGGTGCTACACCAAACAACATAGAGCTACAACACACAACATAACGCTACATAAAGTGCTTCGAGTGCAACCTAGTGCAAACAGTGCAGACAAAAAACAATACAGACAGACAGTACAGACAAAAAACAGTACAGACAGACAGTACAGACAAACAGTACAGACAGACAGACAACACAAGACAGAGTGGGACAATACACATAACACAAGATAGTGCCAACCAGTAAACCTACTGTATACTCTAAATATACAGTACTGCGAAAAGAGGACTATAAAGACTGTTGAGTGAGTGAGTGTGTGTGTGTGTGTGTGTGTGTGTGTGTGTGTGTGTGTGTGTGTGTGTGTGTGTGTGTGTGTGTGAGAGAGTTCCAGTTCAGTTCTGTGTATTGAGGAGCCTGATGGCTTTTTCGGAAGCAGTGTGTGGTGTAAATGTCCATGATGGAGGGGAAAGAGACTGTGATGATCTTCTTAGCCGTCCTCACTATCCTCTGTAGGGACTTGTGATCTGAAATAGTGCAGTTCCCAAACCAGGCAGTGATGCAGCTGCTCAGGATGCTCTCAATGGTCCCTCTGTAGAACATGGTCAGGATGTGGGGGAGGGAGATGTAGATGCCTTCTCAGGAAGTAAAGACGCCGCTGGACTTTCTTGGTGATGGAGCTGATGTTGGGTGACCAGGTGAGGTTATGATGAACCAGATGAACACTAAGGAATTTGGTGCTCTTGACGATCTCCACTGAGGATCCATCAATGAGCTCTCCTAAAGTCCACAACCATCTCTTTGGCTTTGTCAACGTTCAGAGACAGGTTGTTGGCTCCACACCAGGCTGTTAACTGGTGCACCTCCTCTCTGTATGCTGACTCATCGTTCTTGCTGATGAGACCCAACACGGTCGTGTCATCTGCGAATTTAACGAAGTGGTTCGAGCTGTGGATTGCTACACAGTCATGAGTCAGCAGATTTAACAGCAGTGGGCTGAGCACACAGCCCTGAGGGGCCCCAGTCCCAGTGTGGTGTTGCTGGAGATGCTGTTCCCGATTCGAACTCACCAAGGTCTCCCAGTCAGGAAGTCCAGGATCCAGTTGCAGAGGGAGGTGTTCAGGCCCAGTAGGCTCAACTTCTCAATCAGGTGCTATGGGACGATTGTGTTGAATGCTGAGCTGAAGTCTATGAACAGCATTCGTACATACATGTCCTTGTTGTCCAGATGGGTGAGGGCCAAATGGAGGGTTGTAGAGATGGCATCGTCTGTGGAGTGGTTTGGACGATACACAATCTGCATGGGGTCCAGTGAGGGTGGAAGCTGTGTCTTGATGTGCCTCATGACGAGCCTCTTGAAGCACTTCATCATGATGGGTGTGAGGACGATAGTCATTGAGGCAGGAGACAGTAGACTTTTTCGGCACAGGGACGATGGTCAACGTCTTGAGGCACGTAGGAACAAAGTTGCTGCTCAGGGAGATGTTGAGCACAGAGACAAGCACAGAGCTCTTGCATCATTTCATGTTGATATAAACACACACGCTTTACGTCTTTTACACAACGCAGTGTGTAATATACAACAGGTTTACTGGCGGCGCTATTTTGTGTATTTGCCTTATTCGCCAGGTGGGCCAGGGCACTCCGAGGAAGGCCTCGCAACCCATCCAGGGTGGGTGGAGGAGGTCTGGTGGAGGGAAGTCTTTGGCAGGTACGCAAAACCTGGGGCATGAGGAAGGTCGTGTGCCAGTGGCGGACACCGCAGAAGTTGCTGCGAACTGGTTTGGTTTGCAGACTTAAGCAATCAGGTTGTTTGTTTTTTACATGTTCCCAATTATTATATTTTTTCCCTGGATTTTTGTTTGTAGAATATTGCATTAAACATGTAACACGTCTGACATTTATTTCATTGTTATTTCTGCCTATATATTTTAAAAACCTGCAATTTCATAAGGTTGTGTAGACTTTTTTATTTCCACTGTGTGTGAACTGAAATGGTCAGTAACATGAAACATGAGTTTTATAAGAAACTACTTTAGTACACTACAGGAGCACAGTTTCAGAGAATGTTCTAAAATCTACTAAAAGAGAAGAGTGCATGTTCTTTTCTTTTGACACAAATTATTGCTGAGAATGCATATTATGCATATAGATATTAATCTAAATCTGTTAAAAGAACTGACGAATTTGGTGTTTTGAACCCAGAGAAAAATGTGCTTTTGAAACAGATTACTGCAAAGTACATAGCGGTCCAACAGCATGGGATGTTTGCACAAGAAGAAAAAAGGCCACAAAATAACAGTGGATGAGAAAATTAAATGTCATGATAGCACAAGGTTTGACTTGGCAGTAAATCAAGAAGTCGACCAAATGCTGCAATACTGAATAAACGAGTGAAGGATGTGAAACCAGCACTGTTTCAAAGAAAGACATTGAATAATACAGTGATGACTGTGGGCAGATTTAAGGGAACTAGGGAAACAGATGGGATTTTGTTCTCTGAATGACAAAAAACATCACATTTCACCACAAAAGGCAGTAAAGTGTCTGGATGATGAAGAATTATTTTTGTCATTATATCAGAATTTCATCTCTTTTTTAAAAATTATAAAACATTTTTTATAAACTCACATTGTATTTTTTTTCTTAGTTGGTTGTTCTGGTTTGTGTACTGCTTATGCAATGTATCTTCCCCGCTTTCCTTATTAATTGAATATTATTTTTTCAGAGGGTGATCAATTATTATTTAGATAAAATACTAGGAAGCAAAGCAAACATTTAGCTTTTATAATACTCCTAGTATTCGTTTATATAATTGTGCTCTTTTGAATAAAAATATATATATATATAAACATGTTTAATTGAAAGCAATAACAATGTATTTGCATTGGTAAAATGAATTTGTAGCTGATAAAAAATAATGAGTGACTTTAAAAAATTATAATGAATTTGACTTGCAGATTTGGTCATAGGAACATATATGTATGTGTGTGTGTGTGTATATTCCTGGAGTGGTTTTAGAAAAAATGCTACAATTGTCTTTATCTCACCTATGATTTTTTTTTTTTTTACATTATACCATGTGTGTGGGTTTTAATCACTGTACACTTTTGATACACATGGGATTTGCTCAGGAAAAAATGACAAAGAACTAAAAGTACTGAATGTTTTGGAATAAAGCTGCTTTTCATGCTTTAGCAGATAAATGGTAATAAACCTTTGATGCATTGCGCAATGCTGCAAAGGATAACTGCAGTTCTTTGGTTTGTGTTTGAGACAATAAATAGTGTTGCCACAGAGCTAAAAGTCTCTTTGAAACATTGGTAGAAGTTGGTGAATCCCAGGAACATTTATAAAGTTCAGTTATATGACTTTGTAGCCAGGATGTTCAACATCTTCATCCAGGATATCGCCCAGAAATATATGTATTTATATGTATTTAATGGAACTTAAGACTGATGTACAAACAATTGTCCATTAGCTTCCTCTAGTAGAACAGGAAGTGGGTACTTCTTACTGATGGTTAGCAAATTCAGACCTTTGTAAGCAATGCATGACTGGATCTTGCTATGTTTTTTTCTCCACAAAGAGGAAACCAGCATCATGCTACTAAGATAAGCCCTGGTTGAGAAATTCTTCCTGGTTGACAAACTTACTTCCAGGTTTGTGTTGTGTATCAGGTTACTCACTGTAGTATTTTTTTATGGTTTATGATTGAGACTTGTCGATTCTCTAAATGCCTCGTCTGCTGTTGGAGATCTGCTGAAGCTGCTGAGCATGAGCCCCTATAGGAGGTGACCTTGCAGTGCAACTGCTGATTACAGCTGCTGCTATGTACAATCCAAAATCTTAGGCAAATGTAAAAAATAAATAGTAAAGCTTAATGTTAAGGAACGTGAGCTTTCGGGAAACCGTATACTGGACACAAATACCATATGGACGATGATCCAAATCCACACAGAAATATTTCAATGACCATGTATAGTACAGTTTTTCAGACTGTTGTATAGTCTTTGTGTGTCCCAGGCATAACTGTATATAATGCAGGGTGGGCTGTCAGGGCCAGCAAGCAGCTCTCTGCTAGATTAAACCCCTGACTTAGGTTTGAATTTATTTTTGTCCATGAATATGTATTTAATTACTCCCAATATTTTTAATTCATTGTTTTTCTCTCAGTTTACATTGGAGTTTATATCCAGTCAGATTTAAGTTACACATCATGTGTTGCCGGGGTCAAAGGCATCTGCATTAGGCTTCAAAATCAGCACATGGGCGCCTGTAGCTTACAGTACACGAGAACGAAGCTCTTGTGTAAACCAATCAGATTTCGAATCCATCGCATACAGGCATACAGTCGCATCAATATTTTTACGTGATTTGTACAATTTGGAAAAACACGTACCAATGATGTGCTTTGACTGATAAATAGCAGACAATTTTTTGTAACATCAGCATTAATTTGATGTGTTCTTTGAATTATTTTATATGCCGATTATGAATTCAAGGAGAGTGCAGTCACCTTTTTAAACTTACGTTTTAAATATAAATGTCATGTTGCCTCCCTTTATAGTGGGTGTTTTGTCTCATGCTCTGCAATAACGCACAACCAAACAAATTTATATTATTCACTTAACAAAGACTCAGTATGATGATTTGTGCTGATAGGCGAATGATGATTAATAGCCGCAGAGAAGTTGAAGGTGTTTTTCTAATTTTACACTTTTAAAAGCCACAGACAAACTGTGAACCAGGATGTGGAAGAAAATCATTACAACTGAAATACCATGAACAGCATTTTTCTTCCTAATCACAACTTTTGCTTCAACGTTTAAAAGGTTTATGATTTAATAAAATTTATCATTTTTACTTTTATTACTTTACAAACCATAGTTCTAGGAAATACACAGGAACGAAGCTCTTGTGTAAACCATTTAGATTACAGACGCATCAGCATTTTCACGTCCTCTTAGATTGGTAGGTCAGAGAGGGCAATAGTCAGAGCTCGCAAACCACATGTGTAGCAAACTGCACGATCTTAAATATATTCACATGTATTTGATAGCTGGTTTTTTATTTTCATTTCACAACAGCTGACAAAGGAGAAGAAATTTATTTGGTCACAGATACACTTTCAAGACGGACTTTTCAAGAAAAGCTGGACATCGTGAGGTAGACAAAACAGTTCAGCTTTTTCATGAACCATGCATACTTTTGCGTTTTCTTTCCCCATAGATTTGCACAAAAACACAGTCTGCCGTCATTTCAATTCCACAGGAAAACCGTAACGCACTCAATAAATGCACAAAAATGTACCGAAAAACCCAGGGTCATTTAATGAGGTTTATACGAATGTTTCTGCTGGAGATATTTGCAGGCGGTGCAGCTGTGGCTACAATGAAAGGAGACTTGTTGATTTGTGTTTATTGGGTTAGTGTAATAAAATTCATCGCCCTGCATGAGATTGCTGTCTGTGATGCAGAGCTGCTATACTGCGTTTCTCTACCACTGAAGGCCGAGGGATGAAATGCATGACCCAACACTGTTATAGAGTGTATAGATGTAACTACGTGTTGCATTTGAGGAATCTGATTTGTACAATTTGGAAAAAAAATGTACCAGTGATGTGCTGTGACTGATAAATAGCAAAACTTTTCTTATGTCAGCATTAATTTGACTTGTTCTTCAAATTATTTTATATGCCGGTTATGAATTCGAGGAAAGTGCAGTCACTTTCTTTAGCTTACGTTTTAAATACAAATGTCACATTGCCTCCCTCTATAATGGATGTTTTGTCGTGTGTTCTGCAATAACGCACTTGTGCAGTCTGCTGATAAGCAAATGATGATTAACAGCTGCAGAGGAGTTGAAGGTGCACTTCTAATTTTACACATTCAAAAGCCACAGACAAACAGCATGCTGTGAACCAGGATGTAAAAGAAAATCATTACTACTGAAGTACAGGGAACAGCATTTTTGTTTCATAATCACAACTTTTTGCTTTCCATGTTTAAAAGGTTTATGATGCAATAAAATCAAGGTTACTTTTTACAACCCATAGTTCCAGAAAGCGTTTGTGTTTAACATTTATTATACTTTTATAGTGACATCAAAAAAGAATTATAGATCAGTATTTTTACTGCAAATGTGTGTTTCTGTGAATTTCAACATTTACTATTGAACACAACAACAAAAAACCCGCAAAAAATGCTGCTTGCCAGGTGGTTTGAATGCTAGAATGGTTCACCATATGAATGATATTGTCACCAGAGATCAAGTTCTGCAATTCTACTTAAATTTTTATGTCTTACTGGCTGAGAAATGAAGAAAAATAACTTCTGCATTTAGCCTTGTTTTCCAGTCTTCGGGGTGCTTGACTTTTGTGGTTATTACTAAATAATAACGAAACTCATAAAACCTACTGATTGTGATTCTAATCGAATACAGGATGTGGTGTGCAAAGCAGTTTACACACTGTGTTTTAGGGGATTTTTTTTGCACAGGAGGAGGTGGTGGTGGTGCTGTGCTTTTTGCTGCAGTGTTTGCAGTGGTTTGAGGTCAGACTCTGTCTGGATTGTAGAACTTTCCAGCGTAGCGTCCGTGATTGTGGAGATCGAACGGACTGATGACTTTGCGGATACCCAGCATGTTGGACCTGGCAATTCTCTCGAAGGTCCACGGATTCTGGTTGTTCGTCTCCCTTTCAGCTTGATCCTGCTGCATGGCAGTCAGACTCTCTCTGCTCACCACCTGTTTAAGAACAGACATTTTGCTGAACAATTTTTTATATCATGTAAAAAATTTATTCTGTAGTACATCAAGAGATTATGGATGCAATCATTTTAATCGCTTGGAGATTTTACAGCAGGGTACCAAGAATGAAGATCTCAGGACAAAGAAAAAAAAAAACACATACCAGCGGTGAAATGAATTTGAGTAAATGTACATTGTTACAGTGCTTAAGTCATTTTTTGCCTACTTTTGATACTAGTTTTTTTCTGAGTATCAAAGTTATAGCTAACTAACTCTTAACTGAACATTTATGTACTTTTTACTCCACTATATTTTAATATGCAATGAGTGTTACCAATTACAATTTGCACCTCTGTTGCTGAGGTGATTAGGGCTCAATACTTTCCTACCCACATCTATATCATGTGAGCAATTTGTAGCACCACTGGTCTCATTTTCAGTCCAAAATATTTAGAGAGCCAGTTGAGTAAAAACATCACCCTTCTCTGCGACAGAGGTGCATCAAATCACAGTCAGCTCTGAATATTTGCTTTAACTCCATCTTAAATGTACTTACATTCGTTCGATTTGGCCCTGGAAATACTTCTGTAATTGTGTTTGTTAATTAATTATTTAATTAATTGAAAGATTTTTTTCAAAAGATTGCTTTACTACTTTTTTGAGCGACTTATATTTGTTTCATGTTGAAGCTGTTTTGTATTTATTAAATACATTTGATTTGTATTTCAGGAAATAAAACCTCAAATCAACTGTTTTTGGCTTTTTACCAACACGTGTTTGAGTTTTGAGGATTAGAGCATACGTTCAATACGAGTTGAATACTCAAATACTCTTAATCAGATACTCAGACTTTTACTCAAATCATATTGGAATTGGTGACTTTAAACTTGTAATGGAGTTAGTTTTGCAGTAATGTATTGTGACGCCGGCCTCACGTCCCATACGCAGCAACAGGCAAGCGCTCCAAACGCAACTGCCAGACGGGTGCTGAATGGACAGCGCCACTTCAGCACTAGTATTGTGGAGAGCTGCGGCGCACATGGCAGGAGGGCGCAGCGTCCCAACGAGGCTGGAGTCAAATGAGGAGAGCAGCTACTCTTCACCCTTCTTGAGTAGGGTAAAAAGTATAAAAGGAGCCTTGAAGGATAGAAAGTTGGAGAATGCCTGGATCTTGACTAATGGACAATTTCTCTCTATTTTTCCTTTTAGGAAGCAGCGACAGCAGCTACACAGAGAGAGCTACAGCAGCGACCACGCCGGTGTATACCCCACTTCCGCTACCTGCTAGAGCTCCTGAGCACCCACCTGTACAGGCAGGACGGGGTCTCCCTCGGCCTAGTCGTGGCCCTGATCGACACGGACCAGGAGTGACGCTATGCTAACGCACCTCCGCGCTCCAGCCATCTCTGATCAGCGGACTAAAAAGAATCCTCTTCCACGGCTTCACTTCTTTCTTTCCCCAATCACTCCTGTACACTGAATATCACGTAAACCACTCAAATCGGCTCTCCTGTGTGTGTGTGTGTGTGTGTATGTATATATACATGTATGATTTTTAGGTACTCTTTCCACCTCTGATACATACACTATCGCCAAAAGTATGTAAACCCCTGACTGTTAAACCCATGTACAATTGTGTAAAGAAATTTCTTGAGACCCACCCAATTAGTACCAACAATCATTCCCCAGTTAAAGGCAGAATTTCAGACTCTCTCTTCATTCTGTTGCGTCATGTAAAGATTAATTGAAGCTCCTGACATGTATTTGCATTTTTTCCCCAGCATTGTGCTGCTGCTGCTACATGACTAAGTGATTACATAACTACATAAATGTGAAGGAGTTGCTAATAAAGTAAACATCACCATGCATTACAGCACTAACAATCTTTCCAACCATTTAATTTCTTGACTGCGACACTCAACTGGAGTTGAATTAAGGGAATTAAGGTGTTCCACATACTTTCTTGTAGAAATGTGACACCATGATGACTAAACAACATTCCAAGCTGAGGTGAGTCCATTTGTTTGGAAGGCCTGCCAGGGTAACGGTGTAACATTTCCAGTCAGTATACCTTAGTGTGCACCAATCATCAATCAATAATCAGTTTGTTTCATTGTTCGTTAATTGTTTATCTCTCTGCTTAGTTGATATAATTTTGAGATAAAAGTGTGTTGATGAGGGGAACGCAGAAAATACCATGCAAAATAAACCTGAGCTGTAGAAAAAAAAAATTAATAAAAAATGTCACTTTCTCACTCTCCCATCACATATAGGAACAGTTTCTTTCCCTCAGCCATCTACTAAAGTGTATAAATAAACAAATACATCCAACTCAGTCAACACTACTCAAAGACTGCACTGTACATTAACATGTCCCCATACTGTACACTTTGTTTCCCCAATGATGCCTTTTGTTGCACAAATTACAAGAACTCTGTGCTTGTTTCCACCTACTGCTCATCGCTATTGTGCTCGGAGTGAACATACCACCTAGCGCTAATGCTAAGGAAGCGCTCAGTGTACTCTACGGGACCATTAGCGAACTTCAAAACACACACCCTGACGGATTGTTAATTGTAGCCGGAGATTTCAACCATGCAAATCTCAGGACTGTGCTTCCAATATTTCATCAGAATGTGGACTTTGCAACCAGAGAAGAAAACACGCTGGATGTTGTTTACACAAACACCCGGTCGCATACCGGGCGAAGCCCTGCCCCCACCTCGGGTACTCAGACCACATCTCTGTTATGCTGATCCCAGCATACAGACCACTCAGCAGACGTTAAAGATCAGCTCGAAAGCAGATGAGAACCTGGCCAGCAGGATCCATGTCTGCTCTCCAGGACTGCTTTGAAATGTACTGACTGGGACATGTTTAGGGAAGCTGCAACCAACGGCGATTTCATCAACTTGGAGCAGTACACGTCAACAGTGACCAACTACATTCAGAGCAGGGGACAAGACGGCCTTAAAAACAGCAAGGGCCAAACTGTCCCATGCTATCAGAGAGGCACACGCCAAGAGAATCCACGGCCACTTCCAGGACAGCGGAGACACATGGCGCATGTGGCATGGCATCCAAGCGATCACGTACTACAAGACAACTGAACCTGCTTGTGACCTTGACGCCTCCCTCCTAGATGCGCTAAAACAACTTCTACGCCCGGTTGAAGGTGCAGAACAACATGGTAGCGAGGAAGACCATCCCTCCTCCCCATGACCAGGTGCTCTGTCTAACCACAACTGAAGTGAGGAAAACTATGCAGAGTTAACCCACAGAAGTCTGCTGGACCAGACAAAATTCCTGGGAGAGTGCTCAGGGAATGTGCACAACAGCTAGCGGATGTCTTTACGGACATCTTCAACATCTACCTGAGCCATTGTTCCTACGTGCCTCAAGACGACGACCATCATTCCCGTGCCGAAGAAGTCTACTGTCTCCTGCCTTAATGACTATCGTCCCGTTGCACTCACACCCATTGTGATGAAGTGCTTCGAGAGGCTCGTCATGAGGCACATCAAGACCCAGCTTCCACCCGCACTGGACCCCATGCAGTTTGTGTATCGTCCAAACCACTCCACGGACGATGCAATCTCCACAACCCTCCATCTGGCTCTCAACCAAGTTAAGTCAAGTCAAGTGGCTTTTATTGTCATTTCTACTATACACAGTGGTACACAGTAAAAACGAGACAACGTTCCTCGGGAACCCTGGTGCTACACTAAATAACAACATAGAGCTACAACACAAAGTTACATAAAGTGCATTGAGTGCAACCTAGTGCAAACAAAAAACAGTACAGACAGACAGTGCAGACAGATGACACAAGAAAAGACACAAAACCCAATATAGCGCCGACCAGTAAAGTCCAGGAAGAATTGTACAGTTCGGTAACACACATTTGAGTGAGTGTGTGTGTGTGTGAGAGTTCCGTTTCATTTCTGTGTATTGAGGAGCCTGATGGCTTGTGGAAAGAAACTGTTGCACAGTCTTGTTGTGGTGGCCCAAATGCTTCGAAACCGTTTTCCTGATGGCAGGAAAGTAAAAAGTGTGTGTGACGGGTGTGTGTGGTCGTCCACAATGCTGTGTGCTTTGCGGATGCAGCGTGTGGTGTAAATGTCCATGATAAAGGGGAAGAGAGATTCCGATGATCTTCTCAGCTGTCCTCACTATCCTCTGTAGGGTCTTGCGGTCTGAGACGGTGCAGTTCCCAAACCAGGCAGTGATGCAGCTGCTCAAGATGCTCTCAATGGTCCCTCTGTAGAACATGGTCAGGATGGGGGGAGGGAGGTGGGTTTTCCTCAGCCTTCTCAGGAAGTAGAGACGCTGCTGGGCTTTCTTTGTGATGGAGCTGGTGTTGAGTGACCAGGTGAGGTTGTCTGCCAGATGAACACCAAGGAATTTGGTGCTCTTGACGATCTCCACTGAGGATCCATCAATAATCAGTGGAGATTGGTCGCTCTGTGCTCTCCTGAAGTCCACAACCATCTCTTTGGTTTTGTCAACGTTCAGAGACAGGTTATTTGCTCCATACCAGGCAGTTAACCGTTGCACCTCCTCTCTGTATGCTGACTCGTCGTTTTTGCTGATGAGACCCACCACGGTCGTGTCATCAGCAAACTTGATGTGGTTCGAGCTGTGCATTGCTACACAGTCATGAGTCAGCAAAGTGAACAGCAGTGGGCTAAGCACACAGCCCTGGGGGGCCCCAGTGCTCAGTGTGGTGGTGCTGAAAATGCTGTTCCCGATTCTGACTGACTTAGGTCTCCCAGTCAGGAAGTCCAGGATCCAGTTACAGAGGGAGGTGTTCAGGCCCAAAAGGTTCAACTTCTCGATCAGGTGCTGAGGAATGATTGTGTTGAATGCTGAGCTGAAGTCAATGAACAGCATTCGTACATATGAGTTGGTGGGTGAGGGCCAGATGGAGGGTTGTGGAGATAGCATCGTCCGTGGAACGGTTTGGACGATACGCAAACTGCATGGGGTCCAGGGAGGGTGGAAGCTGTGTCTTAATGTGCCTCATGATGAGCCTCTCGAAGCACTTCATCACGATGGGTGTGAGTGCGACGGGACGATAGTCATTGAGGCAGGAGACAGTAGATTTCTTCGGCATGGGAACAATGGTCGTTGTCTTGAGGCACGTGGGAACAACGTTGCTGCTCAGGGAGATGTTGAAGATGTCAGTGAAGACATCTGCTAGCTGTTCTGCACATTCCCTGAGCACTCTGCCAGGAATGTTGTCTGGTCCAGCAGACTTCTGTGGGTTAACTCTGCATAGAGTTTTCCTCACTTTAGCTGTGGTTAGACAGAGCACCTGGTCAGTGGGAGGAGGGGTGGTCTTCCTTGCCTTCACATTGTTCTCAGACTTCAGCCACCTAGACAACAAGGACTCTAATGTACGGATGCTGTTCATAGACTTCAGCTCAGCATTCAACACGATCGTCCCTCAGCACCTGATTGAGAAGCTGAGCCTACTGGGCCTGAACACCTCCCTCTGCAACTGGATACTGGACTTCCTGACTGGGAGACCTCAGATAGTCTGGATCGGAAACAGCATCTCCAACACCACCACACTGAGCACTGGAGCCCCTCAGGGCTGTGTGCTCAGTCTACTGCTGTTCACTCTGCTGACTCACGACTGTGTAGCAATACACAGCTCGATTCATATCATAAAGTTCGCCAAAGACACGACCATGCTGTCTCTGTCTCATCAGCAAGAACGATGAGTCAGCATACAGACAGGAGGTGCAACGGTTAACAGCCTAATATGGAGCCAACAACCTGTCTCTGAACATGGACAAAAATAAAAGAGATGGTTGTTGACTTCAGGAGAAAAGAGTGACCCTTCTCCACTGATCATCGATGGATCCTTAGTGGAGATCGTCAAGAGCACCAAATTCCTTGGTGTTCACTTGGCGGATAACCTTACCTGGTCACTCAACACCAGCTCTTCAACAAAAAAGCCCAGCAGCGCCTCTACTTCATGAGAAGGCTGAGGAAAGCTCATCTCCCTCCCCCCACCCTGACCATGTTCTACAGAGGGACCATTGAGAGCATCCTGAGCAGCTGCATCACTGCCTGGTTTGGGAACTGCACCATCTCGGGTCACAAGACCCTATAGAGGATAGTGAGGACAGCTGAAAGATCATCTGAGTCTCTCTCCCCTCTATCATGGACATTTACACCACACGCTTCATCTGCAAAGCCACACTTTTTACTCTCCTACCATCAGGGAAGCGGTTCTGAAGCATTCGGGCCGCCACATCCAGACTGTGTAACAGTTTCTTTCCTCAAGCCATCAGGCTTCTCAACAAACAACTGAACTCACACACACACACACACACACACACACACACACACACACACACACACGTGACTGATCTGTACAAACCAGACTCAACACACACTCATACTCACTCACTTTGTGTGACTGATTTGTACAAAATGGAATCAACACACATCACACAGCCATGATTCAGTACCACTCACACTAAATCATTTCCACAAAATGTTTACATGCACTTTTTTCACATCTTCCGGGATTGCTGCTATTTGTTCTTTTGCACAATATTCTGTCTACATTTTTGATACTGTTCACTTTATCTCGTTACGACAGGTTTACTGGGCTATTTTGTGTATTGTCTTGCACTGTACTGTGTTGTCTACTTGTACTGTTTGCACCAGGTTGCACACATGCACTTTATGTGGCAAGGATTTTTCTTACTAGTCCTTGGCCCTGTGTTTTCTGTTTCTGTGATTGTTGTTTCATGTTGTTTTATGTAGCATCAGGGTTCTGGAGGAACGTTGTTTCATTTCACTGTGTACTGCGTCAGCTATACCGTATATGGTTGAAATGACAATAAAAGCTTCTTAACTCTCTTGACTCTTGAACATTCTACCTCATGTTGCCTTTTTGCACTGTTATGGTCACTTTTCAAATAAATACTCTACTGTGTGTAACTCCACATTTCACATTATACTGTTTTATTTTTAATATATACTGCACCTTTGCACTCCCATATGTTATTTTAAACATTGCAAATACAATTTGCAATTCCTTTTGAAAATTCCCCAGAATATCCTTCCATATTATTATAACACACACCAATTAATTTATGTACATTTATGTTATATTAAATTGCTGTTTGCACTTCTGGTTAAATGCTAGCTGCATTTAATTGACCCTGTACTTCCACTCTGTACAATGACAATAAAGTTTAATCTAATCTAATCCAATCATAGCCAGGGTCCATTTTATTGCGCTTTTTCATTTGTTGATCTTTTTTCCCCCCCCAACATGTTTATTTTCACATTAACAATTTACAGAACCAGTTTAATATACAAGTAAACATACTTTTCTACCCTCCCCACCACCCCAAACCTGCCTTCACTGGACAGAACACTTAAAGGAACATTACTGCGAGGCATTATTCTGATGTGTAAAATGAGAAGAGAGGGAAAGTAAGAAAGAAAAAAAAAATTAATTAGTTAATAAATTAATAAATAAAGGAAGTTAAAGTAAAGAAGGATTATATCATATCAGCATTTTCAGTCAATGTAACATCTACATTATTTGTGTATGCAATGAATTTGCCTCCAATCTTTTCAAACATTGTTTAATCTAAAAAAAATTAATAAAATAAAATAAAATAAAAAAGATTCCCACAGGAACATGAAAGTTCTCCAAGCCATCCAATGACTTGGTGGTTGTACTGATTTTCATTTTTAGCTATCATTTGTTCATCTTTGTACTTCCCAAAAACAAAACTATGTATTAGAATGTTTCTAGTCAGAACAGTCTCCTAAATAAACAAGACCTTTGGGCCTGTCTGGACTTCATTCTTACACTTCAGAAACATCTGCTAAAGAATTTCCTGACATCATATCTCTTACCTCGAACAAACGATTACAAAATTTTTTTCCTCCCACCGAGCCTGAGCAGATTCCAGAACACCATTCATGTCAAACCAAACATAAATGTTTTTTAGAAACGTGTAAAGACAAGGTGGTTTTGGATTTCGCCATTCCTATGTGTACATGCTGTTCGGAAAACGAAGGGGTTGATGGCTAAATTACCATCGTTTGATTACCGTGTTCAACTAGGATTCAATTTTAGAAAATATATAATATATACACACACACACACACACACAATGTTAAGAACCCAACAGCTGATTTACATGAGCTCAGTAGAATCACTAATCTGCTGCAGTGCTGCCTGTGACCTGACTGGCTACCCGAATGTTGGATTCCACAGCAGGAATGCCATCCTGGTTTTTAATATAATAACTTGCGTTAAGGTGCAATTGTTGGGTAACATCGCCACCATCATGAGCTCAAATGACTCTTTAAAAACATTCTTGCTGTGCATGAATAGGTTTCCTGTGGGTTCCTTCCTACTAATGTAACTCATAATGGTAACTCATTTTAAATGGTAACTGATTTTAGTGAACAGGAACACGTCTGTCTGCCAACGTACAGAGAAATGCAGCCCAATTAACCTGCAGGAATTTACCCATGCAGCCAGATCCTGATACAAAAACACACTGACTTTTGACCTTCTCTGAAGCCATTTGGTATGATGGCAATGACCAGACCTTGTCATAACTTAGCAGCATTTCACCTCCTGGAGAAACTGAAGCGAGAAACCCACACTAAAAGAAAGAGCAACTAAAATAAGTTGTGGTACCAACCATCTTAAAAGAAGAACCCAATGATCTGGTGATGTCTGAAAATCGCAGGCTTGCTGCAGTTATTGTAGCAAAGCGTGTGCAACCAAATATGGTATTTACTTTAATTTACTTAAAGAATGAACAGTTCCTATGGTTTTGCTCACCTCATGACCGAGTCATCTCATTAAAAAGGTGCTTTATTTTTTGCGGGACACATCCAGATGTAAATATCAGGAAACTAAAGCTAAAATCCTAAACTTGTGCCTTATATTGGGTGGCATCAAAAAGGTCCTACTTTTGCAACACACCAACACATGGTGGCACAAGGCTGCATGCACAGTAGCAGAGAGCACAGACCTTCATAAGTCAGCGTGCCAAAAGACATCGTCCTGTGTACATCGGGAACTGTGCAACCGGTGCTATTTTGACCACTTTTGCAATTTCACCATGGACAGAACACCCAATCACCTCTCGCTTGAGTTTTCCGCCGGAAACAACAAGATATCACTTCCGCAGCCTCCCTACTCGCCAGATTTGGCTCCGGCGGACTTCCACCCTCTTCCCTGAAGATGAAGATCCAGCTCGAACGTTACTGTTTTGACACCACTGCATGAACTGCAGATGATGTTTGACACGCTTCAAAAAAAAAAAAAAAGACTTCCAGGACATATTCCAGAAGTGGAAGGAATGTTGGGAGCGCTGTATTGGGGTGCCAGGGGACTATTTTGAAGCTGATGGTGTGTAAACGCAGATAAATGAAGCACTTTCCTGTAAACGGAGTTCGTCTTGAAACTTTTAATACCGCTTTGTATATATCTTTTGATCCTTAACCGAGACTCAAATGTTTACAGATGCCCAAACTAGGCCCTGTGAATCAAATTGGCCATTGGTGACCTATGATTTGGCCTTTCGTACCATATATGAGAAGTTTAGGCAACTTTGACCATGTAGTAAAAACAATTCTTGACATGGCATTAGTCTTTGAGGGAATTCTACTAATAATTTATTTTTAATATAAGATACACAAATAGAACAAGTTAGAAAAACAAACCTTGGCTGGGAAAGGCAGCTTCTTCGCCACTTCTTTAAGAACAGACTCCACTTCCCCGAGTTCAATCTGACCTCCAACCTCTACGATCATCCGGCCGCACTTTACCGGTGTTACGTAATGATCGATGGCACCTTTGCCTCCTCCCATGCGCTGACCCAGGCCTTTACGTGTAATGGGTTTGTAAGGAGCGTTAATCCGCCAGCGGGCAAAGGTGGTACGGGAGTCCATTCGCCGATTAATAGTGAGCCTCATCATTTCCATATGGCCCCAGTGTAGATATCCTCCGCCCATGGCCTAGAAAGAGCAACACGTTTAACAAATACTGAGGACGATAAACAATATGTAGAAAGAATTCTTAATATTACTAATAATTAGGGCTTACTGAGAATGACAGACTGGTATATAATTATTGGATTATATAAATGTGAGTTTTTTTTTTTTTTTTTGGCTCAAGATCTAGTAATGCCAGTAAAACAGTATTATAACCGCATACACTTTACAATGGTTTCACACCTGGGGTAGATACGATTGCGTAGGTGAACACAGTAAGATATCGGAGGCCAGTATACTTTTAAAGCTGTGAATATAAAGATCAATTTGGTCTACCGTGGTCTGCTACATGAAACAATGTGTTACATAATAATAGATGAGCGTTTCTGCACAGGAACTATACCAGAAACCAATACTAGAGCTTTCGATAAAAAAACCATTGTCCACAGTTATTTCATTCTTACATGTGCATTTTAAATACATGGAACAGCCAAAAGCAACAATAAAAATAGTTCAAATGCTAGTGTTTTCCAAAATCCCACCACAAATCAATCAGTCATCAAAATGAGTAGAATTTTTTTTTAATAATAATAATAATAAAAAAAGAATAGTAAAATAGTAGGGGTGTAACAGTACACGTTAGCGCTGCAACAACTAATCGGTAAATTTAATAATAATCGAAAATAAAATTTGTTGTCGAAGAATGCCGTTTTTCAGCTGATCAGTTGGGCTGCTCAAGTTACGGTTTGCGTGAAGGTATGAGAACACGACCGCCTGGGAAAAACAGGGAACAGTACAGGGTCAACCGGCAGCAGGAAAAAGTGTCATCCAAGTCACGAGAATATATTTTATATTAAACGCAAATAAAACTGTAACCTGGAAGTTCTGCAAAGCGGAGCTCGTGTGGGATAGGAGTAACACAGTGATGCAGGAGCACATGAAAAATCACACTGGTGTCACAAAACAGCACGGTGAGTAATAACTAGAATCCTCATCGTGTTTAAATGGTACAGTTTAATGGAATGATTTTGTGTAAACTGTTTGTGACTTTGTAAAAGTCGCACTGGATCTGTTCTGTCGTGACCAGTGAACATCAGGTTGCACAATCAGCTCACGAGCGACACGTGATGATTCAATTAAAAGGGTGCGAACAAACGCTAAATCGAAAAGCAGAAGTAAACGTTTATATTTTTACTCACTGTTGTGGTTTTCAGCGAAGGATTATGCATTTTTACACCAATGAAACAAAATGTAACCTGTTTGCTTACTGCATTTCTCAGTTTTATTTTTTTATAGCATTCGTCTACAACAGTAACTTCTGTTTTCAAATGTGATTTACTTTGTTCAAATGCTGGTTTTTAATGTTTGTATATTTAATTTATGCACACATTTATTATTTAAATGTAAATTGGTTATATAAACTATGCATATATCTTCACAAATGAACAAAACGTATATTTTATATTGATTAGTTTAAGCATGGTTATCAACTTGCCATCTGCAAAATACAATACAAATGTTGATTTACACAAATTGCTTCACCTTGTATACTCACACGCTGTTTTTCAGAAGGAAATAACGCAGCATGAGTGAATTTGTTAAAGTACAATTCTCCCATTGAGTCCTTAAGCAGCTACTATAAGCTTTTAAATGTCTAAATTAAAGACACAAACTACAAATGCTTTTGCATTTATTTTATTTATTTTGCTTTTGCGTTTTGTGCGATTTTGTTTTGCATATGCATGAAATTGCTGCCATTTCCTGTCATCGTCCAGCGTGTTACGACAGTCTACTCCTGGGTATTCTTTAGCATTTTGTGTACAGCTTCTAGAATTTCTTTTGAAATGATAAAATCCTGACCATTCCGCATATCGAGGTGCATCGAGGTGATTGACTTTTGACCTTTTCTTAAGCCCTTGGTTACAATGGCAGTGTGTTTTGTATCAGGATCTGGCTACATGGTGAAATTACTTCAGACTAATGTGGCTGCATTTCTCTGTACATTGGCAGGCAGACTTGTTCCTGTTCACTAAAATCATTCTGCAGTTACATTCATGAGTTACATCATCAGAAAGTAACCCACAGGAAACCTATTCACGCACAGCAAGAATGTGTAAAGATTCATTTGAGCTCATGATGGTGGCGATGTTTCCCAACAATTGCACCTTAACATGAATGAATGAATAAAGGATGGAAGGAATGAAGGTATTTGTGAACGTATGCTGAAATAAGTAGAAAAGTTAAGTAGATCATATCTGTAAAGATAAATATTAAATGTAAAACCCACACCCACAGCTATACACATCTGAATTTCCCAAACGGAACCTAACAAATTTAAATTATTTAATTTAATAAATGTAATCTGTGCCAATTTAAATCAATATAACAAGTATATTGCATTCATTTGATAAATTTCATTTTTAAAATATATTTTATTATTATAAAATACTATAAAATTAAATTTTATATATTATTTAACCAAACGGGCATTTTATTTCAAATAATTTCAAAAATGTAAGTTGATGTCCGCGCATGTTAATAATAAACCACGTTAAAAACAAGCAATTTTATGTTTCGCATCTCTTTCCTTTAACTGTAACGAAACCGAACCGTGACTTAAAAATCGGAGTACGTACAGAACTGTGAACTTTGTGTACCATTACACCCCTATAAAAAAATAGAAATACTATCAAAACATCAAAAATAAGTACTGACCAAAATACCATACTGTCCAAATCTGAACGAGTTGCCGGTCTTAGTTGGACCCTGGATATCACGTAGCTTCTTCATCTCCTTCTTGGCCTTTTTTAAATTAGGGACCTTATTAAGGAATTTGAGTTTGGGCTTGTCTGGTAAAACCACATCTGTACAAGAGACAGTGGAAATAAATAAATATTGAGACTGACCATGTTTTAATTAGACATCCACTGAAATGAAGGAGATAATGTGATATCTCCATGTTACAAATATTTATTTATTTCTGCATTATTTATGTTATTACTCAACAGGCCAGGTGTCAAATATTTTGTTTACCAGTGGTGAATGAAGTACACAAACCATGTAGAGTTAAAGTAGAGATACAGTAGGTAAAATATGACTCCAGGAAAAGTTAAAAAGTGAGTAAAAGTGCAAATGTATTTGCCTTTAAATGTACATCCAAAGTATTGATTTATTATGGCTCTAATGTTCCTATTATCATTTTATCACAAGATTATTTACAAAATTAACTCAAAAGACTTTTACTTTTGATATCCATTACAATGATCATGAGCCCAAAACCTTTTTTTAAACCACTTCAGAAAAATAGTGTAAATAAGGTCACGTGTGTTTTGGCGAGTTCGAGTCAAGAGTTTCCTCCATCATTTATTCCTCTCTAAATGTTCTGCTTGCTGTTGAACTGATGCTAAACTGTATGTTGGTGATCAGTAGATACACAAAGCGCCAATCAAAACAAGATATTTGACTTTGAAATCTTGTGATCAAAAGAGTTTAAATCCCAGCACCACAAAGCGGCCCCTGGTGGGCCTTAACCATCAACTGCTCAGATGATTATAAGTCATCCTGGATAAGGGCATCTGCCTAAAGCCATAAATGTAACAATAAACAAATAAATGTACAAGAATTAATATTTATTTATTGTTTTTCTTTTTCTTTTATGCAGTAAAACAAACCCTGTATACAAGCAGACCCAATAATATTTAAGAATTATTTTGAATATAATTTCAGCAGGAAAACAAAATGGCAAATAAGTTTATTTATTTGTTCTTCAAAAAATACTACTTGTATTTGTTGATACACTGCAAGGACAAAAGTTTGCGTGCACCTGACTATGCGGTTATTTTTGTGGGGGGTTTTTTACCATCCCATTCCACATTTATTCGCCATTTAGTGTTTTAGTAACCTCCACTCTTCTGGGAAGATGTTGCACAAGATTTTGGAGTGTGTTTCCTGAGATTTGTGCTCATTCAGCCACAATTAGTGTTAGAAAAATCAGGTACTGATGTAGATGAGGTGAGGAGGCCTGGAGTGCAGTCAGCATTTTAATCCCAATTAATCACAACTGTGTTCAATAGGGTTAAGGTCAAAGCTCTATAGTAGTTAAACGTCCACTCCAAACAATGACGCATGAAGCTGCCTTTGTGCACGGGGGCGTGTCATGCTGGAACTGAATTGAGTCTCCTAGTTCTAATGAAGGGAAAATTTTCCGGATCTAAAGACGTGGAAGTGGATAAGATTTTGGACTTCTGATCAAAAGGTCATGGGTTTAAATCCCAGCACCACCAAGCTGCATTTGCTGGGCCCTTAAGCAATCCAAATCAATCAATAAACAACGCTATGTAGAATGAACTCCTAGGAATCACCATCATGTTTAACATCATGTGGCATATGGAAATCAGGCTGAGAAACCATTTATTGTTCTAGTTGATTCAGTGTATATAAAATCGGGTATTTTAAAATAATACCCAAATTATTAATTGATTTATTGAATGATCGGTTGAATGAATGATTGACTGATTGATTGATTGATTGATTGATTGATTATATAAATATATAAAAAAGTATTACCACTGTAGTCTGGAGGAACTTCATACGTCTTTAAACCAGCCGAGAGCACTTTCAGGTGATGCTGCTGCAGGATAGCTGCATGTGGCAAAGCACAGAAGAAAAACATATCGAATAAACCTCTTTACAAAATGAATCAGCATAAATAAACACACACAAACCATTCGGATTGCCAATATATCAGAAATCAATCTCCATGTGTCCATGTACCTGGTCCCTCCAGCTTCCCGCTCGCCAGACCTGAGAACACACGCCTGAACAATGAAAACATGATCATTTATACTGTTTAAAATATCAAGCTATCGCATTAATATTCATCTTTTGAGGGTTATACAGCTGTCATTTTGATCAACATGCATTCAACAAGGTCGCAGACATCTTGCTTTCGTCACATCCGGTGAAGCTTTACAATCCGTCCGCCGAAAACCAGGGCTGTGGAGAAGCGTTCCGGCAGGAACCTCTAATCATACAAAATAATTATTTTGTATAAATCTACACAAACGAGTCTTTTTATTATTATTATTAAACACTTTTCCTCATGATACAGGATCCTGAGTTATTTTCTTAACTCAATAAATCCTAAATGTGATAGTTCTTGCTATTCCTCTCATCAAGACAAATGTTTATGAGCGGGATTTCTGAGGAACTTTATTTCTAAAAACAAAACTTCAAGTTTCATTCATTTCTGATTAAAACAAAATTAAAATAAATCTTAAAACTCCAAGTCTTAAATGTTATATTTAGCTTCAATATAGAGGTGAAGAAGTTGAAACATGTGAAGGTGAAACACCTGATTTCACTTAGCAATTTGAAGACGCCTTGAATCAGGTGTGTGTTAGAACAGAAAACACAACCCCAGGGACCTGATTACATTTACGTATTGTCTGATTTTCTGCAGTATTTCTCCTACGACTCAGGTTTAGGTTATAACAATGCTGGAGTATTCTAAAGTAAGCAATAAGACCACATCGGACTTCCCATATTCCTTCACTGAGGATGGATGTCTCTGCCATATGGACACTAAGAAACCTTACAAGTTCCCATTCCAGCTCAAAGATGCCCAAGCGACTATAAGAGAACATACATCTCTGTGCTGCTACATCTCCCAGCATGTGTATAGCCTGCTTGAAGAAAAGTACAACCTGATCAAAGTGTATCTGGATAAGAGGAACCCATGTGATTCCCAGCCACCTGGTTTTATCTACATGAGTCCAGGAGCTTTAGGACATCATGGGACACTGGTGGTCCTAATCCAAAATAAAGGCACTATCAGGTGTGGTGTATGGAGCTGGAGAGCTGTAGCCTATGAAGGCCTAGAGCGAGGGAGTCAGATCCCATATGTGCGCTGGGCTTTGGCGGAGTCCTGTGCTGTTTTGTTACTGAACCCTAATGAAGGATTAATGACCCCAGAGGAGCATGTGCACCAAGTGTGGGATCAGATGCTCCTGAACAGCACTGCAGAGCAAATCGCAGTGGTGGCACATGGTTACGGAGGATTAGCGTTTGTTCATCTCCTGTGCTGTCGTTTGGAACAGATCCAACAGCGCAAGTGTGCTGTGGCTTTCATCGACTCGTCGCACAGCCTCTGGCATCAGCCACTTGGAACTTTAGGACGTGACTGGATCAAGAAACATTCAAGTACTTGGGTACTGAGCAGCAAACCAAAGAACCGCCTGGTGGGGTCTCTCAAGGCAGGGTGCAGGATGATGTCAGCAGGGACTCAGTGCCATGAGACGGCACCTGCTGTGTGCATTGAATCGGTATTTCGTTTTTTTGCCAAACTGACGAAACCTGCGGTTGCTCCGACGCCATTTGCCATCATTACTAGGAGCAGGAGCCTTGGAGCGAGAAAGCCGAGCGACACAACCGACCCAAACAATAATGCATGCTTGAAAGAAGATGGTTGTATCTCGGATGTAAACTTTATTAAGAGAGAATAATTAGAACAGTTATTTGTGTGTAATGTTTGGTGGAAATGTGCTTATTAAAGAGCTTCATGTACATCGTGACACGATTGTTTTTTATTGGTCATTTTACAAGTATACAAATTTACAAGGCAAGAGACATTGCAAATGGAAACCAGTTGTCTTTTCAAAAATCTAATCTAAAATGCATTTCCACAGGAAACAACTAAATTGTCATGCTTTACAAATACGAGCAAAAAAATCCCCATATTTTCTTACATTTCATAAAACTAATCTTCACCTGTGAGGTTTATTTTACACCTAAATCCCATGGTAGAGCAGATCATATTTAGGAATATTTCGTGGATCGATAGGGCTTCGCACGATCAGTTTTCCTCTCATGGCACCACGGTAGATCACCTCAATAAGATCGATGAAGTCCTGCTTCGTTTTAAAGCATCCGACAAACTTGGTATGATCTGGAGACCTGAAGGAAATAATACAGGATTATGAAGATATGCAGAAGCTCATAAACACACAAATAATCTGTGTATACTTTTATTATGTGTATATTTCCTCTATATTTCTTTAAATTTATATATTTTTTCCTGATAAACCTAACATATAGTTAACTTCTTGTCTGGTTGTAATCCATCCATAAAAGACCACCACAGAAACATCAGTCACCAGAAATAATCAGACTCCAACTGTTCTCATGTCATTTTCATTACTGAGAATCATCCAATACCCAAACAATGTGATCCACAGTCCTGTGATGGCTCCTTTTCAGTAGCAGAGAAATGTACACTTCTGCCCAAAAAAACAGGCTTAATATGCTTAATAAATCATAGGTCAATAAATGAGCAAGAATTTAGCAAATACTGCAGACCTTTTCGTTGCTCTGGTTTAATCCTGGTTCTGTTTCTCACTGGCTCACTGTGCAGCTTTATACAGCGGGACAGATTTACTGTCCTCTAATTATAAAAACATACAGCAATTATTGTTTAAATAGCTGCCAACAAAAGTGAGTACACCCTCAGTGATGATTTGTATGTCATGTAACTATGCAAAGTCACATGTCATATTTATCATGTTTGTTTTTTGTCTGCTTGACAGAACCATAAAAATTTGTGTATCTTGTATTAGAGCAGTTAAAATGTGGTGCTTTGAGTACGATTCTCTCATACTGACCACTGGATCTTCAACATGGAACCTCATGGTAAAGAGACTCTGAGGATTTGAGAATCAGAATTGTTGCTCTCCACAAAGATGCCCAGGCTATCAGAAGATCAGTAACACCCTGAAACTAAGTTACAGTACAGTGGGCAGGGTCATACAGAGGTTTTTTTTAAGACGGGTTCCACTCAGAACAGACCTCACAAGGGTCCATCAAAGAAATCGAGTCTTTGTGTGCTGTGCGTCAGGTGCAGAAGCTGCTTCAAAACACAGACGCATGACTGCTGCAGCATTGCTTTAGAGGTCAGTATTTAGACCGTACGCACACACTGCAACAAGTCAGTTTGTATCTCCATCGTCCAAGAAGGAGCCTCTTCTGAAGCTGGTTTACAAGAAAACACACAAACAGTTTGCTGAAGACGACCTGTCCAAGAGCATGAATTACTGGAACTATGTGGTCTGATGAGACTAAGATAAACTTGTTTGGATCAGATGGTGTCCAGCATGTGTGGTGACGCAGTGGTGAGGAGAACCAAGAAAATTGTGTCTTTCCTACAGTCAAGCATGGTGGTGGTAGCATCATGGTCTGGGGCTGCATGAGTGCTGCTGGTACTGGGGAGCTGCGGTTCTAAAGGACAACATGAGAAATTCTGTACTGCTTTCGAACATAATAATGACCCCAAACACAGCACCAAGATGACCAACTGCCTTGCTGAGAAAGCTGAAGGTGAAGGTGAACGTGATGGAGTGGCCAAGTATGTGTACAGACCTGAACCCTATTGAGAACCTGTTGGGCATCCTCAAGCGGAATGTGAAGAAGCACCATGTGTCCAACATCCAGCAGCTCCGTGGTGTGATTATGGAGGAATGGAAGAGGATCTCAGCAACAATCTGTGCAGCTCTAGTGAATTTCATGCCCAGGAGGATTTAGGCAGTGCTGGATTAATGGTGCTCACACAATATATTAACACTTTGGACACAGTTTTGACATGTTCACCCCCGAAACAGTTCGCCGCAAGTGAAATCACAGCTCTTGGGGGTCTTCAGGTTTATCTAATTCTTGCTTATTTTCTGATCAATGATTGTCAAGACCAATTAAAGCGGAATATTTGTATGTTTTACTCTTTAGTGAACAGTAGGATGTCTGTGAGTGCAGGTGTTTAATTTCACCTGCACCCAAAAAGCTTTAATACTTCTGTCCTCACCCATAATCAACCTTCATGTGCTGTCCATTGAAGAAGAAGACGATTGAAGGAATGTAACTGATGTCAAAATAGCGGGTATAAACAGGCATTTTATCCACATCCACCAAATATATAGAAGTCATTTTACTCAGGTCATGGGAGGTTTTGGAAAGCTGTTATAAGGAAGAGAAAGGTGTATTAGAAGACACAGGGGGACCCATGATATATTTGTAGTACATCATTCTGTATAGCTGTATGGCTCCAGATCACCAGATCATTGGATCACTAGATCACGACTTACAATTTCGTCGAGTTGCATGCACACGGAGTCTTCATCTCGTCCGAAGCGCAACACCAGCACTTTCTCTGCGACTGTTTTGATCACTTCATCGACCTCCTTTTTACTCGATAGTTTCGGCAAAAACAAACTCATTGTGATGTGTTGTTCGTGAACGAGTCGGTTCGAAGAGCCAATAATTTGTGGCGAACGAAAAGAACCGACTCCTGTCGGGAAGAACCGAATCTTCAGCTCTAACAAGAAAGTCAGTTATACCCAAGCTGAGGAAAAAAGAAAAAATATTTATTATTATTATTATTATTATTATTATTATTATTATTATTATTATTATTATCTAAAGTGTCGTAATGTTAAGACTGTGGCCATTATTATTTTGATGTGGTTGCTGTGGTTCTGTGTTTAGTGATGAAAATGTAAAACAATTATTTTGTAATAAGGAAAATGAATAAAAATAAAGCTTTTATGAAAACACTGAATCATAAAAATGTTTACAATAGAAAAAAAAACGTTAATAATGGCTAAACTGGGATCAAATAGAAAGCTCTGTGTGATACTTAATGAAGAGCCATTTTAGGATCCGTAAGCAAAAAGAGCCGAATCTTTAAATAGAGCCAGACCTACCCTCACTTCAAGCTCGTGGCTCCAAGTGTGTTCCGGTTTCCACATAGCGTACGAAAAAAATACAAGCGCTCTGATTGGACCAAAATCAAATCATCGCTCAGAAGGCGGGATTTTTGCTGGGCCAGGGGAAACAGCGCACCGTGGTCCTGTCCCAAATAGCGCCTTGTTATATGCCTGAGTTTGCATTCACCAAAGCGGAAACTCGTGCGCTCGAGGGTGCAGGATTTGGAACACGGCTCCATGCAGGACTGAGCGGAAATCTTCAGCAGAGCAACGTTAAACGCTGTTCGGGTCGAAACATGTTACCTAATTAAACTTGAATTTAAAAAAACAAGCACCCTCTTGGAATATATATTTGTCGTTCCTTATTTGACGTCTTAAACATTTTGTAATTTCACGACTTAACATTTGTGGTGGGTTGGAAATGAGTACATAACGTCGACTATGCTTTGTTTCACTACGACCGAAAATAGATGACGCAACGAGAATCAACGTGACCTAAGACAGAGGAGCATTGCGCTTCTGTTTCTGGTGTTCGTGCAGGTCATGGCACATTTATGCCCCTCAGCTAACAGGTTAATCGTCCAGCTATATTTGTGTATATTCGCTTCCCTCTTGTTGTAAACGCGCAGCTCGTGATGTTGCTCCGGGTTCACACTGTGTTTGTGATGAGGAGGTTTCTCTCTCCGGCTTGCACACTCGTGAAATATCACTCTCCCAATTTGTTCACATCGTGCTCAGCTCTTACCCCAAGCCGATCCCTGAGTACTGGCTCGGTTTTGAGAAAAGATGCTCCACAGCAGAAACCTGAGCTGGACCTGGATGTCTGGAAGTCTGTAATGAGATCCCAGGCTTCACAAGATGACAAACAGAAGGACAGAGAAGCAGAAACTGGAGGAGAAGAAGAAGAAGAAGAAGCAGCAGCAGGAGGAGGTTCTCCAGTAGAGAGGAGTCGTACTCTGGTGGACATGTGGCGGCAAGCTGGAAAACAAGTCCCCGATGACGTCACAGAGGAGCAGCTGGAGACGCTTGCAGAACTCACCACTAAGTCCTCTAAGAGGAAGTACCTCAGGTATTTGGCTATAAAAGAGGGCCATAAGAAGGCCAACAGAGAGAAAAAGGAGAAAAGGAAGGCTGAGAGGTCGGTCGAGTTGGTGAAGGAGGAGATGGGATTGGAAGACGTGGAAGAAGAAGGTGAAGGAGAACCCAAATTGAAAAACACTTTTCTTATGCAGTTCTGGACTCGTTCCGCAGACCGGCTGTTGGGCTGGAGAGCGGCGCAGGCCATGCTGTACGGCCAGCCGCTGGTCTATGATATGAGCTACGACCAGCACATGTCCAGGCGTGAGATGGAAAACACGATCTCGCAGCTGATGGAGACAGAAGGCTGGAACCGGCGCTCGGTGGACTCTTTCCATTTGCACTTCTGCAACCTGCAGCCGGATGGCGCTTACCAGCGGGAGCTTCTCAGACGCTACGGTCAGGAGGCGTGGGACCGTCTTTTCGTCACAGCTACCCACCAGCGTCACGTAGACCTGTTTCCCCGAGAGGATCTCGTATACCTGACTGCCGATTCCCCCAACGTTCTCCGCACCTTCGACCACACCAAGGTGTACATCATTGGAGCCATGGTGGACCGATCCATCCAATCTGGAGCTTCTCTGGCCAACGCCAAGCGTCTCAAGCTCTCCACGGCGAGGCTGCCTCTGGACGAGTACCTGCACTGGGAAATCGGGGCCAAGAACCTGACGCTGGACCAGATGATCCGCATCCTAATGACTGTCAAGGAGACAGGCAGCTGGGAGAAAGCGCTGGAGTTCGTGCCCAAGAGGAAACACGATGGTTTCCATCATCATAGGAGTAAAGACACGGTTGAAAGAATGGAGAAAACCAATCAGCCATCTTTTAAAGAGGGGGAACGAAACCCAATATTTTTGAGTAAACAGAGACAGAAACACACAAATAGAAGCAATGTGGCATCCAAACAGACGGTCGGACTTTCGGAAAATGTATCCGGACAGAGCAGACTGCGGATTGCCCTGAAAAGCAAACTTGAAGGCAGAAAAGCGGAAAGAAAAAGAAACTGGTGGGAGGAAGATTAGCCTAATAACACTGGGGATGGTTTTTCTGCAAAGGAACAAACATCGTCTACTGAATTTCACATTTCACAAATACAAAAATGTGTTATTTCTGTACTGATTTATTTTGTATGTTAAAAAACGATTCCCTCTTTACCCGGACCATTATCTTTAACTCTGCTCTGAAAGGAAATAAAAAATAAATTAATTAAAAGACTTTCATTTTTCAAAAATGTTACTGTATTTCTTATTCATACACAGTCTCTTCAGCAGCATGTATATAGTCATAATTTACATGATTATGAATGAAACACCAAATTATTTTTAAAAAAGGCCAACAAAGTTTTTTTTTTTTTGCCAAAAACAGCATTTTAATTGGTGTGAAATTCAGATCAGATAAACCTCAACTCTCACACACACACACACACACACACACCATATTCTCTTGGTTTCACGCAATTACAAAATGTGCAGACGGGTTTGGAAATGTTTCACAAAACACAGATTCACTTCCGCAGAAATTAAATAAAGTACTACTGATATATACATATAGATAAACAAATACTGCCTCGAGTACAACCTGCTAATTCAACAGTAACAAGCTCTGTGTTCACCCATGCACTCGCCAAAGTACCGATCATGAGAAACTCGGGCAAATGCAGCGATACACGTCGGGTAAATCAACACCCAGAGTTTCACTCAATATGTCTTGTATAAATAGTTGTGCAAAGAAAAAAATTACATCAGCTTTGAGTTACAGAAAAAAATAATATAAAGAGGAGAAAAAAAATGCAATTATTTCTGTTCTGATATTGGACTATATGATCAATCTCTTATTTTTTTCTCTCTTTGGTGTTTATATACAAAGACATTATTTATTGCACATTAATTATACCAACAGAACCCCTGCAGCTGTTTTCATCACCATAAGACCATAAGTGAATTTTGTTTGTTTGGTGTTTTTTAATTATTGCAATGAAATCCTAAGTAAAACATCAACAATGTGATGAAGTGTTATTTCCAAACTGTCTAGGTTTGGTGGAAAAATACTTTGTTCTATATATTAAAAAAGTAAAAAGTCAGGCCTGTGGTTATGTTACAGTAAAGCATCTCTAATCCTTGTTACTAGAAGGAAGGTAGAAATACTGAGAATAGGGAAGAAAGGAAGAAAGCAGAACGGGGCTACACCGAGGATCCTCGGAGGATCCAAACACCACAAAACCACTTCCTCAAAACCACCACATTGTGTCAGTTGTTGTATTTGTTATAATTTACATACTACAGATGCAGTAAAAGGAGACTGGGTAAAAAAAAAAAAAAAAAAAAAAAAAAAAAAAAAAGGAGAATTCCTATAGGCGAGTTGGTCTCAGAGCACGAGCAGCTCCCCAGTGCAGCGCTCACAGCAGTTAAAGGTGATGTTTTCGTAGCGTGTGTACGGGTGGAAACGTCCGATGCTTTTCTTATTAGGAAGGAAAGGAGAACCGGAGTCGGGAGCGGCCAAGTCGCCGGTGGCGTCAGGGCAGGAAATGGGATCCAGAATCCTGAGTACCTACACCGGGAAATAACGGATAAAGAATATAATGCTTTTATAATCACTTCATATTTAATGAAAGAAACATTTTTTTTAAGTGAAATGAAAAACTACAAAAGCAACAGTAAACCTTTCCTGCCATCTTCTCAGCTGGTGTGTTGCAGAGCTCTGTAGCTGAGATGCTCTTCACGCATGTGCTGCTGCTCGCGCTGATGTTCCCCAGCAGGTGAGAGTTGATGGCGTTGGCCAGTTTGTGATTGGCCACGGCCAGTTCTCCGGTGCTGAGCGGCTGTGCACTGGGGTAGTAGGTTTGCTGTCTGCCCCACTGCAGCGAGACAAGCAGCTGCTCCAGAGACCTACAAATTCACAGGAATACACACTGAGAATGCTGATGTGGTTTACTTAATAGTGTGTGTGTGTGTGTGTGTGTGTGTGTGTGTGTGTGTGTGTGAGCTTAATGGCTGTAATGTAACAAAAGGACCGATTTTTCAGTAGTCTTTACTAAATGAGCAGGGTTCATGTCAGTGGAAAGTTTAACTATCAAACAGTATATGAAGCCACACCTCCCTCCATCAATTCATCTATCCATTAATCAATCCATCCATCCATCTATCGTAGTGCTGGGTGGTATACCGGTTCATACCGAATGTTTATGTTATGATATGAATTTTTATTATACAGCAATAGAACGAGGGGGTCCACTTTCACTGTGGCACTGGTGAGGGTACAGCTGTGTGTTTTTCTTGTGGGATTGTTTACATTGTGTGATTGCCAAAATGTTTTTTTTTTTTTTTTTTTTTTTTTTTAAGTCAATTGCAAAATTCGCATGATAAAAAGGTTTTGTATTTTGACTGCAACTGTCATGTCTTCTGATTTCTTAACTTTATCAGAATCATGCCATCCACCCGTCCACACATTCATCCATCCATCCATCCATCCATCCATCCACCCGCCAACACATCCATCCACCCGTCCACACATTCATCCATCCATCCATCCACCCGCCCTCACATCCATCCATCCACCCGCCCTCACATCCATCCATCCACCCGCCCACACATCCATCCACCCGCCCACACATCCATCCACCCGTCCACACATTCATCCATCCATCCATCCACCCGCCAACACATCCATCCACCCGTCCACACATTCATCCATCCATCCATCCACCCGCCCTCACATCCATCCATCCACCCGCCCTCACATCCATCCATCCACCCGCCCACACATCCATCCACCCGCCCACACATCCATCCACCCGTCCACACATTCATCCATCCATCCATCCATCCATCCGCCCGCCCACACACATATCCATCCGCCCGCCCACACACATATCCATCCGCCCGCCCACACACATATCCATCCGCCCGCCCACACACATATCCATCCGCCCGCCCACACATCCATCCATCCGCCCGCCCACACATCCATCCATCCGCCCGCCCACACATCCATCCATCCGCCCGCCCACACATCCATCCATTCGCCCGCCCGCCCACACATCCATCCATTCGCCCGCCCGCCCACACATCCATCCATCCGCCCGCCCACACATCCATCCATCCGCCCGCCCACACATCCATCCATCCGCCCGCCCACACATCCATCCATCCGCCCACACATCCATCCACATGCCCACATTCATCCATCCATCCACCCGCCCACATTCATCCATCCATCCATCCACCCGCCCACACATTCATTTATCCATCCATCCATCCATCCACCAGCCCACACATCCATCCATCCATCCATCCACCCGCCCGCCCACACATTCATCCATCCATCCATCCATCCATCCATCCATCCATCCACCCGCCCGCCCACACATTCATCCATCCATCCATCCACCCGCCCGCCCACACATTCATCCATCCATCCATCCATCCACCCGCCCGCCCACACATTCATCCATCCATCCATCCATCCACCCATCTGTCCATCAACCCATCTATCCCTCTACACATCCATCCTTCAATCAATCCATTTATCCAATCAACACCCATCAACCCATCTATCCGTCTATCCACCAATCAATCCATCCACACATTTATCCTTCAATTTCTCAACCTGTCCATCAACCATCTCTCCATCCAGCCATCCATCCATCCATCCATCAACCTATCAATCAATTAATCAGTCCATCCATCTGTCCTCATGTTCATTCTTCAATCCATCCACCCATCTATCTATCCATCTTCATAAATGTATATTGATAATTCTTTTTTTCATATGATATTTTACAAGCTGTTTTGAAAACACTTGACCATGTCAATAATCCGCGAAAATAGCTGGTGCCAAAAACAGGTAAACGAGTTCCCTGGACTAAAGCAACCTGAAAAACTGTGCTTGTTTACAGGACTGCATGATGGCGAGTGTCTGTCCAGAACATAGCAGTTCAAAAGTCGGCCAAGTAAACCAGTGTCTGAGGTGAGCTCGTGATGCAAACGTTAAACTCATGGTGATAAACACTCATTTATCTGTTAAAGTTATCCAACAACTGTCAAGCAGAAAAGAAATATAGCATGTCAATGTAATTGTCAGGAGATGGAGATCCTAAAAAGAAAGTCTTAGAAATGCTAATACCAGTAGTTAAAAAAAATAGGCTCTTTTATAATCAGGGTTGTCATACTCAGGACAATACAGTGTGTGTGTGTGTGTATATATATATATATATATATATATATATATATATATATATATATATATATATATATATATATATATATTATATTATATGCATAATGTTGTTGTATATTATATTAGTCAGCTTTGTGGAACAATATCTCAGCCCACTCTAAACCTGTATACAGATTTACCCACAAGGCTTTTGTTGACTATTCACTTTATCTAGGTGGTACCTGTGTGTGTGCATCATGTCTTGGGAGAACTCCTCTCGCTCACGCAGCAGGTCCTGGATGGCGGTTTGAGCCTCTCTGGTCTGTCGCTGGAGAGCAGCTCGGGAGTTAGTCAACTCCTCAGCCATCACTCTGGACTCACACAGAGCGACATGTGATTAGAATAGAAAACACTGCCTGTAAAACATCCTGCAGTACAGATCTCACTGATTAAATCTGTAATAGAAAAAGTGTGTTTATTAATGAATTTTGTGGAGCAGTATTTGTAATTGTAGGTATTTGTTGTATTTTATTATATAGCACTTTTACAATGAGAAATGTTGGGAACTGTGGGAAAGACTTGGCAAATCACGTGGTGTCAGTGATTTGCCTCTAGAGGCCGCTCTCGTACTGCATAATGACCTTTTATGTCCAGGGCAGGGCAAACGCAACCTGGAAAAACTATCTATTATTAACATTTAATTGAAGGTGTAGGCAACACCTGCAGGAAAACACCAACCGGCTGGCGAGGAATTTGCTCCTCCACACGTCACACTGAATGCTCATGCGCTCCAGCTGCTCAGCCGTGTGCGCCAGGTTGCGGCACAGAACCTCGTTCTCCAGAATCAGATGGTTCTTCTCCCGCGACAGTCTCTCAAAGTGATACTGCAAGTCGTCCCCTACTGAGGCCACAAGAAGCTTCTTGAGTTCTCTGTTTACCTGCACAGAAGAACGAATGTTATTGATTTCAAATAATATATTAATAAAATTCACATTCAGATGTACTGGCTGCACAACAGCGGTTTCAGCGTGGAGCAAATTCGTCACAAGCACATAAAACGCAGCATGGTCGCACCTCGGTCTGAACACGCAGCTGGTTTGAAAGCCCCTCCTTGTCCTGCAGCAGCCTGCGCTCGGAGTTCTGTAGCTTCTCCACAATGCTCTTATAGTCCAGAGGCTCTGGGGAAGGGGACAGAGGACGATCGTCGGCATGGTGCGGTGTGGATCCTCTTTCATCCAACTTGCTGTCGGCGTGGACGCCGGGCGCTCTGGTGCTCCGGACAATGGCGGCACGTGGGACGACGATGCGCACGGCCTCCACCTCGGCGCACGAATCCCTGTTCACTTTTCCCAGGTGAAGGACACCAGGGGACGCCGGCGCCGGTCTGGGAGACTGTCGGGGTGGAGACGCCTTTAAAGACAGAGTCTCTACAGACGTCTCCAGGCTCGCTGCAGGTTTGGCCATCTCCATGCCATCACCAGGGCCACGCACTGACACAACTACAAGAGGAGTCCAGGAAGTGTCTGATTGAGAAATTCAGAAAGTGTCTGATTTATATAAATAACACTAAAATATCACTTACCTTTCATGATGTCAGTCGACATGGTTGGAGACGATCCTTTAAGCATCAACTGGATGTAATGTTGCGTGAATATGTGGGTCTCTATAATTTGCCTTAAATCTTTAGGTGGAGAAAAAATAAATAAAAAAAGAAAGAAAGTTAATAAGGAATTAACAGAGAAGGTAAAACTATGAAGGTATATTTATTAATGAACAAATATAGAAAACAATATTAATAATACATATTAATACAATTACACAGAACCCCAACAAAAAATAAGTAAATAAATACAGCAAACAGCAGTCTCTGTAAACCTGTCAAAAATTTGGAAACACCTAGTCTTTTTTTTTTTTTGGTTTTTGAGCCTAATGCATGTTTTAAGCAAAAGGAAAAAGCAAACAAAAATTAGAGAGTGACTGGGAGAAAGCTCTGTGGACAGAAGACCCCTAATTAGGGGTAGGCGATATGAGCTGAAATTTATATCACGATATTTCCGTGAGTGTTAAAAGCTGTTGTTCGTGCTAAGGGAGAATTTCCGATGAAAATAAATTAACGTGTATACATTTATACATTTGTTTGGTCAAAGTAAATCTTCATACTGTTCATAGCGTAGTCTGTTGCATAGAAAGGAAAAGAACATGCACGTCTCTCTCAAACATCATTAAACACTAGGTGTGTTTTGACTGGCACTGTAGATGTAATATCCCTTTAAGGATAATTACCTTCCTACGAAATATGTCAAATATATGAATTTGTGGGTTTTTGTCAAACGTGAGCCAAAATCATCACAATTAAAGACCCAAAGACTTAAACTACTTTAGTCTGTGTGCGTGAATTTATTTTTACAATTTGAGTTGAATGACTCAAATAAATGAACTTTCCCACAACATTCTAATTTGTTGAGATGCGCCTGTACATTTCCAGAAATCGGTCGTTCTTTTTTAATTATGAGAATAAAAACTTAACTGGTCAAACACACAGCAATCCGCCAATCGCACGCTATAGTTTTTATAGAAATCAATCAGCGTTTGACTCATTAATATCATTCTATTTATAGATCAGTGTGTTCAGAGTAACAGAGTCTTTTCACATAAACTTAGTTGATTAAGTTAAGAGTCTTGTGATAAAAATGATAACAGGAACATTATAAGGGCATGTAGGACGTTTTGGAGACGAGGTGAGCGTGGCGAGATGGAGATGGTATGGAGATGGTTTGGACAAGTGCAGAGGAGGGACATGGGGTATATCAGTAGGAGAATGCTGAGGATGGAGCCACCACAAAGGAGGAAAAGAGGAAGGCCAAGGAGGCAGATTATTGAATGTGGTGTGGGAGGACATGCAGGTTATTGGGTTGAAAGAGGCAGATGTAGAGGACAGGGGGGGTATGGAGACGGATGATCTGTTGTGGTGACCCCTAATGGCAGAAGCCGAAAGAAGAAGAGCCATAATAAATCATAGTACTTTAGATACTTAAGTACGTTTGAAGGCAAATACTTTTGTATGTTTACTCAATCGAAAGGTCTCTTCTAACACAATATCTCCTTCATGGCCTGTCTAAATATGTATTAAAGCAAGAAAAAACTAAACTGTAATGAAAAACAGCATTATATACATTCGAGAGATCAAAATCAGTCTCAAAAGAGGAACTGATTCAGAAAACTCCTTTATTTATATAAGTGGAAATGATTTATAAATGTGTAGATTCTTTTAAAATTACAACCCAGTTCAGGAGAAAGGTTTTTGGATCATATAACACTAGTAAATGCTAAATATCACAGCTATTACCTTAGTTTGAATGTTTTATCTCGAGATTACACCCAGGACAGAGGGAGGCCTTTAAACAAACACACTAAAATACAGTTCATCTGGAAAAACAGCAGATTATCTTATAAATAAAGCGATAAAGGTGTTTATGAATTCAGTGACTGCCTTTAGAGGCAGTTTAATTATAGTTGATGTTGTTATAATATAATGACTGTTTTTATGGCTCTTTATTCTGGTACCGGCAGATTAGAGATAACCTATGACATCACACTTTCTATATATTTCTCATGGAAATTTAAAGAAAAAACAAAATGGCTTTATTTCCAAACAAAATACTTTAAAAACGACAAGCAAATAGACTAGTATATTCACATTAAAACAGCAAAAACACAAGCAACCGCTCCACGTACCTCAAATCCTGAACCGGAAGTTGCCATATTCCGCCTTCTTCACCACCAGTCGCAATTCCGGTCGAAAATATTTTCTTGTAGGAACTATGTTACTCAAAATGTGTTTCCTGGAGGACACTTTAAGTAGACGGACGCTTCTTGTTTTATGTAAACCCGGAAAGATGTCTTTGTTTATATTATCAAATAGTCAGTGCGTGTTATGAATTGTTGTAGGTCTAATGTTATATCAAATGTTATCAATTATTAAAAGCTCAATTATTTATTGAGCTTAGTTAAAAAGCTACAGGGTAAAGAAAAGTGTGTGTAAGCTCAGAGCCTTTGCTGTGTTTGTCTCAGATCTGAAAAGGAACTACAATGGGAGTTCATGGCCTGTGGAAATTGCTGGAGAGCACAGGAAAGCCCATTAACCCGGAAACACTCGAGGGGAAGATCCTAGCAGTTGGTATCCTTTCAGCAGTTCGAGGTTTCTTGCTGCATTATATTGGAAAAGTTTGCGGACACCTGGTCATCCAAGTATGGGATGTGCTTTTTGATCATCGCATTCCACATTTAGTCCTAATTTGCTCTTATAACTGCCTCCACTCTTCTGAGAAGATGTTCTACTAGATTTTGGAGGGTGCTTGTAGACATTTGTGTTCATCAGACACAAGGTGTCAGGTACTGAATTAGGTGAGGTGAGGAGGCCTGAGGACCAGTCAGTGTTCACGATCACCCCAAAGGTGTTCAGTAGGGTTGAGGTCACAGCTCTAGAGTTGTAGATCTTTCACTTAAACCCATGCAAAGCATATCTTCATGGAACTTGTACTGGGTTTTGGTTTCCAAGTTCAACATTATATTATACCTCAACCAAAGATATATTGTACAATTTGTGTGCCTCCAGTTTTATGGCAACAGTTTCGAGAAAAAACACATATGTCAGATATCTGTATACTGTATATATGGACTGTGCATGGTTGAAGGTTTCAAGTGTATTCATAGAAGATAAAAAAAAAAGTCCATCTTGAAAAATATTCACATAAATATTATGTAAAACGTCCTTGCGCTCTTTGTGTACATTATTGTTCGACAAAATTATACTAACTATTAAATCAAATTAATAAAGAAAATCTGTTTTAGTTTGCATGCATGTCTGCTTATGACCAAACTAAAGGTTTATATTTGTTTGTGTACAGTTTATATCATTTTCTCCAAATTTTTTTTTTATAAATTCCCACCAATTCCTTGTAAATTTTCTACTTGGAATATTTCTTAAATTCTTCAGATGAAGATCCTATGGAAGGTTTGTGGAAATTTACCAGGAATTTTCTGCCCCTTTTGCAACCCTAGTGGTGATGCAGCCTGAATGTTACCCTGGATCAGTCCATCTCAGGGCACCATATAAATACATTTAAACATTTATCACCACCTAAGGACAATTTATCCTATCTAGTTGGTGTGCAGACCTGCAGTAACTACAGGGGAATTAAGTTGATCAGTCACACCATGAAGTTATAAGAAAGAGTAGTGGGAGGCAGGCTGAGAGAAGAGGTGACCATCTGTGAGCAACACTATGGTTTCATGCTGAGGAAAAGCACCACAGACGCATTATTTGCTTTGAGAATGTTAATGGAAAAGTATAGAGAAGGTCAGAAGGAGTTCCATTGTGTGTTTGTGGATTTAGAGAAAGCGTACGACAGAGTGCCAAGAGAGGAGTTATGGTATTGTATGAGGAAGTCAGGTGTGGCAGAGAAGTATGTTTGGGTGGTGCAGGACATGTATGAGGACAGTGTGACAGCAGTTAAGTGTGCAGTAGGAACGACAGACCTCAGGGTGAAGGTTGGATTGAATCAAGGATCGGCTCTGAGCCCTTTCCTGTTTGCAGTGGTGATGAACAGGTTGACAGATGAGGTCAGACAGGAGTCTCCATGAACTATGATGTTTGCGGATGGTATTGTTATTTGTGGTAAGAGTAGGGAGCAGGTTGAGAAGAGCCTGGAGAGGTGGAGGTACGTGCTGGAAAGTCAGTAGGAGTAAGATAGAGTACATGTGTGTGAATGAGAGGGAGGGCAGTTGGGGGTGCGATTACAGGTAGAAGAGGTGGAGAAGGTGGAGGAGTTCAGGTACCTGGGGTCAAAAGTGCAAAGTAATGGAGAGTGTGTTAAAGAAGTGAAGAAAAGTGTGCAGGCAGGGTGGCAGAAGTGATGTATGATAGAAGAGTATCTGCAAGAGTGGAAGGGAAAGTTTACGGGACTGTGGTGAGACCTGCAATGTTGTATGGTTTAGAGACAGTGGCATTGAGTAAAAAACAGGAGGTGGAGCTGAAGGTAGCAAAGCTATAGATGTTGAGGTTTTTGTTGGGAGTGACTACGATGGACAGGATTAGAAATTAGTTTATTAGAGGGACAGTGCATGTAGGACGTTTTGAAGACAAGGTGAGGGAGGCGAGATTGAGATGGTTTAGACATGTGCAGAGGAGCGACATGGGGTATATCAGTAGTAGAATGCTGAGGATGGAGCCACCAGGAAGGAGGAAAAGAGGAAGGCAAAGGAGGAGGTTTATGGGTGTGGTGAAGGAAGACATGCAGGTAGTTGGTTTGAAAGAGGCAGATGTAGAGGAAAGGGGGGTATGGAGAAGGATGATCCGCTGTGGCGACGCCTAATGGGAGCAGCCAAAAGATTAAGAGCAAGCCAATGGTGACACTGGCAAGGAAAAACTCCCTGAGATGGTATTAGGAAGAAACTTGAGAGGAGCCAGACTTGAAATAGAACCCATCCGCAATTGAGTGGTACTTAATGTACATTCATTACAGTTCTATCATTGTTGAGGTGTACTGTTCAGTGATGTGTATGTAAATGCAGACCTTTTCATGCAACCTGTGTCCCTGAGCCATTGTAGTAGACCGTGGATATTATTTACAGTCCTAATCCATCCTCATAGTTCTTCTCAGTTACTCAGTTACTTCATGGCTCCCAAGCTGCACAGAGTGGTTTTCATTTGAAACCCACTGGGGCACTGGGAATTCAGGTGAAATCATTTGAATAGTAACATAACCCAAGCTTAGAATCAGAACCTAATTATATGAGGTGACAAAGTTTTAGGTTTGGCTGCGATATGTTTACTTATCAGGAGATAGTCGTCCTTGGCCTGTGTTTAACCAATGGAGAAAACATATATAGCATTTATAGATCACGTTATTTGTCTTTTTTATGGTATCTCCTCCTGTTATCTTCTGGCCTATAATTACCAGAGGACGAACAGACGGCAGACATTTATAACTGTGTGTGGAAGATTCAGAACGATGAAGATGGACAAAAAAAAGGTACATGCTTAAATAAAGTGGAATAGTGTGTATATATATATATATATATATATTAATTATATGAGAGACAGCGCTACCCAAAACGTCCACTTGAACTGGCCTAATCTTATTTTAAAAACGTGGAAAGTCCCTATACAGAGCGAATCGTACCTATTGCATCGTTCAATAATGTCTTTACATCCTTGACTTAGCACCTCACAGATATCAGCATCTGGCTAAACCAAGCGGTCAAGGGAGTGCGCGATCGTGAAGGCAACAACGTCCACAACGCCCACCTTCTTACGTTGTTCAACCGCCTGTGCAAGTTACTCTTCTTCCGCATCAGACCGGTCTTTGTTTACGACGGCGATGCACCTCTGCTCAAAAAACAGACTCTGGTAGGTATTAGTGCTGCAGCATGTACACTATCTTCTGGATAGAGCAGGACTGCACTTTCACCAAAATGTTGGCATTTAGTATTCAGAATATTACAAATATGTTAAGCAACAATCAGGAATTGGTTTGAAACACTGTAAAAAAAAAAAAAAAAAAAGCAGGGAATATAATTATGGTCAGTTGTTAATGAGGCTGATTGCCTGAGGAAAGAAACTGTTCCTGTATCTGGCAGTTTTGGTGAACAAAGTTCTGTAGCACCTTCCAGAAGGGAGGAGTTGAAAGAGGTTGTGTCCAGGGTGTGAAGGGTCAATATTGATTTTACCTGCCTGCTTCCTGCTTCCTGTATGGTACAAGTCCCGAAGAGGTTGCAGGGGGAGCACCAATGTTTTTTTCTACTGCTTTTGCTGCTTCAAACCAGATGGAGATTTATAAGCACAGGACAGATTCAATTACTTCAGTGTAGAAATGCATCAGCAGCTCCTGTGGCAGGCCGTACTTCTTTAATTGAAAGTACATCCTCTGCTGGACCTTATCATTTTGAAATGGGAGTCCAACTCTTCTTAATGAGGTCCAGCAGAGGATGTACTTTCAATGGCAATCAAGGAAGTACGGTCTGTCACAGGAGCTGCTAATGCAGTTCTACACTGAAGTAATCGAATCTGTCCTGTGCTAGTTGAAATGGTAGTTCCCAAAAACTTAAAGGTCTCTAGTTTAAGTTGAGACAAATACTTTATTAAATGTAGCAAGTGATAAATTGGTAATTCTTAAGGCTATCAGGAGACAGAGGAAGGAGGAGATAGTGCTGGAGTCCAAGCAAACCCATGAGAAACTCTTGAGGACATTTCTGAAGAGGCAGGCAATCAAAACGGCGCTAGGAGACCGCAGGTCAGAACAAAGGCAATTGTACGAATATATTTTACGTAATGACGGGAAACAGTGATAAGAAAACGCTGTTGGCTTTTACAGTAAAGAAACAATTCCCAATATTTCCTCCGTGCGTCGAGATGAGGTGGAAGAAATGTTCGTTTTACCCGCACTGCCTCCTGTCGAGGAAGAAGAACAAAGCAGGTAAGAAAACAAGATGTTAGTTGGCATTGTTAAAAGATTTCATTTTGTGTCATTCTATTCGTTCATATAATTGTTTTCTCTAAATGAAGTTCTGATGAAGAACCAGAAAGAGAAGAAGTACAGACACAAGAGTCCTATCTGACCTTTCAGGTGAGAAGCAGCAGAGATACCGTTTCTCTTTCTAGGTTTGTCCTCGATCGTTAACATCACGTATGTCCTTCCAGGATGAGATGTATGAAAATACCAGTTCCGTAGACATCAACTCTGAGGAGTTCTTTCTCCTGTCACCAGAGATCAAGCACGAAATTCTCAAAGACATGAAAGAGTTCAGCAAGAGAAGACGCACACTTTTTCACAAACCCCCTGAGGTACTATAGGCATCATTATTCATCATTAATGCAGTCTCCAAGTCATCAGTGGTGACTTTTCCTTGTGGTGTCCTTGCAGAGGTCAGGGGACTTCTCTCAGTATCAGCTGGCCGGGTTGCTGCAGAGGAATAACCTGAACCAACGTCTAGAGGGTGTGGAGAAAGAAATGAACCAGCGCACATGTGGAGCTGTGGAGGAGGAGTACGTCCAGGGGGACGAGCACAGCGTTGAGTCGCGGCGCCTCTTATCTGAGGATTCGTCACATTATATACTCATCAAAGGTCAGAGAGATCATTTGATTTTATTTGATTTAATTAAACCCGTTGACTCCCTGAGCAGAAACCTCAGAATGGGATGTGGTAGCTTAGTGTTTAAGGCGAAAGGTCGTGAGTTTAATCCCCATCCATGTTAAGATTGGGACGGTTTCTCATAAACGCCTTGGGTGGTTCCATGAAATTCCGGAATAAGAACAGGCGCTTTGAGGGTGGACTGGACTGTGGTTAATGTCAACAGTCTGCTACACTGACTCAGGATACAGTTCGCTTCTGATCATCATCACTGCACCCCGCAACATTGTATATCTGCTTCAAATGGACATTCGGTGCAACCCAGATGAGGATGGGTTCTCTCTTGAGTCTGGTTCCTCTCAAGGTTTCTTCCTTGTGCCATCGCAGGGAGTTTTTCCATGCCACAATCGCCACCGGCTCACTCATCAGGGACAAACTTACTTATAAAGAACATATTCACTTTTAATCACCACATTATCTGTGTAAAGCTGCTTTGAGACAATGTTCATTGTTAAAAGCGCAATACAAATAATAAATGAATTGAATTGAATTGAATTGAAGATGCCACTCATGGGACCCTGAGCAAGGCCCTTTATCCCATAGCTGCTGAATGAGATAATTTAAGTCGCTCTGGATAATGACGTCTGCCAAATGCGATTGGCCCCAATAGTGCTTACAGGAACACACAGGATTTTGGAAATCATTCAGTAACCAGCGAAGTTTTTATTCAGCACAACCATCTTGTTGCAAAGGTCTTGGGAGCGAGCTCTTATTGCTTCTATCTATTGTGAGATGTTTGTGGGGCGTAAGCCTTCTAACTTATCAACATGCATTAACCAGCCGAATCTAATTTGCACAGGTAGGAGGTAGAACTTCTTATTGAAATTAGCTGCCTTGTGTTGGTGTACTGATTCTTTTTAGCATATTTAATAATTTATTTTCCCACTTTATTAAATATAACTTTGTTGTGGATTATAATATTATGATCTCTTTATCTGTGTACATTTCTTGAGACAATGCCAGACACTGCATGTTGATAAGTTATAAGAAGGCTTATGCCCCACAAACATCTCTCTCTATCATAGATAGAAGCAAAGGGCTCGCTTTTAAGACCTTCACAACAAGATGATTTGAAAAAGACCAGTATTGTCTGGCCTTATTACTAAGAGATTGAATCCTGACAATGTCACAGCCATGTCACTGTGGCCATGAGCCAATGTAGCAAAATTGGCCATGGTGCCTGTGTGAGTGGCATCTTGTACCCTTTCCTTCCCTATTTCAGTCACAGTGTGGCACATGGCAATTCTTTAATTTTTTGAGCATTTGTGGGCAGAAGGGGGTAGATAGAGCTTTCTACAGTGGCCAAAAAGTGCAAAACAAATTAACTAATCAAAAAAAACAAAACAAAAAACAAATCTATAAACAAATTAGCATGTCCAAAAAACAAATGAACAAATCCGAAAACGAAATAACAAATAAAAAAAACGCGATGACATTTCAGAAAAAAACGGAAAAGGCAAGACATCCGTCATTCAAGATGTACAGGAAGTAGGAAATTGTGTATTTTATAACTTTCTTGTACATATTTGCAGGCATTTAAACCAATTTGTTTTCCAAAAGTGCTTCAAATATTTTTACACTTTTACACACGTGCCAACTTTCTCCTGCCGTAACCTGTTGTACTTCCTGCTTATCTTCACAAATGTCTCGTCCAAAAAGTGGTATTACATTCACAATCTATAACTACCTGTTCTGGTTTGTCTGAATTGTAGTTGTGTTTTCATGATTTGTTTTTGGATGTATTAATGTTTTTGCGTTTGTCGATTTGTTTGCTTTGTTTTTTATGTGTTTTTGGATTTGATCATTTGTTTTCTTATTTGTATTTTGCGTTCTGATTTGTTAATGTGATTTTGTAAGTGTTGATTTGTTTTCGGATTTGTTATTTTGCTTAGACCACCGTAGGATTTCCTCAGAGTGTGTTACACAGCTATATGATGCAGCGACAGCAGCAATTAAAAGAGATTCAAGTTTGGCTTCAGGATTTTAAAACTGTTTTACCTGCAGGTTGTAAACCGAGTGTAATAATCGGTGCAGTGTCAATACAGTCATATTGTAGATCATATCTATGGTAATCTTTTTAAATTTTCACTAGGTGTCATATTTTAGAAAGAAGAGCTTTTTAAAGAGTAGCATTTTCTTTTAAGCACCTCCTCCTTCTACTGTGAATGTTGACAACTAAGGAGGAGGCAGGTGGTCCTTAATTAAATGCTGATATATATCCTGCAGGTAAAATGCTTTAGTTTGAACCTGTTGGTTTTATTTGATGAAAAAATTCAGAGAATTGTTTTCTGTACTCCTGCAGGGTCTCAAAAGCGCACACAGACTACTGAGAGTCACGTAGCCCCAGATCCCTGGTCTTCAGGCCCTTGGTCCAGAAAAGGGAGAGTCAAAGGAAGGCCAGAGCCCCTTTGGCGGCCAATATCAGACGGCGTTCCTGAGGAAAACGAGCCGCCTTCTTCCTCTTCTTCATCGACGACTCCAAAACTAATCATTTGTACCGAGGAGCAGCCTTCAGCTGGAGCGCCTCCCTCGCCACGAACCCTTCAGGCCATTCAGGCAGCCATGATGGACAGCAGCTCGGATGAAGATGAATCAGCTTCTAAGAATAAGATCCAAGATGGAAGTGTAAAAGCAAGTTCTCAAGAAGATAACGGTGGTGTGTCACCTCGCACTTTGCAGGCCATCCAGAGGGCCCTGACGGAGGACAATAATGTATCTGAATACTTCGGCAAAGAGGTTCAAACTCAGCACCAGAAAGTTGTCATTGTCAGTAGCTCAGATGAGGATGAAGATCAAGCAGAAAGCACAGTGATGCAAAAGAGTGTTTTGAATGAGGCTCAGGAAGGAGGTGGACTTTCTCCACAGACTTTACGGGCCATTCAGAGAGCTTTAGGAGAAAAAGAGACACTTACTGAGATGGAGCAGGTGGACCGTGTGGGTTTGTTGAGCAGTTCTGAAGGTGAGGAAATGGACGAGGTAGTTGGAGTGAGGAGCAAAGAGTTCAGATCTGCTACTAATGAAGAAGTGCTTGAAAAAGATGCTTTAAAAACAGCTTCCGCTCCTTCAGATCTACAGTCAGATGAAAAAGTTTTGCCCGAAGAACATGGGCCAAGTTCTGCAAACAATTTCTGTCAAAAAGAAAGTTTGAGCATTAGCTTAATTGAGGAGAAGGAGGAAAGAAATACGCAAATTATTGAAAAGAGTGAAGAGGAGGACAGCAGCTCTGAAGGTATGTATGACAGTCTACATCGTCAAGTACTTTTAACAAACGACATTGTCCCAAAGCAGCTCTACAGAATTAAATAGAATGAAAATTTAAAATTTTACATAAACATTTTAGCATAAATTACTCTCTGTTAGTTTATCTCAAATGACTATACCAATGGCAACAGTGGAAAAAAAAAAACCTTGCTGAGATGGTATGCAGAAGAAACCTTGAGAGGAACCAGACTCGAAAGAGAACCCATCGTCATCGTATTGTCCATTCATTACATTATATTCACTGATGGATACCTAATTTCACAGATTTGTTGTCTGATTCCAATTGAAGCCCTTAACCATTGTACAGACTTTTTGTGGGGTCTTAAAAAGTAAAAAAAAAGTAAAAAAAAAAAAAAAAAAATCTATATTTCCTTAAAAGTCGTAAATTCGCCGTTTTATTTTCTGATGTCATGCAGCACTTTTGTTTGTTTGTTTTTGTGTGTTGAAGTTATTTTTCTTTCGCTAGTCCAAATATAATTAGCTGTATTACGACTACAAATGAGACCAACAGCCAATCAGCTTTCTGTTATTGGCACGAACCGATATTGGATTGTACCACAGACATAAAACTGATTTTATTTTCAGCTATGAGAGAGCAAGTTTAGTGATACTTGGCTTGAGAAAAAAAAAAGACTTGAGGGCTTGTTTAAAACCAGTTGCTAACAACATATTTGTTCTTATTGTTCCTATTGTTTCCATCGTATTGTTCGTATCTGTGTTTTAAATTTCATTCTTAACGGTCTTAAATAAATCTTAAAAAATCTTAAATTTGGCTTTTTGAAACCTGCAGAACCCATGTTGTTGCAGACTGTTGATATTCAAATTTAAGCCTAAACAATTCTGTAGCAATTTTTAGGAAACCCACATTTGTTCTCCATAGAATCTTCAATAAACCCTTTCATAAAATACATAAAAAGTACTTTTTTAACGGAACTCTTTGTATTCATACAAATTTCCGGATGGACTAGGAGCTTATGGCATCAATATTTTAGCTGCCGTAATGCCACTGAATGTCTGTCAGTATACAGTATTACAAATATTTCACTGTTAAACTACACAAAAGTTTCAAATGGCAAAAATTAATTTTAATCTATTAGGCAAAATGGAAAAAAAAGAGTAAAACTGTGCATTTAGTCCAAACAATTCTGTAACAATTTCTATAGAAACCCACTTGTTCTCATGTAGATCCTTTAATAAACCTTCCAAAAGCCACCATAAAAGTACTTTGAAGGAACCTTATGTGTTTATGCAAGTTTTGCTTGAACAAAAATGAATTTTTATATTTTTTGTTTTTATGAAAGATCGTTTATTACCACAATGTCTATTTAAAATGTAATTTTAATGTACAATTTGTTCGTTATGTTTTGGGGTATGTTTTGTTTTTAATAGAAAGTTTCATTGAGGTATCAGAAGGGGAAGAGGAGCCTGAATTGAATAATTCAGTAACCAAATCAGAAGAAAAATTACCAGAAATTAGTAATGAGGAGGTGGTGGGAAAGGACGAAGAGGAGAGCCAAAAGGAAGATTCAAGTGGAACGACTCCGTCATTAAACAGCAGTGAAATGGAAGAAAAACAAGCTGAAAGCTCTCGAGAAGTGGCCGCTGCTCCTCCATCCAGTGAATGGGACAATATCGACATGGTACATTTAGAATTCTTTTTTTTTTCCACGTCACATTTGTTATTTATTCAGATGAATCATTATAACATAAAAGACTTCTTTGATTTCTTCTTGTGATTTGTGTGTCCTGCAGGAGGAGCTGGTCGAGTTGGAGAAAGATCTGCAGGCAGAGCAGAGCAACCTTCGCGGCCAGCAACAGCAACAGCAGCGCAGTGCAGCTACAGTTACAGGGCAGATGTGCCAGGAGAGCCAGGTGAGGACTGTAATTCATGGATAAGATGAAGTCAGGCCAGTTTTACACAATATTACACAATTTGCATGCCTAAACCTTTTGGATCAACCTTTCACACAAATATGTGCATACTTTTACCACTATAAAAGTTTGAGAAGTATCCTTAAGAGTTTTTTTTTTTCTTTCAATAAGAGCTCCAGTCTTTACACACAGCATTTCTGATGCATTTCTGAAAACCCCTTTATTGGAGGATTAGTGTGGGAAAATTTGTATGTTTTTGCTTTTAGAAATATATTTCTTACATCACAATATAAAGGGATTTATCACCACATGGCAACTTATTTTAAATCCAATCCAGCTGCTAGAGTGCCAGACTTTTCTTTGTTCTGTCTTTTAGTTAATAATAGTAGATTACTATAGGCTCACATGTGCCTTGTCTCTGTGCTCCTGTGTGTTTATACATTTAGTTGTTCTGTTGCATGAATTTTAAAGGGGCTGCATGTGCAGTAGAAATAATTGATGAACAACCAAAGGCAAAAAAAAAAACCTTTAGAAAGCCATACAAAGAACCCTTAAGAAACCCAAGCTGGTCCTTAGTTTGTCGGAAATTACATTTCATGGATGAAACACTTTAAGCTTGTGTGTCCAATGTAATGCCATGGGTCATTTTTTACATAGTTCTTTTTTTTATTTATTTTTTATTGTTGAATATGTAATATTTCAGATAATATGTTCACATTGACAACGTGCTATACGTGTGGGTGCAATGGTGTGTCATTTGGCAATGGTACCAGCTTCTCTCACAACAAACACAAATGACCTCAGCATCTATCTTTAGCCTGTCATTCCTGATAAGTTGCTGATGGAACTTCCAGGTTCTTGATGAACTGCTCTCATTAGATATTGTACACTTTTGACATTATCATGGATGTTATTCTTTGCCAGTCAATCCCATATTATTATTATTATTATTATTATTATTATTATTATTATTATTATTATTATTAATCTCACTTATTATAAATCGCTGAAATCACACTAAAAATATGCTTTTCTGATGTGAGCAGTGGAAATGCTTTTGTTCAAGATCTGAAAGATCAGACTGGTTTACAATAAAACAATGAATATTCTTGCATATTCATTATTATGTAACGTAATGCATATTCTGGCATTTACTTTTTGGAGATTGTTTTATCAAATAAAAGCCTTCAGATGAAAAAAGCAGCACATCATGCTTTACTTATAGAAAGTTAAGAATTATTGGTACTGATTCAAACATGGGCAAATATGATTCAGATTTACAATTAGGTGCAATGAATGAACTACCAAGGAAAAGGAAAAACTTTGATCATTGATTTTTCTAAATTAAAGAAAATGTTTCTACTACTTTTTTTTGTGTATCCACCTTACAAGGTTCTAACTACATCAGAGTGAACCTGGTTTTATTTAGTTCTCACAACAATTTTCAAATAAATTATTTAGATTAAACTTCTGATCCTATGTGCGTTTGGACCAGGAGCTGCTGCGGTTGTTCGGGGTGCCCTTCATCGTTGCCCCAATGGAAGCTGAAGCTCAGTGTGCAGCTTTGGACCGGACGGACCAGACACATGGCACCATCACAGACGACAGTGACGTCTGGCTGTTCGGAGGACGACACGTCTACAAAAACTTCTTTAACAGCAAAAATTATGTTGAACACTACCAGTACCTGGATATTCAAAACCAGCTAGGTGAGGCTCACTGGTACATTTAAGGACTTTTTCAACCGACCGTACACACACGGTGTGTATACGGGTTTACACACCAATTCTCCTTTAATGGTTTTTCTTAATTGTATTTTTTTTTTTTGCAATTCTTCATTAATAATGAAGACATCCAAACTATGAAAGAACTCATCTGGAATTATATAGTAAAAAGGTGTTAATATCCCAGATTCTTTCACATTCTTTCAGTGAGAATTAGGAGGTAGTCACCTGGAATAGATTTTCAACAATTTGGAGGAGTGCTCAGAGATGTTGAGTGCTTGTTGACTGCTTTTCCTTCACTCCATTTTTGTTGACATATGTGACATTTGTTGGCTATATAATTATTTCATTAATTAAATGTGGCTACAGTTTAAACTGCTAAATAAAAAGATGAAATTGTGTTTCTTACATTTAGTTTTAAAAAATTGAGAATGTAATCCTCATGTAGGACTGGACAGGACTAAGATGATTAATCTGGCCTATCTACTGGGTAGCGATTACACCGAGGGAATCCCAGGAGTCGGATACGTTACTGGCATGGAAATACTAAACGAGTTCCCTGGGACTGGTTTAGAACTTCTGAATCACTTCAGGTATGAAATTTCAATAGCAAACAGCACCCATGGTGTAGATAAATTAGACTTGACTGGAATAAGTGATGAATAAATATATAAATATGTAGTAGTAGCACTCTCTTGTTTTCTGACTGCTACAGTAAATGGTGGAATGAAGCACAAAACAATAAGAAGCTGGTTGCTGATCCTAAGGACACAAAGGTGAAGAAAAAGTTGAGAGCATTAAAGGTTCATCCAGGCTTCCCGAATCCTGCTGTCGCTGAGGCCTACCTCCAGCCCACTGTGGACCAATCAGAGGGCTTGTTTTGCTGGGGCCACCCACAGCTGGATCTCCTCAAAGAATATCCTTTATTTGCAGCTTGGTGATGTATCAGAGTCGAGTCTGGGTCAAAATATCCACCAGCAGTTGAGTTAATGAGAAAATATAAAATGAGATAAAAACATATACAGAGTCCCCCCCTGAATAGCATGTTTTTTTAAGTATATATATAATTTTTTCATTTTTATTTTATATATAGTGAGGAAAATAAGTATTTGAACACCCTGCTATTTTGCAAGTTCTCCCACTTAGAAATCATGTAGGGGTCTGAAATTGTCATCGTAGGTGCATGTCCACTGTGAGAGACATAATCTAAAAAAAAAAAAAATCCAGAAATCACAATGTATGATTTTTTTAACTATTTATTTGTATGATACAGCTGCAAATAAGTATTTGAACACCTGTCTATCAGCTAGATCTAAGTGGGAGAACTTGCAAAAAAGCTGGGTGTTCAAATACTTATTTTCCTCAATGTATATATATATATATGTATATACTGTATATACTGTATATGTGTATATATGTGTATATATGTATATACTGTATATATACACAATTAAATACATAGAAAAATGTATTAGATTGTTAGTCCCTATTTGGGTAATACAGATGTGTGTGTGTGTGTGTGTGTGTGTGTGTGTGTGTGTGTGTGTGTGTGTGTTACATTTAATATTTAATTTTCTAAAGATATGATCTACGTAATTGGGTCCCTGGTGGTCTAGTGGTTAGGATGTGGTGCTCTCACTACTGTGGCCCGGGTTCGATCCCTGGTCAGGGAACCAACCCCAGCCACTCTTAGTGCCGGTCCCAAGCCCGGATAAATGGGAAGGATTGCGGTAGGAAGGGCATCCAGCGTAAAAACGTGTCAAAGCAAACATGCGGATGGTCCGCTGTGGCGACCCCTAATGGGAGAAGCCGAAAGAAAGTTTTATATGATCTACAAAATTGTTCTACTTATTTCAGTATACTTTAACAAATATCTTCATTCCTTCCGTCCTTCATTCATTCAGTCCCTCGATATGCGGAATTGCCAGGATTTTCTCCTTTTAAGAAAAATTCTTGAAGCTGTACATAAAACGCTAATAAATCAACAGCACTATCGATAGCCACTTCCTGCTATTACTTGCTAAAAAGTGACCCAATTTTCTTTGGCCTAAACACTTTTATTATACTAAACATTTTTATTTTAATGCCCATTTTGTGGGTCAACTTGTAAAAGTTGGATATAGAGTTTAAAGTGTAACCATGTCTTTCTTAACTAGACATAAGTTTTGTTATAGTCGATTTGGTTGGAACAGCAGGAAGACTGAAGAAACACTTCAGCCAGTCCTAAAACAGCTCAGCACTCAACAGGTAAATATTTCCTACTATATAGAGTATATTTATCTTAATCAGTAGAAAAAACAAAAATGTAATGCTGTTTGTCTTTTTAATCACGTCTAACCAACAAGCGCAATTAGAATGCATGTGGTCAAGGACAGACCAGCATGTGTCTGGTCTAAGGTTATTATCTGTACACCATGCTGCAAGTCATACATCTTTCATGGGGGGGTCAGAGTCATGATTGTCTTTCATGAGATCAAATAGGGTGGTGGCATCTGCAACCTTGATGAGTTTGACTGAGTGGTAGAGAGAAATGCACTCATTAGTGTATCAATCAAACGTGCGGAGGATCCGCTGTGGCGACCCCTAACGGGAGAAGCCGAAAAGAAAGTTAGTTTTTAGTTAGTGTATAATACGTATACAAACTAGGGGAGAGAAAGGACCAATACTGTGCACCAGTGCTCTGTAATGGGTAATAGTGATTGATTGGACCATTGCATCTGAGGTCCAGTCAACGTTGAATAGTCCAGTCCACACATTTCCAATATGTTCCAATCTTTTCTCCCTCATACCATCTCATGGAGTTTTTCCTTTCCATAGTCTCCACTGGCTCACTCATTATGGACAAACTAATAAGAAATAAACTTATAGGCAACATTATAACCCCTTTTTCTTAAAAGCTGCTTTAGGCTAATATCCATTGTTAAAAGTGGTCTAGAAATAAAACTGAATTGAATTAAATTGATAGTATTTTTCCCAGACCAAAAAAATCCAGACAATGAAGTCCACAAAAAAAGGATTCTGGCATAAGGTTAGGGTGGTAATCATTGAGGTAGGATATGCTGTCCTTTTTGGGACATAGATCAACTATTCAGTAGTAGTTAAATATTCAATTCAATTCATTTTTATTTGCCGGTGGCGACTGTGGCAAGGAAAAACTCCATGAGATTGCATAAGGTAGAAACCTTGAGAGGAACCAGACCCAAGAGGAAACCCATCCTCATCTGGGTTGCACCGAATGTCCATTTATTGCAGATAAACGATGTTGCGGGGTACAGTGACGGTGATCAGAAGCAAACTGTAGTCCTGAGTCAGTGTAGCAGACTGTTGACATTAACCACAGTCCAAATCCATCCTCAAAGCGCCCGTTCTTTCTCCGGAATTTCATGGGACCACCCAAGGCGTGAAATCAGGCCAGTTGGTTTTAAATAGTTGTGAGAAATCTAAGGGATATAGGGTCTAGGCAGCTGTATATACAGGGGACAAGCCTAGTTAGGTACTTAAAATAGTGACATCTGGTTTAGTTTCTGTCATCACTAATGCACCACTGACAGATTGTAGCCAAATACTTATGTAATGGCTTAAAATTGCACTCTGGGTAGCAGTAGGTACTGGGAAAATGAGCTATTTCATGGTGGAATGATTTTATAAGGGCATTCAAAGGTGGTTTTGTACTGACAGTCAGTGCCTGGGCTCAGCGTTATACTGGTTTCAACAGATGTATGCTACCTGAGCTACCTGAACACTATTGAACACCTTTAGGATGAATTGGAGCACTGACCCCACCGCAAACCTCCTCATCTCACCTACATCAGTACCTGTCTTTACTAACACCCTTCTGTCTGAGTGAGCACAAATACACTCCAAAATCTAGTGGAACATCTTCCCAGAAGAGTGGAGGGAATTAAAAGAGCAAATTGAGACTAAATGTGGAATGTGATGCTCAAAAAGCACATCCAGCACAACCAGGTGTCCACAAAATGTTGGCAATATATTGTATATGCAGAGGTTTGGATGATGTGCTGCTGAGAGCTTGGATATTTTAGCAGTATAGTAAAAGATTCAGAAAGACCAGTAATTAAGGCAAAGCAAGTTTTAATGTATGCTTGCTGCACAACAGGACCTCACGATCTGTGTAGAGAATAGGGCCTCGCTTCTCAGCTGAACAGACAATGTATATATACACACACACACACACACACACACACACACACACACACACACACACACACACACACACTTCAAAGAGATAATTTCTTAAGAAGACAATAAAACATTGTCATTGGCTTTGTCTGTTCCTTCAACATCCTTAATTATGTTCAGTGGTGGACGAAGAACATCAACCATGTATTTGAGTTAAAATAGAGATGCAGTAAGGACATTTTTACTCCAGTAAAAGTAAAAGCGCTCTATTCAACTTGAGTAAAAGTACAAAAGCAACAAATGTTAAGTATCCAAAGTACTATGATTTATTATCCTACTATCATTTTTAGTTTTTGTGAAAAATCGCACTAAATAAGGTCACGTGTGTTGTGGCGAGTTCGAGTCAGGAGTTTCCTCTATCATTTCCTCCTCTCTAAATGTTCTGCTTGCTGTTGAACTGATGCTGAACTGTATGCTGGTGATCAGTAGAAACACCAAGCCCCAATCAAAACCAAAACAGAGCGCTCGCTCGACCCTGATTGGTGGATCACTGGGTGTTTGACCAGTCACGATTTTATCCTCATAAAAAAAAAAAAAGAAATGTAATTGAGTATAAAGTAAAATATTTGACTTTCAAATGTAGTAAAATAAAAGTCTCCCTAAATGGAAAAACATCAGTACAGATACGCAAAAAAGCTACTTGAATACACCACTGATTATCACAGCTGAGGTGATAAATCACAAGTTTGTGTGTTCCCTTTTCTGTACATTCTGTTCTGCTTACTTGTCTAGCACAGTTTGCTTTGCTGGAAATGTGTTAATCGATTGTGCGGTTGCCAGAAATGCTCTTTTTGACCTGATGCCAGGGGCTTGTTTAAGAATCATTGTTTCAGTTGCCCACAAAGAGCCATTTAATCGACAAGGTTCTCCAATATGGCCTTCCTTGGTTGTGGTCTCCATGGCTGCTTCCTGCATGAGCATTTTTCTGTTCCAAATCACTTTGAACATGTTTCGAATTAATAAAAATTGGCCATTATCAGCTACGGTCAGCGAGATCGTCATTTTATGAGAGACTTTTTTTTTTTTTTTTTTACATCCTCAGACTCAGCTGCGCATCGATTCCTTCTTCCGTCTGGAGCAGCAGGAAAAGCAGGCCATTCGCAGCCAGCGGTTACGCCGAGCCGTCACCTGCCTCAAGAGGAAGGAACGCGATCGAGCAGAGAGCAGTGACGATGAAACGGTCTCACCGGTCAAGAAAGGGAAGAATGGCAAAGAGAAAGAAACTGACGTTACACCTGCAGGGATGTTTGGAGGAGGTTTTATTGGAATGAGTTCTAACAGCCCAGAAGAGAAGATGATTGGAGGGGAAACAGTCGAGAAACGGCCTAAAACACCGCCGTTGAAGTCTGAATCCAGCAGCAGCAGTTCAGAAGATGAACTGGAACATAAGAAAAAAGCCACCATGGTTATCGCACGGTCTGTGTTTGAGGGGAAAACAAGAGGAAGAGGGAGAAGAGGAGGACGAGGAGGAGCAAGAGGAAAGACCAAGAAAAGCATGTAATGACAAAAGACTTGAGTACTACTTATGCATTTCTATAAGGCAGAATAGGTGCCTGAAGCCTATGATGTGAAAGATATACCATTAAATTATTGCAGAAAACTTGTGTACAATCTCTTTAACACACTGATTTAAATATTCGATTTAAATTAATCAGTTTGGCTGGAGGCCAAAGATTTATTTTTCCTGGTAAATATTACCTTATGTAGTCCACAGGTTTTTAACTCTGATCCTGCATATGTTAATGTCTACTCCTAATGACCACAATGTCTCCATCCGTCCCCTCTGCAAAATATCCACTCTTTCTGTGCACTCGTATGTGTGTTGTGTTAATCCTTGGAATTCCTTATCGCTAATCCTCGCACTGCACACTACTCCCTCCGATCTCCCCTTCTCTCAGGGCAAGAGGTAAGTATACATCAAGGTGCTGGACTAAACCTCTCCTAGATGTCTGAAGAGCTGAGTCACTACCTGTCTCCAAACGATGGGTGAAGACCTACATTTTTCTGAAACACTTGAGCTAGCACTTATTTTGTTTTATGTCTTAAAAAAAAGTATGCTATAATTCCTCTAAACAGAGTTTTAGGCTGATGGTATCCTAAGTTTGTAACCTGGTGAACCAGTGCTAATTCATTCATAGATAGAGACTTCAATTGACTTTTGTATGTCGCTCTGAATGTTGGCTAAATGCTGTAAATGTAAAATCGTCTTTGGATGTACCTTATATTGTCTAATATTGTGTCGGCCCCCCTTTTCCTGTCAAAACAGTTCTGAGCCATCAAGCTTTAACAGCATGATCTTCTTCAGCAGTTTGAGCTCTACAGGAGCTCGTCTGTTGGACCATCTTTCGTTCCCCAAGTGCATCAATGACCCTGTCGCCGGTTCACCACTGTTCCATCCTTGGGGCACTTTTGATAGATACTGATCTCTTGAGCTGCAGTTTTGGAGATGCTCCGACCCAGTCGTCTAGACATGACGATTTGTTTAACTCGCTCAAATCCATACACTTGCCTATTTTTCCTGCTTCTAAAACGTCAACTTCGAGGACAAAATGTTCACTTGCTGCCTAATAATATCCAACTCACTAACCGGTGCCATGATGAAGCAAAAATCAGTGTTCACTTCACCTACAGCTACACACATTTACCAACTGATTAATGTAAGTGATATTATTCTGGAACACTCTGTCCATCCTTTTTTTTATGATTAGATGATGCAAAGTTAATAAAACAGCCCTTCTTCTTTGTCACCGTGCCTTTCTAATAAAAACCAGCAAAATGCAATACCATATTTGGCCATATATTGCACCCACTCTAATTTCCTGTATGGCATCCCAAAAGCTATTATTTTCTTCATCTTATCTTAGATATTCTTTCACAACTTTCTATATATGAAAATAACTCAAGATCGAGTCTTAATGCTTTTTATGTAGTGTGTGTAAGAGAAAGAGAGAGAAGCATGCTAGACATAGTAACATAGACATATCCTCAATCCTCTGGTTGTATTTCTGTCCCATGGAATGTGGTGGGTCTCCTTCCACTGGCTGACCTACTTTACTGTAACTCTGCCCAGCTAGTTTGAGTTCGGCACTCGAGCCCGGACAGAGAGCGGACACTTGTTTTTGAATCCGGTTTACCTCGGTTTACTCACCACACCCCGTAACCTACAGGCAGCCATGGAGCAGAAGCCTGAAGTGGAGATTGAGCATAAGGGTGGGTGCATCATAGCTCGATTGTTTCTTTAAGTTCATGCTGTGGAAAATCACAGTCTAACCTGCATAGAATTTACTGTCCTATGCATCTGTTTGAACAAAGAAGGTTGACCTGAGTTGTGTAAAGAGTTTATTGATGCCTGTGAAACAAAACCGAAAATATATAAAAAATGTATGTTGACGTTGATAAGATTTGACGAATGAAAATTTCCATTATATAACTGTGGATTAATGGTATAAACCTGTGACCTGCATGAGATAAGAGCACCTGTTTGGACTCAAAAACAGTCAAATGTTTGACACATTTCCATGGGTTACAAAATACTGCAGCTGTTTAGGGCCTGAACGAATCTCAGTCTAATAATAGAGGATAATGGTTGTGTGGGCTGGTGGTACAAGGGGGTGGTTGTTTAGCTTAATGTTAGGAGTACATTATCCCAACAAATAAACTTTAAACTTTCCAATGGAAGGATTGCCTTTCCTGGTGCTGGTGTTGGATCTGTGATGATCGCAAATGTTGAGCTATTTTATGAGTTGCTCAGTAGCTCCTAGTTTGATAACCACAAATGAATGTAAAAGACTGTAGAAAGAACATTATTTATAATCTTACATTCCAGTGCTCATGTTATTTCTCACTCTCCAGTGAGTTCTGTGTTGTTTAAAGATTTATAATCACACTCTTGATGTCACCCAAATGAGGATGGGTTCCCCTTTTGAGTCTGGTTCCTCTTAAGGTTTCTTCCTCATAACATCTAAGGGAGTTTTTCCTTTCCACAGTCATCATGGCTGCTCATCAGGGATTAATACACATCGTTCACCTTTACTCTTAAATTCTGTAAAGCTGCTTTGAGACAATGTCTGTTGTAAAAAACGCTATAGAAATAAACTTGACTCTTTTCATGGTACTTTCATTAGATTGTCCAAAAACTTTTCCCCATCCTATTAACCCAACTAGTATAAATACACTCAATGGACAAATGTTTGTGGACATCTGATCATTCAATTCAATTCAGTCCATTTTTATTTGTACAACTATGGACATTGCCTGAAAGCAGATATTGTGGTAAGAAAGTATGAATAAGATTTTCTTTATAATTGTACCTCTGTCTCTAATGATCGAGCTGAGGGCGAATGTGCCAAGGAAAAACTCCCTGAGATGGCATAAGAAAGAAACCTTAAGAGGAACCAGACTCAAGAGGGAACTCGTTCTTATCTGGGTGCCACCGAATGTCCATTTGTCCATTTCCATAGTCCTTGTTAAATGTTATCAAAACCTCCACTGTTCTGGGAAGATGTTCCACTAGATTTTGGGGGTGTGCTTGTGGAGATTTATGTTCATTCAGCTACAAGGGTGTTAGTAAAGTCAGGTTCTGATGTAGTTGAGGTAAGGAGACCTGGTGTGCAGTCAGAGTTCCATTTTATCCCAAAGATATATCAACAGGGTTGAGGTCAGCGCTCTATTGCAGGCCTCTGCAGATCTTCCACTCCAAGCCATGTGAAGAATATCTTCATGGAGCTGGCTTTGTGCACAGGGACATTGTCAGCAATATTTTTCTATACTCGTCCCTTTGTAGTAAAATAGCTTTTATTATTAATAATTAACAGCAAGGTATATTTTGTTGTACACACTTTTTTGAAGTCTTCTCGGATCTAAGTGAGCGAAATACCCACTGGTTTTATGTCTAACGTATTTGTTCACTTGCACATTTATTAACGAAGGATTTTCATCCCACACATTTTCTTATTTATATATTTCTTTCCCAGTCCAGCACACAGCTGTCCAAGGTGGACAGTCTATTAGGTTCTTTAATAGTGTATTAATGTGTATACTTGTAAAGCATCTGTAGTCGTGGTACAACATTGTCCTGAAATATCTTTCTTTTTTTGAATGTCTGTCTATTTTACAATACTGGATGTATGCACATGTGCATGAAAGTGCAGCTTCCTTTACCCATAATGAGAGAAAATTAATGCTCAAATCTAAATCAGATACAGTCAGTGTATTAATATTTATAGATGAGTGTGAAATAAACAAATTAAAAAAGATGGAAAGTGCTTTAGGAAAGAAAGGAACTTTGTGTAAGCTTCTTTGTGCATTGACACATGATTTAACACATCACTGGACCTGCACTGGTGAGAAAAACATAATTCATTTAAAAGATAAAATCGTTTACAGGTTTTTTTGATGATGGTGGTGAAAAGCACTGTGTAACTGGGGTGAGAATTATTAGCTGTGAAAGCCATAACCTATACTTTACTTCGTTTTCATTTTCAAAAAATCCATTTGTTGAGCTCGGTGTGGATGAAGTCAGGGTCATCCTAGGAGAATTTCATTGAAATGTTTCATTGAGATGATCAGGCAAAAGTTTAAAAGGTTGCTTTGCTTGAAAGGGGAAAAGTGACTTCAATAAAAAAACAGCTAAATAATCACAATCATTATAGTTTTTGTTTTTGTCACCTGTTAGTCACTGGAGTGGGAAGTGGTATCTTAGTCGGTGAGGTGTTGGACTTCTGATCAGAAGGTTGTGAGTTCAAATCCCAAGCCCACCAACCTGCCACTGCTAAACCCCTTAACCCTCAACTGCTCTGATATATAAATGAGATAAAAGTTGTCTGCCAAAAGCTATAAATATAATAAGTAATTATCATATCGTTCTTAACAATAATAAAATTGTTAATCATTCCATTTTATTTTTATATTTTTATCCCTTAATAATTTCCTTCTTTGTTGTGGTCTGTGTTTACTTCCACAGATGTTGCTCCAGATGCTGAGCTAGCAGGTGCGATTATGAAAAGACATTTCCGTCCATCTCTGATTAAATCCGAAGCGTGGGAGGGATATACGTTTGCCGATCTGGAAATTAAAATCAAAGAATCGACCGATTGCTACGGCGCTGTGCTCTGGCCCTCAGTAAGTTTTCGCCGCTTGACCAGATTTTGTAAATATTCAAATGATTGTTTGGTAATTTGCCATATTTACTTTTTACTTATCAGGCCATGGTGCTGTGTCATTTTCTTGACACCCATCAGGAAACATATAACCTCGAAGGAAAGAACGTCATTGAGCTTGGTGCTGGAACCGGATTGGTCACTATAGTGTGCAGCCTTCTAGGTAAGAATAATAGTATGCAATTGTCTTTTATTTTATTTTTTGCACCTTGGTCATTCAGTGGCAGCATTTTCCAAACTCACAGGCGCAAAAGTGACGTCCACTGACCTCCCTGATGTTCTTGGAAACCTATGCTACAACGTGAGGCGCAACACCAGGGGGCGCTGTACCTATGAGCCCCGTGTGACCGAGCTCACCTGGGGGCAGCAGCTAGAAGAACGTTTTCCCAAAGCATCCTGTGGCTATGACTACCTCATGGCAGCAGATGTTGTTTACTCCCACCCATACCTCGACGAACTGATGGAGACGTTTGAACACCTGTGCTCAAAGGACACTGTTATACTTTGGGCGATGAGGTTCCGCCTGGACCCTGAAAATAGATTTGTGGACCGATTTAGTGCCAGCTTTCATTTGGAGGAGCTTTATGACTTACCAAGTCTACACATTAAGCTCTACAGAGCACAAAAGAACGTCTCTGGATCACAGAGTCATTCTGGGGCTGCGGCGTAGAATTTGGGATGACAACCATGTAAAATTTATTGTGAATTTGTGTGTGTGTGTGTGTGTGTGTGTGTGTGTGTTTATATTTTTAAATTTAATATGGAGGATCTAATACATTTGCTCTTTAAGTGTTCACTTGGCAGCTGACAATATTCCACATTTTGTAGGTTGAAATATTAACAATGTTCTGTAATGGTGAATAAAATTCAGAGATCTTCGAAATCGAAAACACCTAACAGTGAATAGATAACAGGGTATGTTTGTAGAAAGCAGACATAAACTTGCACTATATGGGCAAAATGTATTGGGACACCTGACTTTTCCACACATATGTGGTTCTTTACCGAAATGTCACCACAAAGGTGGAGGCACACAATTGGAAATGATGCCTGTGGATGCAATAGCATTAAAATTTGCCTTCACTTGACCTAGAAGTTCCAAATTTGCTTAAAAATGCTCATGAAGCTGCTCCATGAAGATATGCTTTACAGGAGTTAGACTGGAAGATCTCAAGTGGCCTGCAATAGAGCTCTGACCTCAACCATACTGAACACCTTTGAGATGAATGTGAACACTGACTGCACCGCAGACCTCCTCATCTATTCTAAATCAGCACCTGATTTGACGAACACTCTTGTGACTGAATGAGCACAAATCTCCACAAGCACACTCCAACACCTTGTGGAAGATCTTCCCAGATAATAGTGGAGGATATTGTAACAGAAATGAGGACTAAATGTGAAATCGGATATAAAAGAAAGCCATACAATCAGGAGTCCACAGTTCTGTCGATCTAGTGTGGATTTTAAATTACCAAGTTGAGGTTTATTGCTTTAGGTCTTCATGTGGCAGTGACTGTTGCTCTCTGGTCTGGGATTTAAACTCATAACCTACTACTACAAAGCTATTATTTACTTAAATTTAAGTTCCAAGAAACTTGAAGAATTCTATCTGTACAGAGGTGAAGATGCTTATTAGGACCAAACTGAGAAGAGAAAAAAAATCAGGAACCCCTTCTCATGTAGAAATTTTAATAGCCTAAACAAAGCATGTAGGAACCCATACACACTCCCACCTCAGCCAGCTTTCATTCCTGGTGCAAACCCTTGAGCCCCGTTTCTATTCTTTGTACATCAGTTGAGACATGGAGACTGCTTCATATTTTCTGTGGGAAATAATGATGGAACTAAAGAATCTCACCCAGAATCCACATCAGGTTAATATCTGAGTAAAAATGTTCCTGTAACAAATTGTTTCTTTTATTGATTTTCTTAATTATATTATATTATATTATATTATATTATATTATATTATATTATATTATATTATATTATATTATATTATATTATATATTATTTATATTATATTATATTATATTATTTATATTTATATTATATATTATTTATATTATATTATTTAAATATTTTTTTATTTTTTTATTTTTATAATTTTACATTATACATTAACAACAATAATTTAATAATTAATTACATTTTAAATCAACTTTAAAAATATTTTCATGAGCACTGTAAGTCATATTTAATGACTTCTATTGGTCATTTTTTTTTTATTATTACACTGAAAATAAATACACTTTTTTAACTAAAATGAAAGTTTTTAAAGAAAATATATCAGATGGGTCAGGAATCAGCCGAAAGTGAAGATATTACAACCAGTATCAGAGCTGATAATGAAATATTGTAATTATGCAATCATCTATCACCTAACAAGACAGTGGATAATAATCATATTTTCATAATGATATTTTTGAATGGCAAATTAAACAATGTAAATGTTTTTTTACATTCATTTTTGCATTTACTTACAGTAATGTTTACATTGAACTTTGTGTTGAATGAATGTTTCTTAGACGTTATGATTTCTGTATTTATCCAATCATAACTACGCATGCACACACCTTATATCTTTCTCAAATAATTATTAACAGCTTTATACACTACATAGACAAACGTTTGTGAACACCTGACTAAAAGATTTGTATGTGCTTTTTGAACATCCGATTCCACATTTAGTCCCTATTGGTCAGATACTGATACTGCAGTCAGCGTTCACATTCAAAGGTGTTCAATCTGTTTGAGGTTTGACTCAGGACTACTTTTTGCTTTTGATCATCATCACTGCACCCCGCAACATGGTGTATCTGCTATAAATATCTGCAACCCAGATGAGGACGGGTTTCCTCTCGAGTCTGGTTCCTCTCAAGGTTTCTTCCTTATGCCATCTCAGGGAGTTTTTCCTCACCACAGTCGCCACCGTCTTTCTAATCAGGGACGAACTTACACTTATAAAGAACATATTCACTTTTAATCACCACATTATCTGTGTAAAGCTGCTTTGAGACAATGTTTATTGTTAAAAGTGCAATACAAATAAAAATGAATTGATTGGAATTGAATTGAATTGAATTAAATTGAGGTCAGAGCACCATGGCAGGCTATTCAAGATTTTCTATTACAACCCATGTAAAGCATATCTTCATGGAGAACGCTTTGTGCACAGGGGCATTGTCATGCTTGGGTTTCCTAAATTAAGTGAAGGGAAATGTAATGCTACTGCATCCAAAGATCCTAAACACTTGCATGCCTCCAACCTTGTAACAAACACAAATTAGTAGAAAAATCAGGTTTCCCAATAGTCCATAGTGCTGTATTTGTTCAGGATTCCACAACCCACTAAAAACACCTGCAGCTAAAGTCAAATTTTAACATATAGACTATTTATGTGAGCAATGCTTTTGCATTTTTATATAATGTTTACATTAGCTCTTTGTCAGTTCTGCACTATAATTCACTGTGCTATTGTTTTTATTGTATTCCTGTGTACGGTCTGCTCTGTATTGCACCTTAGTTCTGGAGAAATGTTGTATATGGTTGAAATAGCAATAAAAGTCACTTGACTTGAAGTTTGTCACTGTGTGCTTTCATAATACATTTCATATTTAATTCAGGATAAATTGTTTATTAAATGAAAGTTTTTTTAGTGCCAGATTTTAATTAGCAGTGTTTGCCTACTGATTTACATTGTGTCAGGATTATTTAAGTTCAGATCTGTGATTTATTATGGAAGTGTAACGTAATGGGCATCACTGAATACTTCAAGGTAACAGGACCCAGCTCACATATAGCACGTAGCAGGAACATGGCATCAGGAAACTCTATTGGTAGACAAGATGTACAGGCACTCCATCATCTCGGTTCGAAACAGAATATGTACAGCACTGAGATGCTTTTTTGTTTTTTTTGAGCTTGAAAAAAGATGCAATCAATCCTGGGTGTAATGTCACGTCTACTCTGGGCAGGGCTCACTTCCAAAAAGCTTCCTAAAAGGCTGGGGAGTTGGAAAGGCTGCCAGATTTGTGAGGGGTTTGTTTGTGATGAGGGAAACAGGAGAAGATGCAGCGAGAATTTAGACCCCATGAGAGTCATTGAGGGTGAATGGATGAAACACATGTCATCCATCTGCATAATCCATTAAGTGCGAACATAACAATTGTGCATTAGAGGGACAGAAATATACACAGCGCAGGTTATAAGCAATGTGTTTACTGCTTTACAACAGAACGTAAACTGTAGACCTGAGGTTCCTTTAGTGGTTTTGTAAGAACATACATGTATAAACGTTTTCAAAACTTTCCAGAAAACTCAATGTTTCTGAAAACAAGAAGCTTATCGATCATAATCATCAAAAACCTGAGAATTGGTTAAAGAATATAGATATATATAAAGTTAACAGAAGTGGTTATTATTTAAGGAGTTTAACAAAGAAGCCAAATCTACACAGTGCACATTGTACTAGAATTAAATACTCAAGGACACTTGCATATGAACTAATGCACCTGCCATCTAAACCATGCTGTATCAAATCTTTACATCGGCATCTACAGCTCATGCCAAAAGATAACTCCGTTCCATCATACATTATGGTACGTAGCTGATGATCAATCGACGCTTCCCCAGAAATAGAACCCCAGCTCCTGTTGTTTGAAATCTATCCCAATCTGTGAGGACCTTTGTGCAAGCTCCTGCTTCGTGGATCTATTTTGAAATGTAATCTGGGCTCCGTGTGATGCTGGGAGTGTCTGCTATGATGCTGCTCCTCTATATTTCTGTCTGACCAGAGCCTGAAAGCACAGTTAGGACACAATTACCTGGACACATTTGGGAATCTGCTGACTAAAGGTATGGTATGGTATGGTCTGGTGTGGTGTGGATTACAGCTTCTTTGCAGGATGGATCGACCTGTTGGTGTCATTTATATCCATAAATGAATTTTGTAGCTTTGAGCCCAGTGGTTTGAATATCTTATATGGTGTAAGTGAACATTTCTATATTAAATGTGTGTACAGGTTAATAAATTGAGCTTGCATGCATCATAAGCATCAACTAACTTTAAACACATCATGATTAATGTCAAGTCAAGTCAAGTTTATTTGTATAGCGCTTTTCACAACAGACATTGTCTCAAAGCAGCTTTACAGAAATCAACAGTCAAAGTGAATGTTGTGTATTTATCCCTGATGAGCAGCCATGACAACTGTGGCAAGGAAAAACTACCTTAGATGTTATGAGGAAGAAACCTTGAGAGCAACCAGACTCAAAAGGGGAACCTCATTTGGGTGACATCAAGAGTTTGATTATACATCTTTCAACAATACAGAACACTGGAGAAAGAGAAATAACATGAGTACTGAAGTATAAGATTATAAGTAAATGTTCTTTCTACAATCTTTGGTATAAAAGTAGGAGCAACATTTGTGATCATCACAGATCCACAACAGCTTCTCCATGCCAGAGAATTTTAACACTCCAGGAGGTCCAATGTCAAAACTCCACACATGTAGTGGGATCCAATTGGCACTGGTACGTCTCTAGACGGTTCAGGATGTTTGCGAGTTCGGCATCTACTCCTTTAAAGTCCATAATATTCACGAGGTGGGATGTGACTGGAGCTGGCCAAACCTCAGGAAGCCTCGGGATGGGGAGAGAAAAAGAAGCCGTGGAGAGCAATTAGCGTAGCTGCTGTTCATAATACTAACAGCACAAGTTGATAATGTGCATGTGATCAGATGTTCTGGAGCACAAGGTTATGATGTGAGACGTGTTATGTGTAGAACTCGCTAAAAAGATATGTTTTTAATTTGCACTTAAACTGGGTGAGTGTGTCTGAACCCCGAACACTGTCAGGAAGACTATTCCAAAATTTGGGAGCTAAATGTGAAAATGCTCTACCGCCTTTAGTGGACTTTGCTATTCTAGGAACTACTAGAAGCCCAGAGTTTTGAGATCTCAGGGAGCGTGACTGATTGTAGCGTGTTAAAAGACTGGAGAGATATATGGGAGCCAAACCATTTAGTACTTTATAAGTAAGAAGTAGTAGTTTGTAGTCTATTCGAAACTTTACAGGAAGCCAATGGAGGGACGATAAGATTGGGGTTATGTGATCATATTTTCTTGACCTAGTAAGAACTCTTGCTGCCGCATTCTGAACTAACTGAAGCTTGTTTATTAATGATGCAGGCCCTACCTAGTAATGCATTACAATAGTCTATTTTGGAGATCATGAATGCATGGACGAGCTTCTCTCCATCGAATATAGACAACATATTTCTTAGCATAGAAATATTTCTAAGGTGAAAGAAGGCTGTTTTTGTAACTTGGTTGATATGATTTTTAAAAGACAAGTTGCTGTCTAAAATAACTCCCAGGTCTTTTACTGTTGAACTAGTGGTTACAGAACATCCGTCTAAATGCAGGTTGAGATGCTGGTGCTTCTGTATGCTAGTTTTTGGGCCGATGAGCAAAATCTTCGTCTTATCAGAATTTAAAAGTAAAAAGTTATGGGTCATCCAATCTCTTATTTCCTTAACACACTCAGTTATCCGAGTTAATTGAGCTTTATCGCCTGGTTTTAATAAGATATATAGCTGGGTATCATCAGCATAACAATGGAAGCTAATTCCATGCCTTCTAATAATATTTCCTAAGGGAACATGTATAGTGTGAAAAGCAGGGGTCCTAGAACTGAACCTTGTGGCACACCATAATTCACTAGCATTATCCTGGATAGCTCTTCATTTAAATCTACGAAATGGTAACGATCGGACAGGTAGGATTTAAACCAGCTTAATGCATTATGCATAATGCATTACTCTAACCCATCATGAATCACATTATGATTTTTATACGATTTTCGGAATCTAAACCAGGAAACATGGACGTTTACATTTCCTTCTTTTGCTAAATTTTTTATTTGCACAATTGCAAAAAAAACTTGATACTTTACACTGGACTCACACACCTCAATGGCACTTTAATACAGCACATGAACACTTGAATTTATATTATATATTTTTATTTGATTTTTTTTTTTTCTTCTTCTATTCTTTATCTACTTTTATTTCCATGTGCATTCTTCTTCTTCAGCATTGGACAGTCGTAAGTGGGACATGTCCCACTCTGTACAAATGTGTATGTGACAAATTAAATGAAATTTGATTTGTTTTGATTTAAGCAAAAGCACCATTTCGATCTGTGAATCATTTAAAGCATTCAGTGACTAATATCATGTCAAACATTTGATCAATGCAGAGATAAAATTATGGAGAAAATCGTAGGCGAGTGTACAGACAAAGTACCCAACACAGAAACACAGGAGGAAACAGAAGCAGAAGAAAGAAAAAAAGATGGTTGGTATACTTAAAGAACTCAATTACATAAACTTGTACTGTAGTCAAATATGAAGGATGCTGATGAAACTCATTGTGTAATAAACAAATCCTGTGCTATTCTTATCTCGTGTTTCAGACCTAAGCAGTAAAGTGTGTCAGAAAGCCTGGGAGCCACACTTCTACTGCAACCTTAATAAGGAGATTCATTACTACGTTGGACACGAAATCAAAATCTACGAGTCTCTTGATTCTTATGGTGCCACCATCTGGCCCGCGGTAAGAAGCCACAGTCTTAACTCAAAATAAGCACCAAATTATTGGGAATATTGTGAAAAATAATACCACGTGAAAAGATGTCATTTGAATTGGCCTGCAGAGTATGAATAGTACTGAGTCTTGTCCTGTAATGTCTAATTGATCGGAGTTTGGAGAGGAGTCTTGGTTGTTTCATGCTCTTTTGTAGGTTTGTGCAAGTTCACATCTCTCTTTTATACACACCAATTTCACAGTAGGATTTTACTACAGACATGAGATAACCATTGCACAGCTTTATCAATTTCTGTGTTTATCCGGAAGGTTCTTTGGCTCATCGTCTCGTCAAAAGCTTTTAATCTCCTGGCCGAAGCAACCAAGTCTAGGGCTGGAACTAATTTATGATACCATCAACCGTCACAAGAGCTTCTGAAACACCAGGCAGAAAACAGCCCTTGAGCATTAATGACCCATGTTCATATTTTATACCAGGGTTTCATATCCTTGCATGTAGTTTATTTTTGTTGCCAAACATCCTGATGACCAAAAAGTTATTTTGGTTCTATTTGGCAATAACATTATTATAGTTCGAATGATGCTTGGTAAAGTTCAGGTGGTGGATTTTGTGTGCTGCTATTTCAAACAGTTAGATGTTATGACACATTTTATTTTTAGATTTGACCACCACTAATTATGACCAAACTAAACTGTGATCTTGTTCTCTCTTTCTTCATCGTTCTCGCTGGGTGGTTACCAAAATGCTCATAGGTCCAAAATCCAGGCAACTGTTTCAGATATGTGAAATATTTTATTATGGCACTGGTGCTAACGAAATTCTTACTGCTTATTTATTTTTATATCAACTACCTCATTTGTGCCGGTCAACAGAAACCATCTACCCATTTCTAAACCATCTGTGGTTTGAGTTACCTCATATGGACAAGAAACAAGGTTCAGCTGCTGGGATGGAAAATGTCACAAATGAACTAAACAAAAGAAAAATCAAAACTGCACTATGATAACCCGAGCATTCCAGCCATATGTACACTTACCAGAGACCTAAATACTATACACAATATAGACAAAAATTTTATATACATCTGACCATAAGATTCACGTTTTTTTTGCACTACCACATTTAGCTCCCATTTGCTTCCATTATTCTGAGATGTTCCACTAGATCTTGTGATCATTCAACCACAAGGGTGTAAGTAAAGTGTGATGTAGGTAATGTGAGGAGGCCTGGGGTGCAGTCAGCGTTCACATTCATCTCAAAGGTGTTCAATAGGGTTCAGAGCACTATAGGAGGCCACTAAAGATCTTTCATTCAATTCCAACCCATGTAAATCATGTGTTTATGGAGATGGCTTTGTGCACAGCAGTTGGAACAGGTTTGGGTCTCCTAGTTTAGGTGAAAGAAAGAAATCATGCTACCACATCCAAGAACGTCCTTATACCATTGTGTGCCTTTAACTTTTTGGGGAAAAAACACTTAAAACTTTCTTTCGGCTTCTCCCATTAGGGGTCGCCACAGCGGATCATCCGCATGTTTGATTTGGCACGTTTTAACGCTGGATGCCATTCCTAACGAAACCCTCCCCATTTATCTGGGCTTGGGACCGGCACTAAGAGTGGCTGGGATTGGTTCCCTGACTGGGGATCCAACCCAGGCCACGGCGGTGAGAGCGTCGCATCCTAACCACTAGACCACCAGGGATCCTTGGGGAAAAAACACTTATGGCTGGAAAAAGTCAGGTCCATATATTGTATCTGCTTTTTTTTTTTTTTTTTTTTTTTTTTTTTTTTACATGTAGGGACTCGCACTATGTCAGTATCTGGATTCTAATAAAAAAAAGATTAATCTGCAAGACAAAGCAGTCTTAGAGCTTGGAGCAGGAACTGGCATGGTATCCATTGTGGCCAGCCTCTTGGGTGAGTTTGCACAGAAATTCAATATGGTTGTAAATGAGTCATGTTTTGTGTCTATTAAACAATGATAATACAATAAGTATTTTACAGGTGCTTGGGTAACTGCTAGTGACCTTTCTGAAGTCCTGGGAAACCTGCGCAGTAACTTGTGCAGAAACACAAGAGGCTACTGCAGATACACACCTCAAGTGGCATCGCTGTCATGGGGCTATGACCTGCAACGGACCTTTCCTCGGTCTGTTTATCACTATGACTACATTCTGGCCGCAGACGTGGTCTACCATCACGACTTCTTAGACGAGCTCTTAGTAACCATGCGCCATTTCTGCCAACCAGGCACAACCGTGATCTGGGCCAATAAGATCCGCTTTGCGTCTGATCTGGTGTTTACGGAGAACTTTAAGAAGACCTTTAACACCACTTTAATTGCAGATATGGGAGATGTTAAAATTTACTCTGGTACCGCAAAAGATGAGGTAGAGAACGACTGTTCGGTGATGATGTTAGATGATGCAGCAAAGCAGGAAAAGGAGTCTACAGAGTGCGAAACTGCATATATTAACAAGAACCAGGACCAAAATGCTAATATGGACGAACTGGAGGAATCAAACGGAGATACAACGCAAAGGAACGCCAGTGAAACAGGAGAAGAAACTGAAGACAATTGTCATGCTAAATACAAAGAAGGTAGGCCATTTAGAACTGTGCCATGTCATCCCCTAAATCAGACACTGCCAAAAGTCCTAGACATGTCATAAGATGAACTCATTACTCACTATGTGTTACGCACGGACGAGGCGGAAAGCGGAGCTGTGCAAAACCAGGGTTTTAATGACAGATGATGTAAAGTCCAATGAGCACTCACACAACCAGAACAGAAACCCGGAGCGAAGCGGCGAAAGCAAAAGGGCTGTATCGAAAGTAGAGTGTCGAAATAGCAAGCAAAACTGGCAGCAGAAAGGGAATCGTAGAGCTGACAGCTTGAGTCCATAAGGGCAATAACGGACGGTGTTGGTGGGAAGCGAAGCTGCTTATATGGGAGGGAGTCTGATAGAAGTCAGGTGCGCCGAGTTAGTAATCAGGCGAGAAGCTCCGTGTTGGCGGGGCATGTGTGGGCGGGAGTGCAGGGTGCTCCCTGACACTATGATGTTTTCAACATTTTATATATACAGTATAGATACTGTATGTATAATAACACTACATGTATAAAGCTTTGCAGACACTTGACCATAAGTTCGGGGTGTGCATTTTGAAAATCCCATTCTACATTTAGTCCCTATTTGACTCCACTCTTCTGGAAAGATGATCCACTAGATTGCTTGCTTGTGGATATTTGTGTTCATTTAGCCTTGTTAGCATTAGTAGGTCAGGTACTTCTGTGGGGTGTGGAGGTCTAGGATACAGTCAGCATTTCAATTCATATCAAAGGTGTTCATTAAGGTTGAGGTTAGAGCTTCTATAACAGGCCACTCAAGATCCCAGTAAACACATGTAAAGCATATGCAGCTGGCTTTTTTTAATTTGGTATACTAGTTAAATTAAATGCCTCCAATTTTGTGGTAACAGTTTGGAGAAGAATCACATATGGTTGGAAAAGTCAGGTGTTCCAATACTTTTTAAATGTACGGTTAATATAATTATAATGCATATATACACCATTAAGGCATAAGATTTTGACATTATAACTTTATGAGCGGTTTTGTCCTCAAAGTTGATGTGTTAAAAATAGAAAAATGGGCAAGCGTAAGGATTTGAGCAAGTTTTACAAGGACTAAATTGGGACGTCTAGACGACTTGGTCATAGCGTCTTTAAAACTGCAGCTCTTGTGGGCTGTTCTTGGTCTGCAGTGGTTAATATCTATCAAAAGTGGTTCAAAGAGGGAACAGTGGTGAAGCGGTGACAGGGTCATGGGCGGCCAAGGTTCATTGATGCACGTGGGGAGCGAATGCTGGCCCGTGTGGTCCGATCCAACAGACAAGCTCCAGTAGTTTAAATTGCTGTAGAAGTAAATGCTGTTGATAGGGGTTGGGCAAAGATACATAAAGAAAAAGGTATTTTACAAATACTAAAAAATACTTGTACAAGGGAGCATGAGATTTTTTCTGAAACCTTCAATCAATTGGTCTGTTTGATCGGTTCCTTCACCATTACACTGACTCAGTTGAAATAAACAATGTTTGATAACAACAGCTTTACTCTGGCCAAGTCATGCAATAAATCTGACATATGCAACCAGATAACAGATAAAATATTCACATACATAATCCCTGTGATCTTCTAGAGGAAGGTTCGTTTTAAAGTAACCAACAGTTTATTGTTTAACAGTTTGCGACTCATAATGGGATCCTAATTTAGTTACTTGGTGTTTGGTAACAAAGGGCTACTTTACATCAGCAACACTGACTTAATTACAAACAAGTCATTCGTAAGAAGACGACTGATGGCACCTGCATTCATAGCAACTAGTATGTAAATAATTGATTATTTGATTGTTAATCATAAATATAATAACATATGATGTGTCAGGCAGTCATTTATGCAATGGTGTGCAAAATCATGATTTTTCTAAACAGCTATTTCAATTAGAGTACAATATTTTTTAATAATGAATACACTGCAGTATCCACAGGGGAATAAAGTTGATCAGTCACACCATTAAGTTATGGGAAAGAGTAGTGAAAGCCAGGCGGAGAGAAGAGGTGACCATCTGTGAGCAACAGTATGGTTTCATGCCGAGGAAGAGCACCACAGACGCCTTATTTGCTTTGTTGTTGATGGAGAAGTATAGAGAAGTTCAGAAGGAGTTGCATTGTGTTTGTGGATTTAGAGAAAGCATACGACAGAGTGCCGAGAGAGGAGCTGTGGTACTGTATGAGGAAGTCAGGTGCGTCAGAGAATTATGTGAGGGTGGTGCAGGACATGTATGGGGACAGTGTGACAGCAATAAAGTGTGCAGTAGGAACGACAGACTGGTTTAAGGTGAATGTTGCACTGCATCAAGGATTGGCCCTGAGACCTTTCCTGTTTGCAGTGGTGATGGACAGGTTGATGGACGAGGTCAGACAGGAGTCTCCGTGGACTATGATGTTTGCGGATGATATTGTGATTTGTGGTAAGAGTAGGGAGCAGGTTGTGAAGAGTCTGGAGAGGTGGAGATATGCGCTGGAGAAAAGGGGAATGAAAGTCAGTAGGAGTAAGACAGAGTACATGTGTGTGAATGAGAGGGAGGGCAGTGGAGTGATGCGGTTGCAGAGAGAAGAGGTGGTGAAGGTGGAGCAGTTCAGATACCCGGGGTCAACAGTACAAAGTAATGGAGAGTGTGTTAGAGAAGTGAAGAAAAGAGTGCAGGCAGGGTGGAGTGGGTGGAGAAGAGTGATAGCAGAAGTGATTTGTGATAGAAGAGTATCTGCAAGAGTGAAAGGGAAAGTTTATAGGACTGTGGTGAGACCTGCGATGTTGTATGGTTTAGAGACAGTGGCATTGAGTAAAAGACAGGAGGTGGAGCTGGAGGTAGCAGAGCTGAAGATGTTAGGGTTTTCTTTTAGAGTAATAAGGATGGACAGGATTAGAAATGAGTTTATTAGATTGACAGCGCATGTAGGACGTTTTAGAGACAAGGTGAGGGAGGCGAGATTGAGATGGTTTGGATATGTGCAGAGGAGGGACATGGGGTATATCAGTAGGAGAATGCTGAGAATGGAGCCGCCAGGAAAAAGGAAAAGAGAAAGGACAAGAAGGAGGTTTATGGATGTGGTGAGGGAAGACATGCAGGTAGTTGGTTTGAAGGAGGCAGATGTGGAGGACAGGGGGGTATGGAGACGGATGATCAGCTGTGGTGACCCCTAATGGGAGAAGCCGAAAGAAGAAGAATACATTTTTATTTATCAAACATTTCACGCCTATATGAAAGCTGGCAGCCTGCAAGTTTCTTACCCTCACCACCTTCTTCCATTTGGATCAGTTTTCTGTTTTGATCTCAACAAGTCTGGGCAAAATACTGAGTAGGCAGTAATCAGAGGCTGCATTTTTATGATGTCATCATGTAGACTAGATAAAAAGTATGTCAAAAATACAAAACACCAAAGTAGTTTGATACAAAATATGAAGTAACTTCATCAGCCCTATCAAACACCAATTACAAAATACTATTTTATATTTGAAATACATGCACCAAAAATACTGCTCGACAGGGCAGGACAGTTTTGGTAGCAAAAGGGGGACCAACCCAATATTAGGCAGGTGGCCATAATGTTATGTCTGATCGGTGTAAATTTCAATCAATATAGTTAATAAAAAATATGAATACCATTTTTTTTTGCAGAATCACATGACCCAGAGGGGAATGAACAACTGGTCTTCCAGACACCAGGCATGGACAATAAACAAGACATTTACAACTTTGTAGGTCACAAAATCTGCATTGAAATATTCAATGGTGATACCATCAGTCCAGCTGTAAGTAATCCCCTTAATTACATGCCAAATGAAAGATGACAATTAATTGACATTTACACTTTATATAAACTTTCTTATCCAGACAGTGGCTTTATGCAAATACTTAGAAACACCAGCAGGCCAAGAGCAGATTGTTCTTCTTGACCGTACTGTACTCGAGATGTGTGCAGGCACTGGATTGCTGTCAATAGTAGCTACATTGTTGGGTAGGCTTTACAATATACATATTTTTTAGAAGAACATTATCAAGGACAAATACTAAGCTGGAAAATTGTCTTGTAGGTGCCAGAGTAACAGCTACGGACCAACCAGAACTCTTGGAGAACCTAAGAAGTAATTTGCATCGCAATATAAGAGGTCGTCAAAGGCATGAACCTCAAGTGACAGCACTAAGTCACGACCTGGAGCGAAACTTCCCTCATTCCAAGTGTCGTTATGATTACGTGCTGGCAGCTGAGGCGCTCGACCACTATGACTGCTTTACTGAGCTATTGGTTACCATGAGACATTTCTGCCAACCAGGCACAAATCTGATCTGGGCTGTTAAAGCGTGTTATCCAGCTGACCTGATCTTTATTGAGGACTTCAATCAAGCTTTTCTGACCAGTCTGCTAGCAGAGCTGGATGAAGTGAGGATTTACTTGGCAACTCATAGAGCTTCAGATAGTGAAGATGACTTGATGAAAACTACAGGCTCAAAGAAAGAGATGGAAAAGTGTCACACAGCATTTGAGTTTACAGATGAAGAGATCTCACCAAGCGAAAAGACACAGGAGGACAAAAACTACAGTACAGATGTTAACGGAAATGAGGGACGAGGTGTCCAAGCTGTCATACATGAACAGAAAGAAGAGGATGTGCAAGAAAAGTATAATGAAGGAAATGACAAGGAACATGGAAGCTCTAAAGAATGGGAAGAGTCCCATAGTCATGATGTATCAGAATCATTCCCTACAGGTAATATAACTTAGTTCCAAATTATAGAATTGTATTAATCGGTGATTGTGTTTATTTGTTCTTTAATTATTATTGTATATCCTTTCTATAATGCCATTTTAGTCACAAGTTTGAAAAAAAGTAAAAAAAAAATCTAAATTTAGACTTCTGTCACATGGAACTTTCCCCACTGTGGAACAAATGAAGATTTATCTTTTCACAAGATTATAGTCGTAGCAATATGAGAATAAAGGCTTAATATTTTGAGAAAAAAATTTCAAACTTACGAGAATAAATTTATAGCAATACGAGAATAAAATTGAAATATTTTAATAATCAAGTCAAATTTACGAGAATAAAGTCGTAGCCGTACAAGAATAAAGTAGCATCATGAGAATGTAAACGGAATATTTTAATAATAAAGTAAAAATTATAAGAATAAAGTTGAAATTCAAGAATATAGTGTGCCAAATATGCTGAACTCCTTCAGGGGCGATTTCTTTGATCATCATCCTCATAGTCCCTTGAGAAACATCTCCTCTTCGAATACATTTATGTTTACATTTGCGGCATTTAGCAGACGCCCTTATCCAGAGCGACGTACAAAAGTGCTTTGAGTCTCTAGCAATGAATAAATCTACACTGGTACGCAAGATCACAAACTTAATATAAATATAACCTGAGTTCTACAAAGCAAACTTGAAAAGTGCTAATTTAAGTATTTTAGGAAGAGGTAAGTCTTCAACCATCGCTTGAAGATAGCCAGGGACTCCGCTGTACGAACATCTAGGGGAAGTTCATTTCACGTTCATTTGGAGGCCAGCATCAGTCTTTTGAATCTAATACGTGCAGCTACTGGAAGCCAGTGGAGGGAGCGCAGCAGTGGGGTGGGGTGGGAGAACTTGGGCAGATTGAACACAAGTCGCAAGCTGCATTTTGGATCATTTGCAGTGGACGAATAGCGTTCAGGGGAAGACCTGCCAGCAGAGAGTTGCAGTACTCAAGTCTTGAAATGACAAGAGACTGAACAAGCACCTGGGCAGCCTGTGTGGACAGAAATGGTTGAATAGCATACAGATGTAACCATCGATATCCTTGGAGTCGACCACTGGTTGCCATTTCAGACTGCAAAAAGAGGCCTCAGTGCCTGTCTGATTTTTTTCTTCGGAATAAATTGTTTTCTTCAGAACCGCTGCAGTCTCCATTTACTAATTATTACTCTGTGCTGATGCGCCAAAAGACAGAATTTTTCCTATTGCTGAATCCTAAACAAAAGCAGGATCCTCCACCTCCATTTTAAGCAAAGCAGCGAAACATTTATCGCATTTCTGTGATTTTTCTCAAAATATTACTACTTATAGTTTTGTATTGTTACAACTTTATATTCAAAAACGACTTTATTCTCATACTTCCGACTTTATTCTCATAATTTCAACTTTATTCTCAAAATCTTTCAACTTTATTTCTTATATATGTATTTATTTATTTTTTTACGTGGCACTAAAATGCCATCGCCTCTTTATCAGATGACACCAATGAACAATCATCTTGTCAAAGGATTTGGGAATCCAAGTGGACCTTCTTCCAAAGCAAAGAGATTCACTACTTTATGGGTCACAAAATCGTCATAGAGGAGTCCTTTGACTCATATGGTGCAATGATTTGGCCTGCGGTAAGTCTTTATGGGGAACGACAGAGGGAAATGTATCATCTGACTTGATTCATATTCATTGGTGCTAATTTCAGGAACGTTTGACCTGTGTTTTTGCAGGCAGTTGCTCTTTGTAAATTCCTAGAAACCTCTGAAGGGAGGCAGCAAATTAACCTACTTAACAAAACAGTTCTGGAGATTGGCGCAGGGACTGGTCTTCTTTCGATTGTCCTAACCTTGCTTGGTAGGTCTTGCGTTGGTTGTACACATATATACCTTTATTCTATATATGCAGTAAATGAATGAATCGTTTGAAATTGTGTCCGTAGGTGCCAAAGTAACAGCCACTGACCTGCCGAATATCTTAAGTAACCTAAGATTCAATCTCGACCGGAATACCAGGTCTTTGCGCCGACACGACCCTCAAGTGAAAGAACTTTCCTGGGGTTACCAGTTAGAAAAACCCTTCCCTCGCTCCCTAAACCGCTACGACTATGTCGTGGCAGCTGACGTGGTTTACCATCATAATTTCCTGGGTGAGCTTCTGGCCACCATGCATCATTTCTGTCAGCCGGGCACAACTCTCATCTGGGCTAACAAGATCCGATATCCGTCTGACCTGACCTTCTTAGAAAACTTCAAGAACCTTTTCCACACCACACTACTAACAGAGATGGATGAAATAGGGATCTATAGTGCCACGTATAAAGCTTTATAAAGAGAAAAGATGACGTTAAAACTTTTTTTTATTATTATTTGGGAATGTGAACTGTGCATGGAATGAAAATTTAAGTCTTTCATCTTTCCTCTTTGGCCCAGTCACCTCAATGAAACCATGGGGCCTTTTTAAGAATAACTTCTGAAGTCTGTGCGACACCCTCTGCTATTTCCTTGCTAAGTTTATACTACTTAAATACTCGACAGACAAAATAAACATCAATTATTTCATTTCCCAGAGTCTAAACAAAGTCGGAGTTGTTTGTGCAGGTGTTGGAATGTGAAGCGATGGCATCTAACACTCGAAACCACAGCCGTTTTAATAAACACTGGCTTTATACTTGCTTTATAACATGGCAACTATGTGCAAGTTTGACAAGTTTAATACAATCAATTTATCGTATTATCACTTTTATTATCACATACAGTGGCAGGCCGTCCAAAATATACTTTTGTCCATGAATATGCATTCAATTTAATCCCAATAGTCACTTCTCTTCCTTCGTTTCTTTCGAAAATTTTCTACCCAAGTAGAATTTCGTTTTGTAACCAATCAGATTTCAGCCTTCACATTACATTTTGCCAGGGTCTTTTTTTTTAACCATAAACTTTGTTGCACAAAGCTGTTGCTTTGACAAATCAGACTGCGATTTGGTCCAAGTCCAAGGGTCAGCATTTTCACGTCTTTAGTCAGAGCCCGCGATCTGCTTCTGTAGCGAACTGCACAAGTTCAAATATTTTTATCAGGATTTAATAACCGTTTTTTTGTTATTATTATTATCATATAATTATTAATAATTATTATTCTGCAATGGCTGACTTAGAAGAAGACATGGATTTGGGTTTAGATACATTTACAAGAACATTTACAAGACAGACTTTTCAAGGAAAAAGCTGGACATCATGAGGAAAGGTTGACCAAACAGCTCAAAACAGTTTTCATTAATCGTTTCTACGTTTGTGTTTTCCTGCCTGTAGAATTGACACCCAATTTGCCTTTAATTTAATCCGTAATGCACAATAAAATGCACAAATATGCAGGAAAACCCGGGGCCATTTTATGAGGTTGATATCGATCATTCTTTTAGAGTTGTGGCTGCATTGTAAGAAGAATTTTTGAATTGTGTTCTTTTGGTTTCTTGCTTAAGTAACGCAAGAGATTTCTGTCTGTGATGCAGCGCATATATACTATAATACTGATGCTGTGACATCTTAATGATGGTATTAAGAGGTGTATTAATTTAGGTAGGACATTGGATTACTATTTCAGAAAAGACAGAAGAACCACATCCTATAATAGAAAAATGAAAAGGTTTGTGAATTACTACAATTAATAGTAATCTGTAAAAAAAAAGTAACTCTGTGTAAAGCAACAACATTTCAATTTTCTATTTTTTTAAACTAAAACAAACATCATAGGTCGTGTTTTAGATGTTAAACTGTAAACGGACGTCGCTCGCACGGCTCTACTTCAGTTTATCAATTTGGAATGAAAAACAAAAACACATTTTGAGTATGCCTGTGCAGTTTGGAGCAAGTATTTCAGAATTTTGAACATCCCATTCCACATTTAGTCTCCGTTTGCCGTTACAAAAACTCCAACTCTTCTGGGAAGTTGCTCCACCATTGTCATGCTGGAATGGGTTTGGATCTCCAAGTTCGAATGAACGCTAAATTTAACGCCTCTAATTTTTGTGGTAACCGTTTGGAGAAGAAAGAAATGAAGGAAAGAGAAAAGTGAAGAGACAATTCCATGCTAAAACTTATTTACATTTATATCTAGATTTGACATTTCCCAGCTGCCCTTTTCCAGAGCGATACAACCAAGCAGTTGAGGGTCCTTGCTCAAGGTAGCTTGAGGTAGCTTGGTAGCTTGCTGGTGCTGGAATTTGAACTTATGTCCTTCCAGTTCAATGCCTTACCTACTGACCTCCCCAAATACATCCTCTATGACGATGTGCCTGAAAATTCAAAACAGTAAGGGGGAAGTACCACAAAAGGCTGGAAACATCATGTGACCCAATTGTCCGTAAAGTGTATCTGCAATGTGAATTTTTTCCCACACAAATGTGACACAATGTATGATGTCTTGGTGCACAATACATTTTTGTGGCTATAATGACTGCTGATTTGATTTCTATAATCATTTTAACAAAGCAGGTTTACAGAAATGTTTCAATTTGTATACTTGTATCCTCTTTGAGCTGATCAGAGGTTAAGTTGGAAAGGACAAACACTTGGAGACGATATGAGGAAGAAACCTTAATTAGAAACCCATCCTCGTCTGGGTGACAGCTGATTATAAATCATTTCCATTTTCTGTATCTGGCAGATGCCCTTATCCTGACTTACAATTATTAAGAGCTTTGCTTAAGCGCCCAACAGTAGCAAACTTGATGGTGCTGAGATTTTAACTCACAACCTTTTGATCAGATGTCCAAATGTCTTAACCACTGAGCTACCCCTTCTCCAGAGAGAAATTCTAATAACTGTATTCAACATCTAAAAAGATTACATGTTTGATACTCAGTTTCCTGTTTAAAGTAATTGCTTATTTGTTATAGTTAGCAGGCTACAGAATAATGTCCTTTTCTCCAACAACTCTTATGAAAATGTTTCGAGACTAGTTTTGTAACACGCCAACAGGTGGCAGTGCAAGGCTGCATGCACAGTTACAGAGAGCATCAGTCAGTCAGTCAGACAGACATTTGTAAATCAGTGTGCCAAAAACCATGTGCACATTGAGGGAACTGCGCAACTGGTGGTATTTTGACCACGTGTACCATGTCTGCGATTTCCTCACATACGGCACGTTAGAACGAAGACCAAATCTGCCACAGACACGTCGCAATGCTGCAATGAGTCGTTTGAGTGACATGAACATCAAAAGATCAGGGAGACATTTAACAAGTCCAACTGCAGAAATTGTATGATGATCGGAGAACAATCCACAACATTGCGTCATATGTAACAGTCCAGCTGATCCTCAAGTGTGATTTGAACATGCCGTGTTGCTTCCAGACCCAGGAGCAGGAGGAACACCGTGTCGAAGTCTGCCAAAACTCATTCAAAAGATCATGTCGAGGATGAAACTTGGGTATACGGATACAACCTTAAGATGAAGCAAGTCTTCAAAGTGGAAGAGCCAATCATCTTTACCAGCGAAAAAGTTAAAGCGGGTCCGTAACTCGAATGCATGCTTGTTTTTTACTGACATTCGCAGCATTGTGCATCAAAAACTCGTCACCGTCGAAAGCGAGTTCTACTGCCAGGTTTTTAGGCGTCTAAAGTGAACATTCAGGGACAGCGAACGTGTCTGCGTCAAAACTTTTTGATCCCACCTTGTATGCCCATGGTCCACAATGAAATCACTGGCAAACTTGCTGTTCAAATAAGTTTTATTCAGAATGATCTTTATCGTATGACAATCCCCCAATGTTAACTGTAATAAAATAACGCATGTCGCAGCTTTCCATACGTCTCTTGCTGTATAATGGCTATAAAATGATACTGGTACATACGTTCACCTTCAAATCAAAAAGTACATTCCAAAATATTGGCATTAACTACAATGTGTTTAAACGTTTCGAAATACACGATAGCCACGTACCCACCAAAAGCTCTTTGATATGATGGTGACGGCGATACGAGACCTGCGCTCAGTGTGAGGCGTTTGCGATGATTTAAGGCCGTCTTTGAGGAAACTGATGTTGGCAAAGTCCATGCCAGTTTAACCCTGAATATATTGTTGACAACTATGTATGAAAAGGAAAAAAACAAAAAAAAAAGTTGGAGGAGAAAAGTCCATTAGCACGTACTTTACATGCAAAAATAAAATACAATCCGTAGACATTTCCATCAGGCATCGTCAGATACTGTTAAAATGAATTTTTTAGGGTTCGGTGCTGACGATTGACCAGAAGCCGATCGAAATACCGAATTTCCATTTTGGCAAAACATAACCACAGCTGCATTCGGACTCATATCAATCACTGGCTGTGAAGCACCACATTCTCTGGTACAGTAATGTGTAAACAGACTTTTAAACCACCCACTAGGAAGTGACCAAAAAACAGCTGGTTGTTAAACCGAGCAAACAAATGGAAGCTTGGCGTGAGCAGCTTTACCGCGCATCGTTAATACCGTGAAGGTGGAATCGTTACGTAGAAAACATAACAAACGGAACTGACCATAGTGCAGCTCGACAGTGTGCTGCCTAATGCGCAAAACTCCACCATGAAGCATGAACACTACACACATTTACTTTGGGGGCTGATTTTCTTTTTCTTTTTCAGTTTGGTGCTGCATTACATGTCGTGTAAATATCAAATAATAAAAAATAAAAAATCTACGATCAATGCAGCAGATTAGAAACAGGTAAATTAAGTTCAGGGTGGAGTTTTGCTTTAAAATGTATGACACATTCCAGCAGAGACCTTAATTCTTTCACGTTGCTTAAAACATTTTTTGTTAAATTATTCGATATTGCAGTATCTTTGTAGAAATGGCTGAATGCAAAATGTGTATCAGGCAAACTATGTAAGAATATGAGCCAATAATAAATACATTTAAAAACACACATTTTGTACACGCACACGCGTTTACACAGTGCTACAAAAAAAAAAAAAATGATTTAAAAAAAAAAAAAAAGAACACACTTATAAAACCCTCTCAATAAAAAGGCCAGACACTGACTCAAGTATACAGTATAAAAGCCCAGAAGTGACCAAAAGAGGTTTGCTTTCAGGCCAGCAAGCAACCTATATATAAAATTAAATCAAAACAACATGCATACATTGCACATATAATGTATATAAGGGAAAAGTTGGTTTACGTATGTTTATATTGCCTTTACATAATTGTGTGCATTGTGACCCTGAAATGTTTTGACATTTTAACAGCTCAGTCAGAGGATGATTACTGCATTTAATGAGAAATTAAATACCTTGGCACCAAATGATAAAAATTAAAACTACTCAAATGGATATGGGGCAAAATACAACAACAAAATAAATGGCGAACGAGAAGCACGGATACGGATCGCAAACTCCTCGCCCACCAAATACACATAACAGCATTGCAGAAATCTGGTGGATTATGATATGGTGATGAAATGTGGATCTTTATGTCCTTATGTGAGCTCCAGTTTAAAAAAAAGAAAGGCTTAATGGCATCCACCATGGACACGTCTTTAAAGAGTCTTTAAAATCTGGTACTGCATTTTTGCACAGGGAAGTCCTGTGTGATCTGCTTTAAAAAGGTGTATAGTCTGGGGGATACATGACGGGAAGCCAGTTTTCAGTGTAGGTGGCGCAGTGCATCCAGCCCAGATGCCTCATCAGCTGCAGCACAGACAGAGCGCATATATTTACTCGCATATATCTCAATAATTGTACAAATGTATATTTAATTGCTGTAAAAGGTGAAGTGGTTGACGGCCGTAATTACTTACTTGAATGCAGTTCTTCCAGTTCTCTTTGCTGGGTTTGTCTTCTACAATTTTAGTAGCGTATTTCAAGGCTCTTCCGTACATTTTACTCGCCAAGGCATGTTTGTAGGAAAAGGACAGAACCTGAAAATAAATAATAACAAAATGCCACTTCAGTGTCAATCACCGAAGATAGTCATTACTGAAAAAAGGAGTCCTTTATTATGAGGTTAATGAAGTCTGACAGGAATCGAGCCCTTGAACCAGAATTCACATTAAAAAGAGGGGGAAAAAAAAAAAAAAAAAAAAAAGGGTCTTTCTGGATTTTCAGTAACATTAGATTTTTTTTATAATAATTCCTGTTGAGGTATACAGGGTATAAAACACCTGCATATGGCAAGAGAAACACCGCTTTATATCAATCCATGGCATAATACCCAAGCACTTACAGCTTTTATATTACTGCAGCTTTAACTACTATTTAAGTAGTAAACTTTACTACTTTTCTCAAATGAAATTTTTTGAAAATATAATTAGTGGTAAAGAATGTCTGTTTGAATATTTTTTTAATATATATATATATATATACAGTGGGTACGGAAAGTATTCAGACCCCCTTAAATTTTTCACTCTTTTGTTATATTGCAGCCATTTGCTAAAATCATTTAGGTTCATTCTTCTTCCTCATGAATGTACACACAGCTCCCCATACTGACAGAAAAACACAGAATTGTTGACATTGTTGCAGATTTATTAAAAAAGAAAAACTGAAATATCACATGGTCCTAAGTATTCAGACCCTTTGCTCAGTATTTAGTAGAAGCCCCCTTTTGATCTAATACAGCCAGGAGTCTTTTTGGGAAAGATGAAACAAGTCTTTCACACCTGGATTTGGGGATCCTCTGCCATTCCTCCTTGCAGGTCCTCTCCAGTTCTGTCAGGTTGGATGGTAAACGTTGGTGGACAGCCATTTTTAGGTCTCTCCAGAGATGCTCAATTGGGTTTAAGTCAGGGCTCTGGCTGGGCCATTTAAGAACAGTCACGGAGTTGTTGTGAAGCCACTCCTTCGTTATTTTAGCTGTGTGCTTAGGGTCATTGTCTTGTTGAAAGGTAAACCTTCGGCCCAGTCTGAGGTCCAAAGCACTCTGGAGAAAGTTTTTGTCCAGGATATCCCTGTACTTGGCCACATTCATCTTTCCCTCGATTGCAACCAGTCGTCCTGTCCCTGCAGCTGAAAAACACCCCCACAGCATGATGCTGCCACCACCATGCTTCACTGTTGGGACCGTATTGGACAGGTGATGAGCAGTGCCTGGTTTTCTCCACACATACCGCTTAGAATTAAGGCCAAAAAGTTCTATTTTGGTCTCATCAGACCAGAGAATCTTATTTCTCACCATCTTGGAGTCCTTCAGGTGTTTTTTAGCAAACTCCATGCGGGCTTTCATGTGTCTTACACTGAGGAGAGGCTTCCGTCGGGCCACTCTGCCATAAAGCCCGGACTGGTGGAGGGCTGCAGTGATGGTTGACGTTTTACAACTTTCTCCCATCTCCTTAAGTGCAGCAGAAATCTTTTTGTAACCTTGGCCAGATCTGTGCCTTGCCACAATTCTGTCTCTGAGCTCTTCAGGCAGTTCCTTTGACCTCATGATTCTCATTTGCTCTGACATGCATTGTGATCTGGAAGGTCTTATATAGACAGGTGTGTGGCTTTCCTAATCAAGTCCAATCAGTATAATCAAACACAGCTGGACTCAAATGAAGGTGTAGAACCATCTCAAGGATGATCAGAAGAAATGGAAAGCACCTGAGTTAAATATATGAGTGTCACAGGAAAGGGTCTGAATACTTAGGATCATGTGATATTTCAGTTTTTCTTTTTTAATAAATCTGCAACAATGTCAACAATTCTGTGTTTTTCTGTCAGTATGGGGAGCTGTGTGTACATTCATGAGGAAGAAGAATGAAGCTAAATGATTTTAGCAAATGGCTGCAATATAACAAAGAGTGAAAAATGTAAGGGGGTCTGAATACTTTCCGTACCCACTGTATATATCTGCTTAAGACCAAATATATTTAACAATAATCTATTATTCTAGATGTTTGTGGTGCTAATTAATGTCTTAAAAGTCATTACAGTGATGGTATCTTGTGGCTAAAATTCAAAACGATCTAAAACCATTATATAATTAACATATTTCATCACGATTAATCACACGTTTTTTATGTTCTAAAATTATCTGAATAGTTTTCAAGTTTTTAATACTCCAACATAGGTGGGACAAATATGGATGCTTTATGGTTTCACTAATAATAAACATACATTTGCATAATTAACCCTGTTCTTTTTATTTTTCCTCGCTATTAAATTGGCACACACCTTAGAGTCTGTGAGCTCTGCCCACTTTTGAACCTCCCAGAAAGTGTCGTTCAGTGCTTTGGCCTCTCCGTGTGGGTCGTCTTCAGAGCTGCCCACTTCACTTGCACTCGCCCCCTCCAGCTCTGGGGGCTGCATGAGCTGATCAGCCAGAGCACATCCTTTCCTACAGAGTGCATCCAGCAGCGACGACTTCTGTTTCTCTATATCGCTGCAAGAGAATAGCATGTTTAGAGTCATGCAGGACATTCTGAATATTCTCATTCACCACGTCTTCAAGATCGAACGGCTATGGTTCAACAGTTTTAGACTATAAACTGGACTGCACACACGAGTCACTACTCAGCTATGGAGGATTAGTGTCATGGTGTTTGTACTACAAGAAACCCATTATACCTCTTTATAGAGGCTGCGTCTGGACGAGGGTCTGTCTTCATTGTGAGATAGACTGCCAGTGCGGTCTGGTCGATTTGAGAGATAACAATATCAGCTGCTGCCATGATGTCTTGCAATCGCTTCAGTCGCTCCTGGAGGGAAAAAAACAAACAAAAACAAAAAAAATTATATAAAATGAGCGATATGTGCAAAAATAAGAAAGAAAGCACATAAAAGAAGGCAGATACCTTTTCTGAATCCAGCTGATGGAGTCGTTGGACATGGAGAGGGAGATAATTTGCAAAGTTCTCCTTCAGTTCATCATATAAAATATTATTGTCCAACCTGAGGGTTAACAAGAAAATGAGGTCGCGAAATTTGTGCAAAACGTTATGGTGCGGTGTAAAGAAAACAGGAAAGCACAAACTGACTTGGTCATCCATTGGATCTTCAAGTCTCTGAGGGCTTCGGAGAACTCCTCCTTCACGTCCTTCTCTTTCTCCCCATCTTTGTCCTTTTCTTTTCCTCCGTTCTTTGATTTGTTAGGGGCAGAGATCAGGTGGTAGAATATTGGCACAATGTCCTAATAACAAAAAAAAAAAAAAATTTAAAAGAGAGATTTAACAACAAGCCATGTTCTCATCACTAAACCATATCACTCATACAAAGGATTAGATTTAAATCCACCACAATCTCCTGCCATCTCAAAGAAATGCAAACGATTTAACTAACTGTTGAAAAAAATAGGATTTCACGTATCTTTTATAATCCAGTAAAATACATTAATATGATATATACTATAGAGACATGAACAACAAGATGGACAGCCGACATGAAATATGGTTTAGATATTTTAGATGGTGATATTTTGGGTCATGTTTGAGCTTTATAAGATCATATAAATTATAGAAAAATCCTTACAGTTAAGAGTGTGGAGGTACAAACTCACCTGCTATTGCAATTAATATTTATACTCCTCTTAAACAGTTTTTATTCTGTACCACTGAACTGTCACAAAGTTCATATTTTTAATATTACATTTTTTATATTGCATTTGCAGATTCAAAGAGCTCTAGCCCATTCAGTACCTTTTTAAATTTTCCTTGTCGTTTGGCTGAGGCTTGGCCCTGGTGGTTAGAATAACACACAATGAAGGAAAGAAAAGAAAACAGACACACACTAGGATCTTTTTTTTTTTCTTCATTTATCTAGTCTTCATTTTGTGTTTAGCATTTGTATAACTATTTAATCGATTTAAACTATTTAAATGGTTCAAATCGCAAATATTTCATTGCAGTTAGTCTGGGTTACTTGCAGAAAAAAAAAAAAAAAAAAAAAAGCCACCTAGTGGTGATTATACCACAAAGCCAAAAATAAAATTCAATTCATTGTTTCAGCTAGATCTCGCTCACTAGTGTCCTGAAAACCATCTCTATGCTCTAGATCAGTCAAGTAGCAGCAACAATAACAGACAACAAGCGAGTAAATCCTCTCCAGAATACACCATGGTGATGTGTATAAAACAAGTAAAGATCCACAATTTAAAGATCAGACTCAGGCCATGTGTTCTGAAATTTCTATTGTGTTCATGTGCTTGTGTGTATTAATTGGGAATGGCTTCGTCGGATCTGTAAATTGTTCATCTACATATTTAAGCAGACATTTGCTTTAAAAAAATCTAATAAAAAAACCAGCATGAAAAAAAAGCAACTCCTGCAAGATGACGGGGGTGTACATTTTTGCTTTCAATAAATAAAATTATAAGAACACACATTTTTTTATAGTCAAATCAGAGAACAGATTCACGTGGTATACTGATTTTTCTGGGTCTCTGCAGGTCTCTACCAGATCCGCTCGAGCACACCAGAACAATATGGGTTTCGTTATGAGATAATTGTGCCTTGCTCAGTTGAAAGAGAAATGCAGCTAGTCAGATGCACCCAGCAGCATTCTCAATAGTATAATAAGTTTTTGCAAATACACCCCTTATTTACATTTTGACCCCAAAATGGGGGCCAAAGCAGCATGTAAGACAGAGACTAAACTCCTGATTGGGCCTGGTACGTGATGGGTGGGACTCGAGTGCTGCCCAAGCTAAAGAAGACTGACGGCAAATAGAGCCACTCACTGCTTTTTTTCCGTACTCGCTCTTCGGTACAACCAGAGAGCCGGTCATGTAGCACCCCTGGCCTGCACCTTTAGGTATCCTGAAAGATAAAAGAGAAGGTGATGCAGGCTCATGGAGACAGAGTGTATGGCAGTTCTCCATAAGGGAAGAACTGAAACCTAAACCCCACTCAGATAAATGAAGAAATTATGCAAGACTTCACTGCAGTTGAAAGAAAAAAAAAATATATATATATATATAATAAAAATAAAATAAAAAACAGCAAAGCCACACACTTGTCATCTGATAAAGAGGTGATGTAGAAAGGCTGAGAGGCTCCTGGTGAAAGAGTGAGGGAGTTTGCCTTCTTCTTAGCCAGCAAGGCCATCCGGTGCGTCTCGTAAACATCTAGGCTCAGTGTGTTGGAGAGGCGATGGGACACTATGAAAGGCAAATCTTTCAGTCGCTCCAACTCGCTCTGTTGCTCATGGCGAACTTGCAGCCGGATGGTGTAGTCTCCTTTCTCCAGCTTCAGAGAGTACTAGTGGGTTTTCAAAAAAGATAATTACGCTATTGTCACGTTATGCTATTGTAACGTGCACAGTACACATGGACATCGAATGAAGTGAATTTATATTTATATATACATCTTATCCAAATGAAAATAATGCTCCTAGCAAAGCTACTTTCTATCACACCAGAGTGGACGAGATAAGAAAGTGATTATCACCTGGTGAGGATAAGCGTCGCCAGAGCCCATGAGTCTCTTATTCTGGTCGAAGAGGAGCCAAAGCTGGCTGTCAAACTCTGACTCATACAACAGCTCACTCAGTAATGGACAACTGGGGGTCACCTCCCCAATTTTAGGCTGAAAAACAATTTTTTTAAAAGTGGAATAAATTAATAATTGTACAAACTGATTCGGATTTGTCAATAAAAAGTACCACACGGTCAAAACTAAAAAGATTTACTTTTTTCAAAACTTGCAAACTACGTAATGCACGTATAATAGTGCGAGTTAATACGAGTTAATACGTATAATAGTGCGAGTTAATACGCAGGTGTGCATGGAAGTGCAGCTGCACACCTGGTGGAAGCTGTATGTTAGGACGATCTCATAAAGCTGACGGTTGTTGGGCAGTACATCTCTGGAGCCAAGCGCTTTTGTTTTTGAACTTACTGGCCTATGGAGGGGAAAAAAAGCACAAAGAAAACCAGTTCACAAATGCTCACCAGACTGACATTTGCTGTGTGCCATATAGGATTTTCTTCCCACATATTCAGGGTTGCCAACTATCTTTCTATACAGTCCAAATAAATATTTATTCATTATCCCAATGAAATGAAACATTTACACACCTAAGGGGCTGCACCCAGTTCTTCAGGGTGATCACTGGCGAGACTTCCTCATATCTAATAGGAGAGGAGACCTCAAAACTGGTAATGCCCTCAGACGCATGCTGCAAAAAAAAAATACAAATAAAAATAAGAGGGAAAAACAAAAGGAGCAAAAAGGAAGTTAACACAATTCTCAGAGAAATTGCACAATGCAACTTATAAAAATACGTACACACTGCAGGTAGAGGAGAATAGAGGACATTTTACTTCTAAATATGCAAAATTAAAAAATATGCATTTATTAATAGTTAAAAATAATTATACATACAAATATCCTGTTTACATGCGTAACATGGGTAAAACCTTCTGTTCCCTCGAGTTTGTTTTGTGCATGCTCGAAATTGCTGCCACTTCCTGCTTTCGCTGATGCTAGTATGGATTCTTTAGCATTTTATGCACAGCTTTAAGAGTTTCTCTTAAAAGGAGAAAATCCTGACAATTTCACACATAGAGGGAGCGAATAAATGAAGGATGGAATGAAGATATATTTGTTAAAGAATGCTAAAATAAGTAGATCATATCTTTGGATAATTAAATGTAACACACACACACGCACACACATACACATCTGTAACACCCAAATGTGGTCTAACAAACGTAAACGATTAAAATTTTTTCCACATATTTAATTTTATTTAATCAATTTAATTTGTGCTAATTTAATCAAATATTGCATTATAATCAATAATGCATTATTGCATTATGGATTTAATTTTTTATTTAACCCAGGCAAGCATTTTATTTAAAATAGTTTTGAAAAATGTAAACTGATGTTCACAAATGTTTATAATAATAAACTGCGTTAATAAAAAAAAGTAACAAGCGATTTTGTTTTGCATTTGTTCCCCCGACTGCACCAAAATTAAACCGAACCATGACTTTTGTGGACCGTAAATAAATAAATATTTTATTTATATACAGTGGTACCTTGACCTACGAGTGAATTAATGTACGAGTTTTCTGAGGTACGAGCGGTCACTCGGTCGATTTTTTGCTTTGTTACGCGAGAACAAATTTGAGGTAAGAGATCGAGACACCGCTGCTAGATGGCGAAGCGAAGCCGGAAAGCGAAGAAAATTAAGATAAGCAAAGAAGAAAAAGTAAAAAATTTAAAAGTTTAGGGTTACGTAGTGTACAGTAGTGATAGTAAAAAAACTAGTTTTCCCTCCGTCTCCGTTTATCGCCTCTACTGCCCCCCCCCCCCCCCCCGCAAGCGTTTTCGTTAGCTCAAGTCGTCTCATCTCCAAGGTAAATACACTTCGTAAAACCGTATTATATCTTTACATACTCTTTCTATTATGTTTTTATACAAGATTTGTTATTTAGAAATGTATTTTCCTAATTTAAATCACATAAAACATAATGCTGTCCCCACCTCCAAAGTCATGAACAAAAACAGACAAGTAAAACGCAGGTCCGGCTTTACACTGGATACTCACTATATGAAGGGGACATGGAGATGTTCGGATCCCATGGAAAGAAATGGTATAGTCTACAACGACATCACCAAGACTGGCCCACCAACGGGCGATGCACACCTCTACAGTTCGAGCAGGCTAAGACAGACAGACACAGATTGACGCTGTTAGAGCAATACACACCACTGAATAATCAGAATAAATAAACCACTATCTGTTCAAGCGCAGAAGAAGTGCCTGGTACCAGCACGGGGAACGCCTCGGTGAGAGAGCCCTTCTCCAGCAGTGAGGAAAATTTATAGAACTCATTAGCTCGGTAAGCCCTCTGCTTCACCAGGTGCACAGCATGGAGGACAAACTTGGAGGAGACATCAGAGGAGTGAGACGTTAATGTGATCTCTGATGAAGAAAAGGAGTTAAAAGAAAAAAGTATTAACAGAGGTGCCAACACCGCTGACAAAAATGTTGTCATGATAGGAAACTCCCTCGAGCACCAAATTCTGTGTTTGTGTTTACTCACCTGCCCATGAGGTTCCTTGAGGAACGGTAAGAAAATGGCGTCGTATCTGCCCTGGTCTGAAGTGTACATCTGTGAAAGAGACCTCCTGATTCTGGCTCTCGGCCACCCTGGAAAAGAAAGTGATGATTCGCACAATAGAAAGTAAAAATGGTGACACATGAAACACCAGCAAGTGTTGATGAACTTACTTTGTGGGGATTATAACCGTTATAGGGACTCTGAAGAGAGGACCAGCACAGTGTGCTGATGTATCATAGGCACACACCTGGTCAGACAAACAACAAGCCAAACATGACCAAACCACTTACTCTTAAATGCAATAAAATAAAACATCCTATACACAAGTTCAAATTGATGCTTTATTTATATATTTTTTTTTTTTTTACAATTAATCCAAACAAAGCATCAAGAAATTCTGAGTGAATCGATCATTAAATACAAATACTTTTTTATGGTATGGAATTAAGTGCAAAAAATCAGTACCTCAGTATAATGCAGACCTTCCCGAAGTCCCTGTGGGTCGATGCGCACATTAAAGTGACGGCACTGGTTCATGAGCTCTAAATGGGAGGGGCACTGAACCCACGGCGCGCTGCACGTGAGCGCCAGGTGCAACTGCAGCGAGATTCGTACAGAGTTTTCTGGGAGACAGACACAAGCATCCAGTCACATACACGGAGACTACAGGGTCCTGCGTCATCGGATCACAAATGGACAGTCCATGGCACGGTCATTCACACCGGCATTACAAACGCATCTACTGTGATCAGACTTCGTACCCTGTTTATTACTCGTAAAGGCCATTTACTCATAGTACCATCAGTCGAAAAAAACACAGTATGAAAAAAAAAAAAAACTATTGACGAAACATCATTTATGTACTAATTTCAGGCTTCCTGCACATTTTTCAGTTCAAAATTTCATACTTTTCCAGACCCCAATCTTTCCAAAAGATTTTTAAGAACATATTTAAACGTCTGAATTATCATTTTAAATTCTATAATATAACAGGATGTAACTGTTGCCGGTCTTTGACCAAAGCCGAATTAGGAAAAAAGGTGCAGAATAAGTCTGATTATTATAAATGGTATTCTATTATTTTCTTATTATAATCAATTAATACTACAATTTCCAACCCATTCACACCATGGATTGCAATATCCTTTATTCCATTTCTATTTGATCTCATACAATTAATTTAAAGCTATTACAAATCGAGATAATTACTCTGTTTATTTTTTGCTCGTTTATGTCAAACATTTATTCTGTTATAACAGGATTTGAATAATAATTCTGCCTTTTTTTATTTTATTTTATTTATTTATTTTTTTTTTAACACCATTAAAAACATTAAAACACACAAATATGGTGTTAACCAGACTTTTTTTTTTTAAGCCAAGTATCGCTAAACTTCGCACTTCCCCAAAGCTGAAAAATAAAATCCTTTTTACATCTTTGGTACAATCCAAGAGAGATTCATGCCAATAACAAAGCTGATCGGATGTTGCATGTTGGTCTCATTCGGAACGACAACAAAAAAAATAAGGTTCTAAAGTGCTGCAGGAGCATTTCAATAAGCATTAGAGGTAACATTATAAAAATCAAGACCTGTATAAAATTATGAGACCTGGAACAGCGAATTTAACAACTTTTTAAAGCCTAGCATTGTTCAATTTTAGACTTTTTTTTTTTAAGACCCTGCGAAAACTCTGTATAACATGCGTTTTGCTACAATCTCTGATGTACAGGAGAATCTGATGTTTTCCATGCGTTTTAAACCCAGGTGGGGGCGCTGTACCGCCGGGCAACTGCTGCCTCACAATAGAACAACCAATCACAGCTGTGCAGATCAAATCTAGAGCCAAACTTTTGGGAGCGATGAGACTCTGCTCGTAACTCCACAAAAAACAAAACAAAAAAAAAAACAAAAAAAACAAACAACAACACGCTAACAATGAGGTTTTTGTCATTTGTCACTTTGACGTGTTAAAGAGTCGGAAAGCGCCACATGCAGTACAGGGTGTTTTCAGACATTTTAGTGTGATACTATGTCTTCTTTTTTCCACACTAATCCAGACCTGGAAATCACTCAAACATAAACAAGTTTCTGATGGAATAAAGATTTTATTGCACAGCAGAGGCATAAAAGCCCATGTGAGGACATGATCTCACTAAAAGAATGGGTTTGAATGGAGATTTAGCACCAAGCCTCTTGGCTCTCCATGAATCTTAGAGCAGTTGTAAACCACCCTATAACTTTTCACCTGCTATGAGCGACACAGGTTTCCAGGAAGAAAGCAAATCATTGCCATGCTAAACATTGTGTGCTGACCAGGTCAAATACTGCTGAAGAGCCTAGGAAGATGCGGACTGATCCTCATGTCTCCTGAGTGATCTTATTACCCAGGATATATGTTAATTCCAGATGTGGAAAGGACCAGAAAACATGAGGTGTAAACAAAGCATGGGCTCTAGACCGCAACTTCATTGATTGAAGGTAGAGACGATGTTATGACAGCATGTCAAATGGGGCGATACGAAGGTACTACGAATAAATGAAAATATGAATAGACTACAGAAATCCTACATACTGAGAAACTCGTATACAGAACGACAGGATGCAGTGCGCTCTCATTAAAACCTGAACATGTGAGAATACTGACGCACCAGACTGACACTGAACGAACACCAAGTGCTAATTTCTGATTTCTTGACAAGTCTACCTGAACTCCTAAAACCTAACAAATACTCAGTACAGCAAAATCAATTCCACCAACTAGTATCAGCTTTCTTCTCTAAATGTGTTATTTTATTATTACCAAATCTTTCATCAGCAAATTCTATCTGCTGTACCTACTTGCGTATTCTCTACTCCTGCACTATTGTCTCTTGGTCTGTCAATGGCCTTCATTGATTACCAATCACCAAAGGTTATTTCGACTTGTTCCCGATTTTGCAAACTTTGTTAGATTATAATTAATTGCAATGCATCTTACCAGTGTTTTCTGGAAAGACTGGCTCGATGCCGACTCCATGATCAGAGGGAGTGGAGACGTGGACGGCGTCCCTGAGGTAGATGCCCCGCTGATTCCCTACAGTGACTGTAAATGCCAGGTTACTAGTAGGAGTGGAAGCATGCTGCATGAGGTATTCAAATGCCCTTTCCACCTACAGCAGAAGCATAAATTAATTAATTAATTAATAAACCAAACCCTATGTGCACACACGCACCCACGCGCGCGCACACACACACACACACACACACACACACACACACACACCATTTATTTACCTGAATAATGCCATGACCCTGTGCAAACACTTCGATGTCATCCACTTTCTGGGCGGTGTTTTCCAAAGCACGTCTCACGGCTGCAACTATGGGTCGCATCCCGTTCTGCTTCAGACCTTCACACAGACAATGTATTTTTAACTCGCAACGCAAACTCCTCAGGATATACAGCAATTTACTAATCTCATTATCACTTATCTGCTGCCATTACTGAATTTCCTGTCCTCAATACACACTGGATATAGGCGTCTTAAACACGATTGAACAATTGAACAGAAATGGGGGGGAAAAACGCTTTGGACATCAACAAGTGCTAGCGTTCTACCTGAGAGTAGACATGTGCGATAGCGATGCGCCAGTAATGGAAAAATACCGGTATATATTTAAAAAAGGTACGGTATATTTTTGCTAAATACGTTATTTCATATGCTGCTGTTCCGGGATTCACCTGTAGATGGCAGTGCTTCCTGAATTGCTGTGAAACCAGTAAACAAGTTCTCTTATTGTTTGAGGCTGGTTATGTGTCACTTATGAAATCAATTCTGAGGTATTACATTCTGGTATCGTACCCGAAGGCAAAATTATGGTTTCGAGTCGCCCCTAAATAATATTTCTCTATATTTTGGGATTTTGTCAATAACGCTAATCAGACGTTATTTTGCTGAGTGTGTTATTGAGCTTGTAACCTTAAGGACTACCGTGGACAGCTGACTCAAAGTTTTTGCTATTTTTCATATTCTGCGATTTTGGTCAGTTTACAGCAGTGACCGAGATTAACCTTTTTTCAATGCTTTTAAATAGATTTTTACCTTTTATGGGCCCATTTTTTTTCTAAAAGTGGGCATCATCCTCGAGTCAAACTATTACATTTAATCATTATATTCGAACAATAAGACATTTTTGCAATGCAGAGGAAGGATATTTGAAATGTGGAATAAAAGCCGCCAGTAAGTTGCTGTTAATAAGTGAGTATTGCGATTAAATGATCCAGTTCAATCGCAGCGACTCAATTACTTACTATTGCTTAGAGATGCAAAACAGTTCTGTGGCTTTGTTTGGAATAATTTTTGTTATACTATATGAAATGATGTATTCACATTTTCTGCCCCATAACTATACCTGAGAGAATGAGTGCAATTCCTCCGCATGCGTTGGGAGAAGACATTGAGGTTCCGTTCATTAACTGCGTGCCACGCAAAGTCCAGTTAGGCACCGAGGCGATGGCTCCCCCAGGAGCACTTATGCTAACACCCAGAGCTCCGTCGGCACTCGGACCCCTTGAAGACCACGTGTACTGGTTAGGAGGCAATTTCTCCCTCAGCGAATATTCCGCCACCATCATGTCAGGCGTGACGTAAGCGCCGACGCCTAGAAAGTGGGTTTTTATGTTAAATAAAAACATTAGTTTGCGCAGCACAGAGCTCTGCAGCTTTTGCAGTAAAGCTCCACTTCAACAAAATGGTAACTAAAAACTAACCTATGACACTACTCGTGGTTCCTCCGGGACATCCCACAGTGGAGAGACACGGTCCGTTGTTTCCAGCGCTCGACACATACATCACGTTATGTTTCTGCACCGCCTCGCTGATCACTTCACAAATTCTCCTATAAAAGTAAAAAAAAAAAAAAAAATATTTAAATAAAACAAACTCACAGCAACCAACAAATAAAACATGAAGCCTACTGATATTTTTAAGTGATACTTATAAAACCTCACAATGTGAACTAGAGATCAAACAATTTATCGGTTTTGCTAGAACCAATAGTCGATTGTTGGAATGATAGTCAAAAATGTATACCGATAGTTTTTCCAGGTTGGGTTATAGAGTTACGAGAGCGGCCTCTAGAGGCAAATCACTGACGCCGTGTGCCGTTTGTTAAAGTGTCTTTTTATTACTGTGATTTACTAACTACGGATCACAAAGAAACAACGTTTGTTAGGTCAAGATCACAAGAAAATTAAGTCGTAATAACGAGAAAACAAAGAAGGAAAAAAAATATTATAATGAATGGTCTTGGACTTCTGAATTTTTGTATTATTTTAAGTGTAACCTTCTGTTTCAGTTTGAATGAGTCTTATTAGCCTTAATATTTATTAATATAATTAATATATTCATATTTATTTTATTTAAGCACATTTTAATGACTCAGTACTGTCTTTTTTGTAATAAAGTTCAGTACTATTTTACATGAAATGTTATGTGTGTTTTTTTATCCAGTTATCTATTTAGGAATACAATTTACGGCAAGTACGAAAAAAACCTAGATATTCAGGATTTCTGTTTAAACTATTGATACACATTGGCTCACCCTGAGTTTGGCCAGTGGGTTGCCTCCCCGTAGCTGTAGTTCACAAGGTCACACTTGTAGTTAATGACCTCGATCATCTGTAAAAAATAAAGATGATGAATAAGCTGTATATCAAGAATTCACTTAACTATGACATCAAACTGACCAATGACAAGAATGTGAATAAATATGCGAAATAGAAAAAATTGTACTTTCATTAAAAAAAAAAAAAAATTTTAATGATGAAGAAAGGAGAAAACAAAGATGTCATGTTGGATAAGATTTCCACTACATTAAAATTTGTGAAGCGTCAATGCTCCTACCGCTCGAATGAGACCTGTTCCGGTCTCCATTGTGCTCAGACGGGTATCCCCTATTTTAAGCGCCAAGATTTGGGCACCGGGGGCTACGCCGTTTCTCTCTGGTTCCTCTGGGAAATAACCGGCCGCTATGCTGGCCACGTGAGTCCCGTGAGCACCTGCAAAGCCGAAAACACACAGATAAAAAGAATGATAGAGAGGATTCTAATTAAAGCTGCGATGCGTTTTGTTTTCTTGCTTCATGTGTTCATATGATCAAAATCATGTCAGATCTTCTACTTAATAAGACTGATCAAAAAGCTAAATGCCATGTGCCTAGAACGAACAGATCTTGGCTCGCACAGTTTCATTAAGCTTCATTTTCACTAGTCTCACTAAGAGAGAGAAATCCCTGTATTGACAATATTCTAACCTCCACTCGTGACAATGCAGAGGGTATTTCCTTCATCGTAGATGTTAATGGAGTAGTTGAGCATCTCAGCGTCCCCTAGCGTGGTGTACTCCTGTCTTTCCCTATAGGAGCTGAGCACAGTGCAGGACGCCAGGTCTCCACACTCTGAAGTATCCACCACTGCCCTGCACATGAACATCAATACACAATACAATAAAGCACAACGTTACACATTATGAAAAATAAATCAAATCAGATGCGTTTACAAAAAAACATCACTATTATTTACGAAAAAAAAAAAACAATCCAAAATGTCCTGTTACTTATGGTAGTTACTGTATACATGTAGTAAAACGTACCTCCAGGTAATGCCATCGTGCCATGCCACGCAGTCGTACACAGGCCCAGGGTCGCTGTACTTCTTCTCCAAGGAGCCTAACAACTCACTGTGGCTCTGCAACTCCTCCTTCTGCAATTTCTCGATCTGAGACCCGAAACACACTCCAGGTTAAATAAAGCAGTGTTAAACAGCTGAAGGATGAAATATTAAATAAGCTCCTGGTTGAAACGTGTGACAGTTTGGAAAAAAAGGTATTAGTAATGGAACAATGAAAAAACAACTCTTCTTCCTCAATTCCCCCCCCCCCCCCCACCTCCAAGAACACTTAATATACAGTATACTCTATTTCTATGTATTTATTACATAATATACACTCCGTTTCCATGTGCTACTTCCCACATGCACTATGAAAGGTTTTTGGAAAAAATATTGTAAAGTGAGAATGCTTTATTTATTTTTATCGGTTAAAAAAAATGATCAGAAAATAAATGTATATCATAAGATTTTTGTGTGACCACACTCTGGCTTTTATTGTTACTTTTGCACACTTTGTACACTTACACAAACTCAGGGATTTTGTCCAATCAAAGTCAGGTGTCTGATAACTACTAATTTACTGTCTGGAGAAATCTAGAAATTTTTTTTTTTTTTTTGGGAGAATTGCTGGCAAAAAGTCACACCTCCGACATGGAAACAAGGCTAAGTGACTCAACTGTGCACAAAAATATAGGAACTGGGGTTCGGAAAAAGTCAAATTTCTTGTTTTTTTTTGCCTGGGACATACTAAAACGTTAACATGGTAAACTCTGAATGTGATAAGACAGCGTTTTTAAAAGACCAAACTCAGTAAACGCATTAATAATAAAGCAGACTATGTACAAACATGCAGATGAGTCCAAAATACTCCTACAGAAAACTTAAGGAAAAAGTTTAATGTGGATTAATGTGATAAGACAGGTAGGTTGTAGCACAGTGGTTAAGGCATTGGACTTTGAATCGGAAGGTCATAGGTTCAAATACCAGCACCACCAAGCTACTACATCAGGAGTGGCCAACCCACGGCTTTTTGGCTGGTTTCATGCGGCTCTTACATTCATATCAAAGATTGTGTTTGTTTGTTTTTTAAATGCATGTTCGCGTCGCTTGATTTCAATACGGTATTTTTAAGACTTAAATGATCTTGCCCCTACTGGGAAACTTTGCGATATATTAATCTCACGCACATGCGCGTTTGTGCATATTAAACTCGAGCGAAGCGAACACGCATAAAAAAAAAAAAAACAAACTTCGATATGCAAATTGTTTACTTACATTTTAAATAAAAAATGTGTCAAGCTCGCTCTCAAAATGGCAGGAAAAAATGCACAGCAAAACGAAAATATGAAGATGAACACAGGACGTTTTTTTTAACAGAGTGGGAGAGTTATATTTTTTTGTTGAACGTAATGGCAAGTCATTCTGCCTTATTTTAGGAGTCATTAGCGCATTTTAAATCTTCAAATCTTCAGCGCCACTTCAGCTCACTCCATGCTAACATCAACCAGGAATTTCCAAAAGGGACTAAACTTCGCAAGCACAAGTTGGTCACTTTAAAAAGTCAGGCAGAAAAGCAGATACAGTTTTTCCAAAAATGTACGAAGACCTAACGCTTGCATCGCATTAACTGGCTTGGAACATTACACGGGCTAGAAAGCCATACAACGAAGGGGAGTTTGTTAAAAAAATGCCTCAGTGACGACGTTGAAATCTTGTCTCCTGAAAACGACAAACTAAAACGCATGGTATCAGATGTCCAACTGTCCCGCCACACTGAACACAGAATATCGGACATTAACACGGCTACTGAATCACAGTTGCACTCTGACCTTCGAGCATGTGAGTATTTTAGTGTCGCATTGGATGAGAGTTGTGACATACAAGACGAGCCTCAGTTGGCAATATTTGCACGGTCTGACTCAAACGATTGTGTGATCAAAGAGGAACTTCTTAATGTTGTGCCATTAAAAGACAGAACCCGTGGCATAGATCTGAAAGAAACTATGATGGCTGCATTTGCGAAAGCAAAACTGCCCATACGGAAACTAACTGCAATAGCCACGGATGTAGCGCCAGCCATGATCGAATCTGTGAACGGGCTTGTGCAAAGTTGACCAAAAATTTCCAGAGTTTTGGAATTTCCACTGCATCATCCACAGGGAGCAACTTGTGTCTAAATCATTGAATTTAGACAAGGTCATGAAGCCTTTAAGCAGATGAGGATGCGGCTGAGTTGGAGATGATCGAGAGCCATTATCTTTTTTTTATTATAATATTGTTGTTCCAAAAAGTTTGTGTCTAAAACTAAAACTATTAAGTGCACTTAATAAAATCCTTTCTGATTCCCATTAATATTAGCAATGGCTTATCTGTGACTATGCAGACCGCCTGACCTGTGAAGGGTTGGGATGAGCGAGGTCAAAGTCCTCGGTCCTGCGACTGGCCTCGGCAAGAGCCGCTCTGTGTGCCGGATCCCACGTCTTCTCCTTGCGCTCTTTCTGGTACACATGAATATCAAATTACATTAGAACATAATATTTTAAAAACATACACACTACGGGTGTAACGGTACACGTGTTCATACCGAAATCTTTCTGTACATGGCTTTCGGTTCGTTATACGCGCGTACCAAACGCATCCTTTTTTACTTTTTTTTTTTTTTTTTTTTTACATGCGGAACAGACGGGACCGTCTTAAGTGCCGGGCCGCGAGTTTGTTTGGTCTCCGCTTTGCAATGTTGTGTAGATTATTAAGCATTTGCTTAAAAACAGAAAATCCTGACGACATATCTTGGGAGTGAATGAATAAAGAATGGAAAGAATGACATTTGTAAAAGTATGCTAAAATAAGTAGAACAATCAAGTAGAACATATCTAGAAAAATAAATATTACATGTAAAACACACACACCACATATATACGCACCAGCATTACACAAAAGGTCTAATAAATGTAAACAAATATATTTTTCCTGTTTACTTGATTTTATTTAATCAATTTACCTTGTGGCAATTTAAAAAATGACTAAATTTTAATGAATATAATAAAAGTGCATTGAAATTTGATTTATGCTATTATATATATATATATATATATATATAAAAATAGCATAAAAGCATATATTTAAAGTGTGTGTGTGTGTGTGTGTGTGTGTGTGTGTGTGTGTGTGTATATATATATATTTATTTTAAATATTGTTTAACCAAGCAGGAATTTAATTTAATTTAAAATAGTTTTTAAAATGTAAACTGTTGATCTGCACAAATGTTAATAAGAATAAAATGCGTTTCTTCCCCTTAACTGTACTGAAATTTAACTGGACTGTGACCTAAACCCGAGGTACAAACAGACCTGGGAATTTTGTGTATCGTTACACCACTAATACACGCATTACTATTAGGAGAAATGCTGAAATCCACTGTGTGCATCATTAAATTACCTGTATCCTCTCTTTGAGAGGTTTAGGGAAAAACTCGTAACCGTTCTTCACACCGATGTGATATTTCCCTGACGGGTTCACCCAGGCAGGAGGCATCTGCAAAAACGAAAGAAAGTGAACACATGACCCCTTTTTGTGTGCAGAGAAATACTACAGTGATCCGGTTACAGCTTGGGCAAAATGAGAAGCTTAGTGTCAGGAATCCGAAGAGCGGATATGAAATCGAGTATACGTTAACACCAACATGGACAGACCTTGAGTGTGCGTCCAGAAAGTCCGAGCACTTCTCCATCTTTCGGTTCCACCACTGTGGACATGTTGACATCGCCACTGCCTGTCGTATCGATGATGTCCACAATCTTAGGCTTGCCCTCTGTAGTGGTCTGTATAAGACAGATGGCAGGAAATGACTTAACTGTTTAAAAAAAAAAATAATCCATGTGATTTTATTTTTATTTTTTTTGTATAAAGACTGCAGATAACCAAGTGTTTCAGAACTCTTTTTTTTTTTCCCCAAATAGTGAAAATCTTACCATTAGTGAAAAAAACATTTAACTGGAGATTCCTTCGTTAGCTGCTAGTATCAGGCTGGATGTTATCTGATATCAATCAGTGAATGACACTCTTGTTTTTACTGTATGGTTTACTGTATGTGGGAGGTGGTAGCTTATTGTTCAAGGCGTTGGACTTTGGATCCGAAGGTCATGCCATACTAAGCAAACACACTCCTGGGCCCCTGAGCAAGGCCCTTAACCCAATGTCTGCTCAGGTGAATGAATGCGATAAATGTAAGTCTCTCTGGAAAGGAGCATCCGCCAAATCCCATAAATGTAACTGTAGTAGCGGTATGACTAAACTCTAAATGAATTTATTTATTTCTAAACTTCATTTGTAAAATGAGACGGAAAAAACTAATCACACCTGAGCTTCGATTTGTAAATATTTGACAACTGCACCGTCCTAAACGAGCTTGATCTTTATAAAAGTGTAAGAAAGGCCTTGTCTTGACAGCTGGGGTGAGATCTGGGAACAGATGCATGCTTCTTTTACACAGTGTGATCCAAGGTGTCAGTGTGACTTCAAATGTTTCCCCCCCACTGATTGTTTTTTGGTTATTTTGTACTGTCTTGTGAAACAATTTAAAGAAAAAGTCTAGGTGCTGTGTTTATTCACTGTGTCAAGAAAGAGAAGAGATGCTTTTGTGTAACTTGTGTCACTACTTACTATTTTAACTGGTTAATAAATATTTTATAACGAATGCAAATCTTTTTCAAGCTACACGTTAAATATAAAGTCATCATTCATTCATTTATCTGTCTGCCAACTAGGCTAGAGAGAGAGAGAGAGAGAGAGAGAGAGAGAGAGAGAGAACCCCCACTCTGGCTCCTGGAGTTGAGGTTAGCTACTTAGCATGCTGGTTCCCATCACTACCACAGGATGACACAGCTTGTTGTCCATTATTCAGGCTTTTACACGGGCATGATATTATTAATAAAAAGTCTTCGGCTGTATTGCCGTTACTATTGAGAAGGCCACACGTCGCGGATTTTCCGCAAGGTTAGCGAGTTACACAAAAGCCAATGAATCGAGTTCTCACACTTAGCCATTAGCTGCGGCCTGCACGTCCGCGAAGCCGCGCTCTCGCGTTACCTGCATGCCGGGCGCCCCCGGGTCCACACCGGTGTCCAGTATGGCGATAAGCACTCCCCGTCCATCGTACTCGGGAAACCTGGTCAGAAACGAAGCGGCGCCGGTTTCCTTTTTCGGCAGCAGCCCGTGTAAAGGAAAGGAATCTTCAACAGAACGAGTCGCCATGTCCCGAGCAGAAAACATGAAACGAAAACTATACCAAAGCAGCCTGCGAGGAATAAACCGGGGAGTCGTATGGGGTTGATTTTTAAAGCCTGAAATGGCTCAGTCCAAAATAACTGCCTGCGCCCTACACAAACGCCTTTGTTCAAATATGAAGTGCGCCCTACGTAGAGCCCTAAATTTCTAAATAGTAGTCGATTGACATACAATTGAATTTTATTACAAAAAAAACCTAAGAAAAAAAACTTACAAAAAATAACAAAATTAATTGTTCACTTGCAGTATCATCTTACATCATAGCTATCATTACATCTATATCTACATCTATCCAATATCATTTTACTCACACACACACACACACACACGTGTGTGTGTGTGTGTGTGTGTGTGTGTGTGTGAGTAAAATGATATTAGATAGATGTAGATATCAAATCAAATCTATAGATATAGATATATATGTGTGTGTGTGTGTGTGTGTGTGTGTGTATGTATATATATATATATATATATATATATATATATATATATATATATATATATATATATATATATATATATATATATATATATACATACACACACACACACACAGACACACACACACACACATATATATATATATATATATATATATATATATATATATATATATATATATATATATATATGTGTGTGTGTGTGTGTGTGTGTGTGTGTGTGTGTGTGTGTGTGTGTGTATATATATATATATATATATATATATATATATATATATATATATATATATATATATATATATATATATATAGAGAGAGAGAGAGAGAGAGAGAGAGAGAGAGAGAGAGAGAGTGTACACACCTACTAAGCTACTATCAACGTGTAACAAACTTTAACCGTAACAAATCCAAAGAGCTATGCAAATTTTAAGTTCTATGAATATGCATATATGTAAATAAAAACCCCACCACAAATATTTGTCATCACCAGGTAGGTAACCTGCAGTAAACTAGCATCAAACTTACATTTCATTGCATTTTGTGGTGGCACAAAACCTTAAAAATCCTAAATGCTTAAAATTGTTATATTTTATGTTATATTATATTATAATATAACATAATTATATAATCAATTCCAATTCCCAAATATAATCTAAATTAATTCCCATTTTATCAGACCCTTTTATCAGGTATGAAATATTTACTCTATAAATAGTGTAAAAGTGAGGTTTATTTAGACGCAGCTGGCAAAAACAAAACCATGCTCTGTATGCATATATACATTGCATTTTTTTGGTGGCACAAATCCCTAACAAAATCTGAAATACTTAAAAATCCAAAACGTAAGATTTCCAAAAATCTAGTGGAACATTTTCCTGGGATGGTATTTTATTAGGTTTTTAAGTGCACATGGGGACTAAATATAATATTTTATTACCACATTATCTGTGTAAAGCTGCTTTGAGACAATGTTCATTGTTAAATGCGCTAAATAAATAAAAATAAATTGAATTGAATTGAATTGAAGTGAATTGAATATGGAATGGGATATTTAAAAAGCACATCAAATCTTATAGTTAGATGTCCAAGAGTCTTTACACAGGTGTCCCTTTGAGGATTGTGTTTAATGTACTTTCATAGGCAGTCCTAGTGTATAAATTAGCAATAACCAATCTGTTGTAGTTGTTGCATTCAGGAAGCTCCTCAGGGGTTAAGATGTTAAACTGATTAAAAGGCTCAAGGCCCGTGATCAAGGCGCTTAACCCTCAACTATTCATTGAATAAATGAGATAATTGTAAGTTGCTCTGGATAATAGTGTCTGACAAATGACATGACTTTAAATCCAAAAGTTCAAAATCCAGGGTTGTAAGGCCAAATAAAGAAAACTCTATTAAAAAGTATAAAGCTGAATAATTCCATGGAAGAAAACTGAAATATCAAAGTCTGGGAATGATCTCATACATTTCTAACACCTGTTTTTTTTTTGTTTTTGTTTTTTTTCGTTTTGTTTTTTAACCACAAAGTTTTCTTTTTTAAATTTGTAAACTGATGCTGTAAGTTGATCCTGACAAATTTTTTTAATTATTTTTATGAAATGACAAACAACTTGTAAAATCAGCTTGAACACTAAGAATCACCCATCAGTAATGCGACAACCAAATTCAATTCCCATTTTATCAGACCCTTTCATTAGGTATGAAATATTTACTCCATAAATAGTGTAAAAGAGAGGTTTATTTAGACGCAGCTGGCAAAAACAAACCATGTTCTGCTTTATTTTGTTTAGTCAGTCTGAGTGCCATTTTTTAAATAATTCAACCAACCAGCAGATGGCGGTATAATGTCAGTTACAGATTAGCTGCCTCTTTCTTTAACTCAGATGACATTCTGGGATCTACACACTAATTTACTCTGACAGTGAAGTGGAGACCTTGTATCATGAAGAAGCCTAACTACTAATAAGTCTAATGATGGGTCTGTAAATTCTATACTAGCCTCATTCCCAGAATGTCTTCCTAGTCTCAGTATAAAACATGGTTATACAGTATGTCAAAGATGCAGCAATTACTATCAAATTGCCCTGTTCAAGAAAGTACATCATTTTTTTATTAGATTTGTATGTTTTAGCAAAGTCCGTGTCACAGCATACATTAGTGACTTGCTATATTTTTAGTATATTTTCATCATATTTGTTTATATTCTATTTTATGATGTGTGCTTCTCTGTTTGCTGTTGCAAGAAGAGTAAAAAAAAACAAAAAACATGTGCACAATGCCAGCTCCATGAAGATTGCTTTACATGGGTTAAAGTGGAAGATCTTGAGTGGTCTGCTATAGAGCTCTTACCTCAATTCTTTTGAGCACCTTTCGAATGATTAGGAACACTACCTGCTCTCCAGGCCTCCTCTCCTCACCTACATCAGACTCTGAATTTACTAACACCCTTGAGGCTGAATGAGTACAAATCTTCAAAACCACACTGAAAATCTAGTGGAACATCTTCCCAGAGGAGTGGAGGTAATTATAAGTGTAGATGGAGACTGAAGGTGGAATGAGATGTTCAAAAAGCACCTGAAATCTTATGGTCAGTTGTCCAAGAATCTTTACACAGATGGGATGCTGTCACATACAAAATTCATAGGCGGTCCTAGTGTACACCGATCAGGCTTAAGATTTTGACCACCTGGCTAATATTGTGTTGTCACCTTTATACATACAAGAGCCAACCTTCACTCCCAACGTGCATCCTTGGCCAACCAGGCAATCTCCAAATCCTTACGCTTGCCCATTTTTCCTGCTTTTAACACATCACATTTAAGGTCAAAATGTTCACTTGATGCCAAATATATCCCACCCACTAACAGGTTCCATGATGAAGAGATAATCAGTGTGATTCGCTTCACATAATATTATAATGTCATGATGTCATGCCTAGTCAGTGTGTGTATTTGCAATAACCAATCAGTTAGATTCAGGATGCTCTGTAGGATGTTGTACTCCTGATTGAAAGGACATGATTATGCTGGTTATATTTCAGCACCACCAAACTTTCACTGCTGAGCCCTTGAGCTCATTGTATAAATAAGATAAATGTAACTCTGGATAATTTAATTCAAATCAGTGCAATTCAATTCAATTCAATTCAGTAGCAGTGGTTAAGATGTTGAACCTCTGAACAGAAGGTCATAAGTTTAAATCCCTAATGGTATCAGATAAATGCCATGAAAGCAAATTAAAATGTAATAACCACTGGCAGATGACCAGTGACAGCCTGCGAGGAATAAACCAGGGAGTCTTATGGGGTAGATTTTTTAAAACAACAGCAGCCTGAAATGGCTCAGTCCAAAATAACTGCTTGCCTTTGTTTAAATATGAAGTGAATATGAGCCCTATATTTCTAAATAGTAGTCAATTGACACCCAATTTTTATTTTAAACAAAGCGAATCGTTTTTGTTTCTTTTGTACTTGTTGTTGTTCATTTGCTCTAAAGGTTTTGTTTTATTTTTCCTATGGTGTTTGAGTCATTCAGCTATGACATTTTTGCTTAAAATAGAAAGATCGACATTTTCAGATGCTAATCTCCTGCGGTGTGTTTTTTCTCTGTCTGAATAAATCAAAAGTCAACTCATTCAGTGCTCATTCAGGATAAATGATAATAAAGGATAAACCTTTAATTTATTTGTAAATCTCCTCTCAATGTTTGTCTGGGGGTTGAGAAGAAAGCATTGAGAATACAGTGTACTAGCAGCTTTTTTTTATTAATGAGAATCTATTTTTAGACTCTCATACCCCCTTGGCTGAATGAAAACAGCAGGGTTTTCACACCATTAGTCAGTCAACATCTGTACTTTTGTTTTTAACAGGTGAGGAGTGCCCTCTGGCACACACACTCACACCCCCCTACACACACACACACCCACACCCACACCCATGTACACTAACATGATACCGCAGAGTAATTTCTATCAGTTATAAAGCGGGTTTTGGCAGGGGTGTGGTCCTCAGTGTGGTATAAGGGGACAGTTGAGAGAAAAACCCAAATGCAAATCACACATGAATCATATCTTGGACATGCTGATTTAAATCCCTATAGGCACGGGTTTGACTAAATCCTTCCCATGAAATCATTGAATACTTGTGTATTGTAAAATATGTGTAATGTGCTTAGTAATTCTGGTGCTAATTTGTTGGTTGATTCTGCATTAAAGTTATTTCTGTGTTGGTAAGTTCAAGCATAAACATAAGGGATAACGGCTGAAAGTTCAAGGGCTTCTGTTTTCATTTTCCTGCAGTTCAGAGAGATAGTGATCTACAGTATACAAACCCAGTGTTATGATGGTAGTATTAGCATGAATGTTGAAGGTAGTGTAATGATGAGAGGGTGAGAAACTGGACAGATAAAAAGCTTCACCACATTGCTTACTTTCAGGTAGAGACGAATTCCCAATAGCACCGTATTTATCAGTTACTCCATTTGCTGTAATGTATGAAATCCTGGTGATTTATGATCACATGCGAATCATAAATTATTTTGCATCTACTCACAAAAAATTATTTCAAAAATATTCCTTCTTTAGCCTTTTGTTGTTGATATAATATTCTACTCCTTTATTGAATGTTATGTTTTACTTTTAATCTAGCAATCCTCAAACCCCCCCCCCCCCCGTAACCTGTACACACCACCAAGACGCAAGTACTAGAAGAGTTTTAAGCTTGCAAATGTTCAGCAGATACACACTTTCTGTAGTAAGAAGTAAAAAAAATGGTCCTGTACAGTAACACGCCCATGTTGGTCTACCACAGGGGTGGATCCACTCCCGCTTTGACTAAAATATCAACATGGACCAACAGCCCTCATAGTCATGATTCATTCTCCTCAGCATCTACTTTAAAAGCCTTCCTCTGAATTTGCAGGTGGCTTCCTTTGAGGGTGTGTTTAATGACAGTACAGTCACCCAGACCAAGAATCTGTAGCATATGAACATGATTAAGTTTCCTATATATCAGGCATTTTTTTTTTTTATTCTAAAGACAGTTATCTCCTCACAGTTGGAGCACAGTCATGTTGACTGCCAATTCTGCAACAGTAAATTAGCTTTGGCGCTATTTAAAAAAAAAGTCAAGTGTTAATCCTTGCTGCTGTGGATAATAGCCGCAAATAGGTCAACTGTCAACACTACCAGCTGCACTGAAATGACCCGGTTTTAGAAACTCTAATATAAACTACTGCTAATCTGGCTATGAAACTCAAGACAATTGACAGAAAGGCACCTTTTTTTCATAATTCTTTGTGACAGTTTTGCAGGAAATGTTGAAATAGTTGTTTTTCATGACATGAACCAAAAGTCCATCAGATGAGAAGCACTTCCAGGACACTCCACAAAGCTGGTCTTTGGAACAGAAAGCCAGAAGGCATGTAAAAGACTTGTGAAAAAAGACTTCCGCAGTCCGGTGAGCCACCGAACTCAAATATTTAACATTTTGGCATTATACTTGGCAGAAAAAACCCATAGAACAGCATTCACACAGTGAAGCATGGTGGTGCTAGCGTCATGCCAAGGGGAAGCTGTTCATCAGCAGGGACTAAAACAATCATTAGGCTTGAGTGCAAGATGTACTTTGCCAAAGAATCCTTAAATAAAACCTGTTCAAGTGTGCAAGAGACTCAAGACTACGGCAGAGATTCGGCTTCCAACATATTGACTGATATGACTAATATGAAAATCTGATCTATATGATTTTTATATTAGTCATGTCAGTCAATACTCAAGTTTGTTTATTTTTATTTTTAATATTTCCACATTTTGTAGTGTTGGAATTAAGCAAGGAATGAAAATTGACTTTGTAGACATTTTCACAATTTGGCTACTTTGTTGTAGCCTTTGGGCAGGAAACTATGGGGGACCTCAAGATTTCTAGACATTTTACCTAAAACTCCTTCTTATCAGATAGTAATCTTTAATGGGTCTCTCGGAGGGACAAATTTAGAAACCCTTTGTCTACTAGATGGAGTGTAAGCAAGCATATGAACTTAATAAATTGTTGAATTAACTATAAATCATGCAGCCCATACAAGCACAGGTCAGAATACTAGCATCCTATAGAGTACATGTAACAATGGTTTGATGAATCCTTTAAGAAATCTTTTTTAAATAAACCTTTTCATTAAATATGTGAATTATTAGTAATTTGTTCATTAAGGTACAACCCCAATTTCAAAAAAGTTGGGACAAAGTATATAAAATAAGAATAATATGTAAAAAAAAAAAAAAAAAAAAAAAAAGAATGCAATGATTTGCAAATCTCATAAACCCATATTTTATTCACAGTAGAACATAGAAAACATAACAAATGATTGAACTGAGAATAAATGCAATTTTAGGGAAAAAATAAGGTAATTTGTTGGCTGTAACGGGTCTCAAAAAAGTTAGGACAGGGTCATATTTACCACTGTGTAGCATCTCGTATTCTATCTGTATACATCTGGGAACTGAGGAGACCAGCTGCTAATGTTTTGGTAAAGGAATGTTGTCCCATATGTGTCTGATACAGGATTCTAACTGCTCAACAGTTCTGGGTGTCCTTTGTTGTATTTTTCATTTCATGATGCATCAAATATTTTGAAATGGTGAAAGATCTAGACTGCAGACAGACCAGTTCAGCACCTGGACTTCTTCTACTACAAAGTCATGCTATCGTTAATGTGATATTGTGCAACTCCTTCCCTGAATAAGTATTTTGTAGCTGTAAAACCTGTTTAAACTGTTCAGCATCGATGGAGCCTTTCCAAATGTGCAAGGTACCCATTACACAGGGATCAATGCCCTCCCATACCTTCAGGGATGTGGCTTTTTGAGTGCTGATAACAAGCCAGACAGTCTTTAGTCCTTAGTGCTGAAGGTAAGGACCATGTTGGACAAAGGGTCAGCCGTAGAGGACCAGCCCATCAGAGGATTCTCCCATCGCTCGCGAGTATCAAAATCCATCTTCCACTTCTTGGTGTTCTGGACACCTGACTGCATGGCATTGCGAGTGGGCACAAAAATGCGCACTTTCCGAGTCTTGATGTGCTCCTCTGGAACACCGGTTATCGACGTGATGTCCAGTTTCTCTTTAGTACAGAGGATGTGGTGTCCATGGTTTGCAAAAAGAAATTAAAATGTTGATCCATCTGAACAAAGTACAGTTTTCCAATTTGCCTCAGTACATTTTTAAAGAGTTTTGGCCCAGATTTAACCTAGATTTGTAAATGAACTGTGTTCACAAACAATGATTTCTGGATGTGATTGCAGCCCATGCAGTGGTTTTCATTACAGAATCATGACTGTTTTAAATGTAGTTGTAACACAGGTCAGAATTGAGCTGATGAGAAGAAAAACATATAATTTGCAATAATTATATTTTCACCTAAAACACTAACAAAAGTAATATAATGTTTTGAATAAGTTAAAATAAATAGTTAAAAAATAAATAAATAAATAAATAAATAAATAAATAAAAACCGCTATTATTATGACGGGCGCTGTCCATGACGTCACGGAGAGCACGCGCTTCGCAGATCGCGAGGGTTTTCAAAGAGGATTAAAAGGCAAATAAAACAATAATCCTTGTTTAATATGCATAAATAATGATGCATAATTTTATAACTCTTGCATAAAACTTATTTGGGTTATTTTAGTTCGATGATTGATGATTGGTGGATTGGTGGATCCAGTTTTTTTTTTAATTACTACAGGATGCTTTATTAGATTTTTCATCAAATGTACATTTTACAATAGAAACACAGAGATCAGGGGCCGATCCAAACAATCTGACCGATCGTCTATTTGGCGGATCTCCGAGTCCTTTTGTCCCAGGAGAAGTTCGCGCCGTATGACTTGACTCTCGGTTTGGGGGTTTTCTTCTCTGTTATATCATAACTCCATCCGTTCTTCTCGGCGAAAGCAATAGCTTCCTCCTTAGTGCTGAAGGTAAGGACCATGTTGGACAAAGGGTCAGCCGTAGAGGACCAGCCCATCAGAGGATTCTCCCATCGCTCGCGAGTATCAAAATCCATCTTCCACTTCTTGGTGTTCTGGACACCTGACTGCATGGCATTGCGAGTGGGCACAAAAATGCGCACTTTCCGAGTCTTGATGTGCTCCTCTGGAACACCGGTTATCGACGTGATGTCCAGTTTCTCATCCACTGTGATGAGCTGCGACTCTTGGCCTTGTTTCTGCGCCAGACATCCTGATGTGCTAACTGACCTTAATGGTGTTTTTGCAATTGAATGGCGAAAACAAATTCGGCCCAAGCCAGACAAGAGTGACATTGAGGACGCCATGTTGACGGCTCGGGAAACAACTCAGAACAACTCAGATCAATTAGACACTCCAAACCCTAAAACCTTAGGTTACATCCATGCAAAGGGACTTGCATAGACTTAAGAGGGGAGGGTGTAACACAGGTCAGAATTGAGCTGATGAGAAGAAAAACATATAATTTGCAATAATTATATTTTCACCTTATTATGACGGGCGCTGTCCATGACGTCACAGAGAGCACGCGCTTCGCAGATCGCGAGGGTTTTCAAAGAGGATTAAAAGGCAAATAAAACAATAATCCTTGTTTAATATGCATAAATAATGATGCATAATTTTATAACTCTTGCATAAAACTTATTTGGGTTATTTTAGTTCGATGATTGATGATAGCTGATTGTGGATTGTGGATCCAGTAGCACCCGGTGTGATTGATTAATTGTGTTGAAACCCCCCGGATTCGGTGAGTTTCAAAATAATGTTTAGTTCTCTGAAATGTAGTGATTAAGTTTATTCATGTTTAAAAGTGTTTTTGTGAGTTTATATTCATTTATGGTTGGCATACAACAATTTGTCTGTTTGGAATGTGTGATGTAGTGTGGCTGTGTGCATTGCATTTCTGAAGAGCTTCAATGCCTTTCAATGGATTATCATTTGTGTAAATGATTGTTCATATGTGTTGAGTTAAAATGGTGTTTTTCACCTAGTTTAGTTGATGTATTTGTGACATGTTGAGTTTGAAAGACATTAATTGTCTACGATGTTCATGGCGCTGTTCGTATGAACAGGTCAGGGTTTTTTTTGAGAGCTAGAAAAGCTGTGTTCCTGAGATGGCGAGCCTCCCAGTTTGAGAGCCCTAAAAAGAGAGACGAAAGAGAAGAGAAGTCTTGATTCATCAAGTGATCCGTGCCTTATCTGCTCTAACAAGTGGAATTCATCCAGCTGTGTCGATATTTTCCACTAATTACTTCATTGCACAGAACTGAATGTTGCACCATTGAACACTTGCACCTCAAGCAATTGCACCCATCATTCCAAGACTTTTACATTTATTTTGATTATTTTTATTTTATTTTGATTTTGACTATTTTCTCTAAACACATATACATTTGTTCCATAGGCTGAGACCTATTCACTTAAGTTACCTTCTGACCAGTTTTGAATTATTTTTCATGTATATATTTATTTTCCTTGATGTAATGTTTTTGAGTATCTGAAATTGTACATTTCTTTGTGGGTTAAGGAATTGAATAACTTTATAGGAAACAAAGCTCCAAAATTAGAATTTATAAAGCACGTTGAATTAAATTAAATACAAATTAATAATAAATATAAATTAAGTATAATACAAATAGAAACAAAAGATAATATAATTAGATAAAACAACTACAGAGGAGCTCAACGAATTTAAAGTTTCTCTAAAAGAAAGAAGGGGAAAACTATTTATTTGCATTATATTGTTTTATTGTGTCATTACCATTTTATTTCATTGTTTTATGTTTCGCATGTATGTCCATTTAAACCGTTTCCCTTATAAGTAAACAAGACCATCTTGGTAAAAGTCATTTTCCTGGTCTGTCTGATTATTGAGGTGCATTCACTATTCCTTGCCCTCCCTAGCGAACCTAGTGATCTGGTCCATAACCGTGTATCCTACATATTGATACCATTACCGGTTACATAGTGCTGTCTCAGGGCCCAAAGATCATGAAAATCCAATATTGATTTTCGCCCTTGTCAAGTTTTTTCCAGATTCTTTAAAACCTTTTGATAATATTATGTATTGTAAATAAAGCGATATTCGACTGTTTTGCAATTTTATGTTTAGAAACAAAATTCTGAAATTGTTCCAAAATTTGTAGACACAGTCTCAAACAGATTGTTGAAGCTCTGCCCATCTTTACTTCTGAGAGACTTTGCCTCTCAGATACACTATTTATACCCAATCATCTTACTGATATGTTGTCGATTTACCTCATTAATTGCAAAATCATTCACCAACTGTTTAACCTTAATAACACTTACTTTTACCAAACTTTTGTTGCCAGGTCACAACTGTTTTGAAACGTGTTGCAGCCATCAAAAGACCTTTTTTTCTCTCCTTAAAATGGTATTTATTTTCAGTTTAAACATTTGATATGTTTTCTATGATCTATTGTGAATTAAATATACGTTTATGACATTTGCAAATCATTGCATTCTGGTTTTATTTACATTGAACCCAGTGTCCCAACTTTTTTTTTTTTGGAATTGGGGTTATAAATGCTGTATATATGTATGTGGTGCTAAAAAGACGCAAAAAGTGTTTTGTTTGGAATCCTACCTGATCATTCTTACCACCTCCAGCAACACCAAAGCCATTAAGTCTATGTCACTGTGTCATATGCTTGATATTTTAGCAATTTCCAAATCATTATACCCCTAGCGTTAATATGTATGTTTTAAACTTAAATAATAAAAAAAAATTAACTAAGAATAATAAAATAAATAATAATCATCCCTTGTTCCGAACAAGAAGTGTGGTGGGACACATCGCCAAAACATCAGAATCAGAATCAGAATTAGGTTTATTGCCCAAGTGTGTTGACACACACAAGGAATTTGGTTCCAGCTGTTTGTGATTCTCAAAGTGCAGACAAAAATAAAAACTATAGCAGACTATACCAGACAAAACAGACAAGACAAGACAAAAACAGACTATACAAGACAATACAGACAATGTGAGACAGTATAGACAGTGTGAGTATTAAATAGGGATACAGGTTATATGACAGATCAGTAATGTACATAAAGTGTGAGAGTGCATGGTAGTGCAGGCGACAGTATTGTGCATCAGGTATGATAAAGAGTTTAATATAAAACTTTGTATAATATACAGCAGCCATAGTGTGTGTGTGTAACAGATACAGATAATGTGATGACTGACAGTTCTGAAAATGCAGTACTTATAGATATGAAGCAGCGAATATAATTATGGTCAGTTATTAATGATGCATTATTTACTAGAATGCAGCATGAGACAAATTTGTATTTGGTGTGAATGAATGTGTGTGTGTGTGTGTGTGTGTGTGTGTGTGTGTGTGTGTGTGTGTGTGTGTGTGTGTGTCAGAGGCTCAGTTCCAATCTATAACACTGACTTAAACCTATAATAAAAAAAAGATGAATGAAATGAAATGATAAATGAATGAACACTGTGATACATTCTAACCCTCAGTTCCCTGCTTTGGGAGTTTATAACCGCTTTGTATGAATAGACCCGCCCACATCGTGACGTCACTCACCTCCATCCAAGCAGAATGGGAGGTTGCTATGGTCAGTCCCGCCTCCTAGTGGAGGGCGGTTCCTGGCTGAGCAGCAACTCAGGACAGTGGAGCTGGTGGTGCTCTGCGCGGCTGCTGGAGATCCCGGGTCCGTGAAGGAACGTCTCCAAAGGTGATCAGCAGGAGAAAAAGCGCGAGCATGGCGGTCGAGGAGGAAGGACTTAAAGTGTTTCAGAGTGTCAAAATAAAAATAGGTAAGAGGGACCTTTTTTTTTTAATTATTAAATGTTTGTTATCTAAACGGGTTTGGGTCAAGAAGGCTCGCTCGAGCGCACCACTTTTAATGCAAAACACACGCGGCGGATGTCCAGTGTCGCTCTGTGTGTGTGTGTGTGTGTGTGTGTGTGTGTGTGTGTGTGTGTGTCTATTTGTGTGTGCGTAGCGTGCAACATTATAACTAGTATAAAAAGCATCGCTTTTCGCTTTCAAACGTTTCTTCTTTGCAGCACACCGCGATCTCATATACAGTACAGCCCGTGTCTGTGTGTCTGTGTGTCTGTGTGTGTGTGTGCGCGCGCGCGTGCACTGGTTTATATGCAACAAGACGTCCAGATGGCACGCTCGAGCTCACGCGCTCTGTGTTTATTTCAAAATGCATTGGGAGAAAAAGGAAAACGAAATGTTTCGGTACCTGCACCGCTTCACCGACGCTTCTCCAATGCACCATTCTACTTCCAACAATGGAAACCTGAATTAAACATGAATTTTTGCTTCGTTTCGCTTGCAACACTCAGCCCGCATATATCTTATTGTCACCACAATGCATTTGCGCGTGCATGCCTTTTCCCCCCTGAATACCTCGACTGTGCCCCCAAAGCGAATCGTTGCATATATATATATATATATATATATATATATATATATATATATATATATATATATATATATATATATATATATATATATATATATAGTGTCATTACTGTTATGTAATGCAGTATGCTTACTAAATGTATGTATGCATATATATATATATATATATATATATATATATATATATATATATATATATATATATATATATAGTGTCTGTGTACTGTATACAACCTCTGCACCGAGCTCATGCAAGGCACTGAGCACTAACCACCAACAAGATTGGATGTACGCCTTTTTTTTTCTTCACCACAGCAGCACACACTAGTAATCCAAGTGCTTGTTCTTTGTTTATAAAATCAGCATCAACATGAACGACTGAAATCTTTTTCGATGCAACACCCAAATGCATTTTGTGCATATATTTATTTACACTAACTTTTTTTTTTTTTTGTGATGTCATGAACAGCCCTGTGATTGATCGGAACATGTCATGCCTCTGATAATTAAATAAACAGCAGAATAACACACTATCATGAATGTACTGATGTGCGTGGGTAATAAGGCCCAAGTTTGGTAGATTGGAACTGTTTTGCAAAATTGGTGGTTGTGTAAAACGCGTTCGCGTTGCAGGAAGTGGCTATCGTCTATAAGTAAAATGCAGTTTGTGAGGGTTTTGGGTTATTGCATATGTGTGAGGCACACCCTTTGCAAGGGAAACCTTACTTAGTTCACTTGGTGTGTGTGTTTTAATACTATCAGTCACCTGCAAAGTGCCTGTCAGGGTTTCTGTTCACAGTTTGCATGAACAGTTTGCATGTTATTAGTCATTTTGCCTTATTGTCCATGTCACAAAAACGTAAAGCATAAATTTATGTTAAAAACGACCTTGTGTAAGCTAATGTGCAAGACAGTTATACCATTGTAAAAACAAATACACTGACTAAACTGACATTTAGGTGAGAAAAAAAACCCTAAACAACCTCTAAAAAAACCTAAAAAACAACCCGCCATAGTCACCCGGTGGGGAAACCCCCCCCCCCCCCACTTCTTCCAGACTGTGACAACCACAGGGACCAGAGTTCTGCATTTGAGTCAGATCAATTCATCAATTCAAGTAAGTGTTGATATTCATTTTATCTATGATATTTAAGTTTAACTAACAAATACCAAAATGTGTTTATACAATATCTAGCCAGCCAGTAAAGCACATATTCTAAGTGTAAGCTGGCACTATTTCATTGACAATTTATAAGGATGCCTATCTCAAGCTGGGATGTTCTTTCTTCTTCTTTCTGCTGGCCAGTTTTCTGTTATCATACAGATTTACATTACTATTTTTTAATCTTTTTAAAAGACGTCTCTTATGATCATCAAGCCTGTGTTTATTTGATCACAATGCAGAACAAAACAGTAATATTGTGAACTATTATTATTACAGTGGTTTTCTATTTGAACCTACTTTAAAATATAATGAATTTCTGTGATGCAAACCTGAATTTTCATCATCCATAATGCCATTCTTCAGTGAGACACGGTCCTTCTAAATCTAATTTATAGATATATATATATATTTAATATATATAACCTGATTTCTCATCACTTTTGGAAACCGTTGTGCTGCTTGATATTTCTTTAGAACATTTTTCAGGATTCTTCTATTAATAAAAAGTTACATTTTGAATTGTAATAATATTTCAAAATAATTATTGCAGTGCATTTTTTCAAATTAATGCAGGCTTGAATGAGAAGCATACAAGTTTTTAAAAATGTTAATGTGTCCCAACTTTGGACCGGTATTGTTTATACTAGGTTATGGTTAGTTTTAGCAAGCCTGCTCATCGAGGAGTATTCATCCATCCAGCCTATTTCTATTCATTTGCATCAATTGTAAAATTTGTCTACCATTCCAAAATGATTTATATATCTGTGCATTGCATATGTGTTTTTACAAGATTTCTAATCTCATTCTACAGAACAATGCCACACACGCCATCTCATTTGTGGATACATTTCACATCAGCCAATGTGGAAGAAAAGATGCAGCAGCATATAGCCAAGTGCCCAAAGTTTTCCCAGGGCTCAAAACAAGCAACCGCAGGCAGAATCCTTCTGGTCATTTCCTAGTCATTCTGAAATCAGGATTTTTGAAATCAGTGGATGAACGTAGCCGGAGAAATGATGATGAATGTTTTGCTCGAGCAGTGTTTGCTGGATGGTCCCACAGAGTGCAAGCAAAGGTCAAGCAAACCAATGACAACGCAGACTACATTTTAGTCGTTTTTGATGGCTGGTCAAATATCCAGGGACAAGGAGTTATCAACTAATTCATCACCACACCAAAACCAGTATTCTATAAGAGCACAGACACACAGACCACTACATTGCTGATGAACCGAAAGCAGTCATCTGTGACCTTGGACCTGAGAATGTTTTTGCACTCGCAACTGACAAATCTGCAAATATATAAGTTGCTTAGGCACACATAGAGGAGACCTATCCTCATATAAACATAATTGGCTGTGCTGCTCATATGCTCTTAATCTTCTCCTTAAGGACATCATGGCACTGAATGCAATGAACACACTGTACAAGACAGCAAAGCAAGTAGTAGGCACCACGGAGGGCAAACACGTAGCATCAGCAATCATCCTCTCTGAGCAGAAAGACAAAAACAAGAAGACCATGCTGAAGCTGCTCAGCATCACTCGAAGGGGTGGGGTTGTCATCGTGTATGCGATAGGGGAAGGAGTCTTCGCAAGAGATGGCAACATCCCAGACTGCAGCCATTAAAAGACTTCTAGGGAATCCTGTTGGATGATGTGTTCTGGGAAAGAGTGACTATCAGCCTAAAAATCCTCAGACCAATAGCTATTAGCAACAGCTATTGCCAAGATAGAAGGTGAAAAAACCATGTTTCAGATGTCAAATGCCTGTTTGCCGACCTCAAAAAAGAAATACAAACTGTCCCGCCCACTTCCCTGTTGCTGCAAGCGTCGGAAAACTGCGGTGGTCCAATTGATAGAGAAGCGGCAAGAGTTCTGCATAAAGCCAATACACACAGCAGCATACATGCTAGACCCAAAGTTTGAGAAAAGCATACTCTCTGTTGAGAAGATCATCAGCATCATTACTGCCATATCTCACCATCTTGATGAAGGCACAAAGCTGCATCAACCTGGTGGAAAGGACTTTGTGGAACTGAGGCAACTATATCCTCTGTCATCCTTCAAAGCCTACCAACAGCCGCCTCTGAGCACAACTGGTCACTGTTTGGGAACACACACACAAAGGTGCACAACAGGCTCACAAATGTAAGAGTTGAAAAATTGGTGGCCGCCCAGGCAAACCTACGGCACTTTGAGCCTTTGACCTGGAGCCTCGGCTGAGCCCAGGCTGGACGGGGACACCGAAGATGAAGACAAGTCAGATGTCGAGGAAGCGGATATGGAGGATGTTGATGAGGTCCGGAAAGAAGCCATTGAGACCTGAAAGGATTAAGAGGAAAAATGCAGAAAACAGATGCGTAAGAAGCTTGTGAGAAAATGCTTTGGTTTTATGTTTCTCAATGAAAGAATTAAAGTTCTACTTACAATTAAATCAAATGTCAAAAATGTCATCATTTATGACCAAACACAATGTTTATATTTATGTTTTTATATGATACAGTTTATATAAATTTCCCCCACATTTTTATTTAATTCCCATAAATTCCTAGTAAGTTTCCAACTTGGAATAGTTCAAAAATTCCACAGATGACGTTCCTATAGAAAGTTTCCTCCAAAAAGTTTCCAGAAATTTTCCTCCCCTTTGCAGCCCTAATGATTATATTCCAAAGTCTACCATTAGTCAAGTCTAGTCAAGTTTATTTCTATAGCGCTTTTCACAATGGACATTGTCTCAAAGCAGCTTTACAGAATTTAAGAGTTAAGGTGAACGTGATGGTGACTATGGCAAGTAAAAACTCCCTTAGATGTTATGAGGAAGAAACCTTGAGAGGAACCAGACTCAAAACGGGAACCCACCCTTATTTGAGTGATATCAAGAGTGTGATTATAAATCTTTAGGCAATACAGAACACTGGAGAGTGAGAACTAACATGAGCACTGGAATGTAAGAATATGAGTGATGTCCTTCTACAGTCTTATACAGTCATTTGTGTTTAAAAAACTAGGAGCTACTGAGCAACTCATAAAATAGCTTGACATTTGCGATCATCAAAGATCCAACACCCCATCCATCCCATTACTATGTGCTGTTCATGTGCAGAATTCACTGATTCACTGATATCACTGAATGCCATTATCAGGAAGAGGACGGTGTCTGATTGTTTTGCTACGTATACAGAGTTCTCAGCCCGACATCCTCAGAGAACATTTGTCTGAAGGAAGCTTGGGGTCGGGAGCTCCTGTTAGGGGTGAAGAGAGGAAACAGGAAAGCGCTCCAGATCACTTCCTGATAGGCCGAAGGAACTACAAAGCGTCTCGCAGCCCCTTGTTTGCAGTGTTCCCGTGTTTGACTTTGACTAACATGAACCAGATGGAACAAGTGATTGACTTTGTAATGCCATTTCCTGTGTTTTGTGGTTGTTGTTTTTTTGAGTCAGTCCTCAAAACTTTAGCTTAATGTCTTTTGTCGAAAAACAGAGTGAAACTGAGCTATGAGATGTGTGGGTGTGAAAAAGCAAGTTCTAATAGATGGAGCAGTTTCGTGTAAGAGACTTCAGGCGGAGAGACAGCAGGGAGTCAGGCACAGTGCTTAGTCAGGGGTTGAATTGCAGAACGTGAGAATCAACTCCCCTGTTCCTACTTTAGGGGGAGAAACAAGGCAAGAAGAGGAAGTGTTCCCAGTTTCCACATGGTCCTCCTGGATACTGGCCAGCAGAGTTTGTCCAAAAGCCTTGAGAGCTTGTTAAATCAATGAGAAAGAGGCGAGGAGAGCTGCTTCACACGTGACTTCTAATACCGATGTCATCTTCACTTAGGCGTAAATAAAGGTTCCTCAGTCTTTTCCCAAAAAAGACAAAATGAAGTTCATTGCGAGTTGTTTTCATAATCCTACAGAGCCCATTATACAAGAGCCCTACAGTCTCTCTGACCTAGCAGAGCTCTATATCATATCATTAGTTAGCTTAGTTTCAAAAAATGCCTGAATTTGAGATGAGGAAATTGAAATAGGTGAACGTTAGAAAAAAAAGTTGAAACTGAAGGATATATTTATACAGTATCTCACAAAAGTGAGTACACCCCTCACATTTCAGCAACCATTTTAGTGGATATTCTCAAGGGACAATACTATAGAAATATTTTAGAGTAGTCAACGTGCAGCTGTATATGAGTACAGATTTACTGTCATCTGAAAATAACTCAACATACACCCTACCCAACAAAAGTGAGTACACCCTAAGTGATAACATCTGTAATGCAAGCCACATGTCCTATTCATCATGTTCATGTTTTTGTCTGCTTGACAGGACCATACAAATTTGGGTAAATAATACAAGATTAAATACAATTTAATCTTGTATTAGAGCAGTTAAAATTTGGTGCTTTGAGTACGATTCTCTCATACTGACCACTGGATGTTTAACATGGAACCTCATGGTAAAGAGTCTCTGAGGATTTAAATTGATTTAGAATTGTTGCTCTCCACAAAGATGACCAGGCTATCAGAAGATCAGTAACAACCTGAAACTGAGTTACAGTACGGTCGCCAGGGTCATACAGAGGTTTTCCAAGACGGGTTCCAGACCTCGCAAGGGTCGATCAAAGAAGTCCTTGTGATGTGCGTCAGGTGCAAAAAAAAACAGACGCATGACTGCTGCAGCATTGCTTTAGGTTGCAAAAGCGGAAGGTTCGCTAGTCAGTGCTCTGTCGTCCCAGAAGGAGCCTCTTCTGAAGAGAAAGGAATGGCCAAGTATGTCTCCAGACATCCAGCAGCTCCGTGGTGTCATTATGGAGATCCCAGCAACAACCTGTGCAGCTCTGGTGAAATCCATGCCCAGGAGGATTAAGGCAGTGCTGAATAACAATGGTGTTTACACGAAATATTGACACTTTGGACACAGTTTTGACACGTTCACTTAGGGTGTACTCACGTTTGTTGCCAGCTATTTACACAATAGTGGCTGTATTTTGAGTTATTTTCAGAGGACAGTAAATCTATGCTGCTCTAACACTGAGACAACTGGGCTTTGTGGACCGCTGGCTAAAGTAAGGCATCTCACAAGGCAGCGTATTGCACAAAAATGAAATTGCCATGAAATAAATATATTTGTACAATATTTTTGTATCGCTATTGTCATCGAAAGATAAAAAAAAATCTCAAGTCGAACCATCAGAATATATATATATATATAGAGAGAGAGAGAGAGAGAGAGAGAGAGAGAGAGAGAGAGAGAGAGAGCGTGATCAGGCATAACTGTATGACAGGTGAATAACACTGATTATCTCTTCATCATGGCACCTGTTAGTTTGTGGGATATATTAGGCCGTAAGTGAACATTTTGTCCTCAAAGTTGAAGGAAAAATGGGCGAGCATAATAATTTAAGCGAGTTTGATGAGGGCCAAACTGTGATGTCTAGACGACTGGGTCGGAGCATCTCCAAAACTACAGCTCTTGTGGGATGTTCTCAGTCTGCAGTGGTCAGAATCTATCAAACGTGCTCGAAGGAAGGAACAGTGGTGAACCGGCGACAGGGTCATGTGGGGAGTGAAGGCTGGACCATGTGGTCCGATCCAACAGACGAGCTCCTGAAGTAATTTCTGTTTCTATTTTGGGCACACGAGTGTTTGGGTTTTTTTGCTTTTTTGGGGTTTCTATATATTCTTTTGCTTGATATATTTGTATATACTATTAATCTTTAGGATGTATTATATTTTATCAATATTTATTTATATATATATATATATATATATATATATATATATATATATATATATATATATATATATATATATAAATAAATCAATATCAAAAGAGAAATCCTTAACAGATCCAAAACTTTTCTTCGTAACTCTGACAGTATGTTTAGAAAAACACTCCTGTTCTGTACTTCACCGATTTATCGTTGTTAAGTTCGTCTTTTAATGTACTTTACCAGTTTTCATTAAAAAAAAAAACCCTTAGTGTTATACATGAATATTTTAATAGAAGACCATTTTTAAGCCTGATAGACTTTTATTGACAGGGCCAAGTAAGGCTGACCCTTGACCCCAGTCAGATTGGGGTCCTTCCCTGTGTGTATATGACCCTGACCAGGATATTACAGATAAAACAACATGATTAAATATGAAGGCTTAAGTCATAGTGAACGAGAGCTGAGTGTGGGTGTGAAAGACGAGTTTTAATAGACAGCAGGGAGTCAGGCACAGTGCCTAGTCAGGGGTTGAACTGCAGAACATGAGAATAAACTCCCCTGTTTGTACTTCAGGGGGGATAGACAAGGCAAGAAGAGGAAGTGTTCACAGTTTCCACATGATCTTCCTGGATACTTTCCAGCAGAGTTTGTCCAAAAGTCTTGAGGGCTTGTTGAATTACCGGGAAGAGCTGCTTTCACACGTGACCGCTAATGTCATCTTCACTCAGGCAAAAAAAACAAAGGTTCCGTAAAGGGTTTTCCTTGTAGAACGTATGCTCATTACATCGATTGCGCAATGAACAGTGACATTTTCAGACCAAGAAATTAGAAATTACTGAGCGAAAAAGTCTGAAATGACTGTACAGCATTGTGTCGTCGAAACAAAAGTGGGTGAGATTTTACCTGCAGCTTGCAGTCAGATAAGCGAAAGTGTACATGGCAGAGTGACAGAATTCTGTGCTTTGGACGAGCTATTTGTGTCCTCGAGCTGAAATGGAAATGTCTTTTTTTGGAGGGCCAGAACGACCGGCCTGTCGACTTCACCAGCAACAAAAACAGTTTTGAGGTTTATAATTTTAGAGGCAGTCATCTGCTATAAGTACAACATCTCACATGCAAATCTACACTTGTACACTAAATCCACTTGGTCCTAGAGTTCTAAGTATTTTTTACATTTTAGGGGCAGAGTCTAATTTATTCAACAGGAAGGAAGTGATCTCAGTTTCTACATGGGTTTCCTGGCAGCTGGCCTACAGAGTTCCCCAAAAGCTCAGGGGGTGGCTGTTGAATCACTGCATAAAGGGAAAGGAATCAGAAAGATTGTTTCCCATGTATCATCTGTTCACAGGCATCCATACATTTACATCAGATGTTATTTCAAACATGCGATCACTAAGTAAATATGTGCATAATGAACTTAAATAAGAACATTTATATTTGTGCATGAAGATAAATATTCAAGCATTATAGGGGCATAACAAATACACGATTAACACCTGCATCTATGCTGGAATAAAATGACATTTAATTAAATGCACTGAATGCCTCAGACTGACTAAATGAAATCTCTCACTTTTACGTCTCACCTCAACACACAAGCTGTTTTACCAACACAGGTACAATCTGAAGTCACTGTGGGTATCAAGAACATTGCGTTTTCATCAGATGTATGTCAGACCTTGTATACCTGAACCAGTACATCTTCATCTCTACCCGCACGTGTATTTATCGTACATGCCCATATATAAACATTACATTATTGTTTAATGTATATATGCTTATTAGCGTGAATTTTATCGATAAAACCAGAAGAGAGAAAATGAAGTATATCTAGGGAGTGATCTTTTTCTATGATCTTTCAGGTCTATGAGATGTTGCATATTTGGTCAATTTTTCCCAGTACAAAGCGAATTGTTCCGGTTTATGATTTACACCTGCTGTTATTCGCTCCATTTTCTAAACACACGCTCTTTTCACGTAGCAAATCCAAATTACAGCTTGTTATTTCATCCACTGGACGTTATCAAATCTCTGCGTTTTTAAACTTTACATTTCGCTGTTGAACTCTAACTCTAACTGTGCTATCAAGTCTATAAGAAAAGACATATATATGAAGTGCTAGCATTTTTGCTAAACCTTTGAGGCCTATTAGTGTGAGTACACTGTAAGTGTGGTATTATTTAGCTGAAATGATCACCTGAAAATCGTTTTGCCGTGTTGTAGTGTTGAAAAAGTGTTGATGTTTTGATGCAATATCTCAAAACTTTGAGAAGGATCTCCTTCATAGGGAAGCCAAAGCCTCTCAGACCTGGAGACCTGCCTGGTGTTGTTCAATGCAAGTGCAGCATGGTATTTTATGAATGGACGGCATGTCTGGACAGTGTTTGCTCTCTCTCTCCTCTCTCTCTCTCTCTCTCTCTCTCTCTCTCTCTCTCTCTCTCTCTCTCTCTCTCTCTCTCTCTCTCTCTCTCTCCCTAGCTTCTGTATCTATTTCTGCAGACATTCAGGCTGCTTGCTAGTAGAGAATATAACCTCTCCTGTCAGGCCAGAAGCCAGTCATTGGGTTTCACTGTCTCAGCTGTGTAAAGAAATGCCATCCGAAACGCGAAACCCACTTCCTGTTTTTGATCATTTAAGTTGATGAATTTAGGTGTTTAGCACATAGGCCTGCGAGTTTAACGCTCTGAGAGGACCGCGTTATGAACACAATGTGATTTTGCCGATATAAGAAATTATTATTATTATTATTGTAAAATTTGTGGATTACTTCTGCAGTGTGGGTTTCTGTATGTGTGTGTGTGTGTGTGTGTGTGTGTGTGTGTGTGTGTGTGTGTGTGTGTGTGTGTGTGTGTGTGTGTGTGTGTGTGTGTGTGTGTGTGTGTGTGTTTTAATAGCACGCTCTTGTTAACAATTTGTCAGCAGATGTTTTGGATGGACTTTGTGAGTTGTGTTTTTCAGTTGTAGTCAAAGACGTTTATAAGTTTTACCCCAGTTACAGCCGCGCTTATCAGTTGTGCCATGACCTTATTCAGGCCACTGTAGCTGAATGGCTATATTTGGGCATCGCGCCTCTACTCATCGCTTCGTATAAAATTAAACAGCCCGACAGGATGCCTTACACATTTTCCTCTCCTCAGCGTCTCACGAGCGAACAATAGCAAATGAAGCTGTGGCAGCTGCTGCAGAGCCCTACTGAGCTGACGGCGCACGACTACAACAAATCTCCATGGTCCTTGTGGTCTTTAGCCAGAGATGAGAGCAGCTATTATGAAGCAGATTAAAGAGCAACAGGGGGACGATGCCTACAGACAGAGCTGTTCTAATGACGGATGCACCTCCTCCTCCCAAATGCCCCCAGGCAACAGAGCAGAGCACAAAGCGTCCATGTGTGTCAAGTGTCTGTTCTCAGTTTTAAACTGTACTTGTTATTTATAGCATTAATTTTTACTTTTAGTCTCAGAGGACTTTGCTGAAACTCAGCATCAGGCAAACTCAATATAGATTTTAAATTTTAATTGAAATAAACCATGACGATCAGTGCTCTTTGAAAATACTAGACCCACTAACTTCACCCTTCAGTGCCTTCCAAACTACATCTTGGCCGCAGCCTGAAATTCCATTCGTACTATCTCATTTCCTGTTACAGTTCTCCTTAGCTTTCCCTCTCTCTTTCTTGGGTTTGCTCTCATGCCACCACCAACACCACCACCCCTTCCTCCCTCTCAGCTCCAGATTGTCCTTCTGCTCTGCCATCTCACTCGTCCGTTCTGTCCTCCTCCTTCTACATTCGCTTCTGCCGTTGGGATTTCCTGAGCCTGCTTACAGGAAAACTAGAACTGATAAAAGGGTGAACAACAAACACAGCTTTTATGCTCTTCTAGTCGTTTGTACAGTTACGGCAGCTTGCTCATGTTCTCGCTCTCTGTCCCAATAGCTGTGGTGTAATGCACATGTAGCTGTGCAGATGAGAGAAACAGGCCTCAATAATCACTTGCTAATCACAGATTTTAGAAGCTTTCTTCTTCCTGGTTTGTCTCTTTTTTTCACATCCTTCTCCTCAGGATTGTGTCTTTTGTCTTGGATTTTGCTTCGGTTCTAATGCCTGCATTCATGCCAGTTGTTTTCTCAACATACAAAGCAGTACTGCTTGTTTACAGTCAGTGATGTCACGGTGGTGAACCAGGCAGATGTTGTGTTTTTACTGGTCATTAGTTGCTCTGCGGAATAATGAGCTAAATAATGAATATAATAAAAAAAAATGGGAATAATGTAAAAAAAAAAAATGGGAATAGCGAAAATACGGCTTGTGCACTACTGAACAAACTTTGGTGTAGGAGTTTGAATTTACTGGATCAACATTTACACTGCACCCTTTACACACAAAACATGTTGGACACATCATGTATGAATTATGCATTAAACCAGTTATGCATTAAACCAGCAGCACACTGGAGCAAATAAACATATTCATTTTCCACTAATGAAAGTTATCCATTTGTCTCTCTCTCTCTCTCTCTCTCTCTCTCTCTCTCTCTCTCTCTCTCTCTCTCTCTCTCTCTCTCTCTCTGTCTCTCTCTCTCTCTCTCTCTCTCTCTCTCTCTCTCGTTCTTTCCCTCTCTCATTTAACCCCTCTGTTCTTTCTTTTTTTTGCCTCTGTCATTCACATTTCCACACAGCATCTCACACTCTGCCTCTCCTTTCCTCACTCACTTCTGCCCCAATTTCCTCTTCTGTAATTATATTTTACCACCTACACACGTGTGTGTTACTGTGTGTCACTGTGAGCACATGCAGAGGAAAAAATAGCACTTTTGTAAAAACGTGACACACGAATTCCTGCACGATTAAAAAGGTATATTTTAAAAGAGATTTATAAGACTCCCATTTGCTGTTATAATAAGCTCCACTCTTCTGGGAAGATGCTCTACTAGATTTTGGAGTGTGCTTGTGGAGATTTGTGAGATTTCCTTCAGCCACAAGAGTGTTAATATAACCAGGTACTGATGTAGGTGAGGTGAGGAGGTCTGGGGTGCAGTCAGTGTTCACATTCATCCTAAAGGTGTTTAATAGGGTGGAGGTCGGCGCTCTATAGCAGGCCACTCAAGATCTTCCACTTCAACCGATGTAAAGCATGTCTCCATGGTGGAACAGGTTTGGGTCTGCTTGCGAAGTGAAGGGAAGAGTTCATGCTAACTGGCTAACTACCATGCTAACGTTTGTGTTTACCTACAACTTGGTGGTAATAGTTTGGTAAAGAATTACATATGACACATATGGCTGTGGAAGTCAGGTGTCCTAATGCTTTTGTCCATATTGTGTGCGTGTTTTTCTTTAATTTTCGCTTTCATTTCTTTTGGCCAGTTTCCACTCACCACTTAGGTCTCCCTCCATCTTATGAAAGCTGGAAGAGTGAAGGCTCTCACATGACGACTTTTGCTCTGAGACACATGAATCCAAGTTCATACAGTATTCCAATGCATACTACCACACAAAGGGAAGCACACACACACACACACACACACACACACACACACACACACACGCACACACACACGCACACACACTTCCGATTGCTGTGATTAACAGTGGACACAGAGCAGGGCATCCCTCCCACCAAACCTGCACTTCCAATTGTTTCTTTCAGACATTGTCAGGATTTGAACTTGAACATGATGGAAGGGCAGGACAAATGATATTTTTTTGCCATTATTTTGTCCCTGGTTATTTTTTTATAAGTCTTGAAATTAGAGGCACATTTAACCCTCCCAGAACTTTTGGAGGAAACTTTTACACTCTGCTGCGTGTGTAATAAAGATTAGTTTGGCAGAACCACCTTAAAAACTAAAAGTCCACTTCCTTAAAGAAAAAAGGTTTTAAGAGGATGAAAGGTCTTTTTTTTGTCTTTCTTTCTGAAGAAAGATTCGAATGAGTCATTGCGGCCCTCAGGGGAATGGAGCGAAAGGGAATTGAAAGTAAAATAGACAGACAACAGCTGTGGAGGTGGAAAAAAGGGAGAAAGAGAAATCGTCAGATTTAAAGTGATGCAGTGAGAGATGTATTGAGAGGATGGAGAGATTACAAGCTGCAGAAAGAGTATTTTATCATCGGTTTATCTTACATACAAACACACATTTTCTATCCCTGCTTTAGACTGACTGCTACAGTATATATGATAATGTAAAAGATTAACATAACATATTGCTTTCCCTCACAACACACACACACACACACACACACACACACACACACACACACACACACACACACACACACACTCAAATGCATATGTTTGTGGACATGGAGCCAAACACGGCGCCTGAATGTGTTGCCTCCCACTGAGAAAACAAGCAATCCTAAGAAAATACACACAGTGGGTACGCCCCGGCATGGCAGGCCACACTTCAAGACCAGCCCTCCTTTCTCTCTCTATCTCTCATTCTTTTTTCTTTCTTCTTCACGCTTCCTCTCTCGCTTTTCTTTGGAAGCAGAAGGGAAACAGATACAGGGCACAGAGGGTTGCACTTCCTGTTGTGGTGTTTTCCTGTGGCATGGAGACTTAAAGCGTCTGGCTTGGGTTTACTCAGAATACTTGTGTGTGTGTGTGTGTGTGTGTGTGTGTGTGTGTGTGTGTGTGTGTGTGTGTCTGCATGCTTAGCAATCGTCTTGGAATGACTACTCTCTGTGGTTTGATGGATCATAATGTATCATCATTGGTCATTCCTACAAGTATCTTCTTGATGTGCTCAACTGCCCCAAACTCACACACACACACACACACACACACACACACACACACACACACACACACACACACACACACACACACACACACACACATATGGGTGTTTTGTCTTATTTTTGTGCCTTGATGGGGTATTTGGATTTATGATAGATAAATCATGCTATGTCTAATTCTGAGACTCGCCACCTACAAAAACACACACACACACACAAACACACACATATTATATATCCATGATTCTATCACCTCTGAGACAAAGGTGTAATCTAATCAGAATGTGTGTTGGGGTGAAGGATCAGGAAAAAGGATCTCTGGATCTCTGGATTTGATAACTCAAGTTCTCTTTCATGCATTCTGAGTTACTTACACTGTTAAAGAGTAGGACTCTAATGCTGGCCAAAAAAAATGATATATAGATATATATACATTCCTCAGAATCAGCTCTGAAAAACTTGATAAAATATTGCAATCCCTGGATGTGTTTCTGTATTTAATTTTTTTATTTTTTATTCTTGTACATTATGCAGTATTTAACTGATTGTTGTCTGTAGAAAGCTTGATATATAATGTTTTGCAGTTCCACAGCTGCCTTCAAACGCAGCCTTTGAAGAGCAATCTATGTGTACCCGAGGATTTTAGTTCATCATGTTAAGCTAGGCTAATCGTTACCAAATGTTGAGCTCAGTGTGTTTAGTGTGGGTGTGATGTCGCTGCAGGGACTGGAATTAGGCGAACACAAACACATTGACATGCATTCACCACTGCACACCTTCACTTCCTCCTGTTATGTGTTCATCCCACTGTGCTCTTCTATGTGTGCATTGTGTGTGTGTGTGTGTGTGTGTGTGTGTGTGTGTGTGTGTGTGTGTGTGTGTGTGTGTGTGTGTGTGTGTGTGTGTGTGTGTTTGACCAGACAGACCACATTCTTCTGCTTTGGTGTGTTGTCGCACGTGTCTGTGTATGAGTTCATAAAGGAACATGACCTCAAGGATAACTTCACAGTCCTTTTTAAACACGGAAATGGATTAGAAATAAGTTCAAACCTGGTTTGTTTTTGTGGGCGTGTGAATATATCATTCATGATGTATTCTTTCACATATTTTAGGACTATGTATGTTAATTGTTTTATTCATTTTATAATAAAATAATTATGTATGTTACATGTGCCACGTGCACTAGCTGAAAGTTTTCTGTGGATGAAACTTGAATTGTGTTTGATTTTAGCGTTATGGTGCATTGTGCAGGGTCTTTAACACCATCACTACAGGGCCTAAAGTTTGTGGACCCCTGACCATCACATATATTTATATATAAGTTTAGTGCTCTGTTCTTTGGTCAGGGATGTGTGGAGGGCAGAGTTCCTGGAGTTAACTTTATGCACAGGGGCATTGTCCTGTACAACTTTGAGGCAAAACACAAAAAAACAAAACAACATTGGGTACCATATTTAAATGTCTACTGAGCATATAGTAAAAATAATAAGTCAAATGTGTTTTGGAAGCTGAACTGAAAACGATTGGCATCACAGCATTAGAAATATATAAACTAATTTGTTTACTGTCATATGTACAGGAAATTGGTCTGTTACAGCATACATTGAAATTCTTATTCTGTGGATCCCTCAGTAGTAGTAAGACAGCGGTCCCCAACCTGTTTTGCGCCACAGACCGGTTTGTCGGACAATATTTTCACACTTCAAGGTGCGGCGGATAAATAAAATTATACGACCGGCATAAAAACTGGTATTTTTTAAATATAATAATTAAACATGAATCCACTGTGTTGTTTTTTGTTCCTTTTGCCAGCTTGGGGGTTTGAATTTAGCGGTAACGTATTATGAGTTAGCGGCCGGAGCAGCCCCTTTAATAAGGTAGCGGATGGAGGTAAGACATGTGACCGAGGCATCATGACATGCATCAAGAGTGAGTCGTAGACAGATGTGGCGGAGAGAATCCAGTAATTTTCCAAAATAAAACATCGTTCCGAATCCGATAATAAATAAAACGGAAATAAAGTAAGTAATGTATTCCTTCTGTGCGGCCCGGTACCAATTGACCCACGGACCGGAACCGGTCTACGGCCCAGGAGTTGGGGACCACTGGCCTAAGACATACATTGTAGACACCAATCAGGCATAACATTATGACCACCTGCCTAATATTGTGTTGGTCCCTTTTGCTGCCAAAACACTCCAGACCCGTTAAGCATTAACAGAAGTAACTTCTTCGGCAATGTGAGCTACAGGAGCTCGTCTGTTAGATCGAATCACACGGGCCAGCATTCGCTTCCCACGTGCATCAATAACCCTTGGACCACCAGAAACACCACACAAGAGCTGCAGTTTTGGAGGTGCTCTGACCCAGTTGTCTAGACATCATAAATTAGTCAAACTCGCTGAAGTCCTTACGTTTGCCCATTTTATCTGGTTCTAACACATCATCAATCTTCTATAGTTAAAAAATGCAGCGTGACAGCGCGCGCTAACAAACACTTATACATGACGTGTGTTTGAGCCTATAGAGGTGCAGAGGGTATGAACAAGGACACAAAACAATGTGTGCTGATATAATTGAAATGAATAGCACTGAATATGTATTCATTACTGGGTAACTACAGACGAATTTATAACTTAGTGCTTCTCATGTGTCTTTTCAAACACAAAAAGATGTGTGTAAAAGTGCCACTGTGTTAATCCCAGGAGCTTTAAGACTTTGAGTCATAACCCTGGCGTCGGGAAAACTGACTGTTCACCAATTCCTCACACACACTTAAACTCACACACACACACACACACACACACACACACACACACACACACACACACACACACACACACACACACTCTGGATGACCGCTTGCCTAACTGAGCCCGTCTTTTGTTGTTTTGCTCTTTAGGAGAAGCCAAGAACATCCCTCCCTACCCTGGGCCGAACAAAATGAGGGACTGTTACTGTACGGTGAACCTGGACCAGGAGGAGGTGTTCAGAACGAAAATCATCGAGAAGTCATTATGGTGAGGGATCTCTCCGCGTTCCTTTCATTCCATCAGCCTAACGTCCCGCTCTCGAACCTAGTCCTGCTTTGCTCTGTGTGTGTGAGTGTGTGTTGGGGGAAGGGAAGTCTGTGGTGAATGTGATGTGGAACACAGGAAGGAAGCACTGTGGTCATTTTGTGCAGTAGTTCCTTGTTACTGGATTATAAAAATCCAGTAAACTCTGTGTGTGTGTGCGTGCGTGTGTGCGTGTGTGTGTTGGAAGGATGAAGAGGATGATAGATGTGTTTTCATCATCTCAGAACGCCAACCGTGAGCTGGTAATCAAAACTGCTCATGTGATGAGTGTATATAGAGAGCTGTAATCATGTAGGACAAGCAGCCACACAGTGTTTCTTCCCACTCAAAAAGGAGAGACTACATGGAAGATGAATAGTCAAAACAAATAAAGAAATGGAAAAATCTCAAACGTGGGTGTGTCTTTACAAAAACAAACCACTTTTAACCATGAAGGACCTGCTGCAGGTCTCATTCCAGTACAAAATTCCTGGCTTTTGATACAATATTTTTTCTTCTCACTTAGATAAGCGATATCAGTGTCTATCATACTTTAATGTTCTCAAAGTCATGAGGGCTATTTTGGAAAGAAATTATGATTTTTTTTTATTTATCACTGATGCCTGAAAGATCTGCACAATATATCATGCATTAATCATTAGTGCAGTCTTTTATATCAGAATGCCTATAGCAGGAAATTATTACATTAATATCAATATTACTATAACACAACACTATTTTAATATAACACAACACTATTTTACTATAACACAACAATATATCAATATAACAACAATATTTCACTACAACACAACAAGATATCACTATATCGCTCTAAACCACACTTTAACTCACTATAACAATACAACAATATATCATGTGTTAATCATTAGTGCAGTATCAGTCTTTTATATCAAAATGCCTACAGCAGGAAATCATTACATCAATATCACTATCACTATAACACAACACTATCTCACTATAACACAACAACATATCACTATAACACTTTATAACACACCATAACTCACTATAACACAACAATATATCACTATAACACAACAATATGTTACTATAACACTTTATAACACACCATAACTCACTATAACACTTTATAACACGTTATAACTCACTATAACACAACACTATTTCACTATAACACAACAATATATCTCTATAACACAACAATATTTTACTATAACACTATAACACACTATAACTCACTATAACACAAGAGTATATCACTATGACACTCTATAACACAGTTTATCTCACTATAACACACCATAACTCACTATAACACAACAATATTCCACTATAACACAACAATATTTTACTATAACACAACAATATATCACTATAACACACTATAACTCACTATAACACAGCATTATTCCACTATAACACATCAATATATCACTATAACACTTTATAACACTATAACTCACTATAACACTTTATAACACACTATAACGCACTATAACACAACATTATTTCACTATAACACATCAATATATCACTATAACACTTTATAACACTATAACTCACTATAACACTTTATAACACTATATAACACACTATAACTCACTATAACACAACATTATTCCACTATAACACATCAATATATCACTATAACACTTTATAACACTATAACTCACTATAACACTTTATAACACACTATAACGCACTATAACACAACATTATTTCACTATAACACATCAATATATCACTATAACACTTTATAACACTATAACTCACTATAACACTTTATAACACTTTATAACACACTATAACTCACTATAACACAGCATTATTCCACTATAACACATCAATATATCACTATAACACTTTATAACACTATAACTCACTATAACACTTTATAACACACTATAACGCACTATAACACAACATTATTTCACTATAACACATCAATATATCACTATAACACTTTATAACACTATAACTCACTATAACACTTTATAACACTTTATAACACACTATAACTCACTATAACACAACATTATTCCACTACAATACATCAATATATTACTATAACACTTTATAACACTATAACTCACTATAACACACTATAACTCACTATAACACAACAATATTATACTATAACACAACAATATATCACTATAACACTTTATAACACTATAACCCACTATAACACAACAATATTCCACTATAACACAACAATATATTACTATAATACTTTATAACACTATAACTCACTATAACACTTTATAACACACTATAACACACTATAACACAACAATATTCCACTATAACACAACAATATATCACTATAATACTTTATAACACTATAACTCACTATAACACTTTATAACACACTATAACTCACTATAACACAACAATATTCCACTATAACACAACAATATATCACTATAACACTATAACTCACTATAACACTTTATAACACACTATAACTCACTATAACACAACAATATTCCACTATAACACAACAATATATCACTATAACACTATAACTCACTATAACACACTATAACTCACTATAACACAACAATATTCCACTATAACACAACAATATATCACTATAATACTTTATAACACTATAACTCACTATAACACTTTATAACACACTATAACTCACTATAACACAACAATATTCCACTATAACACAACAATATATCACTATAACACTATAACTCACTATAACACTTTATAACACACTATAACTCACTATAACACAACAATATTCCACTATAACACAACAATATATCACTATAACACTATAACTCACTATAACACGTTATAACACACTATAACCCACTATAACACAACAATATTCCACTATAACACAGCAATTTATCACTATAACACTTTATAACACTATAACTCACTATAACACAACAATATTCCACTTTAACACAACAATATATCACTATAACACTTTATAACACACTATAACTCACTATAACACAACAATATTCCACTATAACACAGCAATATATCACTATAACAGTTTATAACACCTTATAACTCACTATAACACAACAATATTTCACTATGACACTCTATAACACAGTTTAACTCACTATGACACAGCAATATATCATGTGTTAATCATTAGTGCAGTATCTTAGCGTCTTTTATATCAGAATGCCAACAGCAGGAAATTGTTACATCAACATCACTATTTGTGTTGTCTTATACATGACACATTACTATTCTGAAATCAGTACGGGTGTGAATATTTTTTGCAGTTGCCTATAAAAAAACCATTCTATTGTAATTTTCTTTTGTAAATTGTAGATAGTTTCCTCTGCTGTTGAACTTCTGTGCTATAATCTTTTTATGATATTTTTTTTATATATTATTGTAGATTTTTTTCCCCTCAGGGTGCCAATAATTTTGTTTTTATTCAGTAGTTATTTAAGCTCTGAAAGTATTTTTTCAGGAACTGAAAATGATCGTTTTTTCCTTTTATGTTTGCAACAGCAGAAATTACTCGCAATCGAAAGAGTTTGTTTGTAGATTTCAGAGCCTTGCATGATTATGTCGTAATGTCCTTTCTGAGTGATTTAGAAAGTTTCGCTGTTTTCTCTCCAACCGCAGCCCATTCTACGGCGAAGACTTTTACTGCGAAATCCCACGCAGCTTCCGCCACCTCTCCTTCTACATCTTCGACAGGGACGTCTTCAGGAGGGACTCCAGCATCGGTGAGTCTCAGTGCTAATGCTTAACGTACATTCAACGCTGCTCAGTCAATTAGCAGTAAAAGAACAACACAATTGGTGTGTGCCAAAATCAAATCGCAGGCAGGTTAAACAGTGTCCATAGTAGAAGAATCAAGTCTGTGTTGAAGCCATAATGCTGAAATGGAATTAATTCATTAGTCATAAACAGAATCTCTAAAACCTGAACGTCTCATTTGGAGAATAAATTAATTGAAAGCATCACAGTGGTAAAATTGTAGCATCAATAACATTACCTATCAAAATAAAATCACAGGATTTCTGCATTTATTTTGGTGTAAACTCGTTGTTTTTGTTGCAAGTGTGATGATCGCCTTGTACAGAAATGTTACTAAAGCCAAGAACCCCATGAAGAAAAAACAATTATTTGACACTGAAACCGATTTCATTCAAACATTTAATAAGAAATGCTTATAAAAGTTCATTGAAATTATAATTAGCCACTGTGTGTACTGTGAGACATTTTGCCAAAAGCATCTGAGAAAAAGGAACGTCAATAATTTCCATATGATATCTGTTGTAAGGAGCTTGATATCTGTGGCGTCAGGATCAGATCCCATGCTGTGACATACACTGTGGCTCTGCATCGGACAGACAGTGTAAGCGGATTGGCGATGCTGAGAGGCTTGGTGCTTTTTACCTGAAACAAAAAAGCTGCAGATGTAATGGGCCTCGTATGTTGAGCAGATGTGAGCGGCGGCGGTCTGCTGAAACCAGAATATTTTTTTTTTACTGTGTGTTGTTTAGACTTCGCTATAGCATAGCACTCTGCTTATACTGCACAGTGCCAATTAAGGCTTCGCAATAACAAGCCAGATGCTGTAAGGCATTCCTGACCCTCAATTACGAAGAAGTAAATACTTGTGTGAAGCAATAAACGTGAAATTATCCGAAAATTCTTTCAACGCCTGAGGGAACGTTTTGTAAAATTCAATTCAGTTTTATTTATAGAATGCTCTTGACAATGGACATCAGGAGGAAACAGCTTTACACAAATCCGGATTTACATTTAGATTTTGTCATAATAACCAAGGCATTAAAGAGGAAAAACTCCCTGAGTCTCAGACAGACAGACAATTTTTGTCCTACAGACTGACGTTATGACAAGATCCCACAGTTTGACAATGGAATTATGTTCTTACAGTCTGACAAGTAACAATCGCGAAGGACCCGGCATTAGTCAGTGATGTGTCATTGTTGATTTCAGTAACATTTTAGGTTTCTAAGTCTATAATATCCAGGTGACGTTAGCGAGACATAGAGCGCAGGGTAAACATGTAGCATGGACAAGCTTTCCAAGCTGTCCGTCAGTGTAAAAGTGCTTATGATACCAGCGATCCTCTCAGAAAGCGCATTTCCTCACGATTAATCATCGTCTTATCGCATATTTAATTAACATGGGTTTCTTTTGAAAGTTGTTGGTGAACTCTGTCCCTGCAGAGTCATTGTGCCCTGCACCTCCATTGTTACATCAGGAGTAAATTTAGCCGGACGTATCTCACCACACGGGCTGACGTTAAGGTCAATCTGAGCTGAGCTATGCCCCATTTGAAGCCATATCACGCATCCAGCGGTCGAGACCACACCAAAAGAGCTCTGTGCTTTCTTCTGTGTGTGTGTGTGTGTGTGTGTGTGTGTGTGGGTGTGTGTGTGTGTGTGTGTGTGTGTGTGTGTGTGTGTGTGTGTGTGTGTGAGATGCTGCGCTTCGTTTCACCTCGCCGAGCGTGTGTGAGGTCTCCCTACTTATCTTGCACTCCCTTCTATGCCTCTGACATCAGCGCTCCAACTGAGGCCCTCTTTATGCTCGAAAGAAAAATGTCCTGCTGAAGAGCTTTTCACCACGAGACAGTTTAATATTGAAATAAATTACTTGATTAAACTTGGCTACATGGGTGTCGTTTTGTATGATGGAATGCATCAAGTAAATGTTGTAGAAGTTTTAACGTGAAAAAAAATACAGGCCTTAATATTTTCCTTCACTTTGTGTGAGTGTGTGTGTGTGTGTGTGTGTGTGTGTGTGTGTGTGTGTGTGTTATTGGTGGAAATAATAAATGAGGAGAGACAAAACAGTAAAGAAAAGAGAAGGAGGGAGTAATCGGGGGAAGGGAGGGAGGGACGTCTCATGTGTCAAGCATTTACCACAGCTGTGCTTATTAGAGATTGTGTGTGTGTGTGTGTGTGTTTGTGTGCACGCAGGGGGCTGTGGGGGGTAGGGGGAAGGTGTTGATAACAGCAGTGCGAATGTTTCCATGTTTTTTTTCAGGGAAGCAGAAGCAGCTGCGCTTCAGCCAATAAAGAGCTTCACATGCAGAATACGTGTCCAATCCGACCTGCGACCCGCCGACCATTAAACTGGAACCGCTGACCAATCAGAGAACTCCAAACAGCCTTAGGCTTTTATGTGTTACCAAATGTTGGTGGAAAGAGAGAAAACTGGTACAAACTTCCAGTTACACTCAATGATTGTCAGCAAAATAATTGTTCTGTGTTCTGAATACAGAGGTGGAGGGTTTATTTGCGTACTTCTGTTTTTAAAAGTAGTTGTTAAAATCTGAAATTGGACTTTAGTATGTTTTATTTGGAGTATTTTGAAGAAATTTTCCATTCACTCTCGTTTCGAGAGCCAAATCTATTCCAGCAGGACAATACCCCTGAGCACAAAGCCAGCTCCATGAAGATATGCTTTACATGTTTTCGAGTAAAAGAGCTTGAGTGGCCTGCTATAGAGTTCAGACCTTAACCCTGTTGAACATCTTTGATGGATTGTAATGTTGCACCCCAGGCCTCCCAACCTCACCTTAAATCAGTATCTGGCTTCACTAACATCCTAATGGCTAAATTATTTCTCACGAATCTCCTCAAGCACACTTTAAAATTTTAGTGGAAAAAAGTTTAGTGGAACATCTTCCCAGAAGAGTGGAGGTTATTATTACAGGAAATAGGGACTAAATGTGGAATGGCATGTTTTAAAAAAAGACCTACAGATCGTTTGGTGAGGTGTCTACAAATGTCCACATTCCACTGATTTAGGATTACAGTTTGCATCTGATCACCATCACCGTACACCTCAACATTGTTAATCTGTAATAAATGGACATTCGGTGCAACCCAGATGATGATGGGTTTCCTCTTGAGTCTGGTTCCTCTCAAGGTTTCTTCCTCATGCCATCTCAGGGAGTTTTTCCTCATCACAGTCGCCACCAACTCGCTCATCAGGGACAAACTTACACTTATAAAGAACATATTCATTTTTAACACCACATCATCTGTGTAAAGCTGCTTTGAAACAATGTTCATTGTTAAAAGCGCAATACAAATAAAAATGAATTGAATTGAATTTCAAACAAACTGTACTTTGTTTGGAAACTGAAGGTATTTAGTGTCGCTAGCTATTGCACATCCTTTATAATTGCTATATCTGTATTATATACAACAAGATTTGTCATCTAAGTGCATAAACGCCATTCTTTTTTAGATCATGGACAGATAAGCAGAGCTACATAACATTTTTCTGGACATCCTGATACTAAGATGGTAATATACTTGGGATGGTTGACAACAGTATCGGGTTTCGACTATAAATTTATCGCGATTATTACAAAGCAGATAAACGACAGAACAAAATGGTACCAACGAATCCCTAGTTTTCAACAGAGAATCTCCTCATCACAGGAAAGCAGCCCTGTTTAATGATTTGCGGTCAAGTACAATAGTAAACGCTTCATTTCAATGCCACTGATACAAAGCGATAAAAGATTATAATTTGGATAATGTAGCATTATAACTTGAATAACTAAAAATTGTAGTTTGACCTTTTTTTATGCGTTTTACTGCTGCTGCATATTTCATTTCATGCTGCTACACATTTTTTTTATTGAAATGTTTGTATTTTTTCATTTTACTTTACTATTTACTTTAATTTTGCAGCTACTGTGAGCAGCTACTACCCAACAATTTTCCAAGAAAGTATTCTGATTCAGATTTTTACTATCAGACAAATGACATTACGTCAGATGCGAGCGCTATAAAGCGTACCTGTGTGGTGGTTGTTTTGCGAGCGTAAGAAGCAGAGCGAGGCCAGCAGATGTTGGTTCGGGCTCGTGTGAGCAACACGTTTGATCTGCTAAAACATTGTTGTCCTCCTCCTCTCTTTCTGTGTTCCTCTGTTTCCTCTGCCTGCTCTGGTGTTAATGTATGAGGCTTTATGATAATGAGTGTAATTAAAGCTCTGGTACTGTTTTCTCTATTCCAGAGTTAGAAGTCGAGAGCTAAACACATGCCAACCGTGTGCCATATGTGTGCGTTATTGAAGTCTTTCTTTTTTTTCTTTTTTTTTTTTTTACGTTTGTAGATTTGCCGTGCGAGTTGCTTTTTGAGTTACGCTGTGTATGTGTGTGGTCTCTACACTCGATGTTGAAACTGCGCCATTTGACACCACAGGCTGTCAGATTATGGTCTCAAATATCGAGCCTTGACTCAGTCTAGTGACAATTAAAACTTGAGATCTTGCAGAATTTCCTATGAACAAATGTGTCATCAGATCATAACTCGCCAGACGACGATTCATCGCTTGTAGGTTTTAACACCAAAGGCGTCGTGTGGTAGATGCTGAAAATATTTAAGCGGATTATATTTTGAAAAGCAAGATGCCCCTGACTAGTGAGTGAAAAAGGTTCCAATAATCAGGGAGGATTTAAGACTTGCCACAAATCATGATGCAGTTTGTATCAGTTAAACTCAAGTGATGCCAGGATGTGGGGACTTAAATATCACACATACGTCAGTCAAAAACTTTTTTTTTTCAATGCTGCACACAAGCTTCCAGTGATAAAAACCAATTTCAGATACAGTGGATATGTAAATATGGACAGAAAATATGTGGCTGCCTGATATCTATGTGATATTCTGAGTAGGAGATTCTGAGTTAAAAATAGGGATTCGTTGGTTCATTTTATTTCGTGTAGTCGTTTCTCTACTTTATAAATAGTTGCCAGGAATTTCTATTCTAATCCAGATGCTATGGCCAACTATCCCAAGTCTATGACCGCCTCAGTATCAGGATGTCAAAAAAATGTTGTAGCTTTGCTTTGGTATCCATGATCTGAAAAGCGGCCATGAAATGCGTGTGTGTTTATGCACTTAGATGACAAAACTTGTCCTGTATAATGTAGAAGAGGTCATTATAAAGGAAGTGCATTCGCTAGCTACATTAAATACCTTCAGTTGTAGAGAAGAGATTGTTTTGTTCCACTTTGGAAAGTGGACAAAAGTCTGTGCAATTTCACATTTAGTCCCTTTTTTGCTGTTATAATAACCTCCACTCTAAAAAGATGTTCTACTAGAATTTGGGTTTGTGCTTGTGAAGATTTGTGATCATTCAGCCACAAGAGTGTGACAAGGCAGGCACTGATGTAGGTGAGGTGAGGAGGCCTGGGATGCAGTCAGCGTTTACATTTATCTCAAAGGCGTTAATTAGGGTCGAGGTCAGAGATCAATAGCAGGCCGCTCCAGATCTTCCATACCAACCCATGTAAATTTAATGAAGCTGGTTTTGATTTTCTAGCGCTTATAGTATATTCCATATTAAATCTTGTCTATAAAATGGTACAGGAGTGCTTTCTTCTGTCTCTGCTGAACCCAGACACGCTCCTGATGTTTAGACTGGGACCTCTGGAGGTCATATTCTGTGGTGTAAAAATAACTTTTTGAATGTTTATGTGAATTTAGATTAGGATCGTTTTCAAATGGGAAAACGAGACAGGGGGAAAAAGTCGGACTACACACTGAGAGTCAGAATCCTGACAGCTAAATATGGGAAAGAGGAAACTCTTGAGGGTTTAAAGAAACAAATTCAATTCAATTCAATTTTATTTGTATAGCCGCTTTTCACAATGGACATTGTCTGAGTCTGATATTAGATTTTAAAAGTAATAGAAGGCGTTTTAGCTAATTGTTCACCTTCTCTACAATTTTGTCTGGCTAGTGAATAAAATATTAGTATATAATAATAATAATAATAATAATAAGTTTGCTCATTTATACCTGCTGTATTTGTGTCTTTACCCATTCACGAGGATGTTTGGACTGATAACCAATGATAGGCTTGTGATTACGGTAATGTGTTTGTGCTGAAAAACAAAATCCACAGTTAATAAAATATATATAGTAGACAGGTCGAGGAAACAAATCGCACACATAGGAAGAAACAGATGCATCGCTTTCCTCACGTGAAAACTGGGCGGGTTTGAGTGTCGGTTCCTGCGTAATATCTATAAGATTTAACATGCGGAATATTAGTACTGCGCACACTACAGCGCCGAGAAGCTTGCGAGCAAACAAATGTCATGGCGTATGAGGACCTTTGAGCTCCTTTTCGAATCAAACTTCGTAATTTAGATTTATTAGAGGATTTGTACTCGGGTTTCAAAATTTATACCCATTTCTATTCAGTGACACACCGATTTCAATAGCGAGTAATGAGCGTGGTCTGAGTGGCGTTCACTGTAATTAAAAGTGTTGTCTGTGTACTGTCATTGTTTCCCTTGCTGCAGTGTTTGGGATACAGGAACAGCACTGAATGTTTGCCACACAGTAGCTTTGGTGCAGTGGAAACATTTTATTCAATAACGACAAGGATGTTAGTAAGTTAGTAAGTACTGATGTAGGTGAGGTGAGGAGGCCTGGGGTGCAGTCAGCGTTCCAATTCATCCCAAAGGTGTTCAATAGGGTTGCCATAGTGTTAATAGTGCCAATAGTGTTCTTGATTGATCTTGGTTCCCACGTTGAAATCATATTAGATTCTTAAAATGTATGTACATTTTTATATTAGGATCTTTTGTTACAAATGAAGAATGTTACGTCTGCGCAGAAAGACTGTTCTTAGACCTGCGTTGTGATGGGTCTTGTGTCCGCAGGCAAAGTGGCAGTGAAGAAGGAGGACCTGCAGAAGTACCATGGCAAAGACACCTGGTTCCAGCTACAGCCAGTCAGCGCAGACTCTGAGGTGCAGGTGAGTAACTCCTCTTTTTTCCTTTCTCTCAAAGTCTATAATGGAGGACTGGAACCGTAAACACACTCCCTTGATAATTTTAAACATTCATTAATTTGATTTTAGACAATGCAGCATGAGAGTAATCGATCATCTACCAACTCTTGCTGCTCAGTCGGCCCTTTTCCTTGTGCGCACAATCGTGCGATTAAGGTTCACTCGGTGTCCTTGTACAATTAGGAGGCAGCTTCTATTCAGCATCAAAACCATTACATCCGACTGATGCAGCTTTTTCTACAATATTTATTACTGATATGTTTTTTTAATATATATATAACAGCACACAGGTATGAAGTTTCATAGCTGAACACATAATATACACTATATAGACAAAGGTTTGTGGACACCTGACCATGAAATTTGTATGTGCTTTTTGAACATCCCATCCCACATTTAATCTCCATTTGCTCTTATAATAACTTCCAGTCTTCTGGAAAGATGTTCCACTAGATTTTGGAGTGTGGTTATGGAGATTTTGGAGATGCTCATTCAGCTACAAGGGTGTTAGTAAATTCAGGTAAAGGAGAACAGAAAGGTGCTTTATACTAGTCACATCCCAGTGATATTTAGAGCACAGGTTCAGGACCCCTGGAGCATATAGGGTTGAGAGTGGCAGCTTGGCAATACCGGGGCTTGAATCTCTGACCTTCTGAGCAGTAACCCAGGACCTTAACCACTGAGCTACCATCTTCTCACGTAGGGTAGGTGAGAAGATCTGGGGTGCAGTCAGCACTTTAATTCATCCCAAAGGTGTTCAGTAGGGTTGAGGTCAGAGCTCTATAGCAGGAGATCTTCCACTCCAAGCCATGTCAAGTATATCTTCATGGAGCTATATTTATAGAAAATATAGAGCTATATAGAAAATATAGAACTATAGAACTATATTTTCTATATAGTTCTATATGGCCATTGTTTCAAAGCAGCTATACAGAATTTAAGAATTATAGGACCAAATATTTAAATATAAGTGAGTTATGTGTATTTATCGCCAATGAGCTACCACATCCAAAGATCCTGTACAATTGTGTGCCTCTAACATTGCAGTAACAGTTTGGTGAAGAAGAGTCAGGTGTCCCAATACTTGTCCATATAGCGCATATTAAATCTAAAACGTGTCACTGTTCCATATACTGTATATGCAGTAATATTAAATAATAAATAGGGGTCCTGTAACATCTTGCTAGTTAGTGGGTCCGTCTGAATCTTTTATTTATTCACAATTATATTTGTCTAAAGTGACATAATTCAGGTTAAGTAAGTAAGTTCAGGAAGTAATTTAGGATCAGTGTAATCCTGGAGCTCACAAGCTCTTAAACTATTGTATAAGATAAATAACGTAAACATTTGTGTCAGGGAAGTGGTCAAGCTCGGTCATGTGAGATGAGCTCACATACCATAATGCACAGTCTTGCAGTCTGTGTAAATCGAGCACAATCCTTCTCACAAAACTGTAAATGAACCTTTAAGTAGATCAGCAGTTCAACGCAGCTCGGTTTTTGCTTTCATTGAGATTCTACAGCAGAGTGATTAGACAGCGACTGCATGAATGAATCATACTCAGTGCTTTACTCATTCACTGTTCAATGGTGTACCTATAAAAATTAAGTGTGTGTGTGTGTGTGTGTGTGTGCATGCAATGTAGGGCGGACCGATGAAGTGTATTTACCACAAACAGACATTTTTTTCTTAATGAGATTCGCATTTGACCTAAAAACGTTAATTCCCCTGAGCACTTGAAGGAACCCTGACTTCTGAATTTAGCACACACACACACACACACAAACACACACATTCTCTCTTCAGCCGAAAGAAACATCTGTATTATTCAGAAGGCTAGATTTGCCCTAAAGCGGATCTCCAGTAACACAGTTGTATTCATTCGTGACTGTGAAGAAAGGAAGTGTGTGAATGTGTGTGTGTGTGTGTGAGAGAGAGAGAGAGAGAGAGAGCGAGAGAGAGAGAGAGAGAGAGAGAGAGAGAGAGAGAGAGAGAGAGAGAAAGAGACGAGAGATAGAAAGAAAGGAATAGTCTGAAATGGAGAGGAAAGATGGACCATCTTTCCCCAATCATAGAGAGCACATTGTTTTATGTGTGTGTGTGTGTGTGTGTGTGTGTGTGTGTGTGTGTGTGTGTGTGTGTGTGTGTGTGTGTGTAAAAGAGAAAGAGTCTCCAGATGCTTGTCAAGTCTCATTTGCATGTTGATGATGTCGGCTGGAGTTTGACAGTGCAGCTCTCAAAGGGGTTTTACACAAACACACACTCAGACACACACATAAATATAATCAGGACGTTTATACTCACATAAGTCAGTGACATAATAACATTTCATTCTCTAAATATGATCCGCTATAGAAAAAATTAAAATTGTACTCAAACCGAATTGCACTTCATAAATAAAAAACTAAACAATAAAAAAAAACATTCTTTCATTCTTGTAATGATGAAGCAACTGCAAAAATACTCCACATACCTTCTCTCTGTCTCTCCTTCTCTCGCACACACACACACACACACACACACACACACACACACACACACACACACACACACACACTTTCAGATCCACTTCTTTCTCTCATTCACTTTTTTTTCTCATCGGGTGGTGTGTGTCTCCATGGTAACGCCATCCCATCCTCCACAGGGAAAGGTTCACTTGGAGCTGCGTCTGAGCGAGGTCATCACAGACAGCGGAGTCGTCTGCCACAAGCTGGCAACCCGGTGAGTCAGCCAATACCCGCGCTCCATTCACACCCTCGGCTAGCCAATAGAGACCCTGCGAACTTCACAATTACCTGACTGCTCATGTCGGAAACCCAATATTGTTCAGAGGAGGTTCGGAGTTGTGAAAGGGCTGCGTTTTTACTTGTTCTGCAGAATTCTGAAAGAAATAGGTCACTGCTGCAGTTTGTTCTCTTTATAATATTCCAGTTCTGCTAGTCGCTGCTTATTAGTAGTGTAAAAAAACGATTCTGACTCAGGTTTTATTTCATGCATTCATTCTGCATTGCGTTTTTCACCGACTCCGGGTTCATTAAGCTCTATCAGTGCTAAATGTAGACCTCAGAGAGCTGTTTTATCAGAGATTTGCAGGCGTGCTTCAGATCTACAAAAATGTTAGCGGGCTACATTCCAGTCAGAGACAAAGCGTTGCCTTATGTTTCTACTTTTCTATTTGTTTAGGGCAAAATGGAATGTGAAAATAAACAGCATTCTCTGAGGAAGAGTGTTACTTTGTCTTTTTCCACATTTATTTTTAGAACCTGTTTTCTTTGCCATTGTGAAACATAGCTCAGTTAAAGGCGAGGACTTGTGTGCAATAACTGGCAGATCATTTGGTTTGGAAACATGGATTGGTCTTGGTTTTGATGCTCTTCAACATTTACATTTATGGCAATTGCTCAGATGTTCATGTCCAGAGGGACTCTGGACCTGCTGATCAAAAGCCTATCGCCTTAACCACTGAGCCTCCTCCTCCACCTCCTTCAACTATAGCATATGCAAAATATATGCAATTACCTCCTTGTTGAGACAGTTATCCAATTAGCCAAACAAAATACGTAATAAAGTGTGTAAATATTGAAGGATAGTGGATTTTACCGATATCAATAGCTAGATTGGGTCGTACTTTCCGATAACTGATTTATTGACCAATAGTTGTTAAAATGGATACTGGATAAAAAAACTAAACATAACAATCTATGTAAAATGGTACTACAATTTATTACGAAAAATAAAACAGTAATGAATCATGCAAATGTGCTAAATAAAATAAATATGAATATATAAATTATATAAAAAAATTTAATTGTGTAAATAATACAATATAAATTATAATTAATAAATACAATATTGCGCTCTCAGTTCATTCTCACGTGTAAAAACAAACAGAATGTGGTGTCAGTGATTCGCCTCTAGAGGCTGCTCTTGTAACTACAGAGGACCATTTAAGCTGATCCAGCAACGGACACTACCTGGAAAAACTATTGATATTAGTTTTTTTTGCCGTTTTTCCAGGAATAAATAAATCGGTCGACCACTACTAAATATCAGAATAGGAAATACACCATGCTCTGTGTGACTATTAGTGGCATGGTTGTTGGTGCTGGGATTGTTTGAGTATTTTAGATGTCCTGGGATTTCCCCCTAACAGTTTCTAGCTTTTTCATACAAAATATTAGAGTAGCACTTGGTAGGTATCTATTATCTAATTTGCTGGGATCATTAACAGGAGAAGGTTTTGAGCTGACCAATTCAAGATTCAAAACCGAAAGCTTGGAAAAGTGGTGGTTTAGTGTGTAAGTTTGACTTTTTTCAATCAAAAGGTTATCAGAGTTCAAATCCCAGACCTTCACCCTGCCAATGCTGGGCCCTTAAACAAGGCCTTGTCCCTCAACTTTTTGTTGTTGTATAAATGATATACTAAGTCACTCTTGACTTTCTAAGGGTCTCTGCGAAATGCTGTCACTGTAAGCAATAGTACCACAAATAATTACTCTTTACAAATGTGGTGAGCAGAGAAGCACCTCAGAAAACAACCTGTAGATTGTTGATCAATCGAATCTGAGGTAACAATGGGTACAGATTCACACAAACTGTAACATTTCAGATTAAATGACCATGTGATTATTTTTGGTCTGTAGCCACAGGATTGGATTCTGTGAATGAGCAGGTACATGTAGAGGTGTTCCTTTTAAAGTGGACGGTTAGTGTACATATTGTGTTTCCGCTCTCAGTGTTGGCAGCACTCAGGGATTGTTGTATGTCAGGGTGTATTTAAGGTCTGCTGAGGCACCAGGTCAGCCATGTATTACACAAACAGGCTTAGCACTCAGGAAGTGCTGCCTCGTTAACATATTTAAACAATCCTCACACTCACCCACAGCCTGTACATTTTAACACACCTGAGTAGAACCACAAAAGGGTCATGCTATGCCTGGATGAACAAAGTACACCAATAAGTTTAATGGCCTTCTGTAATGGCTTGGAATGACCTGTACATTTTTCCAAAAACTGGTCCATTGTGTCCTGTGAATGATCACTGTGGTAATGTGAGTGTGTGGAAGAGAGAAAGCCAGGAAGAGAAATATTACGACATGAATGCAGAAGGTGTGTGTGTGTGTGTGTGTGTGTGTGTGTGTGTGTGTGTGTGTGTGTGTGTGTGTGTTATTGTCTAAATGAGTATGAATAATGCTAGAGTGCGTGTGTGTCACTTAGTGTGTGTGTGTAATATAGGCGGGGCAGCCGGATGTTTCTTTGTGTCAGACAAAGTAACAGTCAGTGTCAATGTCAGTGTCAGTCGTGTTCCAAGCGAGTACGGTTCAGCTTCGATCTAAAAAACATTAGTTTATCGTTTATTTTCAGGAAATGACATTATGCAGTAATGGGTTCTGGATGAGTCACTTGTGTACGCCGAGTTACTTTTCATGATCTGACACACCAGCACGTTAAATAGTGTGGAGTGGAGCTGCGCTTTTCCGTTGCAGATGCATGTATCAGTGCACATACTCAAAAAACTTAGCATATATCACGTATATCACACTTTCTGTGGCTTGTATCTTATTAATTCGGCGAGCACTCGATTACTTTGAGTGTTTTTCAGTTCCTTTATTACTAAGCTGTCAACACTGTAGGGTCTGAAACCCAGTGGTAAAGGAAACGAAACTGATAGAGACACAGTCTGTTGTTTTTCTCATTGTTATGTTTTTAGTTTTCAGATTTTTTGGTTGTGTAAATTAAGGGAAGTGGTAGCGTTATGGTTAAGGTATTGGGATCCAAAGATCCTGAGTTTAAGTCTCAACTACACCGACCTGCCGCTTCTGGGCTCCTGAATAAGGCCCATAAACCCCAATAGAAGTGCAGTTGTTTGAATGAGTTAAGTATAGTTTGCTCTGGATAAGGGTGTCTGTCAAATACCATGAATATAAATACAGTATGATTAGTGTTTACAGCTAATGCACAAATTTAAAAGCTATGCGTCATTCATAGATCTTTATTAATTCAGGAACTTCAGGTATTAGTTGAGAATAAATCATGGATGGAATGTCAGTCCATACACATACGTTCATACTTTTAGTAATTTCACATAGACACTTATGAGCATGAATAGGTTAAGACTTAGACATTAACTCCAGCTCAGGATCGAACCAGGGACCCGGGAGCTGTGACATCACCATGTTACCTAGAAGCCAACATATTACTGAACATTTTTACTGTAGGGAAATCAATTCATAATATTCATACTAATACAAATACAAATTATATAGTCAAAAACTTTAAGCTTTATTAATTAATCTGCATCCAGTGAAACCAAATGCAAAGCATTTTCGATTGACATTTGGGTAATATGTAGCTGTGTGTTTTTTGCATACTGAAAGCCGTTATCACCCCAGATGTGCTTGACGACACAGGAAACGAATGAACACTTGATAGCAATGTTTGGTGGCATGGATACACGTGACATTTATATTTATGGCATTTGACAGACACCCTTATCCAGAGCGACTTACATTTATAGCATTTTATATATATACCTGAGCATTTAAAGGGTTAAGGGCCTTGCTCAAGGACCGAACAGTGGCAGCTTGAACTTCCCCTAAACTACCACATACCCACATTTACCATATGGCAGCAGATGAATATAGGAATATGAAGCATATTCACTTTTACAATAACAGCATGATAAGTTGCAATGGACCAGATGGAAAGGAGGGTGGTAGCTCAGTGGTTAAGGCTTTTGATGTTAAACCAGAAGTTCATGAGTTTAAATCCCAGTACTACCACTGCTGTCTTCTTAAGCAAGGCTTATTACTCTCAATTGCTCAGTTTTAAGTCGCTCTGGATAAGGGCAACTTCCTTAAATGAAATGATCTTTTATCATCCTGTATTTTAAAAATAGCATACGTTTAGGTCAGAAGGTGATTCCTAAATCCAGCGTTAATGTCTGATGTGAAACCAGTAAACTACATAGTTATTAATGGAGGTCTTTGGTTAATATGCAGACATATGCTATAGAGCTCTGACCTCAACCCTATTGAACACCTTTAGGATTAATTGAAACACTGACTGCATGTCACCTCACCTACATCAGTACTGATTTTACAACACCTTTAGTCAAGTGACTAAATGAGCCCAAATCCCCATAAAACACACTCCAAAATCTAATGTAACATCTTCCCAGAAGAGTGGAGTTTCTAAGAACAGCAAATGGGGAGCAAATGTGGAGTGGGATGCTTAAAAAGCACATACCAATCCTTTGGTCAGGTGTCCACAAACGTTTGTGTAAATATTGTGTACTTATTGAGCATCCTTTCAGATAAAAAACCCAAAAACAAATAGAATACTGATTTACCCAGCAGAATTGTTCATGTTTCAATCCAACCTAGTGTTGAATCCAGCTTTCCTAAGTTGCTTAAAGCCTTCTGGATCTGCTGCAATTTCTTTGGGAAACTGAGTGAAATGAAATCTGATTAGTTCCAGATTGCTGGTTGCTGCCCAGGCAACAGCGTTCAAAAATACACCGAGTGACAAATCTGTGATTCGACTTGCTCTTCAGAATTGTCAGCATCTCTTAGATATTTTTCAGTAATTGAATTATTAGCAAAAAAAAAAAAACGTTTGGGTCACCAAGGTGATGTGAGTTGTATTTCTTTTTACTAAGCTCATATGCGACCACGTCAACATCTGTACAATCGTTAAGGATGCATTCATATCATTGGTATTTGATAAATTTATCAAATGTTTTGCAGGAAAAGTTCCTCATGGTGAGGTCTCCGGGGTCCGTGTTTTCTCATGATTCCAATCTTTCGGAATTTCACTTAAGGACTACATCTTTAATAGTTTTAGTTGCACAATTGCATTACTGTCCTGTGTATAATTTCCAAGCATTCCAAATTATACCGATAATCTAATTGAGATGTTTTTGCCTTTCAGTGCTGATTTTAACATGCTTAACTTGACCTTATTTATATATACTGTATAATATAGGATCATTAAATACTAAAGCATGGCTGTGTGGTGCTGAGTTCACCGTTTTAGCATGTGCAGGTGGTGAAGAAAAAAAAATGACAGCGACCTACAGTGAAAAACTGTTAATGCACAGGACCAACTTTTGCCTCCAGGACATCTTTATTCTTACTTGGAATGCTGTTATACAAGTCTGGAATGCCTTGTGGACCCTCATATGCAGGGTGTTTGTGATCCTTAATGAAGAAAATCTTCCTGTTTTAATCTGGTGATTTAGGAGCCATGCAAAGCAGCTGGTATCATTCTGTTGTTCATCAAACCAATCATTTTAGCAGTATGGGTTGGGGATTGATGAACCTGGGAAACCATCTTTAGGAAAGAGTGTGGATGCAATGACGTCAAATTTATTCGATTGAGTGTTATAAAAGCGTGCAAAGTAATCACTGGACCCTTAGGATTTCCAAAGCATGGCCACTCATAGTGCTATGGATCGTCTATGATCGTTAAGAGTTTTGTGTTAAAGGCATTCATTCTTTTTCCAAACATAAATATGTCCAGATTGTAAAAATGGACTCATCAGACAGAATAACAATTTTTCCATTGTTTAAGGCTGTGGTTTTTGACTTTTTGGATACAAAAGGTTTCGGAATGGGATCTAAGCTTTTGCGAGGCTCAGATTTTAGTAACGGGTGCTCATTCGGTACTTGGTGATTTTTGGGACCAGTGGTTTTCACCAGGTACCGCAATGCTGTCAAATATCCCATCAGACTACATCCAATTCGAATGAAAGTGAATCCTGGGATGGAGCTAGTTATAGTTTTATTTTGAGTATGGATTGAGATGAGAGTCTGGATAGGTTTTGTGTTGATGGACTAAACAGAAAGTAGCAGAAATGTTGCAGAAGGTGGTGTAGAGTTACCCCTGTAGCAGATCTGAGGAAGTGGAGGGTTAGATTGAAACAAGTCCAGTGCACAGAGGTTGTGCCTGGCTAGTTAAAATATAATGTATAATATATAAATATAATATATAATCAAAATATAAAGAGCTACATAGATAAATAAGCACACCCAATTGTCTGCGGTTCCACACCTGACTATAAGATTGGTATGTACTTTTTGAACATCCCATTCCCCATTTATTCTCCAATTGCTGTTATAACAACCTCAACTCTTCTGGGAAGATGTGCCATTAGATTTTGAAGTGTGCTTATGAAGATTTATGGTAATTCAGCCACAAGCTGAGGTACGGAGGCCTGGAGTGCAGTGTTCAAGTTCATTCCATAGGTGTTCAATAGAGTAGAGGTCAGGCCGAATTTTTTTACATGAGATCACAGGGGTTGGTGCAGATAAATGATGTTGGTTGTTACATAAGAGAACTTTATGCATGAACTGTTGCACTGTCATGTGGTGGTTATTTAGGATGGGATTATTAAAAGCTTTATATCCTATACTCTGGTTGATTTGGAATTGCTCCATATTTCATTATTGCAGGTCAACTTAAATAGTGGCTGATACTCGATTCATTTAAATGACATTGGGGTAAAAATAAAAAAAAGATTTAGATTTAGAAAATATATATATATTTTTTTCTAAAACCTTAATAATTTACTTAATATTTGCTTACTTCATTTTTATATATATTGCCTGGACCTGATCGTTGTGTTTTCATAATGTGTAACGTCTTCCAATGTGGAAAACCCTTCTGTATAATATGCAACTTCATCAAGCAAAGGTTTTTCCTCATAATTCACACCATTTTCTAGTGTTTTTAACATACACTGCCATGGCATCACAGTTTTTTTAAGAAAATGAATCATTTTCCAAATGTTTGTGATTCACCTGCAGTTCAAGTGCTCCGGACCTCATCGTGGACCTCCCCAGGTTTCAACATGCGTATCATTTAACTATTATACATATTATACGGTTAAATTTTGTATTTGTTTGTTACAATATATAACGGAATTGAGTCTGAACCTACCATAATGCGTAATCGGTGGGAGCTTAGTTTTATCGATGCATAAAAAAAATAACTGCAACTGAATAATGCTGAATGCATGAAACAATAAAATGGAAATAAAAATGAAAAAGTAGTTCTTTCTGTGGGTCCTGTTACCAAATGATCCAAGGCCCAGGGGGGGGGGGGGGGGGGGATGGGTTCCAAGGCCTGCGTTAATTCAATTTCAATTCCTTTTTATTTGCGTAGAGCTTTTTGTCTCAGACCAGCTTTACACAGATAAAGCGGTAACTAGACGACACAATTTTAAATAACTCAAATGTTATTTGAATGTTTAAAGCTGTCTTTGTGCTCGTAATCGTAACTGTAATTTAGTCATCAGTGCTGTAGATCTGACTGTATTAGGTTTAAGAAAAGAGGTTTGATCATATTGTTCTTTCTGCCATGTAGTAACTGTATTCGCTTTGAGCTTAGACTGGAAACTTACACTCGGAGAAGTCAATGCTCAGTGGTTCAGGCATTACCAGGCTGCTACTCCTGGACCCCTGAGCAAGGCCCTTAACCCCATAGCTGCTCAGCAGTATGAATGAGATAAATGTCGCTCTGGTCGCTCTAGATAAGGGCATCTAACAAATGCCCTAAATGTAAATGTAAATGAGGGCAGGTTTAAACCAAGACTTGTTTGTCTTTAATATACTAATCCTAATGATCCTGATTACTGTTTATTGTTTTCCCAGAGTGCTCGAGTGCCAAGACTTGCCAATTGTTAATGGACAGTGTGATCCTTACGCTGCAGTGTCTTTGCAAGGGCCATCCAGGTAAAATCCACCACAACACCAGAACAACAACCTTCTCATATTTTTGTAGTAGCATATATCGTAAAAAAAAAAAAAAAAAAAAGAAAAGTTTCTGTCAATGTCTTGTCAGAATTTCAAACGTTTTCTCTCTCTCTTCTTTCCTGTCTTTGTCATCCTGAACAGATCGGAAGCCAAAAAGACCAAGGTCAAGCGGAAAACCAACAACCCTCAGTATGACGAAGTCTTCTACTTTGAGGTAGAAAAAAAAAATGCAGATGAGACTCTGAGATTCAGAGATTCAGGATCTCTGAATGTAATTCTTTCTGTGTAAACATTAACCGGTAGAACTATTCTGGGGACTATAATTATTACACTAATGTAAAATGAAGCCTGAGATTTTATGCACGGTGCATACTTTTGAATTTGACTTATTTTTACAACATAAAAACTTCGGATCGAATGTGTAAAAGCTGATCACACGCAGCTCGGTGCTGGTATTTGCTCTGCATTTGTGAACATTTTTGGATGAAATACTTCCCATTTAAGATTCTTCGTATTAATTGCAGTCGCAGTGTTCAAGGTTGAAGCTTACAGTTTGTGGTTTTCCGCTTGACGAGCGTCCACACCCTCGTGACCTCTCGAAACCATGTCTACGCATCGTTTACAAACTAACTGAATGCAGATTGTGAGAAGTGATTAGATGTGGTTGACTGCTGTGGAAAAAAAAAAAAAAAACACAACACAAGTGCAAGTATGAGGATCAAAACGGAAGAAGAACATGTCCACACCCGACACACTGCTTTCAGAGAAACCCCAGCAGAGTTGTTGATGTTTAAACTCCCATGAGACGAGGGCTGGAAACGATAACCTCTCGAACTCGCCATATTGAGAACTCTGTATTGACTTGCCTGTCCTTGTTCTCTGCCACTTTATTTCATGTTGACCATCCTGGACAAAACTGTCTAATGGCTCCGTTGGCACACTCGCACAGACCGGTGGACAAGAGAAGACAACGGCAGGATTGATTCCAATTGCTGCAAGATACACAATCCACTCCATTGATCTCATCGCTCTCACAGTCACAGTCTTTCCCACACAAAGCATGCCACGCAGACATACCGAACCCTACAGCCCGGAGTTCATCGCAGTGCCACATACCTCACCACCAACCACAGCACGTGCTCACTACAACCAAGCCGTCCCACATTTCATTAAAGAACTACACGACAACTAATAAACAATGCACACTATAATTCGGACAAAAAAGCTATTCGGACACTTCTTCAGCTTTATGGCTTTTCTAACCATATGTGGTTCTTCCCCAGTCTGTTAACATCCAGAGGTGGATATAGTAATAAATATTCTACTCAAGTAAAAGTCCAGTTACTTCAATTAAATTTTAAATAAAGATAAAAAGTAAAATGTAAAATTTCCCAGGTTACTTTTTTTAACCCCCTTACATTTTTTATAAATCTCAAACTAGTTGTTTTTAACTTAAGGAACACTTTACCAATTAAAGTGCAATAACAACAAAAAAAATTCCGCTTTCAGCTGCGTCTGAATCACTGCTGTCTGTCTTGTTCATCTCCATCTTTCTTTCTTATGAGTTTAGCTCGTTTGTTCTCCCGTCCATCAATCAGTGCAGTAGTTTTCTCCTTTATCTTATTTTTTATTTATTTATTTATTTTACTTGGTATAAGATATGATTAAAAATGCAGTTAAGTAAACTTAAGTTTAAGTAAAACTACATTAAAAAGTTGAAACACACACACGCACACACACACACACACACACACACACACACACACACACACACACACACACACACACACACACACACACACACACACACAAAAAAAAAACCCCACCATTACAGTAACGCAAGTAAATGTAATTTGTTACTTTTCACCTCTGGTTACCACAAACTTGGAGTCACACAGTGGTATAGGACGTCTTTGGATGTGGTAGAATTTTCACAAAGTCCATGAAAGATATGGTTTACATGAGTTGGAGTGGATCTTAAATGGCCTGCTATAGGGCTTCAACCTCAACCTCACTGAACACCTTTGGGATGAATGTGAACGTTGACTGCACCCCAGGCCTCCTCACCTACACCTACATCACTACCTGATTTTATTAACACCCTTGTGGCTGAATGAGCACAAACCTCCACAAGCACACTTCAAAATCTTCATCATCTGTCCAGGACAGTGGAGGTTATTATAAGAGCGAATAAATTTAATAAATAAGTTTAATAAATAGCACATACGAATCTTATGTTCAGGTGTCCACAAACTTTTGTCCATGCAGTGTATCATATCATGTAACCATCTGTTTCATCGTTTTTTGGTTTAGGTGGTTTATATGTTACAACTCCTTGCGGGGATTTAGTCTTTTAAAAGTGGAATGGTAATCAGGATGTTGCTTCGCAATCCCGGACGTGACAGACTGCATGTTTTTCCTCTCAGAAATTATTGCAAATTATTCCAGATCACAAAACGTTGCAGTGCTGCCAGTGATTTACTGGTTTTACTGAATTACTTAAGTAATACCATAAGAGGAACTTCATTATTTGCTGAACTTGTTCTAGGATCTCTATTTTTCTACTTTAAACCATGTACAGGACATTAAAATACAACGGAGTAATGATGAATATGTTTAGGGGTGGTGTATGTTTTATAACTTGGCTAATAAGAGTCTATTTCTTTGGCTGTCGTAGACCATCCATATCAAGGTTCTGTATGGTGTATGCTCTGAAATGCTTTTCTCCTTACAGCAGTTGTTAAGTGTGTGTTTTATTAACACTGTAGACATCCTGTCAGGTTAATATAGTTTGGGATTTCTAATCTTTTATATAAACGCATAAAACAATTTCATGTTCATTTACATCATTTGGCAGACGCACTTAATCAGAGTGACTTACGTTTATGTCATTCATACAACTGAGCAGCTATGGGGTTGAGTGTGATATGGCTGTGAAATGAGGGGTTTTTTTTTCACCATTCTTTATAAGCAATGGTCAAACCCCAAATCTTTCTTTTCTCTATTTTGATGTTGATTTGTATCTCCATACATTTATGCACAGCTTTGTATTAGGCACATGCTCATCCTATTCCTCATCCCATCCCATACAAAAGCAACATATTAAAAATTACAAAATTAAAGCTTTATTCAGGAGGTTAGCAAATGAAAGCTATTCGATCAAATGTCTTGCATCAGTTTCCTACACTGGATCACTTGGTCTTCATAGTGATAACACACTGCAGCAGCTCGCCAGTCTAAGACTTTCCAAGCAGGATTTCATTAAGGAAAGCACATCTCATGCCAGCTCAGACGTTCCTCATTGGCCAATCTGGAATAACGCCACGATGAAGCTGAGTGCTGTCCCGTTCCTCTGTTTTCTGCCTCCCAACAAGCGGACATGTACATCACCTGGCCCACAACATCCTGTTCAATTTCTGACCTTATATGCAAATTCTGCCCGAGTCAGTTACAGTACACAAAGAAGTTTTTTTTGTCACTGTGTCAGTCAGAGGTTACACACATACCAGGTTTTGTTTTTTATTTCTGCTCTGCATAACTGACCTTTTATACAGGTGTGCCATGAAAATATCTGCGGAAAAAGTTTTCAAACCAGTGCTTTTTAGCCCCAGTCATAAATTGCGCACTTGTGACTGGTACCGCATGAGTGCACTACCATATGAAAGAAAATTTCAGTTCACTTGCAAAATAATCCTGAAAATGAATTCAATTTCACATAATGTTTTACTTCAACATATCTGTAGTTTCCACTGTTGTGAGCACCATTTGTTATAATGATCATTCTTAAGAAAAGAAACCGATTGCAGCACGGCTAAAATTAGATGAGAGGAAGTAGAACACTTTCCCTGTCTAGGAATTTCAGAAGCACAGAAACCCTATTTTTAATAGTGACTGAGCAAAACGGATCGTTTCAATACGTCCAAAAAACACAAACACTGTTATATACAGTATGTGCCATCTGCATGATAATCTAACACTTTAATATTTCTGTGTCCTTGCAGATCACCAGACCACTCAACTACACAAAGCGACAGTTTGACGTGGAGGAGGAAGATGTGGATAAATTAGCTCTCAGGTATGAGACAGAATATAAAGTATGCACAAAAGTGTGTGGACACTTGACCATAAGATTCATATGTGCTTTTTATACGTCCCATTCCGCATTTAGTCCTCATTTGCTGTTATAATAACCGCCACTTTTCTGGGAAGATGTTCCACTAGAGATTTGTGGTAGATTCATTCAGTCACAAGGGTGTTAGTAAAGTCCGGTACTGATGTAGGTGAGGCCTGGGGTGCGGTCAGCTTTCACATTCATCCCAAAGGTGTTCATTGAGGTCAGAGCTCTATAGAAGCAAGATCTTCCACTCCATATCTTCACAGAGCTGGCTTTGTGCAAGGGCATTGGTTAGCTGGAACAGGGTTGGGTCTCCTAGTTTATATAAAGGGAAAATTGAACGTTGTACAATACCAACTTTGTGGTAATAGTTTTGGGGAAGAATCACATATGGCTGCAAATGTCAGGAGTCCCAATACTTTTGTCCATAAATTGTACATCCAGCATTAAAAAAGAAATATAATACAGCATTTTGAATATTCTAATTTTATTTAAATTTTGTGAGTATTTTATTTAAGTGCTTTGAATATGACGTGAATCCCCATAACAAGTTCCTGTTGTGGCTTAGATTATAACACAGATAAACAGTTATTCTGCTTCACTCTCAAAGCTGAAAAATTATAACTTCCTTCTGACTGTTGACAAACAAATGGAGTTTGTTTAATACACTATTAATATACTATTTGTCAAAGAAAAAGAAACTTTCCATCAGATGTATGTTGCACATTATATAACTAAATACCCTATATATAAAATATATATAAATATAAGTGTATAAACACACGTACATCTTCATCTCTACATGCATGTGTACATATCAGTATATGCCATTATGTTTACTGTACTGTGCTCATCAGAAAAGAAACTATGTTCATATAAGAGTGATCTTTCTTCAAATCATAAAATGATAATAAATGAGATAATTAGTGAATTTTTCCCAGTTCAAAGCAAATGGTTCCAGTTTATTATTTACACATGCTGTTATTTGCTACAATGGAGACAAATAACAAATCATCTCACAGAAAACGTACCAATCATATCAACCATATCAACAATCTTTTAATAAAAAAATTCCGGAGCACCCGACATTGACTATAGGCCTCACAGCTAGAACTTTTATCAGAACTACTGTTACAGAAAACACATTCTGACCATCTATTTTGAGAATTCAACTGTTGTGTGGTGCAAGATGTTATAATGTACTGTTCCTCAGGGGGTTCTTCATCTTGAATATGGCATGATGATTGATCTGTCTTTTTTGATTTGGTTTGTCCAGGGTGGATCTGTGGAACGCCAGTAACCTGAAGTTTGGAGACGAGTTTTTAGGAGGTGTTCGGGTGCCACTGAAGGTTTTGGGCCAGGAGGGCATTCATGATGCATGGTATTACTCATCCATCTCAGCATCAGAACACTAAATCTTATAGCCACACAGCTTCCTCTTTTTTTTATAGGTATAATTAAGAGCTGGCAAATATCCAATCTCTCTCTGTCTTTCAGGTACTTCCTTCAACCGAGGGATAACGGCAGCAAGTCGGTGAAGGCAGATGAACTGGGTTCTTTAAGACTCAACATTGTTTACACAGAGGATCACGTCTTTCCTTCAGAGTGCTATAGTGACCTCACTGATCTGCTTTTGCAGTCTGCACAGATGAAAGTGAGTGTCTCGGTGTTTGTGTGTTTACTTTTGCAAACTAGATTTGTTTAGAGGTGCAATAGGTCAAATCCGGTGGACTTGACTTTACAATTTTTTGAACTTCTTGAGGCCCTTTATTGATTGTCAAAAAAGAAGTATAGTTAGGAAAATATGAATAGGAAATATGGTTAGGATTGTATTGTTACTGGACCCACCTGGTTTTGAAGACAGAAAAAGTGCAGTAAATTCAGTGCTTTCAAATCTACAAAAAGTCAGAGGTAAAGTGTTGGAGAAGTGGTTGCTCATTGGATGGTGTCCGGGTTACTGAGCGGAAGGTTGCGGGTTCCAGTCCTGGTGTTGCCAAGCTGTCACTCTTAGCCCCTTTACTATCCGTGCTTTCTGTGACCTCACCTTCCAAACATTGCTGTAATATGCGAAGAAAGAATTGCACTGTGCTGTAATGTACAGTTGACGAGTAAAAACTACTTTGCCATGTGGCTCTCCATGTCAATCCATTGTATAATTATGATGAACTTGGTAGTGTCTTCTAATAGCACTAATACATCTAATAGTAAAATTTAAACATGAATTAAAAAATAGTCACCATTACACACTATTTTTCATAGTGTTCGTTCCAGTGACCAATCAAATTCATTTAGAAAACGTATCACTGGACTGGGGAAAGGTAACAAGCCTGCTATAAGAGACTGTGTGCTGATTGGATCGATATCAGTTTATTGTAGGTCAGGCCTTTGCAGATCTACTGTACAAATATAGACATTAATACCTCCATTGATGGTAGTTTGTTATGATATATGATATACGATAGACCAAAAAACTTATAGATAATTGTTTTATGATGCAATTTATTAATATAAATATAATTATTAATTATAAAATGAAGTAAAATGTTAATACAGTATACAATACTGTATACATAAAATAGCATTTTTGGGGTGGCGTTTGTTTTTTAGTTTATTGCGGGCGGTTTTTAAACGTAACCACCGCGATAAACAGGGGGAATACTGTATATATATATATATATATATATATATATATATATATATATATATATATATATATATATATATATATATATATATATATATATATATACTTTCTTTACATTTGTACCCTTATAAATTATTATTTGTAATATATTGCACCTTTGCACTCCAATAATACATTTCTTGTATATACATATGTATATTTATATATTTACAATATAATTATTTATTTATATACATTGCTATTTGCACTTCTGGTTAGATGCTAAATGCATTTCACTGGCCCTGTACTTGTACTCTGCACAATGACAATAATGTTGAATCGAATCTAATCTAATATATGTGTGTGTGTGTGTGTGTGTGTGTGTGTGTGTGTGTGTGTGTGTGTGTGTGTGCGCGGGCACGCATGTGTGCGCTATCATAGCCTGTCTCAGCATCAGCAGCCCACGTCCTTGGAGAAGTATGCCGGGAGAAGCAGGAAGCAGCTGTCCCACTTGTTCGTCTCTTTCTGCATTACGGCAAAATCGTGCCTTTTGTCAGTGCAATCGCCAATGCAGAGGTTAACCGCACACAGTGAGTTCACACACACACACACACACACACACACACACACACACACACACACACACACTTATTTTTATATTTTGATATGGGGTTTACATTCATTTGTGTGCCATTATTGAGTTTAATCTGAATTGCTCCTACAGTAAAAAGTGTCGAAATAGTGTTAAAATATGAATCAAATAACAATAAAAAATGGAGACACACGGAGTCTTAGACCATAATCATGTCTTGGCAGCTTGAAATCCAATTGAGCACTAAGAATTCTAGATTCCCACACCTCTGTATTTATAGGGCTGCAAATTGATTCTTGGGTATTAATAAATAAACGTGTTAGTCGTGATCTCTGCAGTTCTGCATCACCCCTATATCCTATATCATTTTGGACAGTCTGTATATACAGTATATAATAGCATAATTCAATTCAAACATTCTATTTAATTATCCTGTATATAACTCATTGTATATTCTAGATCATCCTGATATCTGTATATCATCTGTATTTATGTGTACATACATTGCACATTATCCAATATTGTCCATTGTTATGTCCCACATTATCTACTCATATTGTGCCTTACATACCTCCTGCACTAATATGACTTCTAATAAATAAATGGTTGTTAATATATATGTTTATATTTATTCTTAGTGTACTCGCTCATTAGCTTCTGCATGCTTTTTACATGGCCCACAGCCTTTATATGTATCTGCTGTCCACGATTTATTCACTTATATATTACATGCTGTACACACACAAAGATCAGGCATAACGTTATGACCACCTGCTTGATATCGTGTTGGTCCCCCTTTTGGTGGCAAACAGTTTTGACCCTTACAGCATTAACAGCATGAACTTCTTCAGCAGTTTGAGCCACACGGACCAGCCTTCGCTCCCCACGTTCATCAATGAGCCCTTGTCACCCATATCACCGTTTTTCCACTGTTCCTTCCACTATAGACCGGGAAAAACCCACAAGAGCTGCAGTTTTTGTAGATGCTCTGACCTAGTCGTCTAGACGTCACAATTTGGCCCTCATAAAACTCGCTCGCTCACCCCTTTTTCCTGCTTTTAACACATCAACTTTGAGGACAAAATGTTCACTTGCTGCCTAAAAATATCCCGCAAACTAACAGGTGCCATGATGCAGAGACAATCAGTGTTATTCACTTCACTGCTCATAATGTTGTAATGTCATAATGTTATGCCTGATCGATGTATTTGCACTTATCAATTTGCTACAATTGCTACTATTTGCATTTCTGGTACATGCATTTTGTTGCTGTGTACCTTGACTATGCGATGGCAATGAAGTAAATATTTCTCTCTGTCTGTCTTGTTGTCCCTCAGGGATCCTAACACAATATTTCGGGGCAATTCGTTAACGTCCAAATGCATCGACGAGACCATGAAGCTAGCAGGAATGCACTATCTCCAGGTCACTCTCAAGCCCATTATCGATGAGGTGAGTCACTTTTTTCTGTCATCATGTTGAAAATTCTGTGACGAATTCTATATGTGTGTTTGAATGGTGTGCGTGTGTGTGTGCGTGTGTGTGTGTGTGTGTGTGTGTGTGTTTGTGTGTGTGTGTGCTCTGTGGCGTAGATCTGTACGGATCACAAGCCTTGTGAAATCGACCCTGTAAAGCTAAAGGAATCAGAGAATCTAGAGACCAACAGGGTGAGTCATACTTCTCTCAGCCTGCATGTTTATGAGCCTGTGTGTGGTTTCCTTGTGTGTGTGTGTGTGGATGCATTTGAGGCTGTTTATGGGTTTACAAAAGCATGTGATCCTGCAGGCATGTTCACTGAACTACCTGCGACAAAGCAATATAGACGGACAGAACGCCAGGCTGGAGGTTCTGAAGGGCATCTCTAATTTCCGAATGTTTTCACAGTTGTCTGTCTTTATCTACTTGATAGCACAAACTCGATGCTATGCATAAATGTTCCTCAGCAGTATGTGTTTTTGTGTGTGTGTGTGTGTGTGTGTGTGTGTGTGTGTGTGTGTGTGTGTGTGTGTGTGTGTGTGTGTGTGTGGTCCTTCACCTGCCCTTCTATAATCAGGAGAACCTGCGGCAATATGTGGACCGCATCTTCAACGTCATCACTACCTCTGGCGTCAGATGCCCCACCGTCATGTGCGACATTTTCTTCTCGCTACGAGAATCTGCCGCCACCCGTTTCCAAGGTAACCGCGTACACACTTCGAGTGACCTTGAATTAGCAACCGAATGCCTTGAAGCATTAAATAGTCTCTTGCTTTCATTAGTGCTGCCGGTGCATTTCAGTGTCAATTTTAAACCCAGATCAGAGTTCTTCTCTGTGTGTGTGTGTGTGTGTGTGTGTGTGTGTGTGTGTGTGTGTGTGTGTGTGTGTGTGTGTGCGTTACCACAAGTTTAGTAGAAATGTAGTTTTTGTTTGCCTGGTCTTTATCCCTTTCAGTCACTCTGCATGTCCTGCCATGTCCTCATTTGCTTTCACCCCCTGCTCACTGTCGCTGGTATTCGAAGGAAGTCAGCAGCAGGGTGGAATTAGAGTTTGCATGATGCCACCTGCTGGACAGCGAGGCAAATTGTAGTGACGTTATACACAAATTGGAGAACGTTCCAACGAAGGCTTTTAGGAATGATGTCATTTGCAATCTCTTTGTGTCTGAGCTTTGAGGTGAAAAAGAAAAAAAACAGCATATATGTTCAGTTCAGTTTAATTACGTTTTAATCGTAGAGTGCTTTTAACAAAGGACATTCTCCCGAAGCAGCTTTACAGAGATAAAGAGGTTTTGAAGTTGCATTGTATAAGTTTAGTGCCTATAAGTTTCTTGTAAGTTTTTCCCCTTAATGATTGAGCCAGTGGCGACTGTGGCAAAGAAAAACTCCTTGAGATGCTATGAGGAAGAAATCTTGAGAGGAACCAGACTCAAAAAAGGAACCTGGGTGGCACCAAATGTTCATTTATTACAGTTCCATCATTGTTGAGGTGACTGTTCAGTGATAGGTGCTAAAACACAGAACTTTTCATGCAACCTGTGGTCCTAAATTATTGTAGCAGACTGTTGATATCAGCGGTGGATGAAGTACACAAACCATGTAGTTGAGTTGAAGTAGAGGTACAGTAGGTAAAATAGTACTCTAGTAAGTACTATATAAGTAAGTAGTAAGTGCTGGAGTAATATTTTACTGCTCACTTTAAACTTTCACAGCAAAAGTATTTGCCTTTAAATGTACTTAAGTATCCAAATTACTATGATTTATTATGGTTCTAATGTTCCTATTATCATTTTTATCACAACACTTTACTTAATCACCTCAGTTTATGTGAAAAGACTCTAATAGAATGATAATAATGAGTCAAATGATATTAATGAGTCATGTTGGACCATCTCCAGCTACACAAAATAGTCTTTCTAGCAGAAAAACCTCCACAAAACAGCTACTTATTGAATCAATTTATTTTACTTATTTACTAATTTATTAACTTATTTTAATCATCTGATGTCTGATGATTTGAACGCTGAACGCTGAACCCTAGACCATGGCAAGTTCCCCAGTTCTAAACTGAGGGGGCGATTTCTTTGTTTTTACTTTGTCTGAGGTCGAAAAGTCTATGTTAGCTTTAGAGCTTTAGTCAGATAGACCACATGCTCAGGCACACAAAATTCAGCCTTAGTTCCAGTTACATTCAAGCTAAAAATGTGCATTCCAGTTTGCCGAATTAAGTTTCTTTCTTGTTGCATGAGTCATTGCACAGTAGATCTTTTATAACTGGAATACGATCAATTATATTGTTTTCTATTTTCTATTGTATTCTAAATGTAGTCCATTAAAACAAACCTTTTTTGGATATTTTGTTAGTAAGTGCTGAACAATTATATTGTACTGTTACTGTGACATTAAACAAATATGACTACAGTCCCAAATTTGATTTGATCATTTTTAGATCTTTTTAGAGTTTAGATTTAATAGATTAGGATCTGCTCAGTGATCTTATGTGAAGTGTATGTACCTATACAATGTAGTATTATGGGTAAGATGAAGAAATAGGCCATGTGTTTTGTGGATGTTCACAGTGGACCAAGATGTGAGATACACAGCCGTCAGTAGCTTCATCTTCCTGCGTTTTTTCGCCCCAGCGATCCTATCACCCAACCTTTTTCAACTTCGGCCACATCATCCAGTAAGTGTTTACTCCCCATACGCATTATAATATACATTAATTGCGTGTTGGTGTCGTCCTTAATATATCCATATCATATTTTACCTGAAAGGATCCTTGTACATCACGGACTCTGACGCTCATTTCGAAAACCATCCAGACCCTGGGGAGCCTTGCCAAGTCTAAATCTGTAAGTTGTAAAGTCCACGTCTCTGAAAATACTATCACATTTAATGGGGTTTTTTTTACATCGAAACAGAAAAATGTTTGCCGTGTCGTTAGAAAAGTGTGAATCTCAAGTTTGACAATGCCGTAGTTATGTGATCTGCATCTGTGAGCTCTTGTGAGTTTTGTACAGAACAGGGTCGATTTCCTCTTCGTATGTTACTCCATCCTGCGATGCTGCATGAGCAAGACTTTGAAAAGATATGTATGAGCTGCATTCAAATCAAACCGGGACTTTTAATTTTACAGGTAAAAAAATGGATGCTATCATTGTGGTACTAAACATGACAGACATGACAGACAGCAGAGTTAGTGCGTGCATGAAACAGTGGGTGGTGATGAAGTTTCTTGTAAACGAAGGCATAAAAACAGCGAATATCTAAAGATGACATCAAGCATGAGCTGCAGTAAGACATTTGAACGGTGTAAATGTTGGCAAACCCGTGACGATCTCGGTCAGTGTCTAGGAAGGTTCAAGGGCACTGACAAATCTTTGTATATCTTTCCAAGCAGCAGATAAACGCTGGGAAAAGTGTATAAATGTAACAGGGGCGTATACAGTGCATCCGGAAAGTATTCACAGCGCTTCACTTTTTTCCCCATTTTGTTATGTTACAGCCGTATTCCAAAAAGTTAAAATCTTGCAAATTTATTACAAATAAAAAACAAAAAAAACATGTACAGAAGTATATACAGCGTTTGCAATGACACTTAAAATTGAGTTTAGGTGCATGTTTTAGGTAGATGTTTCTACAACTTGATTGGAGTCCACCTGTGATAAATTCAGTTTGGACATGATTTGGAAAGGCACACCTGTCTATATGAGGTACCACAGTTAACAGTGCATGTCAGAGCACAAACCAAGCCGTGAGGTTCAAGGAAATGTCTGTAGACCTCCGAGACAGGATTGTATCGAGGCACAGATCTGGGGAAGGGGACAGAAACATTTCTGCAGCATTGAAGGTCCCAATGAGCACAGTGACCTCAATCATCCGCTAATGGAAACTGAGCGATCGAGGTGACCAAGAACCCGATGGTCACACTGAAAGAGCTCCGGCGTTTCTCTATGGAGAGAGAAGAACCTTTTAGAAGATCAACCATCTCTGTATCACTCCACCAATCAGGCCTGTATAGGAGTGGCCAGACAGAAGCCACTCCTCAGTAAAAGACACATGACAGACTGCCTGGAGTTTGCCAGAAGGCACCTGAAGAACTCTCAGACCATGAGAAACAAAGATTAAACTCTTTGGCCTGAATGCCAAGCATCATGTCATCACCTGGCCAGTACCATCAGTGAAGCAGTGAAGCATGGTGGCGGCGGCATTATGCTTCACGCTGTCATTATGGGGTAATTTTTAGGAAAGAATGAATTTAATCCATTTGGAATAAGGCTGTAACATAATAAAATGTGTAAAAAGAGAAGCACTGTGAATACTTTCCTAATGCACCGTATCCATAAATACATGCAGTTTCCACTTCTTGAAATTAGTTCTTTAATTTTATAAACTTAAAAGTCCCAGATTGGCTTGAACGGCCCTCATAGTTTGGCTTTACGTGTGTTGGAGGAAGCACCTGTCCGCGTAATCCACGTGGTCAGAAGCAGTGGGAAACAAATCGCTGCTTTTTAAAGGTTGCTATCTGACTGAACAGTTTATTCAGCAGAATTGGAGATTTGATGTAAATGAATGTACAACTTTGAAACAATTAGTTGTGGTATATTTGTGATAATGATCTCGGTTTCTCTCACTGTTCTCCAGGGCAACTTTAAAGAGTCTTACATGGCTGCGTTTTACGATTACTTCAATGAGCAGAAGTATGCAGATGCTGTGAAAAATGTGAGTTGCTTACGTTTGCATTCATGTGGTGGGTTTTTCCGTTTAAATGCTGTGGTCAAATAATCATCATCATCATCATTATCATCATTTTATATAGCTCTTTTAAAAGTTACATTTCAAAGCATAAAAAAGGAAATACAAATACAATTCTATTAAATAAATAAAATGTACCTCACAGATACATCACAAAAAAAAAGCTATTACTTTAAAGCTATCCTGAAAAAGAAAGTTTTAAGAGCAGATTTAAAAACACTAGATGTGTTTACATGGAGGATTGTAATTAGTTTAAAAATTCCAATCCGAATGAAAATGCTCCATATACAGTGAGGAAAATAAGTATTTGAACACCCTGCTATTTTGCAAGTTCTCCCACTTAGAAATCATGGAGGGGTCTGAAATTGTCATCGTAGGTGCATGTCCACTGTGAGAGACATAATCTAAAAAAAAAAATCCAGAAATCACAATGTATGATTTTTAAACTATTTATTTGTATGATACAGCTGCAAATAAGTATTTGAACACCTGAGAAAGTCAATGTTAATATTGGTACAGGAGCCTTTGTTTGCAATTACAGAGGTCAAACGTTTCCTGTAGTTTTTCACCAGGTTTGCACACACTGCAGGAGGGATTTTGGCCCACTCCTCCACACAGATCTTCTCTAGATCAGTCAGGTTTCTGGCCTGTCGCTGAGAAACAGGGAGTTTGAGCTCCCTCCAAAGATTTTCTATTGGGTTTAGGTCTGGAGACTGGCTAGGCCACACCAGAACCTTGATATGCTTCTTACAGAGCCACTCCTTGGTTATCCTGGCTGTGTGCTTCGAGTCATTGTCATGTTGAAAGACCCAGCCTCGACCCATCTTCAATGCTCTAACTGAGGGAAGGAGGTTGTTCCCCAAAATCTCACAATACATGGCCCCGGTCATCCTCTCCTTAATACAGTGCAGTCGCCCTGTCCCATGTGCAGAAAAACACCCCCAAAGCATGATGCTACCACCCCCATGCTTCACAGTAGGGATGGTGTTCTTGGGATGGTACTCAGCATTCTTCTTCCTCCAAACACATTTAGTGGAACTATGACCCAAAAGTTCTATTTTGGTCTCATCTGACCACATGACTTTCTCCCATGACTCCTCTGGATCATCCAAATGGTCATTGGCAAACTTAAGACGAGCCTGGACATGTGCTGGTTTAAGCAGGGGAACCTTCCGTGCCATGCATGATTTCAAACCATGACGTCTTAGTGTATTACCAACAGTAACCTTGGAAACGGTGGTCCCAGCTCTTTTCAGGTCATTGACCAGCTCCTCCCGTGTAGTTCTGGGCTGATTTTTCACCTTCCTTAGGATCATTGAGACCCCACGAGGTGAAATCTTGCATGGAGCCCCAGTCCGAGGGAGATTGACAGTCATGTTTAGCTTCTTCCACTTTCTAATGATTGCTCCAACAGTGGACCTTTTTTCACCAAGCTGCTTGGCAATTTCCCCGTAGCCCTTTCCAGCCTTGTGGAGGTGTACAATTTTGTCTCTAGTGTCTTTGGACAGCTCTTTGGTCTTGGCCATGTTAGTAGTTGGATTCTTACTGATTGTATGGGGTGGACAGGTGTCTTTATGCAGCTAACGACCTCAAACAGGTGCATCTAATTTAGGATAATAAATGTAGTGGAGGTGGACATTTTAAAGGCAGACTAACAGGTCTTTGAGTGTCAGAATTCTAGCTGATAGACAGGTGTTCAAATACTTATTTGCAGCTGTATTATACAAATAAATAGTTTTAAAATCATACATTGTGATTTCTGTATTTTTTTTTTTAGATTATGTCTCTCACAGTGGACATGCACCAACGATGACAATATCAGACCTTCCATGATTTCTAAGTGGGAGAACTTGCAAAATAGCAGGGTGTTCAAATACTTATTTTCCTCACTGTAAATACCTAAGTAAATAAATATGCCCACACCAAATATTAATTGTACTCGGTTTAAGATTGGTGGGATAAACCTTTCTATAACCCGAACAAAATGAAAATTCTGCCATGTAAACGCGCTAAACCGATTACTGCCGTTAAAAAGACCCATTACTTGAAGGACAAAATCTGCTTTCTCAAATCTCTGCACGATTTCAGAAACCTCTTCACCTGGCATCCGTATCAGATCTCATATCAGCCCATTTATCATTCCCTTGCAGAAGATATACACAAACCTTTTTCTGTGCTCTTGTGAACACTTGCCACAGGATTGCGCACAGCTTCAGAGTTTTGTATAAAACAACCGCGGCAGGCATAATTTGGGGAATTGGATTTAAAGGTCTCTTCTTCTGGGAACATAAATCCTTCTACCAGTCCACACAAACATTTGAATGACCGGCGACTCATGTGACTCAAGTTTAGTTTCCTTTCGAGGTCATACATCCAACCCGCTCCCACCAGTACTTACTACGGACCTTCATCTCCACGCTTCTGCTTTTCGATGGAGGGAGGAGTAGTATTGAAATTCGCCTTAGAGATGCACAGTCACCAAAAAGCTCAGCTTGATTAAGAGCAACACTTTACATAAAATAAATAATGGAATTCCATGTTAACAGGACAAGAAATACTAAAGGCCAGGAGTGTCAAACTCAAATTCACAGTGGCCCAAAATAAAAAACTGGGACGAAGTCGCGGGCCAAACTCAATATTTATTGATAAATTGACTGCAATTTTGCATGTTTTTCCATCTCTCCAGATGTGTAATGTTGGACCTTTTCATATGGAAACAAACTTTAGTTTTGCATAAACATTGAATCTGGAACAACCAAAGTTTAATAATATAAACACATGAGAAATTAAATTTGAAATAAAACACACATCAGTGGTATTCGTTTCTTATGTCTCTCTCTCTCTCTCTCTCTCTCTCTCTCTCTCTCACTTTCTCTCTCTCTCTCTCTCTCTCTCTCTCTCTCTCTCTCTCTCTCTCTCTCTCTCTCTTTCTCTCTCTCTCTGTCTATCTATCTATAGACTTTCGAGTTCCTTTATAATGTAAATATTTTTTCACAGGCCAACAACAAAACAACCAAAAATAATAATAATTTCCTTCAATTACAAAGAAACAATCTTTCAACTATTAACAGTTCAGGCCTTGGAGTAGAAAAAGTGCATAAAGACAACATTCAGGATCCTCAGGATTGAGTGAAGGTGTTCATCAGTGAGACTCCTGAGTGGTGTTTTGTTCATCTTCATCAAAAATTACAGTTGCTCACATAGATATAAGATGCCAAACATAGAGAGGATTTGAGCAGCTTGGACACGGAGTTGTGCAGTGTGTCAGAGAGGAAACATGGAAACTGTGCAGCACACACAGAGTCGTCCTTTGACTTGAGCGTGTCTCTACACTGCAGTTTAATCAGCTCCATTTGGAGGTTGGTTGGTGCGCTTTCCACATCAACCACAAACAGATTACTGAGCAGTTCAAATCTGCATTTCTGAGCGTCAAAGTTGGTAAATCGCTGGGTAAATTCAGCGCTGAGTACGCAGAGTTTCTCAGCGGTCTCGACTAACAAAGCATTCTGGGATTTGTAGTATTAGCGGTGTATGCGCTACATAATGGCGGGCCAGCTCTAATACACATTTGATATGATCTCGCTGGCCAAATATAATTACACGGGCCTGAGTTTTACACCCCTGCTGTAGGCTTATGTGCGCATGTCACAGTCATTCCAGTTGAAAGGCAACATGTAAACACTATTTCGGATTAGATAACGTCTTATGATGTAACAGTCCACAGAGTCTTTCAATAATGATTTTAATCCGAATGACTAAAAAGTGTACATGTAAACAAGGCTACTGACTCCCACTTCATGTGGAGTTTTGACGCTGGACCTCCTGGAGTGTTTAAAGGCTCTGGCATGGAGAAGCTGGTGTTGGATCTGTGATGATCGCAATTGTTGAACTATTTTATGAGTTGCTCAGTAGCTCCTAGTTTTAAAACCTTAAATGACTGTATAAGACTGTAGAAAGAACATTACTTATAATCTTACATTCCAGTGCTCGTGTTAGTTCTCATTCTCCAGTGTTCTGTATTGTTGAAAGATTTATGATCACACTCTTGATGTCACTCAGATGAAGATGGGTTCCCCTTTTGAGTCTGGTTCCTCTCAAGGGTTCTTTCTCATAACATCTAAAGGAGTTTTTCCTTGCCACAGTCACCACGGCTGCTCATTAGGGATAAATACACACCATTTACTTTAAACAACTTAAATTCTGTAAAGCTGCTTTGAGACAGTGTCTGTTGTGAAAAGCGCTATAGAAATAAACTTGACTTGACTTGACTTGACTTGACTTGAAAGATTAGTCTAATCTCAATAGGGAGAGAAGTCCAATGTTAGTGCACAGGATGAAAAATCCAGATCACCTATCGAATGTAAACGGATAGCAGGAACAACTAAAAGACAAGAATCAGAGAAGCTGAATTTTTCAGCAACATAAAAGATAACATGGGTGCAATGTTGCATTGTTTCTGATATGAAAAACTGAGATTTTAACTGAACTCTGAAGATGAGATGGAATGTTAAGTTAATCCCCAGATTATTTTGTGTTTTGACTGAAATTCTTTTAAGGTTTGAAAACCAGCTTATAATTAGTTTGATGGCGCAAACCAAGAAACCAGTAACTCTCTGCCATGTCAGTGCAGTGCATGACAACCATATCTTTCTTTTTTCGACTTTGAAATCACTTTGATTGAAACGATAAAATAGTGACGGATGTGGTTCATTATCGTTTACTTGATCTCCATAGAACACTTCTTTTTACTCACATTTATAGATGCTAATGGTTCCATTTCTCCTGATGTTGTGTGATGTGTGCAGTTTCTCGATCTGATTTCATCGTCTGGGAGGTGGGATCAGAAGAGCATCGAAACACCCATCATGTTAAAAGAAGGGTAAGCAGCACATGGCTTTGCTGGGCGCTATTAATTATTATCTTGTGAATGATGAACACAGAAAAAAATGAGGTAATGCATGTGATCAACTTTGTATCTTTTACAAGTTTAAAGATTAGTAGTAGTATGGACTTGAATAGTAACAGCAGATCCAATCCAAATGATACATGTGTATATATATCTAATCAAATTTAGGTCCTGGGGCCCACAGTGCTTTAGAGCTTTGTGTTTTCTCATCACACACACACAAATTTGAGTTCTTGGTAATGAACTGATGTGTTGAATCATGTGATAAATTCTGTCTAATCATAAACTCTGCAGGGCTAAACCCCTCTAGGACGAGGGTCTGCCTCCTCTGGTTTTCAAGACACATTCAGGTGTCTTTCTTTCTTGTATTTCTCTGCTGGGCACAGGACCATTAAACTGACTAATAAGAGGGTTGATGGGAAGGGTTCTTGCAGGTAAGGCGCACCCGATTGGCCGCTCCTCTGACCCTCACAGCCCTTTCCACTTCCCTGATACGTGTAAATTGTATAGACAATTATCAGGGAAGTGCTGAACTCAATAATACGCCGAAGTAAATGCAGACGAAAGCTCCTGTCATCGTTCTTTTGTGTTGTGGCCAAAGACATTATCAGAAGAGGAGACGGTTCATGTATCGCAGGCTAGCCTGGCAATGTCTATTCAGTCATACAAGTCCATGCTCGTGTCTATGTCGATGAGATGAAAGCTGCAAAATTGTCCTGCCCGTTTATGATTCTAAGTTCAAAACTGACTGGAAAGGGATAAGTACGTGGGGATTGAGAGGGGCTTTCATTTTCTTTATACCAACATCCTGTGTGGTACCTGCCAGCAAAGTGGTGACCAAACTTCAGATTGCTTCATACTGCCTATATGTACAGTGCAACACATTACAGGGGTCAACTGGTGGGATTATATCCTTAATGTATGAAAACGTATGAAAGATAAATTGACCATAACTCAGCAACCAAACCGGAACAGCTTCTGTAGTCTTATCCGAGTTATTCCTTCTTTAACAGCCTGAATATCTGCCATAATTCAGTCATCGTGTTGAGCTTAGTCCACTACCTCATATGAACTCGTGCACTGCCTCGTCTCTTGATAATGTCTCTGGTTGTTGCCTCCCAGTGTTCTTTGATAGCACCACCTCCCCTTGGTTGTCATACAGGCTGGACATGGCATGGTCCAAGCACAGACATGTTTTACAAGTTATTTAGAATGAAGTCTGTGAGTCTATTAAGCTGCAACGCGCAATTCGCTGCGACCTGGTGTACCATTTCAGTGTGCTTGAAATTCACACAGCCATTTACTTTGAATCTGTGGTATTTTTCCTCATCACTGCTTTTCAGTCATTCAGTAAGCATCAAAGCAATGATTTTAGATCTAAGATTTGTTTCAGGAGCAGTACATCTAAGAAGCATGTTAAAAAAAAAACAATACGAAATAAACTAAAGCTGTATTTTTTAATGCTTCTCTCTGTTCTTCTTTCCCTTCTTACCTCGTGATACCTGGTGGCCAGATTTATGATCAAAAGAGCACAAGGGAGGAAACGATTCGGAATGAAGAACTTTAAGAAGAGATGGTTCCGGCTCACAAATCACGAGTTTACTTACCATAAAACCAGAGGTAATGCAGAAAAAAATGTCTGTGACCAGGTTAGGCACATTGTATTTATCTTATATATTTGGTGTTAGTACACCACACACACACACACACACACACACCTCATACACACTATGAGGAAGGTTAAATCTTTTTTCACTACTGATGTATAAATCTGGGTTTGTGGAATTTGTTATTTTTGCATTACGTTTGCATTTATTATTCGTTTTATGTGTTCTATGCTTTGTTTAAAGGTGAAGCAGCGTTGTGTAGAATCCCTATTGAGAACATCTTGGCTGTGGAGCGATTAGAGGAGGAGTCTTTCAAGATGAAGAATGTAAGAGGGAATGTTTGTGTCATGCAGCTTTCTCAAGTCGCTGCATAACCAAATGCACCAGCTACACTCTCTACACTAATAATAATAACACTGCCTTTGCTGCTTACTAGAACAAAAATCTCGTTTCTGGATTCTTCACATGAACATAAACTTCACTTTTATTAGAAAGCAAATAAAATAGTAATTTTTTAAAACAGAGCCGAAGTGAATCTGTGAGATTTTAGTACATTTGCTGATTCATCTGATGGATGATTTTCCTCAACAAAGCTATTAGAGAAGTATAAAGTATTGTTTTGACAGAACACTTAGTGACCTTTTTTTGCTTCTGCTTTTTTGTTTTGGCTTTACAGATGTTCCAGGTAATCCAGCCAGAGCGGGCGCTATACATTCAGGCCAACAATTGTGTAGAGGCACGGGACTGGATTGACATCTTAACTAAAGTTAGCCAGTGTAACCGCAAGCGCCTGAGCACCTACCACCCTTCAGCCTACCTCAACGGCCACTGGCTGTGCTGCAAACAGGCCATCGACTCTGCTCCAGGCTGCACACCCTGTACCGGGTCAGTCGAACTCATTCCTTCACACTGCAGAAAATATCCTGCTAAATATAAAAAAATAAATGTCAAATCATCTGCCAGTGCAGAAAGATTTCTTGAAAAAAAAACATCTAGACTTTAGAAAAAAAAATTATTATAATAAGCTTTAAAACATTCATTCCCAGCAGTCAATTTAGTCAAATGAACTTAAAACTAGCTTCTTTTTATTTATTTATTTATTTTTATATAGTTTGCCATTCTTAATTTGTGTGAAAAGATCTTAAAATCAGAGCCACTATACAAGAGAATTCTTCTTCATTTTAAAATAGTCATTATCATTGTCTTAAAATGAGACAAAGCATTTAAACTGTTTAATTTCAATTCATTGAATTCAATTTGTATAGCGATTTTAACAATGAACATTGTCTCGAAGCAGCTTTACACAGATAATGTGGTGATAAAGAATTAATAAGATGTTCTTTATAAGTGTAAGTTTGTCCCTGATGAGTGAGCCGGTGGCAATTGTGGCAAGGAAAAACTCCTTGAGATGGTATAAGAAAGAAACATTGAGAAGAACCAGATTCAAGAGGGAACCCATCCTCATCTGGGTTGCACCGAATGTCTATTTATTACAGATATACGATGTTGCGGGGTGCAGTGATGGTGATCAGATGCAAAATGTAGTCCTGAGTCAATGTAGCAGACTGTTGACATGAACTACAGTCCAAACCCACCCTCAAAGCTCCCGTTCTTACTCTGTAATCTCTGGATTCCAGGCCATTGATGTGAAACTTTCACCAGCTGTGGCCTCCAATCGAAGAGAACCCTATCCAGAGGCAGACTGGGACGAAGCAAACAGATTCGAGGAGAGGGGAGGGGCAGGAACAGTGGTCAATGGAATCTCAGGAGCATGTTTAACTCCACAGAGAGAGAGAGAGAGAGAGAGAGAGAGAGAGAGAGAGAGAGAGAGAGAGAGAGAGAGAGAGGAGGGGTGACAGGGAGAGAAGGATATGGATTAATTAGTATCCTCATTCTTGTATGAAAGTTAAGGACACTGTGCATTTAGGGACTATGGCAGCATAACTAAAAGGGAGAACCAGAAGGTAACTCAGACATGAGGGATCACTGGGATAAGAGACGACCCACCACACCACTGTCAACAAACCTGAGTGAACGTGTGAGAGTGAGTGGACGAAATCATACAAATATCCCAGTTCACCAAACACTCTATATCCATATTCCCTCCAGATCTGAGCCTTTACCTAAGAAAAATCTACTGATAAAAGATTTGACTAAATAAATACATTTTCAACCTCGACTTGAACACTGAGCCTGTGTCTGAGTCCCGAACACTGATTGGAAGGCTGTTTCATAACTGTGGGGCTTTATAAGAGAAAGATCTGCCCCCTGTTGTAGTCTGTATTATTTGAGGTACCAACAAATAGCCTGCACCTTTTGATCTAAGTAGGCTTGGAGGATCATATTGGTACAGAAGTTCACTCAGATACTGCTGTGCGAGACCGTTAAGTGCTTTATACGTCAGTAGTAGTATTTTATAATCAATGCGAGATTTAATTGGGAGCCAGTGTAGACTGATTAAAACAGGAGTGATGTGGTCATTTTTTCTAGATCTAGTGAGGACTCTTGCTGCTGCATTTTGAACTAACTGAAGCTTATTTATTTACTTTGAACTCGAACACCCACACAATAAAGTCTTACTTTAGTCCAGTCTAGATGTGATAAAAGCATGAACTACTTTTACTGCATCCTGTAATCATATAATATTTCTAAATTTAGCAATATTTCTAAGGTGGATGAAAGCTATCCTGGTAATGTTATTGACATGAGCCTCAAAGGAAAGACTTGAGTCAATAATCACACCAAGGTTTTTGACTGCTGTACACAGAGATGCTACGTAATCAGAAACTTTACTTCTAGCTGCATGTGGTCCTAGTAAAAGTAGTTCCGTCTTATCCGAGTTTAGCAGAAGGAAGTTATCAAGCATCCACTATCTAATGTCCTTTACACACTCCTCAACATTGTTAAGCTGATCTCTCTAACCTGGCTTTGCTGGAATATACAGTTGTGTATCATCAGAATAGCAATGGAAGCGAATACCATGTTTATGTATAATTTCACTCAGAGGCAGCATATACATATATATATATATATATATATATATATATATATATATATATATATATATATATATATATATATATATATATATATATATATATATATATATATAATATAAAGGGAAAAAGCAAGGTAACATCAAATCAAGACATGCATTCAGCAACAATTATTTACAATCAAATGAAGACTGTGTTGTAACCCACAGTGGTAAGCAATCAAAATCATTACTTGGTGCTTCTCAAAGTACCTAAAATTATTACAAAATAAAACATTTAATGTATTTTGTCATAACGAACACAAAGATATTCAGCATGAGAAACCGAAATCGAACTACAGAACAAGTAAAAAGCCATAAGTACTCAGTATAAAGAACAAAGTTCCTGAAAAAAAAATAATTGTACTGCATAATGTTTGGATAATGTTTGTGTGGTAACTTGCAGAGTCTTATTATTTTTGTTATTAAGTTGTAAATAAATGTGTTGGCGTTGACAAAACAAGCATTTGAGATAATACTAATGAACAAGTCCTAAGTGTGATTATTGAGCATTTTCTTACTGGGCAACCATAAAACCAATTATTACAGCTAATATAAAGTCTTCAAAGATCAAATAATGTCTGTGATGGCAATTAAGCTGGATGTGCAGGTAAAATAACTTTAATAATAACTAACTTTAAGTAAGAAAAAAAAGTTAAATAATAGCAAACACTTTTATATTGCCTTGAATATTGCATCTCTGTACTGAAACGCATTTAAATTCAGTGTTCTAAGCTTAATTAATGTCCAGGTGGATTGCAGGCTATGGAGAATATTTTTTGCTGGAGGTATTGAACATTATACAATTAAAACATTTAAAAAAAAGTTGAAGTTGAAATTGCTTATAGACAGGGCAGGGATTAGGGCCAGGAAATGATGCTTCACATTAAAGTTTATTTCAGTTTATTACAGTAGTTGTAATCATGGACTGTAGTCGCATTAAATTAATTACATGAAACAAGCTTTACAATTTGATTCAGTTTGATTCTCAGGATATTTTGAACAAAATTTTAATGAAGGAAAATTACTCTTGAAGAGCCATTTTTTTCTGAATCGTGAACACTGTAAAAATGTTTGTCTCGCTAAAAAGTAATGTTAATTTTATATAAAAGTGTAAACAATATGTACTCAAGGTCAAATAGGTTACATCATAGAAATTGTTCAAAAATGATAACGATTAAATTGAGATGAAATGTGCCTCATAACAGCATATAAAGCAGCAATTTACTTGGAAATAGAGCTCCAAAGTCGGCTAAAATGCCCACCTTCCACAACCTCTTTCTTGTAGTGAACAGTGGCATGGTGCTGATTTGAATGAACTTTTTGATGTCATTTTTATTTAACTCTTGCAGAACTATATAACCTGCTTGATGGTCACTTTTTACACTTTTTGCCAGTCATAATTATACAGTATAGTGGAACCTCAATACTCACGACCTTGATAGTTGACGACTTTTCATTTGAAACCGGACTAAAATTAACTCGCGAAAAATCTAATAGTTCGCAAGAAGCAGCGAGTGGCTCGAAAGTTGGAGTTTGAAAAAAAAACTATTAAAATTATTATTGTATTGTTCAATTAAACTAGTAAATAAAACATTTATGACAAATAATTCACACTTTTTTGAGTTTACACTACAGTACATGTACAATTCCTCTTGAAAAAGGAATCTTTAGAAGGAAAGAGTCAAAACCTCGCCATTTTATGTTATTTGCAAGGGGTCATAAAACTTGTCCCCCCCCGCGAGTATCGAGATTACACTGTACATGAATATTATTTTAGAGTAACTGATTATATGTTTATTGGGTGCTTTATGAGGAAATTGTTAGGCAGGGATTGTGGATATATGATATAATGATTATGGTTATCATGAGTTGTTTGTGGTTCCTCAGTATTTTTTATGAAAGCTGAAAGACTTTTGTAAATTTTGATGTGTTACTGTGTTGTTTCTTTGTGTTTGTACAGTGGCCTACCTGCAAACATTCAACTTGACATAGATGGAGACAGAGAGACTGAGCGCATCTATTCACTGTTCAGCACCTACATGTCCAAGCTGGTCAAAATGCAAGGTGTGTTTCACCTGTGTTATCCATGTTGCATGTATTTTAGAGTAGCAGGTGATGATATTTTCATTAACCTGTTGCCCTATTCCACCATCTCAGAGGCGTGTGGCAGTAAGTCGGTGTACGACGGCCCTGAACAGGAGGAATACTCCAGTTTTGTCATAGATGACCCACAGGAGACCTATAAGATCCTAAAGCAAACCATCGCAGCCGTGCAAAAACTGGAGCAGCAGCATGCACAGTACAAGCGTGAAAAATTCAGGAAGACCAAGTATGGTAGCCAGTGAGTAGCACTTTCAGATATTTCCTAACATGATTATTACTATTCATGAAGTTTGACAAGTTTAAATAGTAGATTTTGTGTTGAATGTCCTTTTTCGGAGGCGTCAGCTGCACTTTAATAGATTACCGATGCCGTATTTTAATGCATAACTTATAAATTAATGTGCTTGTCTATGTTTTTTTTGTCATCTAAACTCATTTTACCATAAAAGACATTTAATTCAAGAAAAGAATTTGACCTTCTGTACAAAGCCATTAACACATTTGTTTTAATTTAGATTGGGTTAGGGTTAGGGTTTACTTTAGAGCAGTTACTTTTTTGCTTATAAAAATGTTGTATGAATCTATTTATAAATAGAAAGAACCTCAGATTTTGACTGTTAGTCAAGTCAAGTTTATTTCTATAGCACGTTTCACAACAGACATTGTCTCAAAGCAGCTTAACAGAATTTAAGAGTTAAAATTGTCTCAGGGATCTACACCCCTCTGTATTTATATTTACATTTATACTCAGAACTAGCTGGATATATTTATATTTTATAACTGAGTTGCATTAATAGCACTGTTTATATGTTTAGTCTTCATTACCCAGATAACTTTGTATTTTTAGGCTACATTAGTTAGATTTCTTTACATTTATAGTTGTATTTTAAATTTATTATAGTATTTTATATTTATTGTGTAGCCGGATGTATTTATATTGGTATACTTTTCAATACATATATTTGAGAAAAGAGAACAACGTGGATAGCTGCGTTGGTGACTGATGAATGTAGCTGTATAGTGTATATACCAGGCAACAATCTATTCTATGGGTCCTACTAGATTTAAAAGTAGAAAAAGTAATATATAAAATAAAGATTTGTTTTAAAAGATAAAAGATTTTTTATACTCAATCTTTTGTTTATGATACAGATAAAGAAATTCAGGCATGTACATGCAAACTTACACTATCTGGACAAAACTCCCCACTTTTCCAGCCATACTTGGTTCTGTCCCAAACTGTTACCACAACGTTGAAGACACAATTTTATAGGATGTCTTTTTATAAGGTAGCATGAAATTTTTCCTCACTTGAACTAGGAGACCCAAACCTGTTCTAGCATGACAATGTCTCTGTGCACAAAGCCAGCTCCATGAAGATATGGTTTATATGGATTTGAGTGGAAGATCTTGAGTGGCCTGCTATAGATCCCTGACCTCAACCCTAATGAGCACCTTTGGGATGAATTGAAACACTGCCTGTACCCCAGGCCCCCTCACCTCACCTATGGCATTACCTGACTTTTTTACTAACATCTTCTACTAACAGTCAAGTCTTTATTTATAAAGCACATTTTAAAGCAGCGACTGTTGGGCAAAGTACTAACAGACCATCAAAGATAGGGACAATCACACTTTATACTGAGCCATAAATGTGTTTTAAGACCTGACATAAAAATCATCCAAATTTAGTGAGGACTTGATGTGGAAAAGAAACTCATTTTGGAGCCTGGGTCCAGCAACTGAGAATGCTCTATTGCCTTTTGTTTTTAAATGTGTGTCCTGGGGACAGTTAACTGTAAACTAATTGAGGACCTAGTGACTCTGGGCAAATGTTAAGTAAAAAAAAGGTTACAAAGCTAAGCAGGTGGCAAACTCTATAGGCTCTTATCCACAAATAAAATAATTTAAATATGATTATGTATGAGACTGGGAGCCGGTGGAGAGAAGCAAGCACTGGAGCTTTAGACTCAAAATTATGAGTTGCATTATCTTTGGTTTCTAGGTCTGTTTTCAATTAGCTGGAACTAGTGTGAACTAGTGACGGATCGTTCATGAACGATTCGTTTATTTAAAACGAGTCTTTCATGTGACTCAGAGAAACAAGAGGTCTCAAAGAGTAATTTTCTACTGAGCAAAGCAATGAGCAAAGCAATCGCAAAATCGCAAGGTTATGTACAGACTTGTATTGAATTTTTACAGAACAGAATTGAGTAGTTTACCTCTCAATTCTTTTGTTCTTTAATCACGTGACTCCCAAATATGCTACAGACAGGAAACAGAATTTAGTAGTTATTCTCATGAGTCCTCTGGTCCGAGTCGTTTGCTCTTTTGTCATGTGACTCCCATATACGCTATGCAGTTACATATACATATATAAATTATTGGAACTATAGTCAATGTTTGTGTATGTGGACATGTTGGGGATCTGTTTATTGAAAATTGTATATTCTTTTTGATTAAAGGAATGAATGAAACTAAATTATTTAAAAAATATTTGTTTATTTCGATGAAAGAGATTCAAAAAATGATGAAAGATTTTCCCATCATTGGTGTGAACTACTTGGATAACAACGTAATTTATGTTTGTTTGTTTGTTTGTACAGGGAGCATCCAATCGGCGACAATAGCTTTCAGTGCTACATCCGCCAGCAGTCAGAGAGCTCTACCTATTCGATCTGACCCACCCTATCACCACCACGCCCTTCTCTCTGCAGCACATATCATGGCAATGCCTGTATTCACAGGTATAAGGGGTGCTGGTTCACAGGAACATGAGTGTGGGATTAAGCAAAAGAGGATCTCACAGAAAGCTACAGTTTCTATTCTTGTACAAAACCAGTCAACAGCTTTCCACAGAACTGTGTGCACTTTAGTTGTCACACCCGCCCCGGTGACGATAAAGCGCTGCCTCGTGGCAACATTTTAACTAAAGGGACTTTGTTTATCGGTCTTGAGAATTTTATTTTAGCTCTTCTACGTCTTCAGGACCAAACTGCAGTTTTAAGAACCTTCTGCTTTTCACTATGAAGCGCACCACTGCATGCCTAAGTAATGAGAGCCTTGTGGCCGATCCCAGCTCAGAATTGTTAAGAATCTACCAGATGTACGGACACATAATTCTAAGCATTTATTAATGCATGGTAGCATCATCCGTGTGTACAAAATAGCTCAGCCAAAGTAACACAGAATTTGTATAATGTAGCCCAGAAATTGAGTAGGTGTTTAATTCTTCTGAATTGGGATGCTGACTGAAAGGACCTATCTGAATCAGATGTTCATTGTAATGATTGTTTCATTTCTTATAATGGCATTGTTTGAGAGCCTTGTTTTAGTTTTATTTTCCCTGCACTTTGTCCATGTCCAGACTTGTTAAAGTGTTGTTTCATGCCTTTTTGAGAACATTCCCTTAGCCAAATATAACGGCAACTGAAGGATCGAAGCATGTTAGAAAATAAAGTTAGTGATACCATGTCCACAAAACCTGAACTGGGCATAGATACTATAACGATCTGGCATGACACTAAAACTCATTATTTAGAGATCAAATTTAAAGCCAGTACTTTTTGTAAAGTGCACCTTTTTTTTAAAAAAAGAGCGGAGGTTTTAGATCATCTGTATGGTTTTGATTTTTTTTTTATCTAACTCTTTAGTTTAAATGGACTTGTCTTACCAGGTCCCTTTTGCCAGTTATGCTATCGCCAGACGTGTGCTTTTTTGTACTTTTGTTGTGATTTATGTACTGTAAATAATGCATTTTCAATCTGTGTACTGAGAATAATTTCTTTCTGTTGTGTGCATATGTGTGTGTGTGTGAGACTGAGAATCGAAACACGTGTAAGGAAAAGATTTCATATCTTAATGATAATGTTCTTTTTTTAACAAACATTCTCCCAAGACTTGTAAATGTAACCCAGTTTTGTGTATTACCAAAATTTGTGTACGTTACTGATACTAATGACTCAATTCCTTTGCTATAGTTCATCCATTGGTGCATGTTTTAGTGTGAATATAATGTTTTAATATAAGCCAGACGATTTTTGCTACCCACTCCGAAAAAAAAAAGATGTTCAGTATTTATTTTTATATCACAATATAAAACATTTTGTGGACGAGATTATTTGAATACAAAAAAAAAGGTCTTCATATGCAGAGTATGAAAGATGCAATAATTTCACGATCCGTTCTTTTTACCGGATATCTGATCGGTTACAAACGATAATGGAGAACTCATTTTTAGCTCGAGATCAATGCTCTTCACAGCGAAACCTTAAAAAAGGTTGGAACAGTGTATTTTGTATAATCATATAAAGAGTATTATTACAAATCTGTGATGTGTAGAGGTCAATGTAAAATGAATGATGAAATGTAGATGCAAAAAGTGTTTTTTTTTTTTTTTTGTCTAAATGAAGGCAATAGCAATGAAACCATCAGTGTGTGTTTTATTCCATTTTTTGGTGTTTGTCTTGGTTACTTTACATGCATTTTAAACAAGGGCAATACGATAATAAATCTATCTCAGGTGGAAGGTCACAATGCTGAGGTAAATAATGACAGCAACTGATGTGTTACACATCCTTCCATCTATTTACATTTCCATACATCCATCTGTCCATACATCCATCTGTACACTGACATTGGTCAACACTTAAATCTAGATGCTGGGGATTTTCGATCCAGAATCCAGTTTCACCAGTTGTTTGATAGCAACGATTTAACATTGCATTCAAACGCACTACTATTTGAAAACCATTGATATAGTTTTAATGGTTAACGTCTGAAAATAGTATTTATAGTGGAAACCATTAGCACCTTTGTGATGGTTTACATTGTGTTTTGGGGGTTTTTTTGTTTATCGGCAATAAGAGTAAATGTAATCTACTTAGTGCTGCAGTGTGAACGTCTGGGGTGATTTAGGAAATTTCCTCAAAAGAGGAACGATTTGACGAAAATTTAAGCTTTGGCTGACCTCCATGGTCTTAATGGTCTGGCCTCCATTGTCTTTTGTCTTCATCGTTTGGTCACCATGACCTTGTCTGCATGGTTTTGTCTTCATAGTTTGGACAGTATGGTCTTGTCTTCATGAGGAACAAAAAAAGGAACTCCAGCTTTGCTTAAAGAAAAGTTTATTGAGCTTAGGCTGAGGGTTAAACTTGGGTTTAGTCACAACATTCACATTGTCGGTTTTCGTGTGTGTGTGTATGTGTTTTCTCTTGTGAAAAAGAGGTTAACCCGGGTTGTGTGTTTTTCCTACCCTGAAGCAGTGCTAATGTAACAGGGGGTCAGTGGCATGTAGGCTAATGTGGGCAGTGGCTCTTGTTTGAGACTTTTGTTTCGGAGCACAGCGCTTCCTCTGTCCATGTATTTTGTATCTCAGCGCTTGATTTTTTTCCGTAAAAGCAACGAAAACTTTCGGAGGAACAACACAGGTTCTCCCCCAACCGTGAGCTCGGAGTTTCCAGAGCAGAACTCAGTGTGGAAGAGCTCTGAGAGGAGACTATGTGGAGACGGAAAGTGGAGTGGTGCGGCGGTGTGTTCAGCCTCCTGCTGCTGCTGCTAGCGGCTCTCTGCTCCTCACACCGCTGTAAGTCTCACAGCTCCGGGAGCGGAGCCTGTCTGCGGGCTGTTCTGTGTTTTATTATGTGCGTTTAAAGACAGACTGAGTGTTAGATTCGGTATGAGGTATAAAGGGACTGTATTTCGGGTTGGTTCGTGTTCATATCGCAGCTCTCGGTCCTGAACACAAACTCCAGGCACAACGATTTCACCGGACGCACGTGCGCATCTTACATTCCTGCAGACGTGTTTAATCCGGTTACAGTTTCACACCAACTACACACTTTACACATCTATCTATCTATCTATCTATCTATCTATCTATCTATCTATCTATCTATCTATCTATCTATCTATCTATCTATCTATCTATCTATCTATCTATCTATCTATCTACATATCTGTGTATCCATCTATTTGTCTGTCTGCATATCTATCTATCTATCTATCTATCTATCTATCTATCTATCTATCTATCTATCTATCTATCTATCTACATATCTACATATCTGTGTATCGATCTATCTGTCTGTCTGCATATCTATCTATCTATCTATCTATCTATCTATCTATCTATCTATCTATCTATCTATCTATCTGTATATCCATCTACCTGCTTCTATCTATCTATCTATCTATCTATCTATCTATCTATCTATCTATCTATCTATCTATCTATCTATCTACATATCTGTGTATCCATCTATTTGTCTGTCTGCATATCTATCTATCTATCTATCTATCTATCTATCTATCTATCTATCTATCTATCTATCTATCTATCTATCTATCTATCTATCTATCTATCTATCTACATATCTGTGTATCCATCTATTTGTCTGTCTGCATATCTATCTATCTATCTATCTATCTATCTATCTATCTATCTATCTATCTATCTATCTATCTATCTATCTATCTATCTATCTACATATCTACATATCTGTGTATCCATCTATCTGTCTGTCTGCATATCTATCTATCTATCTATCTATCTATCTATCTATCTATCTATCTATCTATCTATCTATCTATCTATCTATCTATCTATCTATCTACATATTTGTGTATCTATCTATCTATCTATCTATCTATCTATCTATCTATCTATCTATCTATCTATCTATCTATCTATCTATCTATCTATCTATCTATCTATCTATCTATCTATCTATCTATCTATCTATCTATCTATCTATCTATCTATCTATCTTGTCTGTCTATATGTACAGTGGTGTAAAAAGTGTTTGCCCCTACCTTTTTTGCATGTTTGTCAAACTTTAATGTTTCAGATCATCAAACTAATTTAATATTAGTAAAAGATAACACAAGTAAACACAACATGCAGTTTTTAAATGAAGATTTTTATTATTGAGGGAAAACACAATCCAAAACTCCATGGCCCAGTGTGAAAAAGGTGTTAAATCTGTGGTTTATCACATCAGAGTTAAATTTCTCCAGCCACACCCAGACCTGATTACTGCCTCACCTACTCACAATCAACAAATCTCTTAAATAGGACCTGCCTGACAAAGTAAAGTAGACCAAAAGATCCTCAAAAGCTAGACATCATGCCGAGATCCAAAGAAATTTACAAACAAATGAGAAAGAAAGTAATTGAGATCTATCAGTCTGGAAAAGGTTATAAAGACATTTCTAAAGCTTTAGGACTCCATTGAACCACAGTGAGAAACATTATTCACAAATAACAAAAACATGGAACAGTGGAGAACCTTCCCAGGAGTGGCCGCCGACCAAAATTACCCCAAGAGCACAGCAACGACTCATCCAAGAGGTCACAAAAGACCCTACAACATCATCCAAAGAACTGCAGGCCTCAGTTACAGTCAGTGTTCATGACTCAGCAAAAATGGTCTGCATGGCAAAGTTTCAAGACCAAAACTGCTGCTGAGCAAAAAGAACATAAAGGCTTTTTGCCAGAAAATATCTTAATGATCCCCAAGACTTTTGGGAAAATACTCTGTGGACTGACGAGAAAAAAGTTGAACTGTTTGGAAGGTGTGTGTCCCATTTCATCTGACATAAAGTAACACCGCATTTCAGTAAAAGAACATCATACCCACAGTAAAATATGGTGGTGGTGGTAGTGTGATGGTCTGGGGCGGTTTTGCTGCTTCAGGACCTGGAAGACCTGCTGTGAAAAATGGAACCTTGAATTCTGCTGTTTACCAAAAAATCCTGAAGGAGAATGTCCGGCCGTCTGTTCGTGACTTTAAGCTGAAGTGAACTGCAGCAGAACAATGATCCAAAACACACCAGCAAGTCCACCTCTGAATGGCTGAAGAAAAACAAAATAAAGACTTTGGAGTGACCTAGTCAATGTCCTGATCTGATTCTATTGAGATGCTGTGGCAAGACCTCAAAAAGGCGGTTCGTGCTCGGAAACCCTCCAGTGTGGCTGAATTACAACAATTCTGCATAGATGAGTGGAGCACAATTCCTTCACAGCGCTGTAACACTCATTGGAAGTTATCGCAAATGCTTGATTGCAGTTGTTGCTGCTAAGGGTGGTCCAACCAGTTATTAGGTTTAAACACTTTTTCACACAGGATTTTTGGATTTTGTTTTCCCTCAATAATAAAAAACTTCATTTAAAAACTGCATGTTGTGTTCACTTGTGTTACAAACATGCAAAAAAAAAAAAAAAAGAAATCAGGACTTTTTCACGTGTGTGTGTGTGTGTGTGTGTGTGTGTGTGTGTGTGTGTCTATATATATATATATATATATATATATATATATATATATATATATATATATATATATATATATATATATATATATATATATATATATGCTTGTCTGTCTATTTGACTGGTTGCCTGTATGTCTTTATATTTATAAGTATAATAGGTTTGGTGCTAAAGCATTTATATCATTATATAGATCAGTGGATAAAATGAATACGTGACTTTGCATAATCAACTTTGCATGTTGGGAATGAATTTAGGAGGTGTACGGAGACACATTTTGACTCACTGTTTTGATTTATAAATCTCTCAAGCATGTAATTGTTCTTTCTTCTCTTTAAAAAAAAAAAGTGGGTCTGAACTATTGACCATTTGTGTGTTTGAATTTTCTGTTTTATTTAAAAACATTATACTGTTTTTCATGCCCAGTATTTCAAACTTAGCATCATCAAAATTTTAATTTTTTTTCTCCTTATTGGTTCTCTAAGTCCTCCAACGGAACGTTGCGTCTCAGTTTCTCACGCGGCACCGGCGAGCAAATTCGATGTTTGAAGAGAGCAAGAAGGGCAATTTGGAGCGCGAGTGCATCGAAGAGCTGTGCAGTAAGGAGGAGGCACGGGAAATCTTCGAGAACGTCCCTGAGACGGTAGCTAGCTTTTATTTTTCACTCATCCTGAAGTTTTTCCTTATTGTTATCTATTTTAACTGCCATTAGGAGTCCATTTTAAATAAACTTCAATCCTTAAAGCCTCAATCCTGTTTTCCTGTAATGTATTGACACCTCAACTGTAGCTGTATTCCTAATGTGACCTGTGGTTTAAGACAGGAGAGGATTATAGGCCATCAGCAGTACAATCGTTGAACAAGAGGAAAGATAGATTGCAAGATAGACAGACAAGATGGACGCCTGACCATAAGGTTCATACGTTTGCTGTCACTCTTCTGGGAAGATGTTCCACTAGATTTTGGAGTGTGAGTGTGGACATTTGTGATCATTCAGCCACAGGAGGGTTAGTAAAATCAGGTTTCGATGTAGGTGAGGTGAGGAGGCCTGGGGTGTAGTCAGCTTTTCAGTTCAACTCTATATCAGAAATCTTTTCCAACACATGTGAAGTGTGTGTTCACGGAACTGGCTTTGTCATGCTGGAACAAATTTGGGTCTCCTAGTTTAAGTAAAGGAGAAATGTAATGCTACAGGATCCAAAGACACCCTATACAATAGTGTTCCTCTAACTTTGTGGTAATAGTTTGGGAATGAACCACATTGGTCTGCAAATTTCTGAAGATGGATGGATGGATGGATGGATGGATGGATGGATGGATGGATGGATGGATGGATGGATGGATGGATGGATGGATGGATGGATGGATGGATGGATGGATGGATGGATGGATGGATGGATGGATGGATGGATGGATGGATGGATGGATGGATGGATGGATGGATGGATGGATGGATGGATGGATGGATGGATGGATGGATGGATGGATGGATGGATGGATGGATGGATGGATGGATGGATGGATGGATGGATGGATGGATGGATGGATGGATGGATGGATGGATGGATGGATGGATGGATGGATGGATGGATGGATGGATGGATGGATGGATGGATGGATGGATGGATGGATGGATGGATGGATGGATGGATGGATGGATGGATGGATGGATGGATGGATGGATGGATGGATGGATGGATGGATGGATGGATGGATGGATGGATGGATGGATGGATGGATGGATGGATGGATGGATGGATGGATGGATGGATGGATGGATGGATGGATGGATGGATGGATGGATGGATGGATGGCCTTGATGTCACCCAAATGAGGATGGGTTCCCCTTTTGAGTCTGGTTCCTCTCAAGGTTTCTTCCTCATAACATCTAAGGGAGTTTTTCCTTGCCACAGTCGTCATGGCTGCTCATCAGGGATAAATGCACACCATTCACCTTAACTGTTGATTTCTGTAAAGCTGCTTTGAGACAATGTCTGTTGTGAAAAGCGCTATAGAAATAAACTTGACTTGACTCGTATGGATGGATCATACCCTGGTCATACATGCAATTTATTGATTTTGACAACACTACAGACTCAGGAATGTTTTAGGGTCCACATGCTAGGGATTTTGATACAATTTCACACACATTATAGGCAGAAGAACAGAACACAAGTTATTTACCATCCAATCAAGTTCAGTGCAAAGAGATTTTTAAAAACAGAACCTGGGCACTAAAATGAACGAGCAAGACCTCACAACCTGTCTGTAAACTTTGTATTCCCTATGAAGTCCGTAAACAGGAAGTGATCAGGGAACAGGAAGTGGCAGTGAGTCTTTAGGGGAGAGGTTGGTCTGTTTCTTTAAGCATGAAGCATTTGATACTTCTTAAATACTTCTGCACATCTGCATTGGATGAATAAATAAATACATACATCTCTATCCATCTATCTAATATATATTTGTGTGTATATAGGAATGCATATATTGAAATGTTAAGTTTAAATGTAATAAACATTTCTAACAAAAGCAAAAAAAATAAAAATTCTCATTGTATGTAAACGTTTCCAGGTACAAAACTAGATAATTTTTCATATCCAACATTAACACAATATGATTATGATGTGATTATGATCTGATTTCTGATCCACCGTTCTGTTTATCATAGTGTAAGAACAGCTGTGATTACTAAAAGTTTATAATGACAAAGTATTTGTTTCTGTATTTTTTTTTTTTTTTTTTAGGAATACTTCTTCCCCAAGTATACAAGTAAGTTGTTCCCAGTCAGTAACAAAAAAAAAACAACATTTAGATTAACATAAAAACCTCTAATGACATAGTGAAGTTTCTGGTTGTGGAATTGCAATTTTTGACCATGTCCTACACCGTTAAAGAAGATCTTTATAACTTCTTTATAACTGCACACTATCCGGTGTCACAGATGATAAGAACGATGTTTCCTTAGGAATCTGGTTCTTCTTTTTTAATCATTTTTGGTCATTATTATGGTTATTATGATTATTTTTCTTCACCACCATCACGTCTACCTCATTTATCAGGGGAAAAAAATTTATTGAGATAAAAATAGGCTAAAAGCTTCTCCTGACACAAATTCATGTATTTTACCAACAGCTTTTTTTTTTTTTTCACATTACATTTTTTGGCAATAATTATAGTTTTTTTTTTTTTAAAGGAAAAGTTCTCATTTCTATTTGCTGAATCTGTAGTGTATGTATGATTACAACAATCATTTGTGAACACATTTTTCTGTATTGAGAATAAAAATCTTTATCACTTACTGAAATCACTACTGAAACTCTTTCCACATTCATTAAACTATAAAAGTCCTAAAATATACCGTAATTTCCGGACTATTAAGACCATATATAATTTGAATTTGACAAAGATTTTTATTTTATGTCTACACTGAAACTAATGAACTTTACACAGGCTTTAATGAAAGACAGTGTCTGTTACATGGTGTAACAGGTAAAATATGTTGCGCTTCCTTTAAGAGCAGAGCAGCATTTTGGGAATAGCCTGGCGCCGCATTTTTCCGCTATTACTGCATGTGTGGAGACCGAGGAATATGTCCTTATTATTTTCTGATGCTCATTTCTAAGACTCTTCTAAGACTCATTTCTTTGACTAACCTGTAACACTGTTGCCAAGAAAAATGAAAAAGCACGAGTTTTGGAAACCTGTCTGTGTTTATATGATTTCATTTGTAACTGGAGTTAGCGAGCTCTCCCTTCACCCAGACTCAACACGCTACAACAGCTTGTATCTAAACAGTAGCCGACCAAGAAAGTCATTGTTCACTGTCTTCCTCCTTCGTTTTACAACTATTTCTCTCAGGAGTTTATCTTTTGGCATCGTCGTGCGTAAAAAAAAAAAAAAAGTTTTTTCTCCCGATGCCGTGCAGCTCAGAACACAGCTGAGGTGCGTTTTTCATTGGTCTAATGTTATGGGGTTCAGTTTTTTGGCTTAAAGTTTGTGAAACCGTGAAAAACCCAGGAAAAATTCATAAATAAGCCGCTTCGTTGTTTAAGCTGCGGGGTTCAAAACGTGGGGAAAATTAGCAGCTTATAGTCCGGAAAATACGGTAATCAATGGACTAAAACAGAAAGATGAATAAAAGCAGCATTGGAGGGTTCTTTTATTTCTCTTTGTATGTGTGAACAGGCTTTTTTTAAAAATGTATTTTACCTTTCAAATGTATAAATACAGATTTTGACAGAAACCGCATTAGGACATGTTTTTTATTCTAATTATGTAGAGTATAGTTTTGTGCTATAGAATCATAAAACCTATTTATTTTATAAATGACTGACTGACTGTCTGTCTGGTCAAAAGTATTGGGACACCTGACTTTTCCTGGCTTAGATGGTTCTTCAACCAAACTGTTACCACAAAGTTGGATGCACACAATTGTAAAGGAAGTATTTGGATGCATTAGCATTTTCCCTTTACTTTAACTAGGACACCCAAACCTGTTCCAGCATGTTCCTATATCAGTACCTGATTTCACAAACACCCTTGTGGCTAAATGAGCACAAATCACCACAAGCAAACTAAAATCTAGTGGAACATCTTCCCAGAAGAGTGGAGGTTGTTATAAGAGCAAATGGGGACTGAATGTGGAATGGGAGGTTCAAAAATCTTATGGTCAGGTGTCCAAAGACTTTTGCCCATGTCATGTCTATAGATAGCTCTCTTTATTCTTTGTCTATTATCAAAGCATAAACAGCAATGAATAGCAGTAACCATTAATAAAAAAAATATATATAAATAAGCATTTAACAAATTTCTGACCAATCAGATTCGAGAATGCATCTATGACATCCAAGTTTTGCGTTTCAGAGTGTCGGGTGCTCTATCGTGTTTTCAATCCAGACATGGATCCTGGACTTTTTCTGGAGCTCCGCACCTGCATTGAAGGCTAGTGAGCTGTATTTGAATTTACTACAATCTCAATCTCCTAAAATCACCAACCATGCTTTAGAAAGTAATGGTAGATGAAGTACCTTCTGATGTTCTTTACAGGGATCAATGACCAGTGTTCGCCACTGCCGTGCTATAAGGAGGGATACGAGCGCTGTGTTGATGGTAAGGGTACCTACACTTGTGTGTGCAAACCTGGCTGGAAAGGGCTTCACTGTGAGGAGGGTGAGTACAAATTTCAGGGTTCCTTCTATTAAAAAGTATGGAATTTGATTTGAGTTCTAGATTAGTATTTTGTTTCCATACTATTGCCCAATTAAATTTTCAAAAATATACAATGAAATTTGTAAGAATTTGTAAAAAATATATATTTTTCATAAAACAAAGGCAAACAAATACAGTAATCCAGCTACACTTTTGTTTTCTAAAAGTTCCCCATTCACACTGACATGTCTGAAAACGCTTACCTGTACCCCCACATGAGCAAAACATTAGACGCTTCAACCCGCATCATTTACACCTACCATTTATTCACTTTCTGGCCATAACGTCACAGCATTGACTAAAAAGGTGTCATCGTTTTTGAAAGCCTCTGTTTTTAACAGATCACTCTGGACAGTTTTAGATTTATCTACATTGGAAAGCTTTTTTTTTTTAAAGCTACATTTTCATTGAACGAAAACGCCGTTACAGTGTAGACGGAGAGTCAAAAATATACAGAAAAATGATGCGAAAACATATTGGTGAGGAACTGAACAAAAGGTGTTTTTCCGTGGAGTTAGGCGCAGATTATCAGCGGTGCCAATATTTTGGCACTAGACTGGATTTTAACAGCTGTGATTGTTTTTTACGTTGTGAGGTAGCAGTTGCCATGACAGTAAAGCGCCCTCAACTGTGTGACTAAACAGATTAAAAAAATCTAAGATTCCGACTCTGACAAACATCAGAGATTGTAAGGTATATAGTATTGGTATAGATGGGATTTAAATTCATTATTTTAGATGTTAAATATGGTATTAAAAATCTTGAGGGAAAAATATTTTTTGAGTCTGAGGGGAATCTGCATTTTTAAATCTGAGGGGAATCTGCACTTTTGAGTCTGAGGGGAATCTGCACTTTTGAGTCTGAGGGGAATCTGCACTTTTGAGTCTGAGGGGAATCTGCACTTTTAAATCTGAGGGGAATCTGCATTTTTAAATCTGAGGGGAATCTGCATTTTTGAGTCTGAGGGGAATCTGCACTTTTAAATCTGAGGGGAATCTGCATTTTTGAGTCTGAGTGTCTAGGATTTCTAGTGTTAAAATGTGAGTCCGAGGGGAATCTGCATTTTTGAGTGAGAGTGTCTAGGATTTTTAGTGTTAAAATGTGTAGGAACCCTGAGAACACCAGATAAATACATCCAGAAAGGAGAATTAAAGAGAATCATTGGTGATTGTCGATACAAGTTACTAGATGGTCTTGAATGTTTTAGTTTTTTAGAAAAAAGTATTGACACTCTTTTTTTTTTTTTGACAGACATTGATGAGTGTAAGGACCCAGAGTTCCTTGCTGGTTGTAAGCAGGGCTGCCAGAACACACCTGGGAGCTTCAACTGCTTTTGTTATAGTGGCTACTACCAGCATGATGTGATCCACTGTATAGGTGAGCGCTCGAGTGTAAGCTCATACTTGTATTTTTTTCAGTATATTTTAAACACATACTATGTATTTATTTAACCTCAACGTATCATAGTGGTCCCTAATCACCAGGTCTCAACCCAGTATTAGGCTATAAAAGAGTTGGTACTGGGTTGCAGGAACGTTCTGGAGACATGTCTATAGATATAACCCTGTATGATTTTATTGTGAGTTTTACAAGGGACATTTTACATACAGCAGCAGGATCAGCTATTTATTAACATGATCGTTAAACAAATATACCTCGATACATTCAACACAAGACTTCCTGTTGCAACTAAAATTCCTAGAAATGAAATCCCTTTATGCACAATTGCACTTTTTGACCATATAGTACACGGTTATTGAAGGAATTTATTTAAAATCGCACTATTCGGTGTCAGCTGAGGAAGGGATTAATCACAAGCTTGTCATGAGTTAACTCGTGATTCATCGCAACTTAATCGTAAATTTTTTTTCTGTTCTAAATGTACCTTCAGTTAATATTTTTTTAAAGTTTTTAATAATATCACCATAGAACCATCCCCAGCCACTCTCAGTGCCGGTCCCAAGCCCGGATAAATTGGGGAGGGTTGCGTTAGGAAGGGCATCCAGCGTAAAACATGTGCCAAATCAAAAACGTGCGGAGGATCCGCTGTGGCGACCCCTAACGGGAGAAGCCGAAAAGACAGTTTAATAATATCACCATAGACATGGACAAATATGGCTGCTTTATGCAAATGTGTGTTTATTATTAGTAAAATCATACTCAATATAGAGCATGAAGACAAGAAATGATTGTAAATGTTTTAAAGTAATTATGGTGTTTTAAATCAAGACACCAAATCACATCATCAAGACACCAAACGGAACTTTTGCTATGTTTCCACACGGATGGTTTTAATTGCCGGATGTGTGCAAAATGGCGGATTTCGGTGCTTGAATTGAGACTTGGTGCATCAATTAAACAAATGTTTATTTATGAAAATAATGATTAGTTATATTGTTTTCATTTTCAAATCTGTTTATTTTTGTATTTTTCCACTTATTATTTATTTAATACAAACCAATAGACGCTTAAAAAAAACACACATTTTAAACTTTTATAAGCTCATATCCAGATGTGTTTAATAAAGGCTACATTCGAGAAGAGCCTGAGGTTCCCGAAAGCTTTACAGCACAAAGGTCATTGGTAAATGGTAGAGTAAAGGTCACATTGAACTGTTTCACTTTTCTCCCCTCTCCACTCTCTCTTCTCCTTTCTCCCCTCCCCCCCACTCTCCCTTCTTCTTTCTCTTCCTCTTTCTCCATCACTCTCTCCCCATCTACCCCTCTCTTTCCCTCTTTTCATGACCCCCCCACCTTGTAAAATGATCTGAACTTTTTAGTGCTTTCTGGAAGCTTTTGGGAATCTGGGCTTCAGATGTTTAATTTATTTATTTATTTTTAGAAGGATTCATTACGACAAGCTTGAATAAGTCCGAATCAGTTGGATCAGATTTCTTTTTTCAATCCAATACTAAAAGTTGCAATAATAAATGTGTTTTTAAAAACAAACAAATTTCACTGCAGAAATCCATTAAAAAAACACATTTCGAGGCACCAACTCTGTCCAGATTCCGATCCAGTTGTCTTCTCTCTCACTCTCAGCTCTCAGCCAGCTGGGAATGAGTTTCAGCAGCTGTTATGAGAATGCTGGGATCTTTCCTGTAACAGCAAAACACTATTCCGACCAGGCTGTGTGACAGCGTGCACACACACACACACACACACACACACACACACACACACACACACTCTCAAACACACCGTGAAATCCAAGGAAAAGAAAACATCGAAATCAATCACACATGCAAATGTCGACCCCCCCAGCCAGAATGTAAGCAAACACACACACACACACACACACACACACACACAGTGTGGGTGTTTTGTTCTCACTGGGTATAGATCTTATTTAGAAGCAGATCTTTATCTATATTGCATAACAACATTTGCACAATAGTGACCTCTATTTAGCCAGGCACCTCTTCAGTGTAACAGTAAACACACAGCATGTCTGCTGGACATTAACGGATCCTGTTTACAACCCGAACGCGACATGGTAATGTTGTTGGTTGTTGCGAGAATGAATGGGTTGAACGTGTAACATACCATTACAAAAAATGGGCCACAATGTCTGAAAGACTTTTAAACATTTCCATCTCTCCAGATATTAATGAGTGTAGGCTTCACCCTAACCAGTGTCAAGAACCTTCCAGATGTGTCAACAGTCCAGGCTCTTACAAATGCGAGTGCCCTACAGGATACGTGTACAACTCGACAAGCCATGAGTGCAAGGGTAAGAGACTATTTGGCTCTCTCTCTTACACACACACACACACACACACACACACACACACACACACACACACACACACAGACCAAATACTACTGGTACTTAATCTCAAATGATGGTGTATTCAAGGTGAAAACATTATGATTTATTGAGATCACCTCTAGCTTTTTGATGTTACAAACGAGATCTAGTGAGATCTAGTGGGTCGAAAAAGATCTATATCATGTCATCAATATGGATAAAAACAAGTAGAATTGGTTGATCACGATGGCTGAGACTTTAACGTTACACCATCAAGTGATGCATGTAAGCAATTGCTTATGCTTGTAGATTTGCAGTAAGCCACACTGTATCCAAACCACATCGATAAATCTAAGTTATATATGTTACACTTTATTATTATTGTTATTATTATAATGCCCAAGATATTAACTTTATATAAGTCTCTTATATAATACGATATTTATATCATCTATATCGTAGACCAGCTGTTTAACACTCAGTGGACGTTATATAGTTTGATAGGGACCGGCTGTGGCACACTGAGGTGCATGGTGCCAAACATTGTTCATGCCCGGAAGTATGGTCGATGTAAAAAAAAAAAGAAAAAGAAAAAAAAGAAAAAGTGGTGTTTTATTTTCGATAGTAATACAAAGCAAAATCTTCCCCTGTGCAAACAACCAGCCCCATTCCCTTATTCTTTCATTCTCTTATCTTGTAGCCTTCTTCTCATGCAGGAGGAATGACCCAACCAGCCTAGTGGTGGAGCTCTAGCACACCATTTTACATTTCAGTTCCAGTTTGGAGAACTATGAGCTCTAAACACATGACTTTGGATTAGCTAATTTAGGGCCAGTTTTCAATGCAGACAATTTAGCTCCGCCCCCTCTTTAAACAGCTTTTCATAATGTGTTTATATTCTATTTGCTACTACTGTAATACTATTTTTCTTGTCACAAAATCATTCTTAGATAGCCTTCATGTGGCTAAGTACTACGTAAATACTAAGATCTATGAATAATATGGCCGTCACTGTGACTCATGATTTTGTTAGACAAAAAGTAGACTAAGCACACACCGTTCAGTGTTATAAAGTAAATCATTTATGTTCATTAAAAAGAAATCAGCCTCAGGTTTCATTTTCTATTTATTAATCGGACAAAAATAATATATTTTTAATTAAATTGTTTGCTAATTATATCCAATGCGACTTTAAATAATAGCACTTGTACCGTTTTCACATCATGAGGATTATACCGTTTTTACTCACAGTGCTGATGTTTCACCTTCATCCGTGACACAATTTTTACATGCTCGTGCATCACTGTGTTACTTCCATCCCACACAAACTCCGCTTTGCAGAACTTCCAGGTACAGTTTTCTTTGTTGCGTTTAATATAAAATGCTCCCATGCTTTGGATGACTTGGGATGCACTCATTTTTCTGCTATGTTCCACTAGATTTTGGAATGTGGTTCTGGAGGTTTGTGCTCATTCAACCACAAGGGTTTTAGTAAAATCAGGTACTGATGGAGGTAAGGTGAGGAGGCCTGGGGTGCAGTCAGCGTTCACATTCATCCCAAAGGTGTTCAATAGGGCCTAGGTCAGAGCTTTATAGCAGAAGATCTTCTACTCCAACCCATGTAAAGCGTATCTACATGTATCTGGGTTTGTGCACAGGGAACAGGTTGTGGTCTCCTAGTTTAAGTGTAGGAACAATTTCATGCAATAACAGTTTTAGTCCATACAGTGTATATTAAAACAGATGCTTGCAGGTTTTACACCAACCTTTACTCACATATGACTTATTTTCAGTGTAATTGTCCCATAAAAACACAGCTGAGGATTGTGTGTGTATTTTTGTGTGTTTTGGCAGACATGGACGAGTGTGAGCAGGACTTGTGTAAGGGTGAGTGTGTAAACACAGTGGGCAACTACTCTTGTTACTGTGATGGACGCAAGAGGCTAAAGCTGGCAGAGGACGGGCACTCGTGTGAGAAAATCCCTAAATGTGTCCGGCTCTACGACCACAAGTACGGGGAGATCCTCTACCTGGGAGAGCAGTTTACAGGCCTGGCCATGATATACCTGCACTTTCGCTTACAAGAGAATAGAAAGTGAGGGACGTCTTGGCTGTAGAAGGGCACCAAGATTTAAATGATTTTTATTAATGTATACCTTTTTTTTTTTTTTATAACGCTTTGAATTTACTTTGTCAACAGGTTCGCAGCCGAGTTCGACTTCCGTACTTTCGATCCGGAGGGTGTGATGTTGTACGCCGAATCGTTGGAGGACTCATGGTTCTTGTTGGGATTGAGGAACGGCCGCATTGAAGTTCAGTTCAAGAACCGGAACACTGTTAAGGTCACCAGTGGAGGCAAAGCCATCAATGATGGCCAGTGGCACGTGGTGAGTGTTGATCTACTGTTTAAGTAATGTTTTGGTGGTGTTCCAGCGGTAAGTGATTCATTTATTTCCCAAAAATGAATATTAATAAAATAAAACCCAAATGCAAAATACATTCATCCAGAATCCAGACACTCATTATTGAAAAATAACATCTGTTATTTCTGCTAAAGGAGGCTCTACTAAATATTGATTTTTCTGTTGGGGTGCCCAAATTTATGCACCTGTCTAATTTTGTTGCATATTGCGCATTTTGTTAGTCCAATAAACCTCATTTAATTACTGAAAAATTACTGTGTCCTTCAGTTATTTGATAGATCAAAATGAAATTGCTGATCCAAAAACCCAAATATTTATTAATGAAAATCATGGACATTGTCAGGGGTGCCTAAACTTTTGCATACAACTGTAAATACAGTACTTGTTAAAGTTTTAGGCAGGTGTGAAAAGCTAAAAAGTAAGAATGCTTTCAAAAAATAATAATTTACCAATGAGCAAAAAGGAAAGCAAAATCAACAGAAGAGAAATCCAAATCAGATCAATATTTGGTGTGAACACCAAAGTAGGTTATTCCAAACAGGTTGAAGATCTGAAAACCTCTGTGGATGTAAGCTGCCTCAATTCTCTTCATGTAATGACTCAATGATGATGATAATCAGGACTCTATGGGGGCCCAAAATTATTACTTCCAGGATTCCTTATTGTTCTCGACACCGAAGATAATTCTTAAAGACATTGGCTGTATCTTTGAGGTCATTGTACTGTTGCAGAATAAATTGAAGGCCAATCAGATGCCTCCCTGATGGATAAGTATCTGCCTGTATTTCTCAGTATTGAAGACAACATTAATCCTAACCAAATCCCTATTTGCAGAAATGCAACCCCCAAATTTGCAGGAAACCTCCACCATGCTTCAATGTTGCAGACACTTGTTATTGTACCGCTTTTCCATCTTTAGAAAAAAAAAATCAATCCAAATCGCCTTCATTTTTCTGAACCCTAGTTCGTGTGTTTTTTTGCATAGTTGTCGCTTAGCCTTGTTTCCACGTCAGAGGTATGGTTTTTGGCTGCAATTGTTTCATAAACACCACTTCTAACCAGACTTCTCCAGACTGAAAATAAGTGTACTTCAACTGGTTTCCCGCAATTCTTTACTAATGGCACTGCTGGACATCATCTGATGTTGAAGTGATGTCTTTCATCTGTCTCAATAACCTCAATAATCTGCCGATCACCTACAGTCCTCAACGTTCCTTTTTTGAGCTCCTTCAAAATAGCTTGAGCAGCACATCTTGAAACCCCAGTCTGGTTTGAAATCTGTGCCTGGGACAGAGCTTGCAGATGCAGTATTACTACCTTGTGTGTTGTTGCTTTCCTCAGTCTTGCGATGGTATATGACCTGTGACATGAAGCCGTCTTCTACATCTTAACCTAAGAAACAGAGTTTGGCTGTTCCTCACCCAGTTTGAAGCTCCTGCACAGCTGTTTCTGTTTTAGTTAATGCCCATGTTTCAACCTACATATGAAAGTGATGATCATTAGCACCTGCTTGCTGTAATTAGGTAATCATACACCTGACTGATCATACAAAATGCTTGACTTTGTGGGTGGTCACACCAAATATTAATTTGATTTGAATTTCATTTCATTTACTTTTTTTTTTTTAACAAGCATTTTTTTCACAACTGCCTAAAACTTTTATCTACAAGGGCAAATGGTTAAGATGTTGGGTTTCTGATCTAATGGTTGTGAGTTCAAATCCCACCATCACTCAGCTACTGATGGGCCCTTAAACAAGGCCCTTATTCATACAACGGAGCAGTTGAGGGTTGAGTTGCTCTGGAAAAGGGCTTCTGCCAAATGTCATAATGAAATGATATAATATATCGGTCTGATGTGTTTTCGATCTGAAAAGGAGAACATGTGTGGTCTTGTTGGAAAACATAACATGAAAGTGAAAGTTTCTGCAGTTCTCCTTGCTTTAAGCACTTGACTTGGCTCGTTTTGATTCTTAGGAAACAAAACTGAAACTTTGGAAGAAAAAGAAAAAAAAACTATTGTTCTAATACATTTTCAAGATTAATGGGAATAGATACAGATGTGATTAATCTGATTTGGGGAAATCAGTAGCTGCAATTATTTTCAGCACCCACTGTTTTAAGGATGTTAAAAGTTTGTTTATATTGCATATTAAGTACTAATTAAAACAGAGTATTCATGACCAAGTATCATTTCAAGAAACCCAAAAAGAAAATAACAAATGTAATATCCTTTAGCATTTTTTTTTTATTGTTTTAATGATTTATAATCACACTCTTGTCACCCAGATGAGGGTGGGTTTTTCTTTTGATTCTGGTTCTTCTCAAGGTTTCTTCCTCATACCATCAAAGGGAGTTTTTGTTTGCTGCAGCCTCGTGGAAATGTGGAAATATAAACATAATGAACTTATTTCGATTTTTGTTCTATAATTCTTACATTCTATAAAGCTGCTTTGAGACAATGTCCATTGTAAATGGCGCTATAGATATAAACTTGAATTGAAAGGAAATTAAAAGCCAAAGAAGAAAAGTGAGTTTTTAACAAAGATGAAAAGTAGCCAGATTTGAGACTGAACTTATATTAAAAGGCTAATTTTTTTACATCTTAGTAGCAGCCACAGCAAAAGCTCGATAAATGTAGTTTTTGTACTTAGTACTTGGTACAAGTAAAAGAAGCGAATAGGTGATGAAGAATAAAGCTGTAATAAATCTACGAGGTTTTTGGGAGCTGAAATAATGAAAGCTTTTTAGACAAACATTATTATTTACTATTAAGTGCAGCGAAGCCAAAACAGAGGTTATTGGTTCTCACCTATATTGGTTATTGTACATTTCACCACTGTGTTTTTGGGAACAGATATCAGTGGAGGAGCTGGACAACAGCATCAGTGTGAAGATCAGTAGGGAGGCCGTAATGAGTATTAATAACCCTGGCAACCTGTTCATTCCTGTCAATGGCAAACTGGAGGCCAAGATTTACATCGCTGGCTTGCCGAATCGCATCCGCAGCGATATTAAACAAGTATGTCTTTCACTAATATACATGCAAACACTGTGTAGTACACTATAGTATGTAAACTGTACCGAACACTACATTGAGTTTTAATGGTAGGTATTCATGCAAGCATGCTGGGAATTGAATACATTTAGGCAGGGTTTACAATGTTTAGTTAACATGTGAAGCATTTTATGTAAACTTTGTTTAGCATCCATATAAATGTTTTCTTTTTTCAAGTAGCTCTTGAACATCTGGTTTGTATATGTGTGTGTGTGTGTGTGTGTGTGTGTGTGTGTGTGTGTGTGTGTGTGTGTGTGTGTGTGTGTGTGTGTGTGTGTGTGTGTGTGTGTGTGTGTGTGTGTGTGTGCATGCGTGCGTGTGTGTGTGTGTGTGTTAGATCAACCCCAGATTAGATGGCTGCATCCGGGGCTGGAACCTGATGGACCAGGGGACTTCTAAAGTCAAGGAGTACATTCAGGGGAAAGAGAGCAAGCATTGCTTTGTGTTTGTGGAGAAGGGATCCTACTTCAGTGGTGCTGGAATGGCCCAGTTTAACATTGACTACAGTGAGTCCCACAGTGCTAAAATGTGTGAAGGTTACTAGGCTACATCTGTTGGTTCCCCGTGATTTAGAAGCAGATACTGATACTGTGAAACCAGAAGCTATAGTCATAGGTCATGGTGCAATCTTAGATACTGGTTTGCCCATTCATATACATGTGTGTCTCTATAGGTGTGCTAATTCTACGTGAAGCTAAGAAACTAGCACATGCTTCAGTAGCCTTTAGATTATAGTGATAGAGAGAGAGAGAGAGAGAGAGAGAGAGAGAGAGAGAGAGAGAGATAATCCAGTCCTCTCCAATAAATAAAAAAATAAAATAAAAAAAATACAACAATAAATACAAATAAATAAAAACCTCAGCCTTTCCAAAGTTATAGAAAGTTTTCTGCCCTGTTCTTTTAAACCTGTGAAAGTTCTTACAAGGAAAATAAATTGAACCTTTATTTAATTTGACACACACACTAGGGTTTAAAAGTCAGACTACATTGAAAAACTGATTCTTTTTATTTTCAACACTGGAAATAAATAGAATGCAAAATGTGGCACAATTACAAGGCCACTGTTTAAAGGGTAGGCATATTTGTAAAATGACTGTTTTCCAGTGTCAGTCTTATTTTTACTGCAGCTATTTTTCCTCTCAAATTTTTCAGTTACAACTTACATTTCAGAAAAACTATGAGACGTCTCTGGACTATCATTAATACCAGTTCTTCTACACTGACTTAGGCTAAGTACACCATGCAAACCATGCCCTTTTTAAAGTAGAGCTACAGTAGGCAAAATATGACTCTAGTAAAAGTGCTCCCTTTAAACTTGAGAAAAAGTACATAAGAATTTGCCTTAAAGTGCACTTGAGTATCCAAAGTACTATGATTTTTATTATGACTATAATGTTCCTATTTTAAGACTTTTGCTTAATCAACTCAGTTTATGTGAAAATACTGTTACTCTTAGCACACTTATCTATTAATAGAATAATTATATAAATGATTATTGATATTAATAAGTGAAACACTGAGTGATCTCTATTAAAAAGATCATGAACCCAAAACCTTCTCTTTATCTACTTAATAAAAATAAAAATCAGTAAATAAGGTCACGTGTGTTGTGGCGAGTTCGAGTCAGGAGTTTCCTCCATCGTTTGTTCCTCTCTAAATGTTCAGTAGATCAGTAGATACACCCAGCGCCAATCAAAACCAGTTCAAAACGGAGCGCTCGCTCGACCCTGATTGGTGGTTCGCTGCGTGTTTGAACAGTTACGTTTTTATCCTCATAAATAAAAAGGAACGACTGGTTTCGTGTAATGTAGTGAAGTTAAAGTCTCCCCAAATGGATATACTTTAGTAAAATACAGAAACGTGAAAAAATCTACTTAACGATTTACATTTACTTACAGTTACTATCCACCACTGCTTGAGAAGATAAAAGGAAACTCCTGCAAAAGAAGGTTTTGTGCTCATGATATTTTTAAATAAATATCAGTGTTTGATTCATTTTATTAATAGATTGTTACATGCACTTGAATGCAATTTCTTGTGAACGTTTTAAGGAAGCACTTTTACTGGAGTAATATTTGATCTCTATTTAACTGTATCTCTATTTTAACTCAAGTACATGATTTGTGTACTTCATCCACCACTGAAAATATCTACTGTTCTATTACATCCACTCAGTTTGTGTTGTGTGTTTGCCTTCTAGATGTTGACGGTCAGTGGAGAGTCGATGTGGTGATGAGCATCCGCCCATCCAGTTCCACCGGCGTTCTCTTTGCCCTCGTAAACAATGACACCGTCCCCCTTACGGTCTCGGTGTTATCTCAGGGACCGACCGAGGCGGTAAAACATCTTCTTAGGGACCGTTCCATTATCCTAAATGATGCGGTTCTTTTCCTAGTTACAGAGTTAAACACCTCAACACACGCACCCTCCTTTACATTTCACTTCTCTCACACAGTACCTGCAGGTGTTTTTGGGCAACATTCCTGTTGCAAGGCTCGAGTCGTTGATGCTGTGCTACCCAGAACACTTAGAAGTGAAGCTACACGTGTCGGCTCATGAGCTCCAGATCTCCGCCAACTCATCAGTGGTGTCCTACACCGACAAAGAAATCCTCAAACAGGCTCTAGCCAAACTCAATGGCACCATGCAGCAGCCCGTCCTTACTTATATTGGAGGACTGCCAGGTATCGTCTACAATCGTATTCTCATTATACTTGCTTTGATCCTGAGTAACTTGGTTATATAATATATATGATGTAATATGAGTTGCACCAGTCAAGCATAACTTTCTGACCACTGACAGGTGAAGTGAAGAACACTGATTATCTCTTCATCATTAGGCAGCAAGTGACCATTTTGTCCTAAAAGTTGACGTGTTAGAAGCAGGAAAGAATGGGCGAGCGTAAAAATTTGACAAGGGTCAAATTGTGACGTCTAGACAACTGGGTCAGAGCATCTCCAAAACTGCAGCTCTTGTGGGATGTTCCTGGTCTGCAGTGGTCAGTATTTATCAAAAGTGCTCCAAGGAAGGAAGAGTGGTGAACCGACGACAGGGTCACAAGCGACCGAGGCTCATCGATGCATGTGGGGAGCAAAGGCTGGTCCTTGTGGTCCGATCCAACAGACGCGTTACTGTAGCTGTTCTTGCTGAAAAAGTTAATGCTGTAAAATGATCAACAGGTCACGACTGTTTTGGCAGCAAAAGGGGGACCAACACAATATTAGGCAGGGGTTATAATGTTATGCCTGACTGATGTATAAGCAATACAGTATATTCTTGTATGCAGTAGAAAATTTATTATATTCTGGATTGAATTGATCGACCTCAAAAATGAATGGCTGGATTGCTTTCTTCAGATTTTCCTCCAGCACAGTTAATGCTCATTGCCTTGCTGATCTTTATAATGATCCACATTTTTTAAATAAAAGCTATATAGAATATCACTGGCATTGCTATAGATTGTGTAGACTGTATTGTTAGAATTTGCTGTAGCCATAACATGGACTGCAATTAAATTACTTTAAAATTGTATTTCAAATATGTCCAAGGGTTTGCCCTACCTCCTTCTGGAGAACAATTTTCTTAGAAGGTTTCTATGCCACTGTTTTCGCAACCTCTGAAATATATTTTAGGAATTCTGAAATGAATTAGGAGGCTCTGTAGTTTTGTTTTGCAAAATTTTGAATGAAAATTAAACTTTCGCGAATGGGAATTATTCTAGAACCCGTTGTGTCTCTTTGAAGTAAGAGGGCATTTATTTTTTATTTATTTATTTTTTTTTTAACCAAGCTTCATGCTTATTTTATTTTGGCTTTTAGCAGTGAGTGCTTTTGTGTTTTCTCACACACACACACACACACCGACTCAGCACTAAGCACAAAAACCCAGCACTAAGCACAAAAACCCAGCATTCGTCGCAGCTCAGCTCAGTCTCTGATTCGTTGCGTCTTCTAAAGGCAAAGAAGACACAAGTAAACATAACCTGACCACCTTAAACTTAAAAACCGTCTATTTAATATTTTGCGGTTCTTCCCCAAACTGTTAGCACAATGTTTAAGACACACAACTGATCTTATCTATTTATAGTGACATTTAAGGATGTGGAATGTCCACGTAAGAAGTTGGTTCCCGTTATCACATACTTGAGAAGAACTCTAAACAATTGTTCATTCCGTAACACATTTTTTTGCTTTCTCTTCAGTTTCTGTTTTGAAAACTTTCCCTTGCCAAAAAAAAATTAAAAACTTTAGCTTTATCTTTGACTTTTACAACTCCTTGACACTGGCATCATGTTCATCGTCTGTGTTTTGAAGCAGCTTCTGCACCTGACGCACAGCACAAGGACTCCACTTTTTTAATGGACCCTTGTGAGGTCGGTTCCGAGAGGAACCCGTCTTGGAAAACCTCTGTATGACCCTGACCACTGTACTGTAACTCAGTTTCAGGGTGATACTGATCTTCTGATAGCCTGGGCATCTTTGTGGAGAGCAGCAATTCTAATTCTTAAATCCTCAGAGACTCTTTACCATGAGGTTCCGTGTTGAAGATCCAGTGGTCAGTATAAGAGAATTGTACTCAAAGCACCACATTTTAACTGCTCTAATACAACATACTGTTACGACCCAGTCTAGGGTTAGGCCGCACAGAGTAACTAATTCAGGATTAAAGAGAATGGATATAATACAAACCATATACACACACAGGTTTGCTACACCAGGTGTTTGTATATTAATAGGACAAGTGGAATTATTTACATATATACACACAACTGTACAATGGCTTGTCTTCAGGGTGGGACAAGGCCAAAATAATAAGCAAAAAATGTCTGAGTTTAAAAGCTTCTATAAACTGTAAGAAAAGAAACAAAAATACAATAAAGCTTCTGTAACTCCCTACTACAAACGCAGAACAATTTCCACCCCAAAGGAAATGGCAGCCACAACCCCTACTGGCAGTGAACTAAGTGAATATGTAAAGTGGTATCTATATACAGAAAAGGTAACCAAGTTCAGGGTCAAAGTACAGGCCAAAGTCGAAAACAAGAACAAACATATACCACTAAGCCAAACAAAATCCACTAAACCAACACACCAACTCCACGGTGTACTCACTTTTGTTGTTATTTAGACAATAATGGCTGTTAGTTATTTTTAGAGGACTGTAAATCTGTACTGGTGCACAAACTTCACATTGACGACTCCTAAAATATACCCAAGTTTCAATTCTATAGTATTGTCCCTTCTATAGTATTGTCCCCATTTTGTCCCTAACAAAATGGTTGCTGAAATGCGAGGGGGGGTGCTTACTTTTGTGATGTTATATAAGCATCAAACAAAAAACTTTGCTATATTAACAATTACGTCCATCATACATGGCCCAGTGTAAAAGCTTTTATAGGAACACATTAATGTATAGACCTGACTGCATGATGTATTAATTGCCTTGCAGCTAGAACACATCTCTTTTCTTAGGTTTGTTAACATTATCGCCAGTCAGATTTGAGAATTCACTGGTGCTGTAGTATTAATAGGTCAAAATATTGGGACACCTGACTTTTCCAGCCATATATGCTACTTCCCCGAACTGTTTTCACAAAGCTGGAGGCACACAATTGTCACAAAACGGGATGTTTAGTTTTTATTGTCTTTTCATTCACTTGAACTACAAGCCCCGAACCTGTTCCATCATGAGAATACTCCTTTCACAAAGCCAGCTGAATATATGCTTTGCATTGGTTGGATTAGAAGATCTCGAGTGGACTGCGATTAAACTATAAAGCCTATTGAGCATCTTTGGGATGAATTGGAACGCTGACTGCACCCCAGGCCTTTACACCTCAAGCAACATCAGGAGCTGACTCTACTAACACCATTCTGGCTGAATGAGCACAAATGGAACATCATCTCAGAAGAGTGGAGGTTTTATTGCAACAGCAAATAGGGACCAAATGTGGAATGCAATGCTCAAAAAGTATACAGTGAGGAAAATAAGTATTTGAACACCCTGCTATTTTGCAAGTTCTCCCACTTAGAAATCATGGAGGGGTCTGAAATTGTCATCGTAGGTGCATGTCCACTGTGAGAGACATAATCTAAAAAAAAAAAAATCCAGAAATCACAATGTATCATTTTTTTAACTATTTATTTGTATGATACAGCTGCAAATAAGTATTTGAACACCTGGGAAAGTCAATGTTAATATTTGGTACAGTAGCCTTTGTTTGCAATTACAGAGGTCAAACGTTTCCTGTAGTTTTTCACCAGGTTTACACACACTGCAGGAGGGTGTTCAAATACTTATTTTCCTCACTGTATATAGTACACTTTATAGTGTGTGTATATTTTGCCAAATTTTTGTGTACACTTGGTCATAAGTGTGCATTTCTCATTTAGTCCCAGTTTGCTCTCATAATTCCCTCCACTCTTCTGGAAAGATGTTCCACTAGATTTTGGTGTGTGCTTGTGGACATTTGTGTAAATCAGCCACAAGGGTGTTAGTAAAATCAGGTACTAATGGAGGTGAGGAGGCCTGGGGTGCAGTCAGTGCTCCATTCCATCTCAAAAGCTTTCAATAGGGTTGAGTTCAGAGTTCTATAGTCAGGAGATCTTCCACTCCAACCCATGTTAACAGCATCGAGCTCGCTTTGTGCATGGGGCGTCGCCATGTTGAAACAGGTTTGGGTTGAAGTGAACGCAAAATGTTATTATCCAACGTCCTATACAATCGTGTGTCTCCAGCTTTGTGGTAACAGTTTGGAGAAGAACCAGATAAAAGTATAATTTTTTCCAATACTTTTGTTCATACAGTGTGTATATGTTTTTTGTATATGTTTTTTTCAGTGTGTATTTGCTTCGGTGTTTTGCATCATGGCTGATCCAACACTCCAGTTTCCTGATTCTGGAGCTTGTGTGTGTGTATGTATATATATATATATATATATATATATATATATATATATATATATATATATATATATATATATATATATATATATATATATATATATACAGTGGGTACGGAAAGTATTCAGACCCCCTTAAATTTTTCATTCTTTGTTATATTGCAGCCATTTGCTAAAATCATTTAGGTTCATTCTTCTTCCTCATGAATGTACACACAGCTCCCCATACTGACAGAAAAACACAGAATTGTTGACATTGTTGCAGATTTATTAAAAAAGAAAAACTGAAATATCACATGGTCCTAAGTATTCAGACCCTTTGCTCAGTATTTAGTAGAAGCCCCCTTTTGATCTAATACAGCCAGGAGTCTTTTTGGGAAAGATGCAACAAGTCTTTCACACCTGGATTTGGGGATCCTCTGCCATTCCTCCTTGTAGGTCCTCTCCAGTTCTGTCAGGTTGGATGGTAAACGTTGGTGGACAGCCATTTTTAGGTCTCTCCAGAGATGCTCAATTGGGTTTAAGTCAGGGCTCTGGCTGGGCCATTCAAGAACAGTCACGGAGTTGTTGTGAAGCCACTCCTTCGATATTTTAGCTGTGTGTTTAGGGTCATTGTCTTGTTGAAAGGTAAACCTTCGGCCCAGTCTGAGGTCCAGAGCACTCTGGAGAAGGTTTTTGTCCAGGATATCCCTGTACTTGGCCGCATTCATCTTTCCCTCAATTGCAACCAGTCGTCCTGTCCCTGCAGCTGAAAAACACCCCCACAGCATGATGCTGCCACCACCATGCTTCACTGTTGGGACTGTATTGGACAGGTGATGAGCAGTGCCTGGTTTTCTCCACACATACCGCTTAGAATTAAGGCCAAAAAGTTCTATTTTGGTCTCATCAGACCAGAGAATCTTATTTCTCACCATCTTGGAGTCCTTCAGGTGTTTTTTTAGCAAACTCCATGCGGGCTTTTATGTGTCTTACACTGAGGAGAGGCTTCCGTCGGGCCACTCTGCCATAAAGCCCCGACTGGTGGAGGGCTGCAGTGATGGTTGGCTTTCTACAACTTTCTCCCATCTCCTGACTGCATCTCTGGAACTCAGCCACAGTGATCTTTGGGTTCTTCTTTACCTCTCTCACCAAGGCTCTTCTCCCCCGATAGCTCAGTTTGGCCGGACGGCCAGCTCTAGGAAGGGTTCTGGTCGTCCCAAACGTCTTCCATTTGAGGATTATGGAGGCCACTGTGCTCTTAGGAACCTTAAGTGCAGCAGAAATCTTTTTGTAACCTTGGCCAGATCTCTGCCTTGCCACAATTCTGTCTCTGAGCTCTTCAGGCAGTTCCTTTGACCTCATGATTCTCATTTGCTCTGACATGCATTGTGATCTGGAAGGTCTTATATAGACAGGTGTGTGGCTTTCCTAATCAAGTCCAATCAGTATAATCAAACACAGCTGGACTCAAATGAAGGTGTAGAACCATCTCAAGGATGATCAGAAGAAATGGAAAGCACCTGAGTTAAATATATGAGTGTCACAGCAAAGGGTCTGAATACTTAGGACCATGTGATATTTCAGTTTTTCTTTTTTCATAAATCTGCAACAATGTCAACAATTCTGTGTTTTTCTGTCAGTATGGGGTGCTATGTGTACATTCATGAGGAAGAAGAATGAACTTAAATGATTTTAGCAAATGGCTGCAATATAACAAAGAGTGAAAAATTTAAGGGGGTCTGAATACTTTCCGTACCCACTGTATATATATATACACAAAATATGAACAAAAGAATTTTACCCTAATTCTCTGGCAGCCCTTTTCAGTATGTCCTTTCTTACTATATTTTCGCATATACTGTACACTGAAGTGAAGAATGTTTATAATAAGATCATTAATGAGAATGATTTACTAATTCATTCATTTTTTCCGAATGCTGGTTAAAAAGGACCGCTTGTGTTTTCCACAGATCAGCAATAAAGAGAGCTGCAGACAGACAAGCCCTTTTTTTTTTTTTTTTTATAAAGAGCAACCACCCAAGCCTCTTCTTCATTATTATAAATGCCTATAAGTATTTCTGTCCAGCAGTAATAAGCAATCGTTATTTACTGGAGATTTTTATTTGAAATCCAACATATGTTATATCTGATTCTTTAATAATGCATGTAGTTTCCGTTCATTATTGGTCAGTCAGCACGGGATTCCTCCGAGGCCATTCCGCAGGTCGTACAGCTGAAACTATGACAAGGCAAACAAGACTTTAAAATGATGGTACTGGCGAAACGCACACAAATTTTCCATCCAGTTTGTACGCCAGTGCGTTCATTCTGGTACTTGTTTCTTGGTGCTACGTCAGTTTCGTAGTTCTCCAAGCAAAACTTGGACGGCGAGGACGCCTTGGCTGGCTTGCATTTGAAGTCACTGGAAAGTTTGTGCAAATTCAGGGTGAAATGAGTAATATAATTTAATTTCACTTGTATACTGGAAAAGTGCAGGACTCCTGCAGACTGAGAGAAGAATGTTTCCCACAAATTTCAGAGCTCTGCCTGGGAACGCTGGTGTAGTAATGATAAAGGAATTATCTGTCTATATTAAAGGCCAATGACAATCACACACAGACATTTCCCTGCACTGAGAAAAGGATTGAACCTGAAGTCATTTGAACCAGACAGATTTGTTTTTCAGTAACCTTTTTTAGGCAAACGGTATTTGGGATCTTGCATCACCAATGAGACATGCAAACATGATCATCTCAGCCTGATGTGCAAGCAGTGATTTCCCTTCACTGGAACTATGAGGCCCAAATCTTTGCCAGCATGACAGTTCTTCTGTGTACAAATCGTGGAGTCATGGTGCACTAAGGTTGATATGGAAAAACTCTTATAGGCCAATATCCAAATTCAGATGGGTGAGGAATCTAAGATGAGCGGAGGTTTACAAATGAAAATAAATAAAAAAATAAAAAAATGGAGACTAAATCTGGAATTAAATATTCAACAAGGGTAAGATGGTTAAATCCACTAACTTATGGTATAGTGGTGGTATAGTGTATAATCCATATATTTAGTTTAATAGCTGCAGATTGTATACACAGGCAGAATTTGACAACAGGGACATAAAATATTTTTGTCTTCGCTCCCGGTAGCAGGATCCAGTTGGCTAAGCTGGTAGTTAGTATTATATAATTCACAGTAATAAGCGTTTCTTTTGATAATGTATCAAGAGTTAAGTGTAAATTTTAATTATCAGGCTCTTTTCTCTCTCTCTCCCTTTCTCTCTCTCTCTCTCTCTCTCTCTCTCTCTCTCTCTCTCTCTCTCTCTCTCTCTAGATCTTCCCCTGTCCTCCATGCCAGTCTCAGCCTACTACCATGGCTGCATGAAGATCCACGTGAATAAGCAGTTGCTTGACTTCGATGACGCCGTCAGCAAACACAACAGCATCAACTCTCACTCGTGTCCCCCGGTTTTCCGCCCAGAGAGCACCTCCCACCACTAATCAAGAACACAAGCCTAGGATGCTCTATGTTTTGTTGTAAATACTCGCTAGAGTATGCCGAGAGAGAAGGTGAGACACGGAATAGTGTGGGGTTCGTTACGGATTCTCCTACACCTCCACTAAACCACACGAACCTCCTGTTACAAAAACTGTTGTACTGAACCTACAGAGGGCATTCCTATTTGTATATTTCCTTGATTTGTAAACGCATAGCTTCTGAAGGAGAGTTTCACTTGGTTATAAAAATGAAGTACTGAAAATTACACCCTCGTTAGCATTTATAGGCGTTTCGATGTGACACGTGAAGATGTGCTTGTCATGGGTCTTCTATATTAGAAATCATTTGTAATTTTATGTTTAGATGGTTTTTTGTTGTTTTTTGGAGTTAGAGATGCTGTTCAATGTAAGAAAAATGATTTAGTAATTTTAATAAAACTTATCCTAAAAAATACTTAATAGACGTCTTTATTTGTTCATTGAATGATGAGAAAACATCTGTGCACCATCCTGCACCACAGAATGGCTACTTTTGTCATGGTATATGTAAGGAGTAAAACACAATAGGGCATGCTGTTGTAGGAAAACAATCAACAAAGGCTTGGCGTGATGTGGCCCGACATGAAGCGGAGTTACTGTTACCACCCCAAAGTTGATTAGAATGTGCTGATGTTGGAAATAAAGTTCATCATATACTGCAGAAATGTACCAAAGCAAACGTATTTTATTATGTCTTGCCACTAGGTGGTGGAGACTTTGTTTTCCAGGGTGTGCAGGGTTTTAGCATAATAAATCAATAAGAAATGTGAGGATTGATGTGGAATTATTACTGTAGGCAGTAGACTGGTTACTACTCATTAGTTTTGGCAACTAATCAATCGGTCAAGATCATTACAAGGTCAAATATCTAGACATGGTAATGGAGGAATCCCAGTATCCCAGTAAGTACTACCACTTATGATGAACTCAGGACACTGCTATAGTTTCCTTATCTATTTCAAGTAACATTTAAGGATGTCCACATAACAAGTTAGTTCCTGTTATTGCATACTTTAGAGCAGCTATAAACAATTGTTTATTCCAGAACACGTTTTTTTTCCCCTCTCTTCATGTTCTAGCAAAGCGGCAAAACTCCTTATAACTTTTCCATGTTTTAAAAAAAAAAAGCTACAGTTTTATCTTTGATTTTTACAAAGCATTAATACTGGAGACTCCTTACAAATATGTTGCCTTGCAGCTAGAACACCTCTTTTTTAAGGATTATTAACATTATCACTAGTCAGATTTGAGAATTCAATGCTACTGTGGTATTAATTGGGCGAAAATAAGGAAACCTGACTTTTCCAGCCATATGTGATTTCTTCCCCAAACTGTTTCCACAAAGGTGAGTGTTTTTGTATGTCCAAACCTTTTTCATCATGGCAATGTGCCTGTATGCAAAGCCATGAAGATATGGTGTACATGGGTTGGAGTGGAAGATCTTTAGTGGCCTGCTATAGAGCTCTGACCTCAACCCTACTGAACACCTTCGGGATGAATTAGAATGCTGATTGTACCCCAGGCCGCCTCACATCACACATGATTTTATAAATGAATTCGTATATCTGCTATAAATGGACATTCGGTGCAACCCAGATGAGGATGGGTTCCCTCTTGAGTCTGGTTCCTCTCAAGGTTTCTTCCTCATGCTATCTCTGGGAGTTTTTCCATGCCACAGTCGCCACCGGCTCACTCATCAGGGACAAACTTACTTATAAAGAACATATTCACTTTTAATCACCACATTATCTGTGTAAAGCTGCTTTGAGACAATGTTCTTAGTTAAAAGCGCAATGCATATAAAAATTAATTGAATTGAATTTGATGAACTTGTGGCTAAATGAGCTCCAATCTCCCATAAAATCCTGTGGAACATCATCCCAGAAGAGGGGAGGTTATTACAACAGTAAATGGGAACTGAATATTCAATGGTATGTTCAAAAAACACATTCCAATCTTATGGTCAGGTGTCCACAAACATCTGTCCGTATAGTGTATAGTATTATATAATAATATCCAATCACTTTTAAGTCCTAGTGAATTACAGCCATTCCCTGAGAAACAGCATCCCAGAGTTTCTCAGCATATGCACATGTAATCTGACCCACATCCAAAAGTAGGGGCGGGGAAACGAGGGAAAAACAGATATTCTGGAAACAGCTGCAGGGAAAAGATCTGACAGCAACAACATGTCTGGAAAATGGGACACATGGCACATGACAGATGGTTGAGGAAACAAAACGAAGGATTTCATTTGGGCTCATGTGTTAGAATTATTTACGCTGGATATTGTTCATAAAATTGTGTAAGATAAATAACATGAGAAAGTTTTGCAGCTAGCAAAAATAAATAATCTATTAACTATAATTCAGTTAGAGGAGATGATGAAGGTGAAAAATAAAAATATTTTGAGCTGTTGATGGAGGAATGAAGTCGTCAAGTTGCGCATTTCACAGCTTTCTTGACACAAGCTTTTTTTTTGTAGCTCAGCGATTCAGTGAATAAGGAGAAAAAGAACGGACAGAGAACAGTCCCCTGGGTGAACTCCTGCAGTAATGCTGTGAGGTGCTGAAATTGGAGCTCTCTAGGCTACACATTTGGATCAACCCTATAGATATCATGAAAACCAGGCCAGAGCACATCTCTTGATGCAAAAGTCAGCAACAGTGGAGATAATGACTTGATGATTCACAGCCTCAAATAAAGATGAGAACTGGGCAGAAGGGATTTCTCTGACTTACTGTGTAATGCTTGTGAGAAAAATGGCCTGTGAAATGGCTTTATATCCAGATGGGTTGGCAACCAGGATCATTTTCAGAAAAACTAGTTCAATTCAATTCAGTTTTATTTGTATAGCGCTTTTAACAATGAACAATTGTCTCAAAGCAGCTTAACAAAGACAACAAGAGGTTATGAAGTTTAGTGCCTACAAGTTTCTTTCTTAGTTTATCCCTAATGAGCGAACCAGTGGCAACTGTAGCAAAGGAAAACTCCCTGAGAAGGTATGAGGAAGAAACCAGACTCAAAAGGAAAGCAATCCTCATCTAGGTAGCACAGAAAGTCCATTCATTATAGTGCCATCATTATTGAGGTGTGCTGTTCAGTGATCAGATTGTTGATAATAATTACAGTCCAAATCCTTCCTCATAGTTTCGGAGTTGCTTATGGATCTCTAGGCTGTTCATGTTGTGTAAGTTGTGTGAGACAGTATATGCCAGGGTTTTGTTCATAATAATTACTTGTAACCAAAATATTATGTGTTTAATTTAGTTCTAATGAACAGGTGCTGCAATCCATATCATTCTTATTATCTATTGCCTTTGCAGTCAAACAACACCAGGTCTGAAGATTAAATTGAGTCAAACTCCTCAAGCTGCTACTTAGTTTTAGTTGAACTTAGATTTAGTTTAGTCTCACTGCATTTTATTAATTCCACTAAACTGTACTAACCTGGTATAAGTACCACAGTATTTAATACCTCCTCTGCACATGTCCAAACCATCTCAATCTCTCCTCCCTCACCTCATCTCCAAAACGTCCCACATGTACTGTCCCTCAAGTAAACTAATTTCTAATCCTGTCCATCGTCGTCACTCCCAACGAAAACCTCAACATCTTCAGCTCTGCTACCTCCAGCTCCACCTCCTGTCTTTTACTTAATGCCACTGTCTCTAAACCATACAACATCGCAGGTCTCACCACTGTCCTATAAACTTTCCCTTTCACTCTCGCAGATACCCTTCTATCACAAATCACTCCTGCTATCACTCTTCTTCACCCACTCCACCCTGCCTGCACTCTTTTCTTCACTTCTCTAACACACTCTCCATTACTTTGTACTGTTGACATGAGATACCTGAACCTCTTCTACCTGCAACACCACCACTCCACTGCCCTCCCTCTCATTCACACACATGTACTCTGTCTTACTCCTACTGACTTTCCAGCACGTACCTCCTCCCCTCCAGGCTCTTCTCAACCTGCTTCCTACTCTCACCACAAATAACAATATCATCCCCAAACATCATAGTCCACGGAGACTGCTGTCTGACCTCGTCCGTCAACCTGTCCATTACCACTGCAACAACAGGAAAGGGCTCGGAGCCAACCCTTGATGCAGTCCCACCTCCAACTTAAACCAGTCTGTCGTTCCTAGTGCACACTTCACTGCCCTCTCACTGTCCTCATACATGTCTTTTTAGTTTGTGATCCACATATTTGACTTGGCATTTATCCGGGCTCGGGACCGGCACTAAGAGTGCACTGGCTTGTGCAACCCTAATGTCTGGGCATATTATATAATATGCATATAATAAACTCTGCAGATATTAATTGCATAAACAGTATTTTTTGGACACACCTCCTGCAACAACAAAAAAAAAGAGGTCAAAGGCAATGGCAGTTGCTAGTAGGGATGTGATGGACTAGATGTTAAAATGGAAAAGCCCCAGTTCTTCACATTTTCTTTTCAGACTTGAACCTATGGATGAGGCATGCATAGTATTAAAATAATGTACAGTTTACTTGGCAGGTCTTCATGATAAAAGGTTGTAGGGTGTAGATCAACAGTAGGTTTTACCTAAACTGACTAATTTTGTGTAGGACCCATTTGGGTTTACAAAGCATCTTTTTAGCCATCAATGTATGGAGTCCATGATTATGTTCCTCAACAATTGCTGACCAGTTTTTGCAGTGTGGAAGGGAGGATTATTCTGCTAAATGTAAGGTGTCAAAGTAAGATTCCCATAGATCCCATAGTGCATCGTGATGCCATCTCTTTTGCAAGTACTGCACACACACACACACACACACACACACACACACACACACACACACACACACACACCTGGCTGTCCATTTGATGTTAAAAAAACAATAAATAATAAAAAAAAGGTGATTCTTTAAAGCTTTTTTTTTTTTTAGTAATGCTTTGAAACAGTGGTCTAGCCATCACAACCTTGTCAAAGTCACTTAAAATCTCACGTTGCCCATTTTTCCTGCTTTCAGCACATCAACCTCCAGATCTCACATATCCCACTGCTTGCCAGGAGCCATTATAAGGAGATAATCAGTTGTTTGCTTCATCTATAATGGGATTTGGGTTGCTTATTGCTCAGTATATTCATTAACCACACACAGAGAGGGTGAAGCTGGTGGAGTGGACTGCAGTGTGTGTGTGCGCGCGCGAGAAGAACGAAGACCGAGAGCTCTCCGGTTCAGGGAGGGGAAAAAACTGCATTGAGGATAGGACCTCCCTGCGCGTGCAGCAAACTTTCCACCAATCACAATTCAGTGGACGGCAACCGAAAGAGAGAGAGAGAGAGCGAGAGAGAGAGAGAGAGAGAGAGAGAGAGAGAAAGGTGAGTGAGTGAGTGAGTGTGTGTGTGTGTGTGTGTGTGTGTGTGAGAGAGAGAGAGAGAGAGAGAGAGACAGAGAGACAGAGAGAGGTGTGTGTGTGTGTGTGTGTGTGAGAGAGAGAAAGCGAGAGGTGTGGGTGTGTGTGTGTGTGTGTGTGGTGGAGAGAATAGGGAGGTTTGGCTGATACGGAATGTTGTAGTGTTTGGGTATTTTGGACGAGCTGCATGTAGCAAACACTGTAGCTGTCCGGGTCGCTCTTCGGTTTACCGGATTCACACACACACACACACACACACACACACACACACACACACACACACACACACACGGAAAGAGAGAGAGAGAAGATTCCCGAGTTTGACGCAGAGCCTGAGCCATGACCCCAGGAGAGCTTCTGTCGGGCTCCATGTTAATCCTGCTGCTGGTCGCGAGCTCCTCGGAGTGTAAGTACATGACATTTATACGAGCTGTAATGATCATACTGGTGTAGGAGTTTGTGCAGGTTTTGGTTTTATAGCTGGTGCTGGTACTTGTGTAGGGGTAGGAGTTGGTGGGCTGATACTGGTGTATGAGTAGGTGCTGATACTGGTGTAGGGGTAGGAGTTGGTGCTGATACTGCTACTGGTGTAGGGGTAGGAATTGGTGCTGGTACTGGTACTGGTGTAATGGTAGGAGTTGGTGCTGGTACTGGTCTAGGGTAGGAGTTGGTGCTGATACTGGTACTGGTGTAGGGGTAGGAGTTGGTGCTGATACTGCTACTGGTGTAGGGGTAGGAGTTGGTGCTGATACTGGTACTGGTGTAGGGGTAGGTGCTGATACTGGTGTAGGTGTTGGTGCTGATCCTGGTACTGGTGTAGGGGTAGGTGCTGATACTGGTGTAGGTGTTGGTGCTGATACTGGTGTAGGGGTGGGTGTTGGTGCTGATACTGGTGTAGGTGTTGGTGCTGATACTGGTGTAGGGGTAGGTGCTGATACTGGTGTAGGTGTTGGTGCTGATACTGGTACTGGTGTAGGGGTAGGTGCTGATACTGGTGTAGGTGTTGGTGCTGATACTGGTACTGGTGTAGGGGTAGGTGCTGATACTGGTGTAGGTGTTGATACTGACACTGGTGTAGGGGTAGGTGTTGGTGCTGACACTGGAGTAGGGGTGGGTGTTGGTGCTGATACTGGTGTAGGTGTTGATACTGACACTGGTGTAGGGGTGGGTGTTGGTGCTGATACTGGTGTAGGGGTGGGTGTTGGTGCTGATACTGGTGTAGGGGTAGGTGTTGGTGCTGATACTGGTGTAGGGGTAGGTGTTGGTGCTGATACTGGTGTAGGTGTTGGTGCTGATATTGGTACAGGTGTAGGTGTTGGTGCTGATGCTGGTACTTGTGTAGGGTTAGGTGCTGGTATTTATGTAGGTATTAGTGTTAGTGTCACTCTGTGTTGGTACTGGTGTTGGTTTTGGTATGTTGGTGTCGGTATAGGTTTGGGTGCTGGTTTTGGTGTTGGTACTGGTGTTGGTGTCGGTATAGGTTTGGGTGCTGGTTTTGGTGTTGGTACTGGTGTTGGTGTCGGTATAGGTTTGGGTGCTGTTTTTGGTGTTTAGGTGTTGGTACTGGTGTTGGTGTAACCTGCATCCCGATCTGTGAAGGACGGAGCTCAGCTAACTTCACCTCTCAGCTCACAGTCTGCTGCGTTGTGTGTTTAATGCTCCGGTTTAATCTGTGTTTCCTGTGGTTTTTCCCACCCAGTCTCTTTGTCGCCTGAAGAAGCGAACCATTTCTTAAGGAGACACCGGAGAGCGAACCAGGTTTTTGAGGAAACCAAACAAGGACATTTGGAGAGGGAATGTGTGGAGGAGAGGTGCACCAAAGAGGAGGCGAGGGAAGTGTTCGAAAACGACCCCGAAACGGTACAACGGATTTTATTTTCCTCGTTATAAATGTACTAATAATCAGTCTAAACCCATTTTTAAGTTTCCCTCATTAGCACTGTTGACTTTGCAGGACGCATAATGAAGCTAAAGTGTCGTGAGTGCTAACAGTGTAGCCGACTGAAGGATTTGGAATCGATTCCCTTTAAAAAAAGGGAGTCGGTTCCTCGATTAGAATGGTTTTCACGCAATTTTCATACAGCACAGGATTAAAGTGTTACTATTTTAATAAAGTGTGAGATGTATTGAAACATAGGATTAAGATTGTACTGTTTATTCTAGTAGACATTTTCACTGTATTAGCTTGTTTTGCCGAATCGACTCCACAAACCAAATCGGAGTCGACATTAAAACGACTCGGCATTTAATGCTGATTTGAGAATTAAAATGTCCTGATTTGACTTATTTTGCTATCTATAATGACCACCTTGACATTTTTTTTTAATCCGAAAGGTCGCTTTTAAGATATAGTGACCAATTCTGCACCCTATTTTTTTTTAATGCCCTAGTGTGAATCAAGAGATTTGTAGGAAAGTCACACATCTGGCTCTATGTCCTTAATTTTCCATCAATCTGCAAAGCAAAAGGTGAATTTTACAGCATGAAGAAGGCAAGAATTATCCTTAAAGCTGCTTGTATGACATGAGGAGTGTAAACCTCGTTAAAACACTCCAAAAAGTAATAATTTCCTGTGCATATTTTTTCCCCCTCGACGTTTCCATATGCACCTAACAGTGTACAGAGAGTCAAAATGATTAGTAATAAACTGTCTATTCATGCAAACAATTTTATGAAATGGCACATTTATAGAATGGTTTTTCTTTTATAGTTCATGCCCATAAGTTGTAAACGGTAGAAAAAGTGTGCAGGTCTGTGATTATGTAAATAATACACACGTCTATCACATTTCTGATTACCTCAGCACAACCTATTAAAATAACGGTGGTGATGGAGTAACAGAAGAATGTCCTCATCTCCGATACGTTCCTCCCGGGCTTCGTGTTTTACAAGCGCTCTTGACTGGCGTACTGTTCCCCTCCTTCATGTAAACAGCATTACATCTGCCTTCATTCTGTAATAATCTTAGTGTTATTATTAGACTGGTTATAATCATGAGAGGGTTTCTTTTGCACCAGTGCGCCCTTAGAGGTGAAAATATAGAGACTCGGGATACTACTGAGTGTGAACTTAACATGGGAAAGTAGAATTTAAAGTGGGAGCCCAGTGGATAGTAAGTTGGACCTCTGATCGGATGGTCATGGGTTCAAGAATCTTCCACTTCTGAGCCCTTAAGCAAGGCCCTTAAATCTCAAAAGCTCAACTGTACAACCATGTCGCTCTGGATGCGGGTTTCTGCCAAATGCTGTAAATGTAACACTAAATAAGTGGAAAAGGTTAAATAGGGTGTTGGTCATGCTTACTGCTGTGAACTTGTGTATAAATGTGCAGTGATTACGTTCTCCACAAGGCACGTTGCTTATGGTGGTCCACGTTGTGATATCTGTGTATAATGTATGTGGTGCAGTTGAGGAATCTTTATCTGACTCAGCAGAATTCTGATTCTGCAGCTTTTAGACTGCACATATTCAGCAGGGTGTGTGTGCGTGTGTGTGTGTGTGTATGTTTTATTTATTTATATATATAATATAGTATGTATGTCTTAGCAGTTTACATGTTCTTATCTATGGTTAATTCTTTATACATAAACCCTTTTTAGATAGATAGATAGATAGATAGATAGATAGATAGATAGATAGATAGATAGATAGATAGATAGATAGATAGATAGATAGATAGATACATAGATAGATAGATAGATATGCAGACAGACAGACAGACAGACAGACAGACAGACAGATAGATAGATAGATAGATAGATAGATAGATAGATAGATAGATAGATAGATAGATAGATAGATAGATAGATAGATAGATAGATTCCTGAAGTGCTTATGTAAGTGTGTAATATTTATGGCAGTGAAAAATGTGCATGAGCTGTATGTGTATTTATATTGTAATGTAATAATTGTTGTCGGATGGATGGATAGATAGACATGTAAGAATCTATTGCAAAGTAAGCAAAAGCAATGCACATGAGGTTTTTGGACAAGCCCTTTATTAGCTGTGCAAACATAGTGCTTCTGAATATGTAGTATATATTATATATTCAATGGGGATTAACAGTGATTAAATCCTGACTGGGAAATACCTCAGAAAAGTCTCAAGGAAGGCAGTTGCAAGTGCAGCTTGACCACACCCAATACCTCTGCAGTATGTGCAGGTTGCAGGGTTTTGATCAGACTCCAGAAACACATTTTACACACTGATTTCTGCGGAAGGAACAAACAGTTGAAATGATACTTAGACCCGACATGTCTGGACAGGAGCGCCAAATTAAAGACGAAGAGTTCGGAGACGAAAAAATTGCATCACATCTTCCAGCTCCAATGTTGTTCCAGTGTGGGAGTTACATGCCTACCGAGGATACATACTTAGAATAATTCCTCGAACAGGAAATGTAGCCTGGTTTGTGTAAAAACAGTTTAAAACAAGTCCTAGTAAATCATCGCTAAATGTATTATTTACAGGGAAGAATAATATAAGAATCCATATTTTCTCTCGTTAATTGTGGTGCAAATGTGCAGTTAGGAAATGTCTTGAATACTGTCCTGAAAAACTGTCTAGCGATCACAGGTCACCACAAGAATTTCATTCTCTACAGTCTTATTCTGTTTCTTCCTCACGAGTTCATATAATGTCAAAAAATACCCCAGACGTGATCATGAGTTTCTCTTACTTCACAAACCGAGCTCATTTATAAGACACTCTAAATAATTTTTATATAAGGAACTGTTGTCATGTTGGTGTCTAATCACATCTCGACTGTTTTTCAGGACTATTTCTACCCCAAGTATATGTGTAAGTTCTGGAAATATTTCTTTGTCTCTAAAAAATTCCAACAAGAGACATTTATACACAGAATACGGTTGAATGGAGCTTCGAAAGCCTAAATCGCATCCTTCTGTCTCTTCAGCATGTGTGGAGAAATTTGCAGACAAGAAGAAGGAGGATCTGGTCACCTGCGTCCACAGTGAGTGACCCTGCATGTGTGTCGCCATCTGTCCATCCCAATCTCTCCGCTTCCTTTGTTTCTGTGTATAAATAGTTTAACAGAAGAATGTGATGCCCTTTTTTTGGATCATGAATCATGCTGTAGAGATCTGCATTGCAGTCGTTTCGAAGGAGCACTCGAATCCGGTTCATGAATAGGTTCAATGTTGGGACGTCAACGTCCTGAAGTCGTTACTGGGTTGTGTGTGCGCGTGCGTAGGCAAGCATGTGACTTGATGTGCGGCACAGATGAGTTCTGGAGGCTCGTCCTTCACCACAGGCTTCTGCTGAATCAGAGGCAGCAATGTGCATCAGAATCCTTTGCTCTTATTGGTCGATGCAGGAGCCCTGAGTCAGTAACCGTGATGCTGTGACTCTGCAGTGCTCTCTCTTTCTCTCTCTCATTCTCTTTCTCACTCGCTTTTTCCTTTGACTCGCTTGTGCAATCTCATGCTTTCATGGTACACACACACACACACACACACACACACACACACACACACACACACACACACACACACACTTTCTCTCTGCTTTGCCCAGACACGTCTGGACCTAGTGCAGTAAGTAGAGAGAGACAGCAGACAAAGCAAACTGAAAGATGATCTGAAGTACTTCATTAACTTGATATAAGATGCAGTTGGTGGACTACAGTGTGAATGAAGGGGAAAAAAAGCAGGGCTTTAGGGCCCAGCTTTCTGTTTTGACCGTAAATAACCCTGAATCTAAAATTTCCCCCCTCTCCCTCTCTCTCTTGCTTCCTCTCTCCACTGCTTTGTGTCTGTTTTTTTTTTTTTTTCTTCTTCTTCTCTCAGACATTCCAGACCAGTGCTCCCCCAATCCTTGTCATCACATCGGGACTGTGCGGTGTGAGGACAAAAAGGGCGAATTCCAGTGTCACTGCTTCACAGGCTGGACTGGCCTGAGGTGTGAGAAAGGTAATACCCCTTAGTCATCATCTTTGAGCACATACAGTACTGTTCCACATTATATGGCACCTGCTTCCCAAACGTTTTACCGAAGGACGTGACTAATTTCAGCTCACGTGTACATTTTTAATATGTTTAATCCCTTTAGAGAATTAGAAATGTCTATTATTAGATGCAGGTGGATTGGGAGCGTGTCCTCTTCCGCGTCTCTGACTTGGCATGACTGTGCATATTTTCTGTCGTCCGATCCGATCTAATGTCCCCGTTAGCCAAACCCCCCACCCAGGCTTGTGGTCATGCTCAATGAAATTCAAGCAGCAAAAAGATAAATTATTATCTACTCATTTTCATGGTGCCGTTCTCAGAATACTTGTAAGAAAACAAGAATAACGAAACGAGCAGAAAGAAGGTCATAGTAAAAAAAAGAAAAAAAAAAAAAAAAAAAAGCTATGCTTTCAGTTGGACTTCCAGTAGTACTGAGTGAAGTAGACCCAGAGAAACACTGTTAGTTAATCCTCTGCTAAAAGCTTATAAATGAATTGAATCTGAATTAATTTTTTTTATCTGGTGTGCTGTTAAATCAGGACTAGTTTATACCTAACTACAATTGTGATGCAGTAGGTCAGTGACCCTCCGTATGTAATTAATATACAGTTGTTGTTGCAAGCCATTTGGTTATAATTGGCTTAATGGTAATGGATCTATGGTCACTGATCAGTAGGTCAGGGGTTTAAGCCTGACCTTACTGCAAAGCTGCCCCTGTTGGACCCTTGAGGAAGACCCGTAACCCACTCTGCTCCAGGGGTTGCTATATCATGTTTTTTTTTTGCTGCCAAAACAGTCCTGACCACTACTACTTCTTTTTTCGGCTTCTCCCAGTAGGGGTCGCCACAGCGGATTATCCCTCTCCATACCCCCCTGTCTCCACATCTGCCTCTTTGAAGCCAACTACCTGCATGTCTTCCCTCACCACATCCATAAACCTCCTACTTGTCCTTCCTCTTTTCCTCCTTCCTGGTGGCTCCATCCTCAGCATTCTCCTACTGATATACTCCATGTCTCTCCTTTGCACATATCCAAACCAATCACATCTCCCTCACCTTGTCTCCGAAACGTCCTACATGCACTGTCCCTCTAATAAACTCATTTCTAATCCTGTCCATCATCGTCACTCCCAACGAAAACCTTAACATCAACCCTGACTAGTCGAGCATTAACATGAACAACTTCTTTAGCCATGTGAGCTACAGTAGCTCAACTGTTGTATCTGACCAGCCTTCGCTCCTCACTTGTATTAAAGCAACTCGGCCGCCCATGACCCTCTCGCCAGTTCACCACTTTTAATAGATACTGAGCACTGCAGACCAGGAACAGCCCACAAGAGCTGCAGTTTTGGAGATGCTCTGACCCAGTCGTCTAGACATCACAATTCAAACTCACTCAAATTCTTACACTTGCCCATTTTTCCTGCTTTCAACATGTCAACTTTGAGGACAAAATGTTTGATTGCAGCCTAATATATCCCACCCACTAACAGATGCCATGATGAAGAGATAATTGGGCTCATTGGTCGTAGAGTGTAGCATAGGCTTTCAGTCACTGACCTCCTCTTGGGTGTTTTCTCTACACTGACATTGGGGTTGATTTGGACCAGTTAGTCTCCCGGCTAAGAAGTATTTGTCTGGATAATAGACAGATTTCTGAGAGGAATTTGGTTACTTGCTTCTGGAACTACAGCCAACTACATTTTTACTTGTTGAGTTTCATTGGAAGTCAATTTATATTTTAAACAACATTGTTTTTGTCTGATTCATTTTTTATATTTTTTGAGTTGCTCCATGCAGGGTCAAGATCACAGCAAGGTCAAAAGTGGCATAGTTTTTCTTCAGTAGTTTCCTTCCCGTTAGAAGTACACAATTTGGTCCAAATTGTGCAGGTATCCGGCCATCACTCTGATATGTGGTGGTTGAACATTCCTTTCCAGTACCGTGACTATGGAATTGGTCTCCTTTTCCTCCTATAATGACCTTCACTCTTCTGGGAAGGATTTCCGGTAGATTTGTTTTGGCTCCTTTTGGCTTTTGGTGTTTATTCTGCTATAAGAACATCCAGGAGGTACCAATGTTTGATTAAGGAGGCCTACGGTGCACTCAGTGTTCCAGCTCATCTTGGTGTTGTTCAGTGAGGTTGAGGTCAGGGATTTGTTCAGGAAAGTAGAATTCTTTCACAAAAAATCTCGACTAATCATGTCTTCATGGTGCACAGAAGCATTGTCATGCTGAAACTGGGTCTGGGATTTTAGGTTCTAGTGAAGGGAAATCTCAACTCTCCAGTACGTAAAGACATTCTGTACAATTGTGTACTTTCATCAAGACAAGAACAAGATGTACGGGTGTGATAATCAGGTGTTCAGAGGTAAAATGGAACATTAGTGTTACTCACGGTACTGTAATTGAGTAGCTTGTTGTGCACTTCTACTTTTTAAAGTAGTTTCTAAAATCTGTAATTGTACTTTTTATTAAAGTATTGCATTTAACTGCATATTAAATCTTATCCATTACTTAGTAAAAAACTAAATTACAAAAATAATGCAGGAAAAAAAAAAATCACACCCTGCAAACTACTACAGGGATTGATTGATTGATTGATTGATTGATTGATTGATTGATTGGCCGGTGATGCCGACCCAGCTGAAAGCGAAATGCTGTCAAATGGAATGTTGTTTGTGTGCGCTCACTTTCTGACCTCTGAATCTGCATCATAAATGATTATAACAGGAGATTTATTTATTTTTTGCTACAAAAGCGCATGACTCACATGACTTGACATGGACTGTAGTGTTTTTTGTTGTTGTTGTCATTGCCCTTTAACTTGCAAATGTTTTCCCTCAGTTAAAAAATAGTTTGAGATTTCTAGCCCCTTTTTCTTTTTGAACTACTCTAGAACACCCCCCCTGTAGAACACTGTTACTCAGTGAACAAGTATGTAATCGGTTCATTCTTTTTGAATAACCCTGTAATATATTTTTTTCTAAAAGAGATTGTGGGCCACGGGTGTGTTGGGTGTGAATGTTCTTGACACCACATTTTTAAGAATGTATGTATAAATGTACATTAAATAAATAAATAAAAAAAATCACCTACAGTGCATCCGGAAAGTATTGACAGCGCTTCACTTTTTCCACATTTTGTTATGTTACAGCCGTATTCCAAAAAGGATTACATTCATTGTTTTCCTCAAAATTCTACAAACAATACCCCAAAATGAAAACGTGAAAAGGTTTGTTTAAAATCTTGGCAAATTTATTAAACAAGAAAAAAAAAGAAAAAAAAAAATCACCACATGTTCACAAGTATTCACATCCTTTTCTCAATACTACTTTTTCAACAATTACAGCTTCAAGTTTTTTTTATTTTTTTTTTAGTATGATGCTACAAGCTTGGCACACCTACTTTTGGGCAGTTTCTCCAATTCTTCTTTGCAGAACCTCTCAAGCTCCATCAGAATTCTGTGCTCTGGCTGGGCCACTCAAGGACATTCACAGAGTTTCCCGTAGCCACTCCTTTGTTATCTTGGCTGTGTGCTGAGGGTCGTTGTCTTGTTGGAAGATAAACTGTCGCCCCAGTGTGAGGTCCAGAGCACCCTGAAGCAGGTTTTCATCAAGGATGTCCCTGTTAGTTGCTGTATTCATCTTTTCCTCGATCCTGAAAAGTCTCCCAGTTTCTGCCTCTGAAAAACCTCCCCACAGCATGATGCTGCCACCACCATGCTTCACTGTAGGGATGGTATCGGCCAGATGATGAGCGGTACCTGGTTTCCTCGAAGGGGTGGCCCGCTCTAGGAAGAGGCCAGTGGTTCATCCATTTACGGATGACGGAGGCCACTGTGCTCATTGGGACCTTTCCCAGATCTGTGCCTGGATACAATCCTGTCTCGGAGGTCTACAGACAATTCATTAGACTTCATGGCTTGTTTGTGCTCTGAAATGCACTGCTAGCTGTGGGACCTCATATTGACAGGTGTGTGCCTTTCCAAATCATCTCCAATCAACTGAAAGCACCACAGGTGGACTCCAATCAAGTTGTAGAAACATCTCAAGGATGATCAGTAACGGGATGAACCCTAGCCAAATTTTGAGTGTCCTGGCAAACGCTGTGAATATTTATGTACATGTGATTTCCTTATTTTTGTAATAAATTTGCAAAGATTTCAAACAAATGTCTTTTATGTTGTCATTATGGGGTATTGTTTATAGAACAATTTTGAGGAAATTAATTAATTTAATCCATTTTGGAACAAGGGTGTAACATAAAATGTGGAAAAAGTGAAGCGCTGTGAATACTTTCCGGATTAATTTATGGGATTAGACAGACGGTCTAGTGTAGCACTGGATTTTTCCTTATTAAATTCTGTATGTGTGTAACTGGCTAATACTCGGTAATTTAGTTAAATATCGGATTATTTTGCACATGCAAGCATATTAGCTGTTTAGCAACACTGCCGCAGCTCTGAGTCAGCTGTCAGGGAAAAGGGAAAGAAATTCTGTAGTAAATGCAGAGAGTGAGAAGATTATCTGCAGTGCATTTATCCAGCATGACTCATTCACCTACTAGTGTGGAATGACAAGTAGATGAAAACAGGAAGGGAAAAGATCTGAGAAAAGTAAGCTGGAGTTAAGCATTGGAAAGGTCTGTCGCGGCTGCAATCATTTATGCGTTAAAGTTGCATTCAAATCAAGTTACTTTCAGCTGAGAGGAAAATGTAAGCTACAGCACAACACTGAGCTCATGTGTCACTGAGTTCAGCCCTTTGAGTTGGACCGTGTTATTCGAATCGATTGGTTCAGGCAAAAATCACATCTATATTTCTGTAACAGATTCATTTTTGTTTGTTTTTCTTTTCTGATTGGCAGATGTAAATGAATGCAGTAAAGAAAATGGAAACTGCGAGCATGAGTGCAGTAATTCAGTGGGAAGTTACCACTGTTCCTGTCATGATGGTTACAGGCTGTCTGGCCACCACCGCTGTTTGGGTAAGTCAGATTTGGAGCTGAGAAAACACAATAATGAAATCTCTCAAATCTGATTGATCAGAATTGTCACTCTGAATTGTATTTTTTTTAATACATTTTTTTTTATTTTATTAAAAAATTTTTTTACAAAGACTTGTGTTGGACTGGGTTTCACTAAACGTTTATGAAATTTGCAACACAAATCAAATTATACAATATTATAATTTGCTATACTATTCAATATTATACTGTACAATACTAGAATATACTGTACAATACGATACTATATTGTACAATGCTACACTACACTAAACAGTACTATACTAAACTTTACAACACTATACTGTACAACACTACTGTAATATACTATACTGTACAACACTATACTGTACAATACTTTACTGTACAAAAGTTTACTGTACAATACTATACTGTACAACACCATACTGTACTTTACAATACTATACTACACTATACTGTACTAGACAACACTACACTGTACAATACTTTACTATACTGTACAATACTATGCTATACAACACTATACCTTACTGTACAATACTATACAATATATTGTACTGTACTATACAAAAAGGTACAATACAATACTGTACTTTACTGTACAATACTGTATTGTACAATACTATACCCTACAACACTATACTTTACTGTACAATATTATACTCTACTGTACAACACCATACTGTACTATACAATAATATACATTATACTGTACTATACAACACTACACTGTACAATACTATACTACACAATGCTATAATCTATTCTATACAATATTACTATACAAACAATTTTTAATATTGATAGTAACTCATTATAAATTCGGATCCAATCAGCAAATATTTTCTAAAATGGTATTGGATATGAAGTTCCTTGTGTAACTTCTCATACGTAATGCAAATATATAAATGCTAAGTTTACTTGCTAAGAAGTCTCCCCCCCCCCCCCCCCACTGTAATATAATAACATGATGTTACAAATCATACACCATTTTCTCCTCCTTCTGTTCCAGATGTTGATGAGTGCACAGATGTCCCTGATGTGTGCGGCACATCGCAGTGCAGGAATAAGGACGGGAGCTACGAGTGCCTTTGTGATGGTGGCTACTTCTACAATAACGAGACCAAATCCTGTGATGGTGCGTCGGATTCCTGCTGGCTTATTCATACAGTCTGTGTAACAAAGCGTTCAAAAACATAATAGGAAAAATCTCAAATCCAATGAAAACAGAAACCGAATCTCTGCAGACTCTGCAATTACTGACACGCATGAGCTTCATATCTCACACATTACGACGAGCCAAACAAACCCACACATTATACACCTTCCAGGAAACACAGAGAAATAACAGGAGGATTAGAATCCAAGTTGTTCTGGAGTTATTTTTTCTGGCAGCAGGCTGAAAGAACATATGATTGATCAGTCTTGTTCATTGCAACACTCTAGCAAAGCAAACATGATTAAAATCTTTAGGGTCGTCACGCCGAATTTGCGTAGTGTCTTGGTAATGTTTTATAAATGATTACAGGGTTTTACATTCGTCTGGTCTATTATTTGATTCAAAACATTTAAATGTAAGTCATAACAATATTCTAAGATTGCTATCTCTACTCGGAATGTGTTCCAGTATTATTGCACATGGTAATGTTCTTATACTACACTTACCCTGCCTTTATTGCGCCTGGACAGTTCTATGTGATGGAAAGCCAGACCACCAGTGCGGACGTCAGACTTTTTAGTTTTACTTGTACACACCTTGTTGTTGCTGTCTGGAGAGAAGTGACTTATTCTGCTTTCGTCCTGTTTGCTAGACGTGAATGAATGTGAGTCAACCGTGTGTGAGGAGCAGTGTGTCAACACGCCTGGGAGTTTCCGTTGCTACTGTGATGGCCGACAGGGCAAGAAGCTCGGCCGTGACCTGAGTAGCTGTGAGGTAATGAATAGGTTTAATTCACGATCCGTTATTTTACTGCTGCGCATGTTTTACTTCTGTATGACGTAACACTAACGTAATAAGGAATACAGAAGCAACGGCAGTTAGCGGTCGACCGATACCGATAGGTTGGATCGTACTTGCCGACACTGGATAAAAAAAACAGAGCTACTTCATGTAAAATAGTACTGACATTATTAAAAAAAAAATAAAAAAAATCATGAAAATGAGGAAATATGACTATATTAATTAATTCAATTCATATATTAAAATTTTAACAATATTAATCTAATTATATTAATAGTAATAAATAAGTAATAAATATAAAATATCGCTCTCCGTGCAGCACGCAGTCTTGCCTGTAAAAAAAAAAAAAAAAATGTAAAAAGCACACGGCGTCAGTGATTGGACTTTAGACGCCGCTCTCGTAATGACAGCAGACCGAAAGCCGGAAAAACTATCCGTATGGATTTGTGCTGATAGTTCCAGCGATCAACTGCATTAAATACATCCACTTTTGACTGCTGATTTTATTACATATTATGCTTCCTCTTATATATATATATATCTCATATATGTACACACTCTAGAGTATTAAACCTTGTCTGGAGTTGAACATGAAGAAAAATGCTCGCTCTCTGTACCTGGGCCGCATGTTCAGCGGAGTTCCCGTGGTCAAGCTACGCTTCAGACGCCTCGTTCAGACTGGGTGAGCAGATTTATGAGATAAAGATCATTGTTTTATGAAAGCTGCCAAGTCAATTTTTGGTATCCAGGTCAGAAACCGAAGGTGCAGCCAGTATGAACAATACAATATAAACTTTTCCCTTTAGTCATTAACTCGTCTCCTGATTTGGTATGTCTGTTCCCATACAGCTTCACAGCTGAGTTTGACCTGAGGACATATGATACCGAAGGTGTTCTCTTCTTCGCTGGTGGCCATTTAAACAGCTCCTGGATTGTACTTGCAATTCATAACGGGAAACTGGAGCTGCAGCTGAAATACGGAGCTGTGAGCCGAGTGACCAGCAGCGGCCCGTTAGTTAATGATGGGCAGTGGCACAAGGTGGGGACTCTGAGGACCCTTTCAGTCTTTTTATTGAGAAAACCATGATGCATTTACCAGGATATGTCATATATAAGATTTATTCTCTTCAATACATCATAATGATTATGGGATTATCATTAGTACATGGATATGCTGTGATTCACATTGCTTATCTCTCTCCAACTGGCTTTTAGATCTCAGTAGAAGAGCAGGGCCGAAGCCTCGTGATAAAAATCGACAAGGAGGCAGTAATGAAGATCGCGGTGAACGGAGATCTTTTCACTCTGAAAAAAGGCATTCATGAGCTCAACTTAACTGTAGGAGGAGTTCCCTTTAAAGAAGATGGACTGTTTAATAAGGTAAGAATTTAGTTATGAAGGCAATATATGCACAAAAGTATGGGGACTTTTCTAGCCATATGTGGCTCTTCCCCATACTGTTACCACAATGTTGGAGGCTTTTAGATTTTCCTAGGAATGAGGAGACTGTTGGAATGAATGATGTTGGAGTGACCTGCTATAGAGCTCTGACCTCAACCCTATTGAACACCCTTGAGATCAGTTGGAACGCTGACTGCACCCCTCAGGCTTGTTCTCCTCACCCAGGCCTCAGACTCTTGTGGCACAAACGTTTGTGCACAAGTGAACTGATTACATAGGGGTGGTATTAGGATTTACATAAGTTTTATTATCTGCATTTATTATGCGTTATACACTGATCAGGCACAACATTGACATTATGACTGGTGAAGTGAATAAACGATTATCTCTACATCATGCCACCTGTTAGTGGGCGGGATATTAGGCAGTAAGTGAAATTTGGGACGTCTAGACGACTGGGTCGGAGCATCTCCAAAACTGCAGCTCTTGTGGGATTTTCTCGGTCTGCAGTGGTCAGAATCTATCAAAAGTGCTCCAAGGAAGGAACAGTGGTAAACCAGCGGCCGAGGCTCATTGGTGCACGTGAGGACAGAGGGCTGGTCCTTGTGATCCGATCCAACAGACGAGCTCCTGTAGCTCAAACTGTTTAAAAGGCAGACAAGTCAGGACTGTTTTAGCAACAAAAGGGGGACAAACACAATATTACACAGGTGGTCATAATGTTGTTTCTGATCTGTGTATCTATGGAAGCTGGTCGTTGATAAGTGAAAAGTCATTTCCTTTGAGAAGTTCCAGTTTCAGTTTGTCTGAAAGTCCCTGACGCTTGTGTTGTGCTCTTACATGGAAGTTCACATTAGAGTTAAGCTATCGTTCTCAGGTTTAGAATGAATCAAATGTTCAGACTTGCCACTCATGCGCATCCTCAGAGCTTCCTCGCGTTTAAATGTGAGCACTGCATCCTGCTGGTTTTTATGAATGTAAATGATTATAAACTGTAGCTTGACTTGTTTCTAAGTCACTACACTGCTGTGTTCAGACTTTTGGCTTCCTGTAATTGGCAATAAATATATAATACAAATATAAAGGCCCGATTCTGGTGCATATGACCAAAAAATTAACCCCATCCACCCAGATGGTGGACTGATCCTGCTGTTTTTAACTACCAGCATTCCTGTCTTCCTGTATTGCAGTGGCTTAGAAAAAAGAGCACTTTGGTAAGTCAATATGGACCACAGCAGTTTCCATAAAATGGAAAATAAAACTGGACGGTAAAAGAAAGCCTACGGTCACATCATGACCTTTTCACTTAACTTCATTTCACACTTAACCTCACATAAAACGTACAATATTGTAAAAAACAACACAAAACTCCTTTCAGTCAATTATCATTGATGTCTCGCTGGACCCTGATTGGTGGATCGCTGCATGTTTGTCCAGTTACGTTTTTATCCTCGTAAATAAAAAGGAACAACTTTGACTTTGAAATAGAGTGAAGTTAAAGTCTCCTCCAAATGGAAATACTTTAGTAAACTACAGATATGTGAAAAAAGCTACTTCAGTACAGTAATAAATTACATTTACTTAGTTGCTCTGCACCACTGACAAACACACAATTACCTCCTAAGACTTATTTTGCCTTTATTGTATAAACTTCCCAGCTAAGGGGTTAAATGAATGTCAACAATTTGTAGTACTAAGAGGAGTTTTATACTGAATGCCGGAAGGGAGGAGGTGAAACTAATCGGGTGGGGATCATTTAACAAAATGCTCTAGGCTTTACTGAAAACCTGTCCATGATAAAACTAGGCCATAGACATCTGCTTCCTCCCTGTAATTTTACTGCCCTGGTTAACAAAGTTGTGTTTTTCAGATAACAGTGACTCAATGTGGGATCTGTAGAACACCCACGTCAATATTTTATCGACATTGAATTAGCTTTATTTTCGCAAACGATAAAATCCCTGCTGTCCCCTTTTACACAAAGCATCTGTATTTGGAGTACCTTCTCTGTTTTTCTCAAGTTTTAAATAAAAAACTCACTTTGACTTCCAAATTTAGAACATGAGTAGATTCTTGTTGCCCACCAGGGGGCAGCCATGTATCATAAATAGGCAGGGGGAGAAAACGCTGTCCATGGCTCACAATGGATGTCAATGGCTCACAAAATCAGGGTTTGCCATCAGGGTTCAAATGGAGATACTTTTCTGAGGACACTGGTGTGTTAATGTAAATGAACACCATGTTGGAGGAAGAAGAGTACCCTACAAACATGCACCTGTTCAGTGAATTGATTCCATGCTCTTTATAATTTGATTATTGCAGGATTATTACATTCTACATTTCAGAGGACATTGTGTGGAAAGGGCACAGCCTGTCGGGATTAATGCTTTTTTTTTATCCCCCTAGAGGCTGAAAAATTCGATCTTTTCCAACAGTCCAAATTGGAAAAGTATGAAAAAAGTGATTTCCAGGTTTAGATTAGTATGGGTGGGGTGGGGGGGGGGGGAATAGTATTGAAAAATATTAGTTTCCATACTATTTCCTTATTCATTTTTTTTTATATAAAATTGAGAATTTGTAAAAAATCGTTTTTATACACATCAATAAAAAAACCCCGCTATGTCTACACTAATCCAGGTACATTTGAAAACTGTTTTTGTCAAAAATCTTTGAATTGTTTAATTATCTGTGAATTGCAAATAAACAATCGCTGTGTAGCTGTAGGATTGAAGGTTAAACAGTTTAAAAAACAGTTAAAAAAAAAAAAAAAGTTGCACAGTTGCGGTGCATTAAACGTGGTTTGGTTTTAGTATTAATTTCTATGAGCTACAGTAGCTACAACCTTCTGGCAGTTATTTGGTAATATAATAGAATTCATCAGAGACTCTGGCATACATGAGATTGTAACATAAGGCATGTTATAGTTGTAATTTACTCCAGTACTTATGTTAGTTCTCACTCTCCAGTGTTCTGTATTGTTGAAAGATTTATAATCAAACTCTTGATGTCACCCAAATGAGGATGGGTTCCCCTTTTGAGTCTGGTTCCTCTCAAGGTTTCTTCCTCATAACATCTAAGGGAGTTTTTCCTTGCCACAGTCGTCATGGCTGCTCATCAGGGATAAATACACACCATTCACCTTAACTGTTGATTTCTGTAAAGCTGCTTTGAGACAATGTCTGTTGTGAAAAGCGCTATAAAAAATAAACTTGACTTGACTTAATTTAAAATAAGTCATTCTGATGTTAAATATTAAAATTTTTTAGGGTAGTCTGCATAATTGCGTATGGAAATTTGAAATGTTAAATGTGTAGGAACCCTGTACAGTCGTCCCCCGGAACTCATGGGGGTTACGTTAAATTCCGGAAATCCCAAAAATTCGGACGCACCCCCGTATCCCCTATGGTACCTTGCAGAATTCATCTAGACATTATCAGTTTCTAAACGTAATAGTGTACTGTATTTGACCAAATTCACACACACAATAAATAAATAATGTATGTATCAAATTAATTTAATTAGCAATAATAATAATAATAATTTAACAGTATTTTACTGTAAATAATAATAAAAATATATATGGTTACCCACTAAGTTTGGATGTGCTGTAGCAGTCAGTAGTTGATGAAAGTGAAGTAATGGACATGCATGCTTTATCTATCACTTTAAATGAATAATACAATAATGTGTTTTTAAATAATTAAGAAATTTGTTAGTGGAAAAATGTTATTCCTAACATCCGTGAACATTCAATCCCGCTGCGGATTCCCACGATTTTTTAAATAATCCGCAACTTGCTGTTAGTTAGGTTCCAAATGAGAACCCACGAATTTTCCGAGCCGCGAGTCCCAAACCGCGAATTATCGGGGGTTGACTGTACTTGATTGTTTGACTGGAAAGACATCACATTCCCAGTTTTGTGAAATTTGGCCGGTCATGTAAGACATTAATTTTGACATATGCCCCTTTATGGCATTTACTCTGTGTGTGTGTGTGTGTGTGTGTGTGTGTGTGTGTGTGTGTGTGTGTGTGTGTGTGTGTTGTATTTCAGGTGAATCCACGTCTAGACGGTTGTATGAAAGAGTGGCACTGGTTAACTGACGAAGACACGTCCATCCAAGAGACCATTCGCCATAACGAGCGCATGCAGTGCTTCTCCACCGAGGATCGCGGCTCCTTTTTCCCAGGCCACGGGTTTGCGTACTTCAATCACAGCCACGGTGTGTGTTCAGGGTTTTCCGTTAACGTTTATCATTATTTTCTTGCATATAGGCACACGCGGGTTGGTTAGTTGATTGTTCTAGATACTCATCTTACTCTCCCCTGCAGGTGATAAGCAGGTGCTCAATGTGCAACTCACCGTACGTCCTGCCTCTACAACCGGAGTTCTGTTCGCACTCGTTCGGCAGGATACCGTGCCTCTCTCCATCTCCTTTTCTGACCACCATTCAGGAACCAAGCAATGGGCAGAGGTTAGTAAGTTTTGCACCAGTTATATAGTCAAACTGTAAATCCGAGGTGGTATGAAAACGTTTTGAAACTAGCAGACCACAGATCCGCTCGCTTTCGCTGAATGTCCTCCCTCAGACGCCTTTAAACCTAGCAGTAGAACTCGCTATTGACGGTGTGGCCCTTGGGGACGGATTTTTGATGCACAATGCTGCAAAAGACAATGAGCTGTGAACCTGCCTCGCCTCGCCTCTTCGGTGGTGAAGATGATTCTTCAGCTCTTTCACTGTGAAGACTGTTGCTTCGTCTCAGGGTCGTACTCGTTTGCCCAAGTTTCGTCATCAGTAATTATCCCCGACATGAAGGAAGACGTTCTTGGCAGACTTTGGCACGGTGTTCCTTCTGCTGCTGGGTCAGCAGCCTGGGGATGAACTTGGCAGCAACACGGCGCATGTTCAAATCACGTGTGAGGATCGTCTGGACTGTTCCGTGCGACACACTGACAATAGCAGCAATGTTGCATGCACGAGTTGCTGAATGGTTTTGAAATGTTCGAAAACCAAACTTTTTGTTTGGAGCATTAGGTGCCACCCAAATGAGAAGACCAGATTCTTCTCTGGTTTCTTCCTCATACCATCTCAGGGGTTTGTTAGGGATAATCTTACAGTGCATCTGGAAAGTATTCACAGCGCTTCACTTTTCCCACATTTTGTTATGTTGCACCTTTATTCCAAAAATGGATTAAATTAATTATTTTCCGCAAGTTTCTACAAATAAAACCCCATAATGACAAAGAACTTTGTTTGAACTTGAAGCATCTTTGGCACCAATTACAGCCTCAAGTTTGTTTGTTTTTTTTGTTTTTTTTTGAGTATGATGCTACAAGCTTGGTACACCTACTTTTGGGCAGTTTCTTCAATTCTTCTTTGCAGAACCTCTCAATCTCCATCAGGTTGGATGGGGAGAGTTGGTGTACAGCCATTTTCAGATCTCTCCAGAGGTGTTCAATCGGGTTCAAGACTGCACTCTGGCTGGGCCACTCAACGACATTCACAGAGTTTCCTGTAGCCACTCCTTTGTTATCTTGGCTGCTTGCTGAGGCTCGTTGTCCTGTTGGAAGATGAACCGTCACCCCAGTGTGAGGTCCAGAGCGCTCTGAAGCAGGTTTTCATCAAGGATGTCTCTGTATGTTGCTGCATTCATCTTTCCCTTCGATCTTGACCAGTCTCACAGTTCCTGCCTCTGAAAAACATCCCCACAGCATGATGCTGCCGCCACCATGCTTCACTGTAGGGACGGTATCGGCCAGGTGATGAGCGGTACCTGGTTTCCTACAGACATGACACTTGACATTCAGGCCAAATAGTTAAATCTTTGCTTCATCAGACCAGATAATTTTGTTTCTGAGAGTCCTCCAGGTGCATTCTGGCAAACTCCAGGTGGGCTGTCATGTGACTTTTACTGAGGAGTGGTTTCCGTCTGGCCACTCTACTATGCAGGCCTGATTGGTAAGGTGCTGCAGAGATCTTCTGGAAGGTTCTCCTCTCTCCACAGAGAAACGCTGGAGCTCTTTCAGTGTGACCATCGGGTTCTTGGTCACCTCCCTTTTTCACGATCCCTAAGTTTCTAGGAAGAGTCCTGGTAGGTCCAAACTTCTTCTATCTGCGGATGATTGAGGTCACTGTTGCTGATTGGGACCTTCAATGCTGCAGAAATAGATCTGTGCCTGGATACAATCCTGTCTCATGAAGTTTTTGCCACAGTCACCACTGACCTGCTCATTAGGCATTAGGCATGAAACCATACTGTTGCTCCTAGATGGTCACCTCTTCTCTCAGCCTGGCTTTCGCTACTCTTTCCCATAACTTCATGGTGTGACTGATTAAATTTATTCCCCTGTAGTTCCTGCAGATCTGCACATCACCCTTATTCTTAAAGATCGGTACCAGCACACTCCTTCTCCATTCCTCAGGCATCTTCTCACCTTCCAGAATCTTCTTAAACAATCTGGTTAAAAACTCCACTGCCATCTCTCCTAAACATCTGCATGCTTCTACCGGTATGTCATCTGGTCCAACTGACTTTCCACTCTTCATCCTCTTAATCGCTGCTGTCCGATGCTGTCTAGCTACACGGTCCCCTGCCAACACCTTACAGTCTCCAATCTCCTTCAGGTTGCATCTCCTACATAGAACATAATCCACCTGTGTGCACCTTCCTCCACTCTTATACATCACCCTATGATCCTCCTCCTTCTTCTTAAAATAAAATAAAAAATTTTTTTTTAATTAACACATTTTATTTGTATGTTAATTTTTTTCTCGATTCATCGGATCAAAAACTTTAAGCTGTTTCGCTCATTATAACTATATAAAACAATAATTTAGGGTATTTATGTATAAAAGTACTTTAAAACAATTCAAAAGCCACATATTGAGTTGAACTATCTTTAATTTGAAAGCTTATAGTTAAGGAGAGCAAAACATTCACTCATGCTAGGTGTAAATTGGGTAAATTAACATTTGTATTGTTTTTAAAACAAATCTTTGAAATTTGTATAATTGCAGATGCCAAGTTTACAACCATGTGCATAAATGAAACGTAGTAAATCCGCAGCAAACCACGTTTGAATACGGAAAGGTTACTGTTGTAGTAGACAGATGCTATAAAAAAAGGGAATGGAACGGAGAAACGCAGCAAGCAAACAGAATCAACTTAAAAAAAAAGAACATATATATATATACTCATTAGTGTACAAAGTGTAAGCATTCGCTGAAAACAACAACAGTGACTAAAAATGTAGTTTACTGCTGCTGTTATTTGCTGCTTTTAGATTCAGTGTATATTTTACATACGGCATTTATTCTTATTTGTGTTCCCACAACAGTATATATTAGTGTCCTTCGGCAACGTTATTGTGGCCAGTGCTCCAGTCAACCTGTGTGACTGGCAGACACACACAGTGACCGTGACTGTGGCAGGAAACAGCACCACCCTGGAGGTGGATGGGAAGCTGGGCCTCAGTGAATCTGTGGAGGATTTGGAGCCTCTGGACCTTTCATTTTCATACAGCACATTTATTGGAGGCATTCCAGGTGAGGACATGTTCATTGAGCATTTTGCAATACCATTTTACTAAAAACGAATCTACTCACTCTGGTTTCCTTCGGGCAGATGTTTCTCTGGTGTCTACGCCGGTCTCTGGTTTCTACACGGGCTGCATAGACGTTTCAGTCAACGGCCGCCTGTTAGACATGGACGATGCCCAACACAAGCACAACGACGTCCGCTCTCACGCCTGCCCTCTAGTGGGCCCTCACCAATGAAAAAACACAAGGTTAGCTGGACCAATCAAAGAAAACGCCAGGGCAACCTAGCTCGGCCCTAGCTTACGCTTAGCCCTGCAACCAAATGCCTTTAAAAAAAAAAAGAAAGAGAACTTTTGAGTAAAATTGAATTTGAGTTCAAGAGTAAACTTAATTTGTCTCTTTAGGACTGGCTGATAAAAGCCTCATGGAGCCACATCATCTACAATCCCCAAAAAACAAACACTCCTACTGGTAAAACCCAAAACCTGCATTTCAAACCTGAGTTTTATTCCGACAGATTCATTACATACTCATGCCTCTGATAGTAAATAACGTATACACAATCACAGACACTGAAACTTGTATAATTTATCTTATACTCATAGAGAAATGGAACGTATACACCTACATTAGACATCTGAAAACGCACTGCGCCACAACACAAGCTACTGAGAGAAAAGAGAGAGAGAGAGCGAGAGAGAGAGCGAGAGAGAGAGCTGTAACATAGTGTATATGTAAATATGTGACTGTACAATGCTTTTTAAACAGACAGACATTCTGCTACCTTCTTTTCTAGAATAAAAGGCCTTCATATTGCCAGGCTGAGTAGCTGCTCAAAGTCATTGTTTTATAATTTTATGTTTATTTGTTTTTGTTTTTTTTTATCAATTTTACTGTATTTCTTTTCGGTTTTGTAATTCACTTTTTGTTAGGCCTTGGTGCATTTTGTACTGGGGAACTCTCCAGTCTCTGCTGTGTAACTGGAGGCTGAGTGCTGTTTAGAAAAATAAATAAAGGTGGTTGTAATAAGAGTGTGTTTGTGCTCGAGGTTGTAAAGAGCAGTAAACCTTTAAAATGAACGTACACCGATCAGGCATAACATTATGACCACCTGTCTAATATTGTGTTGGTCCTCCTTTTGCTGCCGAAACGATTCTGACGATCCATTCTTCACCAATATGAGCTACAGGAGCTCGCCTGTTGGATCGGACCACACGTGACAGCTTTCACTCTCCATGACCCTGTTGCCGGCTCACCACTGTTCCTTACTTGGAGCACTTTTGATACACACTGACCACTGCAGACCAGGAACATCCCACGAGAGCTGCAGTTATGGAGATGCTCTGACCCAGTCGTCTAGACGTCCCAGTTTGTCAAATTCTCTCAAACCCTCACAATTGCTCATTTTTCCAGCTTATAACTTGTCAACTTTGAGGAAAAAATGTTTAGTGTCTAATAATATCCCACCCACCTACAGGTGCAATGATGAAGAGATAATAAGTGTTCTTTATTTCACCATTATAATGTTATAATGTAATGCCTGATCAGTGTATTTTGATGATGCTAAGTGTTCTTAGTTTGTCCAAGTAAGTAACGTATAATACAATTCAATTACAACTTGTTTGGAGGAACTGCCCTGAACAGAAGAATAACCAGGGCTTACCAGGGACACTGATACCTTCTTATGTGGGTAAACACGCATACTGAGGCCTTCATACCGAGTCACAAAATGCTACATCACAGTATTGTATTAAATCCGAATGACATGCAGCTATCTTGCCCTAGAAACTTCATACCAGGTCATTTCTGGTTCTGACTGACTAGGAACCCTGGCAGTTATAATCACAGGGCCACATACATGATAATAACTGGTATTATGAGGTGGTATCAAAAAGTTCACAAGAAAGTAATTTATGTATTTTTCCACACTATCACCTTCAAAATAGTCCCCTTGCGCAGCAATACAGCGCGCCCAGCGTTCCTGCCACTTCTAGAATGCGTCCTGAAAGTCTTCTTTTTGCACCGGATCTCTGCAACAGTGTCAAACATAGACCTTTGATCCAGTTTTTCCATCTTCAAAGAGCGCAAAGTCTGCAGGAGCCAAATTGAGGTCATGTGGATCGTTCTCCGCCGATCATCATGCACAAGTTGCTGCACGGTCTTGACATTTTCGGGGGTTGAGCTCGTAGAAGGTCTTCCTGGTCTCTCGTCATCTTCCAGCAAAGTTCCTCTGCTCTTGAAGTGCACGTACCACTAAAAACACTTTAAATGCCCAGTTTTAACCCTTTGTGTAACACGTGCTCCGAATAGCGCCAATTAACACCATTAGTCTTTTTGATACCACCTCTTACAAGACTCTCAGGACGGGTGTTTTCCTTGAAGATGCTGGAGAAAGTTCATGGTGATACCCAGGCTCCAGCGGTCCAGACTTTCTGGAGGGCAAGTAATGCTCTTGAACAGAGGCCCTCCTTGTAGCATTTCATATCTGAGGGGGACCAGACGCTCTGATTGCTTATAGGCCATGATGATATCCACAGTTTCTCTTTAGATAAAGTCACTGGACACAAGAAATAATCCTTTGCAAGTTTTCTTCATTGTATAATTGAAGGTATCATTTACAAATTTGGGGAAATATAACGGCCAGTAAATCTGGGTGTAACTATAGTATTTTTCTAACACAGATTAAAGAGGTGCACACCACCACACTACTCATGGAACAGCTTCAACAACAGGGGACAGAAGGTATCTAGAGGCTCTTGCATTCAGGTGTTTCATGAGGGATCATAAATGGTTTCGTTGAGGGATGATGATTCAAGGGTTATCCAAGAAATACCAATGGGAACCAGGTTTTTGCTGGCTAGTTTGATGTCACAATTCTATCAAAAGAAGTAAAGTTAAAAGGCATTCATTAGACATCTCAGCTGGCTGATTGGCTCTGATTGGAGAACCAGTATCAGTACCAGTATCAGTAGTCTCTGATTAAAAAGGCCCACTTTGTTCCTTGTGCAACCTTTCTCGAATGTAAGACACCGTTTAAATAAAAAATAAAGATGACACTCTGCACTCTAAGCAGTCTGTTGTGGTGTCTTAGCAGCTGAGTTGCACATCCTGTGGTGTCACACTGCCCCTAGTGAGCCAGAGGTCTAAAGTGGTTTCAATTTCGGTTGAGCTGCAAGGTTTTGCGTTCCTTTGAATAAAATGTCTAGCTGCAAACGGTGACCCATTTTTCTTAGTTATGTCAAGAATTTACAACAACTTTTAGTTATGTCAAAATAATTTACAATGAAATCCGATCCTCCTCAGCAGGAGCTAGTATCACAGCACATAGTGGACCGCATGACTACGCAGCTTGACGTGTAATATGATTTAATTTAGTGCCATAATACGATGAACCTACTGGACCATGCTAACAGTGCTGAGCAATTTCAGCCCCGGCTAAGGATGCAGGGGCTAATGGTCTGTGCGATACAGTGAATGAAATGCCTTCCAGTCTGTTAGACGTTAGAAAGAGTAGAAAAAAACACCCTTGCTCAGTAGATACTTGGAGGGAACATGAGATGGGAAGAAGCAGGGATGCCTCAGGGGTTTAGGCTAATGATCAGGAGAGCTTGATTTGGAAGCTCAGGGTTGCCAAACTGCCACATTTGGAGCCCTAAGCAAGCCCCTTGTTATTTGTTCAGCTATGATTATCCTCTCTCATTTGGAAGTCTTTGTACAAATCAATGAGCCCCAGTATGTACATTAGTGGAGTCCAGCTTGGGAACTTGGTAAGCTCATGGAGAAAAAGTGTGGTGTAGCACTGAGCCATACTACACTAACATCATATGGGGTAAAGAACAGAATACTATATTGCCAAAAGTTTGCAGACACATGGTCATAAGTATGGTCTGTGTTTTTCAAGCGTCTCATTCTACATTAAGCCCCAAGTTGCTCTTAAAATTCCCTCCACTCTCCTGGGAAGATGTTCGACTGGGTTTTGGAGTTCGCTTGTGGAGATTTCTGCTCATTCAGAAACAAGGGTGTTAGTAGCCAGGCAGGTGAGATGATGAGGTCTGGGGTGCAGGCGGTGTTCCAATTCATCCCAAAGGTGTTCTGGTCGGAGCTCTATAGCAGAAGATCTTCCACTCTAACCCATGCAAAGCATATTTTCATGGAGTTTGTTTTGTGCACAGGCGCATTGTCATGCTGGAACAGGTTTGCGTCTCGTAGTTCAAGTAGAGGAAGATTTCATGCCACAGCATCCAAAAAGACACTGTACAATTGTGTGCCGTTAGATTCGTGATAACAGTTTGGGGAAAGAACCACATCTGGCTGGGAAAGTCAGGTGTCCCATTACTATTGTCCATATAGTGTATATGTGGTCTAAACTATGATGTGTGAGGGAGGTAAAGATGGCTGTGGGTTTGTTTTTGCAAATAATGTTTCATAAAAACATATGACTTCACCAGAAGGTCTCGATCTGCATGTGTACGTATACAAGAAGTTACTCAGATGTACTCAATGCCCCTGGTGGCTATGGGGGGGGTCTATTCTACACGTCAAAATCTTTAATGGGAACCATACTCTAGTAGTCCTTTTCTAAAACCCCAATAATGTCATATCAGGACTGTTTGCGCTCTCTTTTTTATTTCGGAAGAATGTAGTGAAAGTCCTTCAGCAGGCATAGGGTGGAGGCTTTTCGAAGGGTCCTAATGAGTGTTGATAGAGTGAGGGGGCATTTGGAGTGAGCATATAGCCTGAGGTTTCTGGACAGGAGGACTGGGATGGAACTGAAGGGTTGGTATTGCTGGGCTGGGTCGGAGACTGGCTCTCATCCAGAGGGGTCGCAGGTACCTCAGGGCTGTGCGGAGAAGGGCTGGCTGCTGAGTAACTGTTGAGGTGCTGAGGGACAGAGGAACAGGAGGAAGAACTAATTGTTTACTCGAACAGCTCATGAACGTATAAGTAACTAGATTTTTACTGGAACTGTGTTTGGGCGAGTGAGTGTTGAAATCTTGATGACTGGGTGACTGGGTAAAGGAGAGGAGATGAGTGAGTGACTGGGTAAATGAGGGGAGATGAGTGTGTGACGGGGTAAATAAGGGGAGAGGAGTGTGTGACTGGGTAAATAAGGGGAGAGGAGTGTGTGACTGGGTAAATGAGGGGAGATGAGTGTGTGACTGGGTGAGAGAGAGGAGATGAGTGTGTGACAAGGGTAAATGACGGGAGAGGAGTGTGTGACGGGGTAAATGAGGGGAGAGGATTGTGTGATGGGGTAAATGAGGGGAGAGGAGTGTGTGACGGGGTAAATGAGGGGAGAGGATTGTGTGATGGGGTAAATGAGGGGAGAGGAGTGTGTGACGGGGTAAATAAAGAAAGATAAGGGTGAGACGGGTTAAATGAGGGGAGAGGAGTGTGTGATGGGGTAAATGAGGGGAGATGAGGGTGTGACTGGGTAAATGAGGGGAGAGGAGTGTGAGACTGGGGTAAATAAGGGAAGATAAGTTTGAGACAGGGTGAGAGAGGGGAGAGGAGTGTGTGACTGGGTAAATGAGGGGAGATGAGGGTGTAACTGGGTAAATGAGGGGAGATAAGGGTGTGACTGGGTAAATGAGGGTAAATTGAGGGTGAGACAGGGGTAAATGAGGGGAGATGAGGGTGTGACTGGGTAAATGAGGGTAAATTGAGGGTGAGACGGGGTAAATGATCGGAGATGAGGGTGTGACTGGGTAAATGAGGGTAAATTGAGGGTGAGACTGGGTAAATGAGGGGAGATGAGGTTGTGACTGGGTAAATGAGGGTAAATGAGGGTAAATTGAGGGTGAGACAGGGATAAATGAGGGGAGATGAGGGTGTGACGGGGTAAATGAGGGGAGATGAGGGTGTGACGGGTAAATGAGGGGAGATGAGGGTGTGACTGGGTAAATGAGGGGAGATGAGGGGGTGACTGGGTAAATGAGGGTAAATTGAGGGTGAGACGAGGTAAATGAGGGGAGATGAGGGTGTGACTGGGTAAATGAGGGTAAATTGAGGGTGAGACAGTAGTAAATGAGGGGAGATGAGGGTGTGACTGGGTAAATGAGGGTAAATTGAGGGTGAGACAGGGGTAAATGAGGGGAGATGAGGGTGTAATGGGGTTAATGAGGGGATATGAGGGTGAGATGGGGCAAATGAGGGGAGATGAGGGTGAGATGGGTAAATGAGGGTAAATTGAGGGTGAGACAGGGGTAAATGAGGGGAGATGAGGGTGTAATGGGGTTAATGAAGGGATATGAGGGTGAGACGGGGTAAATGAGGGGAGATAAGGGTGAGATGGGTAAATGAGGGGAGATGAGGGTGTGACGGGGTAAATGAGAGGAGATGAGGGTAAGAAGTGGTAAATGAGGGACACGCCTTTAATCAGAATAGGAATTGCTCAGTAAAACAAAAACTTGGAGCTCTAAGTGAGATTAGGCTGTGTGTGAACACTGCCCCAGGTGGATGCATGATTACCTGCATGGGCACTGGGTAATTGGGGTAAGCAGGCAGCGCTTGTCCGGATGGGCAGAATCCTGCATAAGTGACCATATGCTGAGTGGGATTATAGAGGATGTGTGGTGGAGGAGCTGGCCTGGGAGACATCTGCGGCTGAACAGCTGGAACCTGGAATGCAAGATGAGAAAGATGATGTGGTCAGAATTTTTTAATCACCTATTGTCTAGTAGTACATAAAAAAATAAAAAAACACTGAAACACGAAATAATTACAAATATTAAATGTTTAAATGTAAGTATATATATATATATATATATATATATATATATATATATATTTATATAATCTGTTCTTAAATTTACCCAAATTTAATACTTTTCAAGTTTTTAATACTCTAATGAACATAGACATGGACAAATACGGCTGCTTTACACAAATGTATGTTTATTATTAGTGAAACCAAACTTTTAATTATGGTGTTTTAAATTACATAAATCATCAAACAGAACTTTTGCTTTGTTCCCACACGGACGGTTTTAGATGCTGGATGTGTGCATCATGCAGATTTTGGAGTTTATTTTCTTTTTTTTTTTTGTAAAGAAAGAGAAAAGAAAGGATGTCATGAATAAATGTGTGTTGCATTGAAGGTTGTTTTTTTTTCTACCTCTGATATATATATATATATATAGTGAGGAAAATAAGTATTTGAACACCCAGCTATTTTGCAAGTTCTCCCACTTAGAAATCATGGAGGGGTCTGAAATTGTCATCGTAGGTGCATGTCCACTGTGAGAGACATAATCTTAAAAACAAATCCAGAAATCACAATGTATGATTTTTTAAACTATTTATTTGTATGATACAGCTGCAAATAAGTATTTGAACACCTGTCTATCAGCTAGAATTCTGACCCTCAAAGACCTGTTAGTCTGCCTTTAAAATGTTCACCTCCACTACATTTATTATCCTAAATTAGATGCACCTGTTTGAGGTCGTTAGCTGCATAAAGACACCTGTCCACCCCATACAATCAGTAAGAATCCAACTACTAACATGGCCAAGACCAAAGAGCTGTCCAAAGTTACTAGAGACAAAATTGTACATCTCCACAAGGCTGGAAAGGGCTACGGGGAAATTGCCAAGCAGATTGGTGAAAAAAGGTCCACTGTTGGAGCAATCATTTGAAAATGGAAGAAGCTAAACATGACTGTCAATTGCCCTCGGACTGGGGCTCCATGCAAGATCTCACCTCGTGGGGTCTCAATGATCCTAAGGAATCAGCCCAGAACTACACGGGAGGAGCTGGTCAATGACCTGAAAAGAGCTGGGACCACCGTTTCCAAGGTTACTGTTGGTAATACACTAAGACGTCATGGTTTGAAATCATGCATGGCAAGGAAGGTTCCCCTGCTTAAACCAGCACATGTCCAGGCAAGTCTTAAGTTTGCCAATGATCCAGAGGAGTCATGGCAGAAAGTCATGTGGTCAGATGAGACCAAAATAGAACTTTTGGGTCATAATTCCACTAAACGTGTTTGGAGGAAGAAGAATGATGAGTACCATCCCAAGAACACCATCCCTACTGTGAAGCATGGGGGTGGTAGCATCATGCTTTGGGGGTGTTTTTCTGCACATGGGACAGGGCAACTGCACTGTATTAAGGAGAGGATGACCGGGGCCATGTATTGCGAGATTTTGGGGAACAACCTCCTTCCCTCAGTTAAAGCATTGAAGATGGGTCGAGGCTGGGTCTTCCAACATGGCAATGACCCGAAGAAAAACTTGACCAATTTGAAGGAACTGATTGTTTTTATAACTTTTGATCACTTTCAACATTTTGGACTTGCAAAGCTTGGTCTTGATTGGTCCTAACCCCTACTACTGTAGCTTATGTGCCACAGGATTTATCACAGCACTTCAGAGTCGGCTGCCAATGTTCATCCAGAAAGAACAACTTGTTCACAATTTTTACTACACCATTACTAAAAGGTGAGTGGTTTTAATAGAGAAATCGAACCCTTGAAAAAAAATTTCCAGTAAGAAGAAAAAAAACCTGGCACATCAGGACACTAATCTTCAGTTAATGAATGACAAACTCGATGCATTTTAAAATGACTGTAAACTTTCCATTGTGTTTTATTGCATCGGTGGTACCGAGCGTCGTTTTATAGGCAGCCAATTAACAAACCCGGTGTCCGGGCAGAGCAGTGATGCCTCATAAAATACTGCCTCCGGATATGAAGAACACACTGAGAGGATTCCTGATTTCAATTAAGCTGTAGCTCACAAAGTGTAAAGAATGTAATAATATAATCAGATATAATATATTAAATATATAATAAACAATAATAATCAGAATAATATTAATATCAAAATGGCACTGAAGATCATTTGCTTTGTCATGGACAAAAATATTTAACATACACTATATGGGCAAAAGTATTGGGACAAAGTATTAGTTCTTTCCCAAAATATTACCACACAATTGTACAGGATCTTTGGAATGGTATGGAGCAGCATTGTATTTTTCCCTCACTTACACTAAAAGACCCAAACCTGCTCCAGCATTACAATTCCCCATGTGCGCAATGTTGGAATTGAAGATCGTGGAGTTGCCTGCTGTAGAGCTCTGCCCTCAACTTTATTGGGAGGAACGTGAACGCTGACTGCACCTTCAGGCCTCCTCATCTTAGCCTACATCAGTACCTGACTTCACTAACAACCTAGTGGACCTAATGAACACAAATCTTCACTCATAAATCTATGGGAACATCTTCCCATGAGGAAGGAGGAGAAATGGAATGGGATTTTTGAAAAGCACATGGTCGGATGTCCACAAGCATAAAAAAGATGAATTATGTTTAAAAGAATTCACCAAAACAGTCAACCATATAAAAAAGAAAGGTTTGATACTTACCAAGTCCTTAAAAGCTCCCAGTATGGCAGCAGTAATGATTCCCAGGAAAACTCCCAGTACATTGAGCACTACGTCGGACCACAGCAGCCTGTGCAGGTGCACCACGTCCCAGCAACTACTCACACCAGTAAACTCAAAGTAGTGGCTGTGGTAACCTGGGCTGGAGAGACAAACCCACCAACATTTAACGTTTTTTCTCGCTATTTGTCTCTAAAAAAAAAAAGTAAAGTGTAGTAAAGTAGAGTGTAAAGGCAGTCACTCAAATGTTAATACACTGCGGTCTAAACACAGCTCACCTCTCACAATTGTATAAATCGCAGCAGTAACAGGTGTTGGTCTTCACCTTGATCTTGCAGTCTTGGTTATAGTTCTGACACACAACCTATTGGATCCAGAGAGACAGAAAGAAAGAAGTTTAAATCTTGTGTCCTTTACTACCAGTAGCCACATCAAATAAAAAAATGTCCTGCGTTTGAGTACAGTACACAGTGCACTTAACTGTAATTTGGCGTTCAGCAGATGCAGAAATCTGCCACTTTTAATTGCTTTAGACCGCAATGAAGTAATAGCCCAGATATTTATCAACCACAGGGTTTACCGGTATGTGTTTTGAACGTCACAGCATCAGAATTTACCAACGAATTCCTTACGTAATATATAACGCCAGAGATTTTCTATCTGGAAAGCATTACAGATCCTTCCTACCTGTACAAATGTAAATTCTGGTGTATGTCAAGTAGTGTGCAACTTTTACTCTCTATTCAAATAATAAACACTGTGGATGTAAGGCCGCCTCAAATCCTTCTGTCTCCTCATGTAATCCCAGACAGACTCCATGATGTGGAGAACCACAGAGGACCCTGTGGGAGCTAAAACGGTTACTTCCAGTGCTCTTTTCTTTTTTTTTTTAAATATATATTTCATAATGACGTGGTCATTTTCTTGCCGCAGAATAAATCAGACGCCTCCCTGAAGGTATGATGAATAAATATCTGCCTTCATTACCCAGCATTGAGGACACCATTAATCCGGACCAAATCTCCAACTCCATTTGCATGTTGATTAATAAAAATAAATGATGAACTAAAAAAAAATGCGTTCTCACTTTATGCCATTTTTCAACACTTGCCTAAAACATTCACACATTGTATGTTTCACTGCACAGTGTTACTGTACAGGAACAATAGAATTTCCATTTCAATTCGATTTTTATACAGTGAGGAAAATAAGTATTTGAACACCCTGCTATTTTGCGAGTTCTCCCACTTAGAAATCATGGAGGGGTCTGAAATTGTCATCGTAGGTGCATGTCCACTGTGAGAGACATAATCTAAAAAAGAAAAATCCAGAAATCACAATATATGATTTTTTAACTATTTATTTGTATGATACAGCTGCAAATAAGTATTTGAACACCTGAGAAAGTCAATGTTAATATTTGGTACAGTAGCCTTTGTTTGCAATTACAGAGGTCAAACGTTTGCTGTAGTTTTTTACCAGGTTTGCACACACTGCAGGAGGGATTTTGGCCCACTCCTCCACACAGATCTTCTCTAGATCAGTCAGGTTTCTGGCCTGTCGCTGAGAAACACAGAGTTTGAGATCCCTCCAAAGATTCTCTATTGGGTTTAGGTCTGGAGACTGGCTAGGCCACTCCAGAACCTTGATATGCTTCTTACAGAGCCACTCCTTGGTTATCCTGGCTGTGTGCTTCGGGTCATGGTCATGTTGGAAGACCCAGCCTCGACCCATCTTCAATGCTCTAACTGAGGGAAGGAGGTTGTTACCCAAAATCTCGCAATACATGGCCCCGGTCATCCTCTCCTTAATACAGTGCAGTCACCCTGTCCCATGTGCAGAAAAACACCCCTAAAGCATGATGCTACCACCCCCATGCTTCACAGTAGGGATGGTGTTCTTGGGATGGTACTCATCATTCTTCTTCCTCCAAACACGTTTAGTGGAATTATGACCCAAAAGTTCTATTTTTGTCTCATCTGACCACATGACTTTCTCCCATGACTCCTCTGGATCATCCAAATGGTCATTGGCAAACTTAAGACGTGCCTGGACATGTGCTGGTTTAAGCAGGGGAACCTTCCGTGCCATGCATGATTTCAAACCATGACGTCTTAGTGTATTACCAACAGTAACCTTGGAAACGGTGGTCCCAGCTCTTTTCAGGTCATTGACCAGCTCCTCCCATGTAGTTCTGGGCTGATTTCTCACCTTCTTTAGGATCATTGAGACCCCACGAGGTGAGATCTTGCATGGAGCCCCAGTCCGAGGGCAATTGACAGTCATGTTTAGCTTCTTCCATTTTCTAATGATTGCTCCAACAGTGGACCTTTTTTCACCAAGCTGCTTGGCAATTTCCCCGTAGCCCTTTCCAGCCTTGTGGAGGTGTACAATTTTGTCTCTAGTGACTTTGGACAGCTCTTTGGTCTTGGCCATGTTAGTAGTTGGATTCTTACTGATTGTATGGGGTGGACAGGTGTCTTTATGCAGCTAACGACCTCAAACAGGTGCATCTAATTTAGGATAATAAATGTAGTGGAGGTGAACATTTTAAAGGCAGACTAACAGGTCTTTGAGGGTCAGAATTCGAGCTGATAGACAGGTGTTGAAATACTTATTTGCAGCTGTATCATACAAATAAATAGTTTAAAAATCATATATTGTGATTTCTGGATTTTTCTTTTTTAGATTATGTCTCTCACAGTGGACATGCACCTACGATGACAATTTCAGACCCCTCCATGATTTCTAAGTGGGAGAACTTGCAAAATAGCAGTGTGTTCAAATACTTATTTTCCTCACTGTATATATAGCCTTATTTATAATGCCTTTCTGTGCATATAATCTTGATTTAGTTAGTTCAGAATGCAGCAGCAAGAGTCCTCACTAGATCTAGGAAATATGACCACATCACCCCTGTATTAATCAGTCTACACTGGCTCCCAATCAAATCTCGCATTGATTATAAAATTTTACTACTGACATATAAAGCACTTAATGGTCTCGCACCACCGTATCTGAGTGAACTTCTGTACCAGTATGATCCTCCACGCCTACTTAGATCAAAAGGTGCAGGCTATCTGTTGGTTCCTCCAATAATGAAGATTACAGCAGGGGGCAGATCTTTCTCTTATAAAGCCCCGCAGTTATGGAACAGCCTTTCTATCAGTGTTCGGGACTCAGACACAGTCTCAGTGTTCAAGTCGAGGTTGAAAACATATTTATTCAGTCAAGCCTTTAATCAGTAGATTTTTTCTCAGGTAAAGGCTCAGATCTGGAGGGAACATTGATATAGAGTGTTTGGTGAACTGGGATATTTGTACGCTGTCGTCCCCTCACATTCACGTGTTCACTCAGGTTTGTTGATGGTGGTGTGGTGGGCCGTCTCTTATCCCAGAGATCCCTCATGTCTGTGTTGCCTTCTGGTTCTCCCTTTTAGTTATGCTGCTATAGCGAGTCTTGCCGGAGTCCAAACTGCACAGTGACTTTAACTCTCATGCAACAATAGGTACACTTAATAATCCATATCCTTCTCTTCCTGTCACCCTCCTCTCTCTCTCTCTCTCTCTCTCTCTCTCTCGGTCGAGTTAAACATGCTCCTGAGGCTCCAGTGACCACTGTTCCTGCCCCTCTCCCCCCCGTGGATCTTCCCACTTCATCCAGGCCTGCCTGGATTGGATGTCAACAGTCTCCTACACTGATGTCAACAGTCTCCTACACTGACTCAGAAATACACTTCGCTTTTGATCATCATCACTGCACCCCGCAACATTGTATACCCGCCACAAATGGACATTCGGTGTAACCCAGATGAGGATGGGTTCCCTCTTTGGTCTGGTTCCTCTCAAGGTTTCTTCCTTATGCCATCTCGGGGAGTTTTTCCTTGCCACAGTCGCCAGTCGCCACCGGCTTGCTCATCAGGGACAAACTTACTCATAAAGAACATGTTCATTTTTAATCACCGCATTATCTGTGTAAAGCTGCTTTGAGACAATGTTCATTGTTAAAAGCGCTATACAAATAAAAATGAATTGAATTAGATTGAATTTACCGTAAAGATCAAAAGAATCATATAAACTATCAATTTATTTGTATATTTCTCTCAAGTTAATTAAAGTGGCCCTTTGAACAGGATACTTCCACTGCACACAGACTCGCTTCTGTACATCTCTACTATATACAGACAAGCAGATGAGCCCAGAATACAAACGTAACATGTTTAATTTGCGCATTGAGCGTTTTCTCACATAGACCATTAAGGAAAAATCTTAACTTGACGTAATGCAATAAGGCAACGTTTTTAAAACTCAGTAAATACATTAATAATAAAGTACACTATGAGTTTGGTATTACGCATTAAGGACACGTTTTTCTTAACAGTTTTCCTTGGGAGAAAACCGTAATTAAGTGCCTTACGTTTATATTCTGAACCCGTGCGCTTGACTGTACCATAGTGTGCTTTATTATTAATGTGTTTACTGAGTTTGGTCTTTTATAAACACGGTCTTATCCCATTATGCTACGTTAAGCCTTTTTCATGGTAAGCGTTTTAGCATGTCCCCTGTGTACTGTGCATCTGGATGGTATTCACAGTGTTTCTCGTTTTCCACATTTCGTTATGTTACAGCCTTATTCCAAAATGGATTGTATTTCTCGAAATTCTACAAACAATACGCCGTAATGACAACGTGAAAAAAGTTTGTTTTAAATCTTTTGCTAATTTATTAAAAACAAGCTTGGCACACCTACTTTTGGGCAGTTTCTTCAATTCTTATTTGCAGAACCTCTGAAGCTCCATCAGGTTGGATGGGGAGCGTCAGTGCACAGCCATTTTCAGATCTCTCCAGAGGTGTTCAATCGTGTTCAAGTCTGAGCTTTGGCTGGGTCACTCAAGGACATTCACACTTCTTTGTTATCTTGGCTGTGTGCTGAGGGTCATTGTCTTGTTGGAAGATGAACTGTCGCCCCAGTCTGAGGTCCAGAGGGCTCTGAAGCAGGTTTTCATCAAGGATGTCTCTGTACGTTGCTGCATTCATCTTTCCCTCGATCCTGACCAGTCTCCCAGTTACTGCCTCTATAAAACATCCCCACAGCATGATGCTGCCACCACCATGCTTCACTGTAGGGACGGTATCGGCCAGGTGATAAGAGGTGCTTGGATTCCTCCAGACATGACACTTGGCATTCTGGCCAAAGATATCTTTGTTTCTCATGGTCTGAGAGTCCTCCAGGTGCCTTTGGCAAACTCAAGGTGGACTGTTATGTTTCTTTTACTGAGGAGTGGCTTCCGTCTGGCCACTCTACCATACAGCCCTGATTGGTGGAGTGCTACAGAAATGGTTGTTCTTCTGGAAGGTTCTCCTTTTTAATAGAGAAACGCTGGAGCTCTTTCAGTGTGACCACCGGGTTCTTGGTCACCTTGATCGCTCAGTTTGGCCGGCAGCCCGCTCTAGGAGGAGTCCTGGTGGGTCCAAACTTCTTCCATTTGCAGAAAATGAAGGACACTGTGCTTATTGGGACCTTCAATGCTGCAGAAATTTTTCTGTCCGGATCTGTGCCTGGATACAATCCTGTCTCGGAGGTCTACAGACAATTCCTTGGGCTTCACGGCTTGGTTTGTGCTCTGGCATGCACTGTTAACTGTGGGACCTTATATAGACAGGTGGGTGCCTTTCCAAATCATCTCCAATCAACTGAATGTACTACAGGTGGACTCCAAACAAGTTGTAGGAACATTTAATGGATTAGGAGTGGAAACAGGATGCACCTGAGGTAAATTTTGAGTGTCATGGCAAACGCTGTGAATATTTATGTGTGTGATTGTTCTTTGTCTTTTATTATTTGATTTCAAACAAACTTTTTCCATGTTGTCATTATGGAGTATTATTTGTAGAATTATGAGGAAAATAATGAATGTAATCCATTTTAGAACAAAGGTGTAACATAAAATGTGGAAAAAAGTGAAGCGCTGTGAATACCTTCAGGATGCACTGTATCTTTTTAGATATATGCAGCATATTATGAGTGGTTTATGTTCACCTCATTATAGTAGTTGTCAAAGGCATAACCTGTGCTGCTGGCGTAGAACTCGCACCTTCCTTCCATTAACGGTCTTCTGTCCTAGAGCAGGAAGAAAACGGTTTCATTACCTCAGTAGCTGTACTCATTCTCAAATAGCAAGTATATATACAGCAGGTCAAACAGAGTTAAAGCAGGTAATGTGCTGAATCAGTCATCTCTGATATTTGACTGCTCACACTGTACGCTATATTGTAGCTGTTTAGCCAAATTTTGCACACAACACATTGGCTGACTAAACATTGGCCCTTATTTTTATTGAATCCCTCTTTATGCCTTTATTAGAGCAGGATGTTCAGTTCAACTCCAGGCCTCTAAAGATACGGTGCATGTGACGTCACATTCAATCGTTCTTACCCAAATAAACTTCAAGAACGGCAGTTATTCATCCTTGAACTAATGAGTTCTGATAATTTTTATAGCAAACCGACGGTACAGAGGAATCTAAATTCATGGCCAAAAGTGAATGAAGGAGGGCAGAGTCGCTGTTATAACCTGCTGACTGTAACATTCATAAAATAAAAGCACTAAAGGAGTAATAAGACTGCATAGATCTGAAATACCAAATTTACAGAAGCAGGCACTGATTCAAACGATGAGTCTGGTTTTAGTATCAATCACACTTTTGACGTGTTTTTCATGTAAAGAATCTGAATGCATTAATACACTTGCATGTTAATTTTCACATAAGAATCAATGCAAAAGCAATTAATCCGTTCCCAGACCTCAGGCAATCGCTTATTTCAGCCCTTCAAAAAAAAATTTTATATGCCTAATTTAACACACAAATATACTTATGTAACATGTTATCTCTCACAGAACAACCTCCATGATCCGAACCAGTCTGGGTTCAAAGTGGCACATTCCACAGAGACGGCCCTTTTGGCTGTTTCTGAGAAACTACATGCTGCTCGGTCAGCCAAGCTGTCATCTTTCTGGACCTTTCAGCAGCATTTGACAAAGTCAACCTCAAGACACTTTTGTCAACCCTCAAGAGCCTTGGTATCTGCGGAACATCATGGGAATGGTTTGCTTCCTACCTGGAAGGTCGCTCATACCAGGTAACATGGAGGGGATCCACATCTGCCCCATGCAGACTCACCACTGGTGTCCCACAAGGCTCTGTACTTGGTCCCCTCCTTTTCTCCCTCTATACCCACTCCATTGGTGAAGTTATATCCTCACATGGGTTTTCTTATCACTGCTATGCAGATGAAACTCAACTCATCTTTTCTTTCCCTCCATCAGATACCACAGCTTCCGCTCGGATCTCAGCATACTTGTCAGACATATCTTTATGGATGAGTGCTCACCAACTTAAACTCAACCCCAGCAAAACAGAACTGTTGGTCATCTCAGGTGATTCATCCCCAGGTCAAGATCTCCAAATAACACTTCATGACTCTCTGCTCTCCCCTTCAGCCACTGTTCGTAACCTTGGGGTAACTATGGACAATCAAGTGTCTTTTTTCCCACATGTCGCTAATGTTGCTCGTTCTTGTCGATTTCTTCTCTATAACATCCGAAGGATTCGACCATTTCTGTCCATACAGGCTGCCCAGGTGCTTGTTCAGTCTCTTGTCATTTCAAGACTTGACTACTGCAACTCTCTGCTGGCAGGTCTCCCGCTGAACGCTATTCATCCCCTGCAAATGATCCAAAACGCAGCGGCACGACTTGTGTTCAATCAGCCCAAGTTTTCCCACACCACCCCACTGCTGCGCTCCCTTCACTGGCTTCCAGTAGCTGCACGTATCAGATTCAAAACACTGATGCTTGCCTACAAGGCCAAAAACGGACCAGCACCATCTTACCTCATTGACCTCATCACATCTCGCACTGCACCACGCTGTCTAAGGTCCTCCAGCACTGCTCGACTGGTACCCCCTTCTCTCAGAATGAGAGGTAAGTACACTTCAAGGCTCTTCTCTGTTTTGGCACCGAGGTGGTGGAATGAACTTCCCCTAGATGTCCGTACAGCAGAGTCCCTGATTATCTTTAAGCAATGACTGAAGGCCTACCTCTTCCTGAAATACCTAAATTAGCACTTTCCAAGTTTGTAGAATTCGAGTTATATTTATATTGAGTTTGTAATCTTGCGTACCAGTGTAGATTTATTCATTACTAGAGATTTAAAGCACTTTTGAACGTCGCTCTGGGTAAGGGCGTCTGCTAAATGCCGCAAATGTAAATGTAAATGTAACAAAGTATAAACGTTAAAAGTAACAAATTATAAACATAAAGAAATAAATAACTTTTTGTTCTTTATGATGGTACTTACTGTTGAATTAGATAAATTATAAACTTAAAAAAATAAATTTGTTCTTTATGACTGTAAATTAGACATGCCATATTGCAGATAAAGATCTCATGTGCGAACACCACGTTCATGCTTTTCTAAAATTTTTTTCTTTATTTCAACTGTTTTTTTTTTTACAACCTTTTTTCCAGCGCTATCACTACACTTCTTGGTGCTTAATTTTATAGTAAAATAAAACAATATTAATAAAGAATGCACTCTGAACAATATCTATGAAGCAATTGGGCATTAAACGTAAAGGGACAGAGGTGATGAGGGACTAGGAGAATGCGTGTGACTGGAACCAAACTCGTCAAAAGAAAGGCTTGTACTCCTACAAAGATTTTTTTTTACTAGTACACCGATATTCTACTACTACAAGGAACTCGTACACCGGGGTTCCACTGTGTGTGTGTGTGTGTGTGTGTGTGTGTGTGTGTGTGTGTGTGTGTGTGTATATATATATATATATATATATATATATATATATATATATATATATATATATATATATATATATATATACAGTGGGTACGGAAAGTATTCAGACCCCCTTAAATTTTTTACTCTTTGTTATATTGCAGCCATTTGCTAAAATCATTTAAGTTCATTCTTCTTCCTCATGAATGTACACACAGCTCCCCATACTGACAGAAAAACACAGAATTGTTGACCTTTTTGCAGATTTATTAAAAAAGAAAAACTGAAATATCACATGGTCCTAAGTATTCAGACCCTTTGCTGTGACACTCATATATTTAACTCAGGTGCTCTCCATTTCTTCTGATCATCCTTGAGATGGTTCTACACCTTCATTTGAGTCCAGAAATTTTTGATTATACTGATTGGACTTGATTAGGAAAGCCACACACCTGTTTATATAAGACCTTACAGATCACAATGCATGTCAGAGCAAATGAGAATCATTAAGGTCAAAGGAACTGCCTGAAGAGCTCAGAGACAGAATTGTGGCAAGGCACAGATCTGGCCAAGGTTCCAAAAAAATTTCTGCTGCACTTAAGGTTCCTAAGAGCACAGTGGCCTCCATAATCCTCAAATGGAAGACGTTTGGGACGACCAGAACCATTCCTAGAGCTGGCCGACCGGCCAAACTGAGCTATCGGGGGAGAAGAGCCTTGGTGAGAGAGGTAAAGAAGAACCCAAAGATCACTGTGGCTGAGCTCCAGAGATGCAGTCGGAAGATGGGAGAAAGTTGTCACAGTCAACCATCACTGCAGCCCTTCACCAGTGGGGCTTTATAGCAGAGTGGCCCGACGGAAGCCTCTCCTCAGTGCAGGACACATGAAAACCCGCATGAAGTTCTCCAAGATGGTGAGAAATAAGATTCTCTGGTCTGATGAGACCAAGATAGAACTTTTTGGCCTTAATTCTAAGCGGTATGTGTGGAGAAAACCAGGCACTGCTCATCACCTGTCCAGTACAGTCTCAACAATGAAGCATGGTGATGGCAGCATCATGCTGTGGGGGCGTTTTTCAGCTGCAGGGACAGGACGACTGGTTGCAATCAAGGGAAAGATGAATGCGGCCAAGCACAGGGATATCCTGGACGAAAACCTTCTCCAGAGTGCTTTGGACCTCAGACTGGGCTGAAGGTTTACCTTCCAACAAGACAATGACCCTAAGCACACAGCTAAAATAACGATGGAGTGGCTTCACAACAACTCCGTGACTGTTCTTGAATGGCCCAGCCAGAGCAATGACTTAAACCCAATTGAGCATCTCTGGAGAGACCTAAAAATAGCTGTCCACCAACGTTTACCGTCCAACCTGACAGAAGTGGAGAGGATCTGCAAGGAGGAATGGCAGAGGATCCCTGAATCCAGGTGTGAAAAACTTGTTGCATCCTTCCCAAAAAGACTCCTGGCTGTATTAGATCAAAAGGCGGCTTCTACTAAATACTGAGCAAAGGGTCTGAATACTTAGGACCATGTGATATTTCAGTTTTTCTTTTTTAATAAATCTGCAACAATGTCAACAATTCTGTGTTTTTCTGTCAATATAGGGTGCTATGTGTACATTCATGAGGAAAAGAAATGAACCTAAATGATTTTAGCAAATGGCTGCAAAATAAAAAAGAGTGAAAAATTTAAGGGGGTCTGAATACTTTCCGTACCCACTGTATATATACAGTAAAAAGTATTTTTAAATTTTTCTTCTAATAAATAGTTTTTTCTAAGTGTATGTATGTATGTATGTATGTATGTATATATATATATATACAACACAAAAAATTTTGAATTTATTTAACATAGAATTTATCTATGATCTTGTTTTGTTGTGTTTTTTTTCCAGTCAGCTTTCCGGTGTTTATGTATAGGTCACATATATTCTAACCCTTAATGGAGAGTGATGAAGTATTTATTTTAATTCGTAATTTAAGTGCAGTAGAATAAATCGCTGTACTCATTCCAAAACAGGGGCAGTTACAATCTAATCTTCTATACAATTTATCTTCTTTTTTTTATTCTACAATATGTACATAATAAAACAAACATTGAATATCTACATGTTTTTCTAAATGAGAACTTGTTGCTGATATTTTATTGCACCCTATCAGAAAGCACATAATGGTAGAAATCTTTTTTGTACATTGGAGAAACTGTGGAAACCAAAACACAAAACATGTTTTCTGGGAATGCTGTGTTATTAAGGGCATATTAGAGAAGATGACATATTGCTTTACAGGATATTTTCCTAGTGGAACATCTTCCCAGAAGATGGAGGTTATTATAAGAGCAAATGGAGACTAAATGTGGAATGTTATGTTTAAAAATCCACAAAATGTTTGACTTTTGCACTCTTAGTGCGGGTCCCAAGGCCAGATAAATAGGGAGGGTTGCGTTATGAAGGGCATCCAGCATAAAACATGTGCCAAATCAAATATGCGGATCACGAACCTGAATTTCATACCGGATCAGTCGAGGCCCGGGTTACCAACGACCGCCACAGGTATCGTTAGACAACAGGGATAAATTGGGCTACTGTTGGCGCAGTGGGCACTTTAAACGTTGGTACTAAGATTGATAAAGGGAGAGAGATAGCTGATATGATGGAGATGAGAAAGGTAGATATGTTGTGTGTTCAGGAGACCAAGTGGAAAGGAAGTAAGACCAGGAACATTGAAGGGGGGTTTAAACTGTTTTATCATGGTGTGGATGGAAAGAGAAATGGTGTCAGGGTGATTCTGAAGAAAGAGTACAGTAACAGTGTAGTGGAGGTGAAGAGAGTTTCTGATAGGGTGATGAACGTGAAGCTGGAAGTTGAAGTTGTGATGATAAATGTCAACAGTACCTATGCTCCACAAGTGGGTTGTGAGATGGAGGAGAAGAAAAGATTCTGGAGTGAATAAGATGAAGTGGTAGATGGTGTACCTAGTAATAAACAATTAGTGATTGGGCAGACTTTAATGGACATGTAGGTGAAGGGAACAGAGGTGATGAGGAGGTGACGGGTAGGTATGCCTTTAAGGAGAGGAATGTGGAAGGGCAGATGGTGGTAGGTTTTGCTAAAAGGATGAAAATTGCAGTGGTAAACACCTATTTTAAGAAGAAGGAGGATCATAGGGTGACATATAAGAGTGGAGGAAGGTGCACACAGGTGGACTTTGTTCTATGTAGGAGATGCAACCTGAAGGAGATTGGAGACTGTAAGGTGTTGGCAGGGGACCGTGTAGCTAGACAGCATCGGATGGTGGGCTTTAGGATGGTTTTGGAGGTGAAGAAGCAGAGGAGGAGCGTTAGGACTGAAAGAAGAATAAGATGGTGGAAACTGAAAGAGGAAGACTGTAGTGTAAGATTCAGGGAAGAGGTCAGGCAGGGGCTCGGTGGTGGTGAAGAGGTGCTGGATGATTGGGAAACTACTGCAGAAGTGATGAGGGAGGCAGCTAGAAAGGTACACGGTGTGACATCTGGAAAGAGAAAGAAAGACAAAGAGACGTGGTGGTGGAATGAGGAAGTGCAGGAGAGCATAAGGAGAAAGAGGTTGGAGAAACAGAATTGGTATCTGCAGAGTGATGAGAAAAGTAGGCAGGAGTACAAGGAGATGTGGCAGCAGGTGAAGAGGGATGTGGTGAAAGCCAAGGAAAAGTCACATAAGGAGCTGTATGAGAAGTTGGACACTAAGGAAGGAGAAAAGGTTTTATACCGATTGGCCAGGCAGAGGGACCGAGCTGGGAAGGATGTGCTGCAAGTTAAAGCAATAAAGGATGGAGATGGAAATGTGTTGACTAGTGAGGAGAGTGTGTTGAGAAGGTGGAGGGAGTATTTTGAGCAGCTGATGAATGAGGAAAATCAGAGAGAGAGAGAAGGTTGGAGGATGTGGAGTTGGTGAAGCAGGATGTAGATAGGATTAGTAAGGAGGAAGTGAGAGCAGCTTTTAAGAGGATGAAGAGTGGAAAGTCGGTAGGACCAGATAACATACCGGTAGAAGCGTGGAGATGTTTAGGAGAGATGGCAGTGGAGTTTTTAACCAGATTGTTTAACAGGATTCTGGAAGGTAAGAGGATGCCTGAGGAATGGAGGCGTGTGCTGGCATTATTTGTTTTTTCCTTGGTGACCTTGACCTGTCCTATTGTACTTTTATACTTTATAGTTTGAATAATTGTATTTTTCTATTCTATTTTCATTTAAATGTACATGCTGTGACAAATAAAATTTGATTTGGTTGATAATATATACATTTTCACCAAATTAAACATATTTGTATCAACACGCCTGCAGCACTGCACACATAGTAACTGGTTTAATATTCCTGGTTATTATCTAATTATTGCTGCTTGTTAGGCTGAGATTCCACCTCCAATGTGTTAGGACGAGGTCAGGAACTGGTCAGAATCCGGCCTCTAAGCATCAGTGACTGGACTGCATTGAGATGGAGGTGTATATTGGAGCACTGAGCCGCACGAGACGAGGCTTCGGGTTTGATTACTTCCACAAAGTTTTATTACCGAAGCTGACACCCAGATCTAACACTCCGAAGAAACTGTACGATAAAAGATAAGGCAGTGATGTGATATACGTATGTGCCATACACAAGTCTCTGCTCACGTGTATACAAAGTGAAGCATACAAACAATAAATTCTCGCGTGCCGCTTACGATGTACTCGGCAGCAATGATGCCGTCCACGATGGCGCAGAAGAAGCAGGAGATCACACCCAGGCTAATGAAAATGATGGAGGCCACCAACTGCAAGAGAAATAAACATGGATTATATATTAAAGATATAAACATGGACAAATCAGAAGCTGAGGAATCAGACAAAAAACACATTTTGGTCTGGAGACAGTAATATACTGAATGAGCCTTTATTCTATTATCAAGGCATCTCCAATTAAACACCTCTCACATGCACCAATCATTTTATAACATTTAATACAAATAATTATACTTCTTACAACTCATTCATACAAAGAATGTAAATCTCGGATTTGATGTAGGTGATGTGAGGAGACCTGGGGTGCAGTCAGCTTTCACATTCATCCAAGTTGAGATAAGAGCTCTATAGTTCGCCATTCAAAATCTTCATCTCTAACCCATGAAAACCATATCTTCATTGTGTTTGCTTTGTGCGCACAGGCATAGTCATGATGGAACAGTTTTGGGTCTTCTAGTTCAGGGAGAGGGAAAATGTAATGCTACTGCATCCAAAGATCCTGTACAATTGTGTGCCTCCAACTTTGTGGTAACGGTTTGGGGAAGAACCACATGTAGTAGGAAAAGTCAGGTATTCCGATCATATACAGCATACCTGTAGCCTCTGATTAAAATGTTACCAATCTGTCGTAAGCCTGGTGATAATAGTGCAAATGACAATGATGTAGAGATGAAATATTTTGAACAATTATCAATTCATTGCAGTACATTAACTGCATTTGGCAGACAAACCTATCCAGAGTGACTTGTAATTATCTTATTCAAACAACTGAGCAGCTATGGGGTTAAAGGCCTTCTTCAGTGGCCCAGGAGGGGCAAGTTGGTAGGGCTGGGATTTGAACTTATGACCTCCGTAACCAGTCCAATGCCTTTACCACAAAGCCACCATCGCCTCATTTGAATAATAGGAACATGAATGATGTTTATTTCAATTCAATTCATTTTTATTTGTATAGCGCTTTTAACAATGAACATTGTCTCAAAGCAGCTTTACACAGATAATGTGGTGATAAAAAGTGAATGTTCTTTATAAGTGTAAGTTTGTCCCTAATGAGTGAGCCGGTGGCAACTGTGGCAAGGAAAAACTCCCCGAGATGGCATAAGGAAGAAACCTTGAGAGAAACCAGACTCAAGAGGAAACCCATCATCATCTGGGTTGCACCGAATGTCCATTTATTTCCACCCTAGAAAACTCTAGGCCATTTTGTATCCATACAATCTAAATTAATCTCCATATGATTTATTTTATTTGGTGCATTTTAAACTGATGCATCGATCCAAATCGTCTATTGATTGCACACTTAATACACACCGTCCCCTCTAAATGTACTGTAACAGCAAGACCAATTAAAGCTGAATTTCTGCTCTATTGTCTCATATTCAACTCATGTTTAAGTGTCCAGCAAAAACAAGAGATCTGGCCTTGCTGTTCCAGTATTTTTCTGGATGAGACTGAGCATATACAGTAATATAGATATGAATACAATACTCTACACACGACAAAGAAATGATTGCATATTTCCATAAAATGGAAATATTGCAAAATAAAATGCAAAATTCTAAAGATAATAAAAAGATATTTTGCCCCGGCCCTGTCTGTCTCCTCACCTAATCTAAAGGTGGCAATCAATAAAACTACATGCAAACATACATACAAACTAAATACAAGAGATTTATTAAAAAGAATACATAAAATTGGCATAGCAAAATGGCATTTAAAGCTGCTCAGTTACCATGGGAGTGGGTCAGTATTAAAGAATATTTATATTGCATAGAAACCATGAGATGCCACACATTTTATGAATCATTTAGTTGGCCTTTTATTATTAATATCAACACATTTTTGGCTATATTTTTTTATTGTCTATATGTGGCAATGAGTGTCTTAGTTCACACACATCTACATTTTCTACTGCATCCTTGTAATCCAGTACACATACACACACATCCATACATAGCTATGGGTTTCGTAAAATGCCCTTGCCTCTGTTTCCTTTGCCCCTAGTTGATATCTTCAGTGTCTGGATGTAAATGGAGTAATAAAGGAAATGTACAGCCTGTGAAACTGTCTGCCAACCTTCTCCTTTATGGATAATTTACTGACCAAAGGCAGCCTGAAGGGCAACGCTACACTCAGCAAAGGGCAATCACGTTCACCTATCTGATTCCACAAGCTTACTGGGAATAATGAAAACTTTTACATCTAGAAATTTCTTTGCTTTCCTGAACATGCTTATCCACCTCACACAGAATCCTAATCAGGTTTTTTTTTTATGTTTAAGCTTCTCCCTAATTTAATTTTCGCAAAACTTACCAGCCCTCTTGTCAAACTGAAGTGTCAGACTGAACATATATTTTTGCCACTCCTAAAAATCCCGTCCAACTGGGAGTTTTTAATCAGGGATGGTTCGTAGTCCGAAATCATTAGTGGATGATTAACAGTAGATGCGGTAAATTGCACTCTTTGGACAGGCCAAAAAAAGAGGCATTAAGCACGTTTGATTGTGTATACTGAGCTAAAAAATCACGTCTGTGCTCACTCTGAACTCCATGCTGGTCATCTGCAGTTGCGTGTAGTGTACTATTAAAGTTTTACACAAATACATAATTAAATGTACAATAGTGGTACAACTATGCAGTACATTCCCAGTACCATGTAAAAGACAGAATCAAGTTTAAAAAAGAAATGTACGCCCAGTTTAGTAGTGTTTGTGCACCAATGCAGTCCACATAGGGTCACGGTACCATTATTTAGGAATAACCCTGTAACTGAATGTGAAAAACATCCTTATCCCAAAATGCAAGCAGAATGAATTAGATCACAAAGCAGCCACAACAATCACAAAGCAGCCTTACAAAAATACACCGATAAGGCAAAACATTATGACCACCAGCCTATTGTTGGTCCCCCTTTTGCTGCCAAAACAGTCCTGAACCCGTTCTACCCCGAATTAACAGCATTAACTTCTTCAGCAGTTTCAGCTACAGAAGCTCGTCTGCTGAATCAGACCACACGGACCAGCTTTCGCACCTCACATGCATCAATGGGCCTCGGACACTCGTGACCCTGTCACCGGTTCAAAACTGTTCCTACCTTGGAGCACTTTTGATAGATACTCACCACTGTAGATGGAGAACATCCCACAAGAGCTGCAGTATTGGAGATGACCCAGTGGTCTAAACGTCCCAATTTGGCCCTCGTCAAACTCGCTCAAATCCTTACGCTTGCCCATTTTTCCTGCTTCTAACACGTCAACTTTCAGGACAAAATGTTGCCTAATAAATCCCACCCAATAACAGGTGCCATGTTGAAGAAATAATCAATGTCATTCACTTCACCTGTCAGTGGTCATGAAGTTACGCCTGATTGGTGTTGATAGATTCAGAATAGAGAATTTTAATTAATATACTTATCCATATGAATCTCCCTATTTAGCAAGCCAAAGATCACTGTGGCAAGGAAAAACTCTAGGAGACAATGTGGAAGAAAACTTGAGAGAAAACCTTCATCTGGGTAACACTGGATAATATGACATAAATAATTTCCTACATTAGCTGTGTAATATCCGGTCAAGACCTGTACGTATGTATACAGGAAATTCATTATAGTTTTACCATGAAGCAAAAATGTTCTTAAACTTCGCCTTTATCAAGTGCGACTTTTACCCAATGTATGCAAATAAGCAGCTTTTGGGTTATGGGCCTTGCTCAGTGACCCCAGAGTGGCAGCTTAGTGTGGCTGGGATTTGAAATCATGACCTTTAGAATCCAAAGTCCAATGCCTTAACCACTAAGCTACCACCTCCCCCTATCATTGTGGTTGTAGTACTGAGCCACTAATTAAACATGCCACCTCTCAGCACTGACTCTCTTAAGCAGGGTGAACGTCTGATCAAATATCCTAACACTGGTCTGGACATTTGCCGAATGCTCCCTGTAATAACTGATAGACCCAATCAACAATTTCCACAAGTTCTCATTTCACTCACCTGAAAGCAGAGACGGACAGAATGAATCCAGACAGCGGAGTTCTTACATAATTTTTGGCCAACCGCTATCTCGTTAAATAATTGCACACTTGCTCCTTTCGTCTTTAACGACCCAATCGGATCCCAAAACCCAGCCATTTTGAGCATTTACAACCTACTTTCCACAGTGGAAGAATTGAGAAGCAGAAGAAAGCATCTATATCGCTGCAAGGCCAAACGGAATAGTGCGTTCAAGTGATCGATGACACTGCTGATCATCGGTTTAATGAGAACTGTAGGGTCTGGATGTAGAATTATGACCCCTGACAGGAGCACTGCTTTGGCCACAAGGTGACCTAGACAAAAGCAAACGCTCCGATATTTTACAACAGAGGACACGAACAGACACAACAAAGTCAGTTCACGTATAATTAAAAGGTACCTTTTCAGTAACTTCGGTGGTACTGGTACCACCTACATCTTTTTTTAATTTGAATATGCATCTCTTAGAAAATGTAGACATAACATACCTTCAATTAAACTTATTTTATGTTACGTTATTGTGCCATAATTATGTAAAGCTTTAAAGGAATAAGCAGCTATTTCTAGGGTAGAAACACATCCGAAAGGTACAAAAGATCAAAACCCAGTGACAAGGTAAAGTACATATTAGTTCTCTTGTAGTAAGTGTACAAGCAGTTACAAATTCAAGACTATTTTATACATAAAGTATGTAGTATACAGTATTCATTACAACATACAGTTCTAAATATACAGAATTAGCTTTGTTGATAAATTTCTCAAATACAAAAAAAAAGTACTGGTAAAGACACGACCTAAAATATGTGTGTATTCCAATTGATATATCTTGTTGCAAAGCTTTGGTCCTGACACAGACCTGCCATTTATCCACTTAATGGAAATAAGTATTGGGCCACCGGATTATTATATGAAATTGCATTCTAAAAAACTGGACATTAATTTAGAGATGTTCCATTGTGCAGCTAAAAGAGTTTCCACTTTCCTGGGGAAGGATTTCTACAACATCTTTTGGAGTATTTCTGAAGGAACTTTTGCAAATTCATCCAGTAGAGCGTTCATGATGAATTGAGATCAGGCACTGATGTTGGATGAGAAGGTAAAAGTAAATGTGCTCCGTGTAAACTTTCACTTGAGTAAAAGTACAAGCCTTCAAAAGCACGTAAGAATCCAAAGCACTATGATTTATTATGGCTTTAATGACTCTTTGCTTAACTTAGTTTATGTGAGGAGACTCTGTTACTCTTAACACACCGATCCATTAATAGAATGATATTAATAATTCGAAACCTGATTGATATTTATTACAATTATCATCAATTTGAATTAAAATCGCATATTAAACATTTGACTTCATACTCATGAATTGATCTGAATGCCAATTAACTTTACTGATTGGTGAATTCTAATGCCATAAAGAAAAACTATTTAAAGAATGAATTTAATAAATAAAAATAATAATATCTGTTCTTTTTCAATACTTTAATCAGTAAATAATAAACCGATGCTTCTAACAAAACGATCCTCATTTTCCAATTTCTGTGGTAGAGCAGAGGAGTGGAAGATGATACCTGGTTTCAGCATCAAGCCACCTGACACTAACGATCTGCCCGTAGCATGATAGGGGTTGTTGCACATTAATGCTGGTAAGACGGACCAAAAGCTCCTCAGTGTGTCTCAGGAGCTAAAATAAGGAGTGTTGTAAGTTCCCGTGTGTGTGTGTGTGTGTGTGTGTGTGTGTGTGTGTGTGTGTGTGTGTGTGTGTGTGTATAAAACACTGTGTAATTGAATAAGCAAGATGTTACTGGTGTGTACATACAGTACACAATATCAGTGTGTATGTGTGAGCACCTGCAGGGTTCAGTTACACACACTGTACCCCCAACTGGGTATGTACATGAATGAGTGTGTGCATGGGGCAGAGTCTCCACCATTAAACTTTAAAGGGCGTTCTGGGATCAGGGCCAAGATGGTGGACCGAGAGAACAGGCTCTTAAATCATACACAGAGGTCTCGAGAGGAAATGAAAAAAAAAGAGCTACATTTACATCCAAAATCTCAATCCTGATCACAATGTTACCATAGATTACACGAAGACGATTCGAAAACATGAAGCAGCGTTGAATTAAAAGCAGAGAACTGAGGTTGCGATGTTGCAAGTTGTTTGGTGTTGTATGTCAGAGGAACACTGTGTGCTTTTCTTAATTTCTTCGAAATTTGTTTCACTGGAGAAGGACGGAGAGACAACGATATGGCAACTCAGGTTACACTTAAGCCAGTCACCATTAATTAATAAAATGGCGTCTCTGTTACAGGATTGGAATGAAGGACACTTGCCTACATTAGTCACATCCAGTGTAATAGTAGCCTCTTTTTTTTAGCTTAAATTTAATGGAATATTGTAACATGTTCGGTTTCCTAATTCCAAATCATGATTCCACTCTAGATTTTGCTTCATAATAGGAATGAGTCGGTATTACATTTTCAACATGTTATTTGAATAAACAACTAGGTTTGGTTGAGGACTCTTCTGAGTCAAAGACACAAATGGAGACACATTTCTCACAATAGTCTCACATTGAATGTAACACAATTGTGCATGATCTCACCTGGGTTTTTCAAATATCCATAAAGATACTGTGCAACTCAAGAACTTTGAGTATGGATTTGAACTGTAAATGATATCATCACTCTGCTACAATGGTTAAGGGCCACATGTTAGATGAACAGTTCTGCATTTACAGTAAGCACCCATCACTGAACAAGACACCTCAAAAATGACGGAACTGTAATGAATAGACGTTCGGAGGATGGGTTCCTTTTCAGTCTGGTTCCTCTCAAGGTTTCTTCCTCATGCCATCTCAAAACGTTTTTCCTTGCCAATGTTGTTCATAAGGAATAAACTTACAATTATAAGGAACAAACTTATAGACACTAAACTTGTACATCCAACTTTATAACCACTTTTTCTCTGGAAAGCTGCTTTGAAACCATTGTTAAAAACGCCATACAAATAAAAAGGAATTAAATTACATTTAATATTGTGTTGTCGTACCCAAGAGTACTATCCTGTGCTAATTCAGAGAAGATTTTCACCACGTACCCATGTACACTACAATGATTTACAATCGCACTGGGGTCACCAACACCAGGACTGGTTTTCTAGGGAGTTTTGTTTTTGCCATTGTCACTTCTCTTCAGGAATCAAAATCCTAATCATTAGCCAAATTTCAATAAAGTGACATTCTTTTTCTTCCTCTTCTTCCTCTTCTTTCAGCTGCTCCCATTTGGGGTCATAACAGCGGACCATCCGTCTCCATAATACCATTACAATGAATTCTTGGACTTATTATTATGTTTGTTTGTCCAGTTAATTTTGAACCTGTAAAAAATGGAGGGACAATGTGTAAAAAAATATATAGATTTGTTTTGTTGCTATTATGAATCCACTGATATATATACAGTGTATACAGTATATAGTATACAGAGGCAAAATGACTAAAAATGTTGTGAGGTCAATACTGTAAATAAATCTGAACTGGCCTAACATTCATATTAAGAGCAAACCAACTACACATCAAACAGTCGGAAGAAAAGGAGTGCTGTCTATAAGACTGCATTACGTTAGCTAGGTAAATTATTGATTCTGCAGTATAATAGGTTAATGCATCAAGGAACGCTTGACAAGAAACATAATTATAATATTCATTTTAATTGTTGAGATATGAGTTCCTGAACGGTTCCACACTTCCTTGTCTGATGCTATTAAATAAGCTTAATCATTTACTGGTTTTATCGAGTTTGGAGACTAGAAATGTACCTGAGAGGTCAAATTGGCCACAAAATGCAGTCTGGGAAGCAGCATGAACGATAAAGCTTTCACTTTTATCAATTCAATGTTATTTGTACATTATTGTATTTCATGCATTTTATTAAAAAAATTAAATTGTCCAAAAACAGCTTTACAAAATTAACTACAGTTGATGGCGAATTAAAATTTTTGATTTATAAAGTCCCTGTACATTTGTCCCTAATGAGCGATCCAGTGGCGACTGTGGCGAAGAAAAACTCTCTGAGATGGAATGAGGAAGAAACCCTTAAAGGATCCAGACTCAAACATGAACCACAGCAATACAAAACTGTTCATGGCAATTGTAGCCCTGAACCATTGTAACTGTTTATATTAATTACAGTACAAATCCATCCTCATGGTTCTTGAGTTTAACCCTCCTCAGGAACCTCATGGATCTTTAGGGTTAGTGTTCATGTACCTCAACCCTATTGAACCCCATTGATGAATGTGAATGCTGACTGCACCCCAGGTCTCCTCACCTCACCTACATCAGTACCTGGCTTCACTAACACCCTTGTGAGCACAAATCTCCACAAGCAAAATCCAGTGGAACATCTTCCCAGAAGAGTGGAGGTCATTATAACAGCAAATAGGGACTAAATATGGAATAAATATTAAACATCAGTGGTTTTTTTTTTGGAGAAATCCAGGCTTTCACCAATGCTAATATGATTTACCTTCATGCTCGGGCTTAAATCCATTAACCAATCACAGCGGATGCAGCTGAGAGCATCTCGACTCAGACAGTTAGCAAAGCAATGCCTATTTATTCTGTAATTGTATTTGTCATGCGCTTGCAGGTAAAACGACATTTGTTTTGCAATAAGATCCATGCATCCTTTTCGCCTGTAACACGATCGCTCAGTGACAAAAATAAACAGAAGTGCTGAAACCCAATTGCGATTGATTCATACATCGTTAATGACAATATGATTGAGGACAGAAAAAATCCTAAAGAGATAGAAACACACTCCGGTACGACCTGCTTGATACAAAGCTTTGATTCGAAAAAATGGAGTGTTTTTCCATTATTGCCTACATACAGCCAAAGTGACTTTTGAGCCAAAAAAGTATCAAAGTAAAATTGTAAAACTTAAAAAAAAATAAAAATATTTGAGAAATATTCAATATATTTTTATATATACGTACTATCTGATAAACCAAGATGCATAAAGCAAACATTTTTAAAAGAATTATAAATAAGGGGGGGCAAAGCATTTTGATCAACACATTAGTTTTGTGATTGTGAAGAACACGAAGAGTTTTTTTTAAGGTAACTACACATTAATACAATTAAAATTATGACAATCAGATTCGTAATACAATTCCGTAAAAAAAGATGTAAATCACCGGCCTCCAAGTGATATATTTGATGATATCGCTGCATTAGTTTGTGAAAACCTTACCATAAGATTCATGTGCGTATCGAATGTCCACATTCAGTCCCCATTTGCTGTTATAATAACCTTCACTCTTCTGAGAAGATGTTCCACTAGATTTAGTTTGTGGAGGTTTGCGTGTATTTAATTAATCTCAACGGTGTTCAATAAGGTTTAAGCACAATAGGAGGCCACTCAAGATCTTCAACTCTAACACGTAAACCAGGTCGTCATGGAAATGGATTTGTGTACAGAGGCATTGGAACAGGTTCTGGTCCCCTAGTTCAAGTGATGAGAAAATCTAATGCTACGGCAACCAAAGATTCCAGACAATTGCGTCCCTCCAACTTTGTAGTAACAGTTTGGCAAAGAACCACAAATGGCTGGCAATACTTTTGTCCAGGAAGTAAACATACTGTTGCTTACCATAGGTCTGCGGTTCTCCACCACATTGAGCCCAACGATGGCCAAGAATGTCCCAAAGCTCAGCTAAAAGAACAAATGACGTGTTTTCAGTCTGTTATTGTATTTTTAAAACTACAGGTAAAAAACTGTAATCGTTTTAACGGTGTTACTCACAATGATGCCTGAGTAGTAACCAGCCACTGCCACGTTTCCGGTGCGAGTAGCAGCCAGGAGGCCGATGAGCAGGATGATGACAGAGAGTGTATGTAGGGCCACAGTGCTCCACATCGCCGTACAGCGTCTCTTTGAGTACTGCTCTGTGTGATGATTCAACAAAACGCACACTTACTTCACCTTTACTTCCAAACAGCAGAATCTACATCACGACACAAGTTCCTTTAGGATTTTTCAGTGTTTTTTTATTTTGTTGTTTTAGTTTTCTTAATGTTCTACTGAGAAGATTTCCTCACAGGGATGTATGGATCTATAAGAGTTGTCCAAAGACTTCCAAGTTGAGCATAAACAGTGTTATATTGTTTAAATTCCAGGTGTTTTTCTCTGGGGTTCTACTGGGAAACGTTTTCCAAAATAAGAACCTTTAAGGTTTTCTTAAAAACTTTTTACTTTCAAAGAACAGAAATCTTCAAAGTTAGTATCTAACTTACAAAATTGAACCATTCAGCATTTATATAATAATTTTTCTTTTATATATATATATATATATATATATATATATATATATATATAGCGCCTTTAAAAGCGCTTTCCAAGCATAAATATAAAGAAATAAAAAGAAATAAATAACTAAACAATAACAAAATATAATAATATGGAATAAATAAGTGAAATTTACATCACTGATACGTCACAAAAATACAAAAAAGTCTCACATGACAAATAGCATAAAAAAGTTGTTTTTTTCAATTTAAAAACAGTAAAAGATTCGGCCTGTCTAAGCTAAATAGGAAGAAAATTCCAAATTTGTAAGTTTTGATTTAAGATTTAGACATTTAAGTTCTATTTTGTCTGAAAGTCATATTCTGATTTAAGCAGTATTAATGAATTAATCTGTCTTGATTATTAGGAATTAAATGTATAATTTTTTTTACCTATTTATTTCTGTAAAGCTGCTTTGGGACATTGGTAAATGTGCTTTACAAATACAACTAAATTGAATTAATTACTGACCAACATCTGACACCGAAAAACTGATTACTCCTCACTTTGCATCATCATTAGATTCGAGCATTTTTCATTTTTTTTTACATCTAATGAAGAAAATCTTGTATTATTTATTCCTACTGATCGGGGCAGTCACTATGAATTCAGACATTTTGGACTTAAATGTAACTACAGCTTCATTTAAGAGGATGGGAGGAAATGCAATTCCGTCCCCCCCATAAAAAAACCCAAAAACACCAAAATCATCGTTGTAAAAGTGCCATCCCAGGTTTCCTACTTGAAACCAATTTGCTAAATCTTTTCAGATGTCATTCGATCCATAAGTCGCTTTGATTGTCGAATCACCAGGTGCAGTCAAGACGATGTGACTCGAGATGTTAAACAGCACAAAGTTTTAAGGTAAAATCCTTTGAGATGAACGAAGCATTAAACGTTGTATAATGACGCATGACTTACAAATTTGTAGCTAGGATTTTTTTATTTTTTTATTCCAGAGTGACGTGGTGATGTTCGGCATCTCATCAATACGCTTTCTAAGATATATATGAACATGGCAAAGTTTTTATAGATATAAATATTCCACTGAAAGTATAATAATAATAATAATAATAATAATAATAATAATAATAATAATAATAATAATAATAATAATAATTTGCATGATAAAAACACATTCCTGATATATGCAATTGTACTATAATAAGTACTTATTTTTCTTCTTTTTATTATTATTATTATCATTATTATTATTATTATTATTATTATTATTATTATTATTATTATAGTATTTAAAACACCCAAGAATGAGTGTAAATTGTTTGGGAATGTGTTTAAATGTTTATATAAGTCATTTATATAATCTTATAAATGTTAAACCTGGTTAAAATGGAGAAAGAAAGAAAAAAATATGTTTGATTAAAAAATACTTTAAAATAATTACTTTTATTGTAAGTAACCATGAAGTCAACAATAAGAAGCGTTTAATTCAATTTAATTTAGTTTTACTTCCAAAAAAATGTGTACTATTTCTATTATAAAAAGAAATAATTCGAAGTGGAAATTGTTGCATTTGTTACCAACTGAATTGCACATTAATTAAACAGAGTGAATGAGTATAGAAACAGAGGGAAGAAGAGTAGATGAGTGAATGAAGCCGTTTCAGGCTGCTTACCTGCAGCGTCTGGGTCTGGGCTCGCGGTTACGGAGGGCTGCTGCATCTTTCACACGGTTTTACAAGCAAAAAAACAGAAAGACGACAATTTCCAATGATCCGAAACGGATTCGTTTTCTTTCCCGACTACCGAGTTTTAGAGGAAAAACAGAAGCTGCGCCGCTTCTCGAAGCTCCTCATGCAGGTGTAGTGCTGCTGAGTGCGGGGTGCGTTCACTACCCCGAGGTGTACTGTTACTGTTCAACACCAGCCAGAAGCGACACCTCACGGTTCAAGTGTTGAATTTACCAAACTTTTCAACTTCATTCAAAACCAGTGCGTTATACACTTCCTACCTGAACCAGTCCACTTCTTCATACCCATCATTTTTGCTGCTGTTTTGCTGCTTCAGGTCCAAAAACAGCAAAACAGCCCCAGACAATCACACTACCACCACCATGTTTTACTGTTGGTATGATGTTTTTTATTTCTACCTGAACCAGTCCACTTCTTCATACCCCTCATTATGACACCACAGTTATAGAAACCATCAATATTATAGAGAAATTCCTGCATTACAAAAACAGGAATCTCACACAGCCAGTATGAATGGCATTACCAAAACAAGAAACACGTCTCCTTTCACTGTAGCCACAACTGCACCTGCCTGCATACATCATCTCTAGCAGAAGCATCGATATTAACCTCATAAAACGACCCCAAGTTTTCCTGGAGATTTGATAGAATTAAATTTTTTTGTGTGCAATTTTTTCCTTCTACAGGAAACGTATAAATAGTTGATGAAAATGGTTAACAACTGACGTTTCCTCAACAAATAACCGCTTTTCTTGAAAAATTCTTGCGACCAAATCGATTACTTCACCTCGGTTATCCATCGTGAAATAAAAAACAAAAACAACAACAACAACACAAAACAGCTATTACATCCACATGAATATATTTAAGCTGGTGCAGTTTTAAAAAATTGAAACATTCAGAATTTATATAATAATCGTTAATTTATATAGCACCTTTAAAAGTTACAGCTCAAAACGCTTTCCATACATAAAAATTGGAAATAAAAAAAAATATGACCTCTTGTGCAGTTTGCTACGGATGCGTTTGGCAAGCTATGACTACATTTACAGCATTTGGCAGACCCCCTTATCCAGAGCGACTTACAACTAAACAGGGGAGGGTTAAGGGCCTTGCTCAAGGGCCCAGCCATGGCAGCTTAGTGGTGGTGGGATATGAACCTGTGACCTTCCAATTCAAAGTCCATTGTCTAAACCACTGAACTACCACCTTCCCTCGAGATGGCTTTTGTGTTGCAAACTTGCAGTCTGATTGTTTAAAGCAACAGCCTTCAAGCAGCACAAACTGTATGCTGCAAGAGCACAAAGTGCTGACATTAAAGGCAGGTAGATAGCTTCAACCAACATTGCAACAAAATGTGGGGGCTGAAATCTGATTGGAAAGTAAGCAGATGCTCTTCATATCAGTGCACCAGAGAAAAAAAATAAGGTATGAAATGTAGAGTATAGGCTATTGCAAATATTAGAATATATTCATGCACAAAAATATATTGAATAACATTAGTCAGTGATGGTGTTTAGGCCAACAGAGAAGACCTTGCTAGCCCTGCAAATGTCTGAGCTGGTCCTCAATGCATTATTTCATTCCTGGATATATAGTGTGAAAAGCAGGGTTAATTATGGTGCTTTACTTTTATTTATGATGGTTTATTTATTCATGCGTAATAATCCATTAAAGTTAATTTTTTCACACCCAAACCTGATTTGCTGTCTGCTGTCAAATGAAAGTACCTTTTTTAAAATCAAGTTAAAAAGCAGCAACAATGTACGTTAGGTAAAGGCGCAGATCTGGAGTGAGCATGGATATAGAGTGTTTGGTGAACTGGGATATTTGTACGCTGTCGTCCCCTCACATTCACACGTTCACTCAGGTTCATTGACGGTGCTGTGGTGGGTCTCTTATCCCAGAGATCCCTCATGTCTGTGTTACCTTCTGGTTCTCCCTTGTAGTTATGCTGCCATAGCGAGTCTTGCCGGAGTCCAAACTGCAGTGACATTAACTTTCATACAACAATAAGGACACTTAATAATCCATATCCTTCTCTTCCTGTCACCCTCTTCTCTCTCTCTCAGTCGAGTTAAACATGCTCCTGAGGCTCCAGTGACCACTGCTCCTGCCCTTCTCCCCTCCATGGATCTTCCCACTTCGTCCTGCCTCTGAATAGTGTTCTCTTTGACTGGAGGCCACTCTGTGCAGCTTGGGACGGTTTCTTATCAACGCCTTGGGTGGTTCCATGAAATTCCGGAGTAAGAACGGGCGCTTTGAGGATGGATTGGACTGTAGTTAATGTCAACAGTCTTCTACACTGACTCAGGACTACTTTTTGCTTCTGATCATCATTACTGCACCCCGCAACATCGTATATCTGCTACAAATGGACATTCGGTGCAACTCAGATGAGAATGGGTTTCCTCTTGAGTCTGGTTCCTCTCAAGGTTTCTTCCTTATGCCATCTCGGGGAGTTTTTCCTTGCCACAGTTGCCACCGGCTCACTCATCAGGGACAAACTTACTTATAAAGAACATATTCACTTTTAATCATCACATTATCTGTGTAAAGCTGCTTTGAGACAATGTTCATTGTTAAAAGCGCTATACAAATAAAAATAAATTGAATTGAATTTAACGCTGGAGGGTTTTTGAGCATGAACCGCCTTTAAGATCATGCCACAACATCTCAATAGGATTCAGGTCAGGACTTTGACTAGGCCACTCCAAAGTCTTCATTTTGGTTTTCTTCAGCCATTCAGAGGTGGACTTGCTGGTGTGTTTTGGATCATTGTCATGCTGCATAACCCAAGTTCGCTTCAGCTTGACGTCAGGAACAAATGTCAGGGCATTCTCCTTCAGGATTTTTTAGTAAACATCAGAATTCATGGTTCCATTTATCACAGCAAGTCTTCCAGGTCCTGAAGCAGTGAAACAGCCCCAGACCATCACACTAATATTTTACTGTTGGTATGATGTTCTTTTTCTAAAATGCAGTTACTTTTACGCCAGACGTAATGGGACACACATCTTCCAAAAAGTTTTTGTCTCGTCAGTCCACAGAGTATTTTCCCAAAAGTCTTGGGGATCATCAAGATGTTTACTGGCAAAACTGAGAAAAGCCTTTATGTTCTTTTAGCTCAGCAGCGGTTTTCGTCTTGGAACTCTGCCATGCAGGCCATTTTTGCCCAGTCTCTTTCTTATAGTGGAGTCATGAACCCTGACCTTAACTGAGGCAAGTGAGGCCTGCAGTTCTTTGGATGTTGTTGTGGGGTCTTTTGTGACCTCTTGGATGAGTCGTCACTGTGCTCTTGGGCCACTCCTGGAAAGGTTCTCCACTGTTCCATGTTTTTGCCATTTGTGAATAATGTTTCTCACTGTGGTTTGTTGGAGTCCCAAAGTATTAGAAATGTCTTTATAACCTTTTCCAGACTGATAGAGCTCAATTACTTTCTCTCATTTGTTTCTGAATTTCTTTGGATCTCGGCATGCTGTCTAGCTTTTGAGGATCTTTTGGTCTACTTCACTTTGTCAGGCAGGTCCTATTTAAGAGATTTCTTGATTGTGAGCAGGTGAGGCAGTAATCAGGCCTGGGTGTGGCTGGAGAAATTTAACTCTGATGTGATAAACCACAGATTTAACAAACACTTTTTCCACACAGGGCCATGCAGATTTGGATTTCGTTTTCCTTCGATAATAAAAAAAAAACCCTTCATTTTGACTGCATGCTGTGTTCACCGTTATCTTTTACTAATATTTAAGTTAGTTTGATCTGAAACATTAAAATGTGACAAACATGCAAAAAAACAAGAAATCAGGTAGAGGAAAACACTTTCACACCACTGTATGCTGCCTCTGGGTGAAATTATACAGAAACATGGTATTTGCTTCCATTGCTATGCTGATGATACACAGCTGTATATTTCAGGAAAGCCAGATGAGAGAGAGATCAGCTTAACAATGTTGAGGAGTGTGTAAAGGACATTAGACAGTTGATGTTTGATAACTTCTTTTTGCTCAACTCTGATAAGAGTTGAAAGCCCCGCAGTTATGGAACAGCCTTTCTATCAGTGTTCGGGACTCAGACACAGTCTCAGTGTTCAAGTCGAGGTTGAAAACATATTTATTCAGTCAAGCCTTTAATCAGTAGATTTTTTCTCAGGTAAAGGCTCAGATCTGGAGGGAACATTGATATAGAGTGTTTGGTGAACTGGGATATTTGTACGCTGTCGTCCCCTCACATTCACGTGTTCACTCAGGTTTGTTGATGGTGGTGTGGTGGGCCGTCTCTTATCCCAGAGATCCCTCATGTCTGTGTTGCCTTCTGGTTCTCCCTTTTAGTTATGCTGCTATAGCGAGTCTTGCCGGAGTCCAAACTGCACAGTGACTTTAACTCTCATGCAACAATAGGTACACTTAATAATCCATATCCTTCTCTTCCTGTCACCCTCTTCTCTCTCTCGGTCGAGTTAAACATGCTCCTGAGGCTCCAGTGACCACTGTTCCTGCCCCTCTCCCCCCCGTGGATCTTCCCACTTCATCCAGGCCTGCCTGGATTGGACTGTAGTTGATGTCAACAGTCTCCTACACTGACTCAGAAATACACTTCGCTTTTGATCATCGTTACTGCACCCCGCAACATTGTATACCCGCCACAAATGGACATTCGGTGTACCCCAGATGAGGATGGGTTCCCTCTTGAGTCTGGTTCCTCTCAAGGTTTCTTCCTTATGCCATCTCGGGGAGTTTTTCCTTGCCACAGTCGCCAGTCGCCACCGGCTTGCTCATCAGGGACAAACTTACTCATAAAGAACATATTCATTTTTAATCACCGCATTATCTGTGTAAAGCTGCTTTGAGACAATGTTCATTGTTAAAAGCGCTATACAAATAAAAATGAATTGAATTGAATTGAATAAGACAGAAGTACTGTTATACCAGGACCACATGCAGCTAGAAGTATCTCTGGATGGTGTTAAATCTTAAAAATGAACAAAATGTTCTCAATATCACTACATTATCTGTGTAAAGCTGCTTTAAGACAATGCTCATGATTAAAAAGCACTATACAAATAAGAATTTATTAAAATTGAATTATGTGATTACACAGAGGGAAAACAACCCTAAAGTGCTGTTCTGCATCTGACCGACACACCATCAGCAGCATTTAAGACAAGCAAATTATGCAAGCAGTGCCAACAAAACAATAATTTAAATGTCCAAGTTATTGTGTTTGGTACAGGGTAAAAAACTAAAACACCACACCCCCACATGATTCTAGTAGATAGACTTTATTCTGAAAAGTTGTGGAACTAAACCGTCCTCACAAGTGTAACAAACATACGTTTAAAGATATGCTACTTAAAGGAATGACAGACTTGACAAACATTTAAATAAAAGACAGACAGACAATTACAAATGAAAATCACTGTGTTGGACAGCCGTTGGCATCTAGATTCAGGTTGGTCTTCTTCGGCGAGGAGTTTGGAATATGCCACCAGCTTTCTGCGTTCGAGTCGGTAGAGCCGACTGCTGTACTGGAGCCAGAGTCTAGAGAAAATACAGAAGCACAAGCGAAATAAGAAATAGATATAGACAAATAATCTCAAAAGCCATAACCCAGTTTACATCTAAATGTCAATTATTAGGATAATTTATGCAAAACCATAAGCAGTATTATGTATTTTCAATTAAATAAATGTATTTAATAATACCCTAAAAATATAGCAATAAAAAAAAAAAAAAAAAAAGGAATTCAACATTTTCCTGCATTATCAAAGAGGAACAGTTCGATCAGCTAATAGAAATATAAAAAAATTCCCAATTTTTTATTTTAAAAAAAATTATATATATATATATATATATATATATATATATATATATATATATATATATATATAAAAATATCACAGAAAACTTCTGATTATTTAACACCATTAAATACCCCACCATTTTTTTTTTTTGTCATTCACACATGAAAGAAAAGTTGCAGAAATTATTGGTGCACATGGTGGGTGATTATGAACCTAGCTATGTTCTTTCTTTGTTTAAGTGAATAAAGCCTATACAACCAGAGGCCGACCAATTCACCGGTTTTGATGATTGACATGCACCAACTGTTGATTGCTGGATCGGCAAAAATCCATTCTGACAGTTTTTCCGGGTTGCGGCTTAGAAGGTCTGCTGTCATTATACAGTGCAAGAGTGGCCTCTAGAGGTAAATCACTGACACCACATGATGGTTGTGTCTTTTTAACTCATTTTGGAGGCAACTGTTTTTAGATATTTGAAGTTACTTTTTGTTACAGTTTAAATGCATGGCATTTTCTTCTATATTTATTAGTATATTTATTTCATGATTCAGTACTGTTTTATTTTTCTAATAAAGTTCAGTATTATTTTACATGGTGTATGCTTATTTTTTTCCATACACAATCAAATTTAATTAAGTGATTAATCGATTATCAACAAGATCCAACCTAGTTATCCATAAAATCCACTATGAGTTACCTCTAGTACAAAAGCCCAGCACAGATCATAAATGAGAAACAATTCTCACAATAGTGCATTGTTTAACATTATTACTAAAGGCTATATATAATTACTAGTACTATTTCCATGGAATCAAAGTTAAACTGGTAAATTCATTTCTATTATTTGATGAATAAGTTTTAAGTGGGATTTTACAGTCATTTGATTGCACACACACACACAAAAAAAATAAAATAAATAAATCCATACTAGCCCAACCAAATCAAATTAGGTGCTGACTGTTATTTGACGGCTTTTAATGGCACCTTAAAAAAAAAAAATAAATCTAAGATAATATTTTAAGAAAAATCACAGAATTGCGAGAAACTTTTAGGTAAGGATCTAGAAATACAGAAATTGTCATCAGCACAGAGAAACAATCAGTAAATGGACACTGCAGCAGTTCTGTAGGAAACTTGTATCAAGGGCAAAAAAACAACAATAACGATAAAAGGAAAATATAAAAATCAGACAGACATTGAGGAAAAGCGCCTCTTTTTTGCAGTCTGAAAGGAACAACTGCGACAGCGTTTTACATTTCCACTTTGTGAAGATACTGATGTTTCCAGTATACCATGTAGCAGTCACCAGATTTGGCTGCAATCCACAAAATCAACTATTCACCCTTTTGTGAAAAAAACAAACAAAAAACCTTGCACCCCTATGGCACTACAGAACTTATTTCAACCAGTGGTCCAAGAAAGAAACCAAGCCAGTGATTTCCCAAAAGAAAAGCGTAAGCACCACAAACAGTCAAAATGCACAGTACATTACCATCATCACTTTCTGATGAATCATCTGTAGATGGATTATCTGGTGTAAAGAAATAAAGTATACACAGGAAAAAGCAGCAAATAAAAAGCTACAAATGTAGGTTTTTAGACCTACATCAGGACACTGATGCGCCTGTATACATACCTGGCATGGTTCCAAGGCTGGAGTTATCAAAGAACTGTTTTGGGCACTTGAGTGCCATCGGATCAGTGCCAGCATGGACGTCAAAGAACTTGCTTTTGGGAGAGTCGAGGAACGTTTTCTTAGGGGAGTTCACTTCGCTTTCCGTTAACAGCTGAGCCCGCTTGTTTGGGGTGCGTGGTGAATGAGGAGCTTCTTTCTTGCTTTCCCTCAATTTATATGCTCTGTTTTTCCATTTAGTAATCTCGTCTTGTTGTTTGCTCACCACGCTGGAAATCAGATTAGATCGTTTTTTTAAACGGATTTCCACATCTGGATTTAATACTAGCTGAATCAATTAAAATCAACTAACATACCTTTCAAATTGTGCTGTCTTCTTCTCCAGCTCTTCAATCTTTTTATCTTTATGGCAAGTTGAGGTTTTGGCCTGAGTGGCAGGTTTCGAATGAGGTTCCTCACCATCTACAACTGTTCACAAGGGCAGAACGATGATTAGCCGCTCAGAACCAGCTAAAAAATTTAGATAAACCTGGTGAACTCTGCTTACATGAATTCTCATCCTGCTGTTGGGTTTTTCTGAGAGTCTCCTTCAGCTTGCGGATCATGTCGCCTCGGTGATCCACCACGGACTGTAACTGTGCTATTCTACAAAACATCGGCGAAAATGTGAGATTTATTACGAATATTACGCCATTCACTATTTCACTTTGAACTCCAACCACTCATTTAATTTAACAATAAAAAAAAAAAAAAAAAAAAACCCTTACTCTTTTTCATGACTGGTCGTTACAGCGATGTGGTCAAACTCCATCTTCACCAGTTTATCCTTCAAGGCCTCCATTTCAGCAGCACTGGGTGGCATCTTAATTTTTGCAAGAGCCTGGAGAACATCAGACATGCAGCAATTAGAGGATTCTTGTAATCTTCAAACAATTAGCAAACGCTTGACTGAAACGACTAACTGCTGGAACTACAATAAATGGACATTAGACACCACCAAGATGAGGATGGGGGTAGCTTCTGAGTCTGGTCCTTCCTCAAGGTTTTTTCATGCCATCTAAACGAGTATTTTTCCTTGCCACTGGCTCGCTCAATAGTGGCGAAATTACAATTATAAGGAAAAAAACTTATGCATTCTTTTATACAACTTTATAACCGCTTTAAGCTTCTTTCAGACGACATGCATTGCAGTGGTGGATGAAGTACACAAACCATGTAGTCGAGTTAAATTAGAGATTCATTTGGTAAAAACGTACTCCAGTAAAAGTACAAAAGCATTTGCCTTCAAATGTACTTAAGTATCCAAAGTACTAGGATTTATTACGGCTATAATGTTCCTGTTATGGTTTTTGTCCCAAAACTCTTTAAATCAAGTTTATGTGAAAAGACTGTTACTCTTAACACACGGATCTATTAATAGAACGATATTAATGAGTCACTGATTATTACAATTATCATTATCTTAAAACCTTTTTACTTCTAATCTATAATCTACTTATTAAAAAAAATAATAATTCATTAAATAAGGTCACGTGTGTTGTGGTGAGTTCGAGTCAGGAGTTTCTTCCATCATTTATTCCTCTCTAAAATTGCTGTTGAACTGATGCTGAACTGTATGTTGGTGATCAGTAGAAACACCAAGCGCCAATCAAACAAGTTCAAAACAGAGCCTGATTGGTGGATCGTTGCGTGTTTTTGAACAGTTACTTTCCCCCCTCATAAATGAAAAAGAAACACTAAAACTAATTTTGCTAAACGTAGTTGAGTTAAAAAAAAAAAGAAAAAAAAAAAGAAAAAAAAAAGAAAAAAGTTTTGACTTTGGAATGAAGTGAAAGTGTACCCAAATGGAAATTCTTCAGTAAAGTACAGATGTGTGAAAAGGCTACTTAAGTACAGTAATAAATTACATTTACTTTGATACTGTCCTTCACTGGCTCACTGTTAAAAGCACTATAAAAATAAGAATGAATTGAAATGAGTGTCACAAAACTGTTCAATAGTGTATGAAACAGTTATTAGCGCTCAGCACTTCTGATCTCCATTTTAAACCCACCTCAGCCTCAGTCAGCTTCGTTTGTAGGTTCTGAATAAGATCCTCTTGCTCCTTCAAAACAGAGCTCAGCTCTTCAAGCTGGTTGGCGTGTTGTTTATTCGACACGTCTGCCTGAGTCTTCAGCACCTCCATTTCCTTTTGAAGAACCTGAGCGATTAAAAATTAGTCACCTGGTGTTACAAACAGGTCCGAGGTACAAGTAAGACCTTAAGTCAAACTCAAAGTTTTCCAATACGCAAGTTTATGAAATGAAAACCGGGCCTCCTAAGGCAGATCCTTCACATGATTTACGTCAGGGCTCATGCAACGATTTTTAACAGTCCTTTGTGATTGTTGCTCGTCAGACTGTACAAACATGATCCCCCATTTCACATCAAGATCTCTGTTGTCAATGTCGGACTGTACGACTGTCAAAAACTGACACGAACAGGAAAGAGACTCGTCCAAAGATGCATGTCCCCATCGATCCATGCTGCATTCAGACTCGCGTTCTCTCGCTAATGGTAGCTTTCAGCAAACAATCCGTAGCACAAATTTTGCTCATGACATGCGTTGATGATAAACGCCATGCAAACACTCCTTTTCCCTTCACAGCTAAATAAAGTTACTCGTCTTGCTGTACTGTCCACCTGACTGGTTTCGACATTAATTGGCTGTCAGTGTCCATGTCAGATCAGTGAGCAATGTCTACAGATTTTAGCTTTGGATCAAAGGAATCGGTTCGGATTTTCAAATTTTGTCTCCGACAACCAAATCATGGCAATGAAATCGCCCAGTGTGCAGCAGCTGGATTAAGACGAACATAACTCATCAATAAATTAATCTGATTTATTTAACGTAAGTGCCTAAGCACTCGATCATTAAAATGTCCACTATGTTAAGGTCTTTATAAGAAACGACTTCAGTTTATTATATATATATTGTAAAAATTCTATTGAAACAAGTTTAGGTGAATTTGCTAAATAAAAAAATTTATAATAAAAAAAAAAAAAAGAAAAAAAACCAATAATCCAAGATGGTACTTTTAGGAGGTCCACTAAGGTGCACCTTTGAAGGCTGCTTTATACCATCACATGCACTTTACAGCACAGTGAAACTCTTTCTTCGCCTATCCCAGTGATGTTGGGAAGCTGGGGGTCAAAGCACAGGGTTGGCCATGAAATGGTGCCCATGGAGCACAGAGGGTGTGAGTAAGAGTTGTTCAAGGGCCCCAGGAGTGGAAGCTTGGCAATAACGGTGCTTGAACCCCCAATATTCCAACTAGTAACCCAGAGCCTCAACGACTAAACTGCCACCACACCCTAGAACAGTGATCCCCAACCCCTGAACTGCGGACCCACACCGGTCTGTGGGTCAATTGGTACCGGGAACATACATACATAAATTACATTATTTCCATTTAATTTATCTGATTCTAAACAATGTTTTAATTTGAAAAAATTACCGGATTCTCTCTGCCACATCTGTCTATGACTCACTCTTTATGTCATGATGCTTGCCTGCCTCGGTCACATGTCTTACATTCAACCGCTACCTTCTTAAAGGAGCTGCTCCGGCCGCTAACCCATAATACATTACCGCTAAATTAAAACCCCCCCAAGCTAGCAAAATGAACAAAAAACAACAGTTTGTGCAGATCATTTTAACTTCGGGGGGCCGTATCTTAATGAAGCATTGTCCTGGTCTCCTAGCTTCAGTGAAGTTAGACTATAACGTTGCAGTATCTTAGTACAATTTTGTTTTTCCAAGTTAGTGGAAAGATCATCATGTGTGTGATTATCAAATGTCCATAAATATTCAGCCATACATTCTACATCCAAAAATCAGACAAAAAGCCACCTGGAAAAAAATTTCTTTGCTCCAATCTTACCTCAAGCTGTTTTTGAGCCTGCAGTAACTGAAGGGAGAGGCGCTGCTTGACCTGCAGAAGGTCAGCCTCGGTTGTGGGCTTCTCACCACTCTGAGAAGGAAGCAGTGCGAGACTCTCACGCCTCTCCTGCTTCAGTCTCTGGATTGACTCATCCTCCAAGGGCTTCAGGACAGAAACTGCACAGCCGTATTTATCCAACATGCTCTGCAAAATAAAGATTTGTAATAAGCCTAAGCATTCTACATGCCATTCAGTGCAATCTCTTAGGCATTTTGTAAAATCCAATTAATAGGCCTTACTTGGCGAAACGTTCTCTGGCGGTCTGTCAAAGCTGCGCGTCGTGAAAACTCTCGCTCCAAGAACTGAACTATGCTTGCTGTGCTTGCGGTTTTAGTCAGCGCTTTACTCTCCTCACTGGCACGGGACCGGGCATGAAGTTCCTCAGAGAGCGTGACTGCATGTTTGGCAATACTGTCTTCCAGGAAGTCCAGAATGCTGTTCATGTTCTGCCAATAGAAAAAGACTTTACTTAATATCCTTAAACAAATAATCTAATGCACAAAAACTAAAACAAGTCTGTTTGGGTTGGTGACATTGGTGTATTCATAGCTATAATTATTAATATTAATAATAAGTCCATAAATTATATACATAATATATGGTACACAGTAAATATTTATTTTTGTTTATTTTATTATAAAGAAATTAATAAAATAAATAAAATTGCTATACACCATTATATTGATTCAATTGAGTAATCAATTAAATCGGCACAAATGAAATGGAATTGACTAATTTATATTTGTTAGACTACATTTCTGTAACAATGTGTATGTGTGTGTTTTATATTGAATTTTCTAAAGATTTCTTAACTGTTCTACGTATTTCAGCAAATTTTAACAAATGTGTTCATTCCTTCCATACTTCGTTCATTCTCTCCCTCGATATGTGGAATTGTCAGGATTTTCTCGTTTTGGGAAATTCTTGAGACGGGACATAAAATGCAAAAGTATCCAAAGCGCTAGCATTAGCCGCTAGCCATTTCCTGGTTAGCAGCTCACCCGAGCTCTATGGATTCTTTAGCGTTTTCATGCATGTGCAAACCAAATCTTATTTTCACAATGGAGTGATTTTCACAAACAGAGTGACACTGCGCTAACTCTAGTCTCTTTTTATATGTCAGAAAATAGAAACTGCAAATATGCCGTCCTGCCAAATGCATTTAGTGCTCAGATTTTTTTTTTTTTATCGTAAAATCGAACCATTGTAACTCGGGGACTCTCTGTAATTATGTACAAAATATAGACTGCAATACCCATGACAAGTTTGGTGAGCTACACAGACCTGCAGATAGCACCTGCGTTTGTCCAACAACTCCAACATTCTCTGGTCCCAAATGTCCTGGAAGTCAGCAGGGATCACCTGGAGAGTTTGAGGAGCCTGAGCTCGGCGAATAAGCACATCGTGTAGCATTCTCTCCTCGAAGGAAGCCACATCACGGTGAATCTGTTTCATGAAGTGGGCCATGTGCAGAGCTGCGAGTCTTTGCAAGGCCACCTAAAGAGAAGAGTTGCTGGTTCATGAAAACCTTTTTTTTTCTCCCTACAAATTTGAATTGATTTGCATTTTGTGGTCTTTGCAAATGTTTAAAACAAATTGGAACTACAGCAATGTATCAAAACTTTAGTTTATTGAACACATTTTGTACAAAAAAAAAAAAAAGACTTGCCTCATTTTTTCTAAGCAGGTCATCAAGCTGACTTGTTTTGGAAGTCAGACATGTGAAAGCAGCTCGATGGGACATCGGAATAAATGGTAACAGCTGACAAAACACGGTATTTTCTTTACTATTGCCATCGGCAAGGAAGTCTTTGGGTTTGGGACGGTCGATGATCACCTGGAGCTTTAAGAAGGCAACCTTCAAAAAGGAGAAGACAAGAACTAGCATTAGTTGAGAATCTAGAGCAATTAAACAGAGTTCGAGGTTCGTACAAAGAAGTTTTGCATACAAGTTTTAGAACGTTAGAAATGAACATAAAATCGAAACGCGATTCGGTTCAAAAAGCTCTTACTTTCAGTTTTCCATTGCAGGTTTCAATCTCAGAGATCATCCTCAGTCTTTCTCCATTAGATGGTGCATTAGTGTGTTCATTCACCTCATGAAGAGACTAGAAACAGTAAAATCAGGGTTCAACACAACAACTGTACACATTTTTATTTATACAGCATGTGATAGTGTGTTATAGTTTAAAATGTTTTAATCGTGCCATACTCAATGTTCATTTTGGTGTGTTTGAGGGGAGGGAGAGAAAGAAATAAAGAAACAAACAAACGGAAAGAAAAAACAAAGCAAGAAAGACAAAAACAAAAAGAAACAAAGAAAGAAAGCAAGAAAGACAAACAAAAAGAAAGCAACAAAGAAAGAACAGACAAAAAAAGAAGCAAGAAAGAAACAAAACAGACAGAGATAGAATGTAAGAGAGAAAAGACACCTAGCTCTTTGCATTAAAATATTTTCAGACAGATTTTCCATATTTTCCCCACAGACGCTAAACATAATCATAACAGATACATGACCATAGATTCCAGTATATTAACAAGTTAACCAGGCAACCAATTCTGTACAAATACAAAAATTCCCCACATAAAACTAACCTGGCTTAAAGAACTGACTTCAGACTCAAGCAGCTTGTTTTTCTTTTCTAGTCCTTCAGCCTTTTCCTCAACATGTGTCAGCTGAAACACAATTTGTAATGTTACATAATTTCCCCCCCCTTTCTTATGCATCACTTTTAACAGCTTGGTACTTTTTATTTTTAATTTTTACCTCCTCGATTTTTTCTTCCAGCTCCCTCCTGAGCTGGTCTCGCTCTACTCGGACCCCATGGAAAACCTCCTGAAGCTGATCTGCATGAGTCTTTTCACTAAGCAGCTGCTCTTTGATGCTTCCAAGAATTTCAAGCTCTTCAGTCAGCTTGTGGTTCTGGAAACGGATTCAAAACCCAGTTGACAAATAGGAAAGGAATGTTTGAGTTTCGGTGGAAAAAAACGGTGCTCCGACTTACCGTTTGTTCACTTGTCTGAAGATCACGTCTCAGGTTAGCCGCCTCTTCTCTGGCAGACTCGAGCATCTCTTGGAGGGTCACTTTTTCTTCCTCAAGCGACGCGATGCGGGTCAGAAGATTATGCGTCTCCATTTTGAGATCCTGAGTCTCGGAGGTGTTCTTCGCCATAAGCTGCTCTCTCAAACACAAAAGGTCTGTATTCAACTGGCTCATCTAAAGTGGAAGAGAAAAAGGAAAAACAAGTAGATTTAGAAAAAAACGATGTGCTCCACGTGTAAAACGGTTTAGGACCAATTTATACTGTGCATGGATTACAAGCAACAAATGTACATGGAACCAAGAATACATGTGATTGTATATCAAACCACATGACCTGCCCAAAGTATCAAATGTTCATTGTACAGGTCACGACCAGTTCGGACCAGTTTTTTGCTTATTCAATTACAACATTCCGGAAAACAAAGACCCAGCTTAACACGTCAGTGACTTGTGTTGTGGAACGGTGTTCCTCATGATTCTCTGGTGTGCATTAGACCACCACCTGGGAACTTCTTTTATTAAGACCAAACCCATTCAATCAATGAAACAAGGAACTTCTTCAATCAAAATTCCACACCCATGTTGTAATAGCATGTGTCCCGTCTGCTCAAATCATGAAGTCCTGACTGGGAACGATGTCGAAATTCCCTTTGTGTAGCACTCACAATCACCACCCTTACAAAGGGTTTAATGCAAAGGAGTTCAAAACGAGTTCGCACTGGTTCCGAACAATTTCCGACGCACACTACTGGTACCAAAACTTCCCGCTTCTCTGCGCCACCCCGCATTTTACCACCTTGACAGGTTCTAGTTCTTAAAATATAAACACGTGAGCAATTGAAACTTCTCTAAGCTTGAATGAACCATATTTTTCATATTTTATTAACAATTACGCATATAAAAGGGTAATTTACGCTACATGAAAACAAGCAATGGCACAGACAAATCTGAATGGACATACCTGCTGAAGTAGAGGGTTCTTTTCAGAACTTTGGGCCACTGAGTCAGCATTCTGCCGTTTCTTCAGCTCCTCCTTCGTGGAATGGAGTAAGTTCTGATAGGCTTTTGACTGCGGGGGGGGGGGGGGGGGGGGGGGGGGGGGGGAATGAGGAAAAAATTCTTAGTTTACATTTTCTCCTCTGAAACGTAAGGGGTTGCAAACCCCGATCCAGTTCGTTAAGTGCTCTAACCGTTTCAGCAGCTTCCTGAAGATCCTTTCGGAGTAACGTCCGCTCGTTCCTCAAATACTCAACTTCATCCTTAAGAGCCTGCATCTGTGAAATAAAGCAAGTAACATTGTAGATGTCCAAAAAGATCAGAATCTTTTTTTAAATGTTCTGGAGAACAATACTTAAGTCATGTTAATGTCACCTGCATAAACAGATGGGTGTAAATTAAAGATGTAATTGTTTTGATTTTAAATAAATATATTTAATTACAATCTGATTGGCCTGCTGAATCTCTGCTTTGCGGGTGGCTTTAGGACTTAGTGGCTTCTGGTGCTTCAGCTCGCCTTGGACCTGGATGAGCTTCACAGAGTAGTTTTATTAAATGAACAAATCTGCATTCTCCTGCTGTATTTCAACATAGATCTGATTTTTAATCGGAATGGCATACCTCTCTCACTCCCTGCAGGAGCTCCTGGAGACTCTCTCCATCCTCGTTCACATTAGTGCTGCAGGATGATTCCTTCATTGATGATCCCTCTCTTTCAGCCTGAAGTTCCTTCAGATGCTGTATCTTTAATTAAACAGGGGGGCACAAATAGAACCAACAATAAAACTATAATCTGAATGGAAGAAAGAACCCTGATTTAATTTTTGTGTGTTTATTAAAAATCAGCTGGGCTTCTCAAAAATCATAGATCTTCCCCACACTTATGTAATGCATTATACCAAAAAATAAAACAAACAATTTTAGACAATTCCTTAAATCGAGATCGACTGATTAATCAGTTTTGCTGGAATCGGCAAAAATCTAAACAGATATGTTTTCCAGGTTCCCTTTCTGGTGGCAGTAGGACAGCGGCCTCTAGTGGTGAAACACTGACGCAACGTGCCCTTTGCGGTTACACGTTAGACTACGCACTGCACGGAGAGCCCTATATCATGTATAATCTATTAATTATATAATATTTATTAATAAATATTCATTTAGCACATTTTTGTAATAAAATTCAGTACTATTTTATATGCCGTGTTATGTTTTTATCCAGTATTTATTTTAAAAACTATTGGTTAATCGGTTATCGGCAAGTGCGCTCCAACATAGCTATTGCCATCTGTAAAATCTGCTATTGGTCGACCTTGATTCCTTACCATCTCACTCTTCTCCTCAAGGTCCTGCTTTAGCTGGCTCTTCTCCTCCCTCAGGCTTTGCAGCAGTTCCAGAAGTTGGTCTTTCTCCTGAGTGACCAGGGTGAGATCTGCCTGGATCTGCTCGATCTCAGCCATTTGAGCAAGACTCTCTTTGGTGGTCTCTGATAGAAGATGCTCTTTCTCTGCACATGTAGACTGAAGGGTCTCTCTTAACTGCATTACCTGTGGGAGGGAAAATTACACACATGGTGTAGTCCCCACTAAAATCATACCCCAGCTTCCTCCTGTTTTTTTTCCCACCACAATGGTTCTTTTAATTTTCTCCACCAGTTTGTTTGCTTTAAATGGTTGATAAATACTGTAATATTGTGAAACACTCAAACAGGATCTCATTGTAAAATGTCTAATACTAGGGGTGTTACGGTACACATATTCGGTCCAGGACTGGTTTTAATTCTGTACACACGTGCGCTGTAGCTCGTTTTACGTGCAGAACATACCGTATTTTTCTGGACTATAAGCCACTACTTTTTTCCCACGTTTTAAAACCCGCAGCTTAAACAACGAAGCGGCTAGTTTATGGATTTTTCCTGGGGTTTTCCCATAACATTAGACCAATGAAATTTCCAAACGGGGAGAGAGAAAGAGAAAAAAAAAACAAAAAAAAAAAACACCTCACCTGTTTTCTAAGCTGCACGGAATCGGGAGAAAAAAGTTTTATTTTTTTTATTTTACGCACGACGATGCCAAAAGATAAACTCCTGAGAGAAATAGTTGTGAAAGGAAGGAGGAAGACAGTGAACAATGACTTTCTTGGTCGGCTACTGATTAGATACAAGCTGTTGTAACGCGTGGAGTCTGGGTGAAGGGAGAGCTCGCTAACTCCAGTTACAACAGAAATCATATAAGCACAGACAGGTTTTCAAAACTCGTGCTTTTTTATTTTTCTTGGCAACAGCGTTACAGGTTAGTCAAAGAAACTTAGAAATAAACATAAAAAAATAATACGGACATATTCCTCGGTCTTGCACACATGCAATAATACCGGAAAAATGCAGCTCTGCTCTTAAAGGAGCCACAACATATTTCACCCGTGTAACAGACACTGCCTTTCGGTAAAGCCTATGTAAAGTTCATTAGTGTCAGTGTAAACTGTGGCTTATAAACATATTTTATGTTTAAAATAATCTTTGTCAAATTCAGTGGGTGCGGCTTATATATTGTTGCACTTTATAGTCCGGAAATTACGGGTAGTTGAAATCTCCCTCAGGATTTGAATTCATTCGCAAATAAATACATTTAATGAATTAATAGTTAACTACCTTGTGTGTTTCTTAAATAAGGAAATGCTTTACTCCAATGTAAAACACCAATCTGCGTTACTCAAATGGGGTAATGATTTCTTTGTATTGGATTTTTAGATTTATTGTATTTTAAGATTATATTTTATTTAACCCAAGCAGACATTTTATTAAAAAAAAATTTAAAACATGTAAAACTTTGATGTGCCCAATGTTATTAACCATAAATGTAAAAAAAAATAATAATAAAAAAAAATAATAATAATAATAATAATAATAATGTTTTTTCCCCCAACTGTACTGAAATTAAAGCGAACCATGAATTGGGTACGGTTATACCCCTCCCTAATACTGCGCAAAAGTCAGAATTGCTAAACAAACAAGAAAAACCGTACGAGTTCATACCTTTTCATTGGTTTCCTCCAAATCAGTCTTCAGCAGTACGTTCTCCTCTTTCGTCTGGTCTCTCTCTTCGGTCAGAGCAGCGATGCAGACCTGACGCCTTTCCAACTCTGCTTGGTTATCCAGGTTCTCTTTGGATTTCTCAGCCAGAATGTTCTCCTTTTCTATTGTAGCAGACTGGAGCTCACCCATCAACTGCATCAGCTGCGACAGAGATTCAATTACACTTTTCTCTGCCTCTTAGCAGATTCCTACTAACCGAGAAAAAGGAGCAACATGATTACCCTATGAGTCTTCTCCTCCAGCTCACTGCTCATCTGGGACTTGTCCTCTCTCAGGCCCAGCACGATCTCCTGCAGTTGGTTGCGTTCTTCACAGAGAGCGGACGCACTTTCAGGAAGTGCAGCGTCCTCCTCAGCACGCTCGTTCAGAAGCTCGTCTCTCTCCGCAGTAGCGGATTCGAGATTCTCCCTCAGCTGCAGAATCTAAGAAAACATCATTACTTAGCGTACATTTCTTAAGCTTTAAGGACAATTTTCCCAAAACGTATCATTTTGTCTTCACCATGTCTTCCTTCTCTTCCAAGATATTCTTCATCTGGCTCTTTTCTTCTCTCAGACCCTGCAATACATCCAGAAGTTGGTCTCGTTCCTCAGTGAGAGAGCGGATGTTTACATGCACTTTCTCCAGCTCTTCAGTATTCTGAGAAAGAAGCTGCTTTTCTTTAAAAAGCGCTTTGAGTTCTTCATTCAGATGGTTAACCTGCAGTTAGGTGAGAAAATAGTATAGAGTGAGAAAATTAAATAATGTATTCATGTATTAGCTGTAAGTATAAGAGTATAAGTACTCAAAATGATAAGTGCAAATTTTTTAACAAAAAGTAAAACTTTTTTTGATGGATGCCAGAAAGTGATTAAGACATTTTTTATTTTTATTTTTAGTATTAACAAATTTATTTTGAGAACCAATGCCTTGCGATGATCCAACAAGCAAACACCTGAATTTTCAGATCCTCCACAAGTTTGCTCTCCTCACTGTTATCCGTCTGGGTCAGTTTGGACTCTAGCCGATCCTTCTGCCCTTCGAGCTCACGAATGTTCCTCTCTAGTTCCTTTATATTGGCGAGTGCGGACCTCAATTCAGCTTGAGACTCAATCATCTGCATTAAATCAAAACAAGTCATGAAATATTTGGATCGTTTCGTACAGAAACAATACAAAGAGACATGTTTTACCATTTCCACATTTTCCTGTGCATCTGTCTTCAGCTGCTGATTTTCCTCGGTCAGTGCTGCCAGTTGCTCTTGTAGCTGCTGTAGCAAAATGACATTGTTTTTATCTTAACATGTCCTTTGAAGGCATTATATTATTCTATATATACACACTACATTGCTCAAAAATAAGGAACATGAACTCACAGTATAACACCGGGTAATTTTAAACATATATGAATAAGTAATTGTGAATCTGATTGGTGCAAATGAACATGACAAGAGGTCACTGGAAAAGCAAACGCCAGACAAAGCGATTGTTTTGCAGGTGGTGGCCACAGACAATTGCACACTCTCTCTATATGACAGTTTATGTCTAGAAAGAGGACACCATTTGCCTCTCAGCAGAAGCATGCCCAGTAGAACACCCGATTCATTGGTTTTGCCGAATAATGGGCTATAATATATTGCTGTAGCTATTTGCCATACAGCAAAAATAGTTTTTCCGGGTTGCTAAAGGTCCGCTGTCATACATTACAAGAGCGGCCTCTAGAGGCAAATCACTGATGCCACGTGCCGTTTGTTGAATTGCCTTTTTTTTTGTGGAAGATGAAGAAACCTACTGACTTGCATTATAAATGTCCGTGTTTAAATAAATGCAAGCTGGGTCAGTCTGGGACCGTTGTAACAATTTTATTTAATGAATTTTCAATTTGTGTATTCGTTCAAGCTCCAATGTGCGATTAAATTGTTCCCTTGACTCCTTGGAGCAGTATATATAATGAAATCTCACTCACTTGTTGAAGTTCATCTTGTACACAGGTGGCTTCTTGTTGTGAACTGATATCACTCAGAGTTGCCTTCTCCTGCACCTGTATGAGCTGAAGCGAATATTCATCAGTTCCACCATCCATTGATACGTTACAGTTATGTTCAGTATGAAATCTGGTGTGTTACCATGCAATCTGAAAGTGTTACCATGTCATTGCTCTCTTCCAGATCTTTCTTTAGCTGGCTGTGTTCTTCTCTCAGACTCTGAAGAATCTCCTGAAGCTGGTTTCTCTCCTCGGTCACTGAGGTAACTGTGGTACGTAGGATCTCAACTTCTGGTTCACAAGCTCCCTCAATCTCGTTGCTCGAAGGCTGCTCTCTTTCACAATGAAGAGAATCGAGTTCTTCCTCCAGCTGCACTGTCTATATAGAACATACATAAAAGTGCACTTAACTTTCTGTGGAAAAGGAATAAAAGTCACCCGGCAAAAATAAATCCATTCCTTTGATTTGTGCATGGAAACTCACTTTTTGGTTGGCTTCTTCCAAAGATGCAAGCAATTTGCTATTTTCCACAGTCAAGTGCTCCAGGTCTGCTTGAGTCTTTGCAAGCTGCTCAGCGGTTTCAATGTGCTGCTGGCTGACTTCAGCTTCCTTCAGCTGTGATTCAATCATTTCACTTTCCATCCTGACGAGTTCCTCTTGGGCCTTTTCCAATTCGTCTTTGAGTCTTGCGCTTTCTTCGTTCGAGGCAGACTGGGCGACGAGCGAGTTGCTATTTTCATCTTGAGCAGCCCTGAGAGTTTCCGAGAGCCCACCAAGCTGGGAATAAAACAAAGATCACGCCCATTACATCACAGCATATTGCGGAAAATGTGTTTGTTCAGTATTTTTTTTTTTTGGTCAAAAGAAATAACACTAGAGCATTATAATACATGTAGTTGAAACAGTAATGCAAGTCCATCCATCCATCCATTTTCTCCCGCTTATCCGTAATTCGGGTCGCGGGGGCAGCAGTCTAAGCAGGCATACCCCGCCTTCGACTGCTGCCCAATCTTTACAGCACCGTCCCTTACGGTCCCTCCTGCAGGTGGTGAGCCCACGGGAAGGCGGCCCCACGTCACTATGACGTCACGGACCTTGATATTTCCCTCGTAAGGGATCCCTGGAGCATAGAGGGTTAAGGGCCTTGCTCAAGGGCCCAAGGGTGGCAGCCTGGCGATACCGGGGCTTGAACCCCAGACCTTCCGATCGGCAACCCAGCGCCTTAATGCAAGTCAGTTTCTTTTTTTTAAATAAACAGGGTGGAAAAAATGTCTTCTTCTTCTTCTTTCGGCTGCTCCCATTAGGGGTCGCCACAGCGGATCATCCGTCTCCTTACCACCCTGTCCTCTACATCTGCCTCTTTCACACCAACTACCTGCATGTCTTTCCTCACCACATCCATGAACCTCCTCCTTGGCCTTCCTCTTTTCCTCCTACCTGGTGGCTCCATCTTCAGCATTTTTCTACCAATATAATTCATGTCCCTTCTCTGCACATGTCCAAACCATCTCAATCTCGCCTCCCTCACCTTGTCACCAAAACATCCTACATGTGCTGTCCCTCTAATAAACTCATTTCTAATCTTGTCCATCCTCGTCACTCCCAACGAAAACCTTAACATCCTTAGCTCTGCTACCTCCAGCTCCACCTCCTGTCTTTTACTCAATGCCACTGTCTCTAATCCATACAACATCGCAGGTCTCACCACAGTCCTATAAACTTTCCCTTTCATTCTTGCAGATACCCTACTATCACAAATCACTCCTGTCACTCTTCTCCACCCACTCCACCCTGCCTGCACTCTTTTCTTTACTTCTCTAACACACTCTCCATTACTTTGCACTGTTGACCCCAGGTACCTGAACTCCTCCACCTTTTCTCTTTCTGCAACCGCATCACTCCACTGCCCTCCCTCTCATTCACACACATGTACTCTGTCTTACTCCTACTGACTTTCATTCCCCTTCTCTCCAGCGCATATCTTCACCTCTCCAGGCTCTTCTCAACCTGCTCTCTACTCTCACCACAAATCACAATATCATCTGCAAACATCATAGTCCAGGGAGACTCCTGTCTGACCTCGTCCGTCAACCTGTCCATCACCACTGCAAACAGGAAAGGGCTCAGGGCCGATCCTTGATGCAGTCCAACCTTCACCTTGAACCAGTCTGTCGTACCTTCTGCACACTTCACTGCCGTCACACTGTCCTCATACATGTCCTGCACCACCCTCACATACTTCTCTGACACACCTGACTTCCTCACACAATACCACAACTCCTCTCTCGGCACCCTGTCGTACGCTTTCTCTAAAACCACAAATACACAATGCAATTCCTTCTGTCCTTCTCTATACTTCATCAGCATCCTCAAAGCAAATAAGGCATCTGTGGTGCTCTTCCTCGGCATGAAACCATACTGTTGCTCACAGATGGTCACCTCTTCTCTCAGCCTGGCTTCCACTACACTTTCCCATAACTTCATGGTGTGACTGATCAACTTAATTCCCCTGTAGTTACTGCAGGTCTGCACATCTCCCTTATGCTTAAAGATCGGTACCAGCACACTCCTTCTCCATTCCTCAGGCATCCTCTCCCCTTCCAGAATCCTGTTAAACAATCTGGTTAAAAACTCCACTGCCATCTCTCCTAAACATCTCCACGCTTCTACCGGTATGTCATCTGGTCCAACCGACTTTCCATTCTTCCTCCTTACTAATCCTATCTACATCCTGCTTCACCAACTCCACATCCTCCAACCTTCTCTCTCTCTCCGATTTTCCTCATTCATCAGCTGCTCAAAATACTCCCTCCACCTTCTCAACACACTCTCCTCACTAGTCAACACATTTCCCTCTCCATTCTTTATTGCTCTAACTTGCAGTACATCTTTTCCAGCTCGGTCCCTCTGCCTGGCCAATCGGTATAAATCCTTTTCTCCTTCCTTAGTGTCCAACCTCTTATACAGCTCCTCATATGCCTTTTCCTTGGCTTTCGCCACATCCCTTTTTACCTGCTGCCGCATCTCCTTGTACTCCTGCCTACTCTTCTCATCACTCTGTCGATCCCACTTCTGTTTTGCCAACCTCTTACCCCTAATGCTCTCCTGCACTTCCTCATTCCACCACCACGTCTCCTTGTCTTGCTTTCTATTTCCAGATGTCACACCAAGTACTTTTCTAGCTGTCTCCCTTATCACTCCTGCAGTAGTTGCCCAATCATCCGGCACCTCTTCACCACCACCAAGCCCCTGTCTGACCTCTTCCCTGAACCTCACACTACACTCTTCCTCCTTCAGTTTCCACCATCTTATTCTTCTTTCAATCCTTACTTTCCTCCTCTTCTTCTTCGCCTCCAAAACCATCCTACAGACCACCATCCGATGCTGTCTAGCTACACTGTCCCCCGCCAACACCTTACAGTCTCCAATCTCCTTCAGGTTGCATCTCCTACACAGAACATAATCCACCTGTGTGCACCTCCCTCCACTCTTATACGTCACCCTATGATCCTCCTTCTTCTTAAAATACGTGTTCACCACTGCCATTTCCATCCTTTTAGCAAAATCTACCACCATCTGCCCTTCCACATTCCTCTCCTTAAAACCATACCTACCCATCACCTCCTCATTACCTCTGTTCCCTTCACCTACATGCCCATTAAAGTCTGCCCCAATCACCAATCTTTCTTTCCTAGGTACACCATCTACCACTTCATCTAATTCACTCCAGAATCTTTCCTTCTCCTCCATCTCACAGCCAACTTGTGGAGCATAGGCACTGATTACATTTATCATCATCCCTTCAACTTCCACCTTCACGATCATCACCCTATCAGAAACTCTCTTTACCTCCACTACACTCTTGCTGTACTCTTCCTTCAGAATCACCCCTACACCATTTCTCTTCCCATCCACACCATGATAAAACAGTTTAAACCCACCTCCAATGTTCCTGGCCTTACTCCCTTTCCACTTGGTCTCCTGAACACACAGAATATCTACCTTTCTCCTCTCCATCATATCAGCTACCTCACCTACTAGGGTGGAAAAAATGTCTGTAGTTCAGAAACTCCAGTTCTGTAAAAAAACACTATAAATTGACATCCTGTTCCAAAAGGAGATGGATCATAAATATAACCAGTGTAAACGTTTGTCTTTATAGCCATGAAACAAGCATGTGACTGTCAGGATTTAGGGGTGTTTGTTGCTCATTGGGGTGAACTTTAATTAAAAGGTTTAGAGCAGGGGTGTGGGTATGTATTGGGTGTACGTCGTTTGCAATCTACCAGACGATCGCAAAGGTATTGTGGGTAGATCGCATGACATTGGAAAAAATTCATAATTATTTATGCATTTTTATAGTAGGTAGATCATTTTGACTTAGACATTTTATAAGTAGTTCGCATGCTGAAAAGGTGTGTGGCACCCCTGGTTTTGATGAACACACACACGAAAAATCTGCGAATGCGCAATTAGACAGGCTCCCTAAAACCACCCTCCCCCAACATGTATTATACAATATTATATAATTAATATATATAATCATAATATAATATATTACACACAATTATTACTACTTTTTTCTTCAGTACTTGTATTTAGGGCTGAAACAATTCCTCAAGCAATTGGATAACAAAAATTGTTTAGTCCATTTACAGATGTGCACAAATGGACCGTTCCTACTGATGCACCGGCTGCTAAACTCTGGACAGGTCACACACAAGACGCTGCAGAATGAAAAATGGAGGAACGGAGAAAACAGAAAACAGCAAGGGGCGAGGAGAAGATTCAGGCCGAAGAAAACACCAGAAAGTTTGTGATAATTTCACACTAAAACAAAGAAAACCTGTTGAGCGCAATACCTGTTGTAGCTCAGCGCGGTTACCGTTTTTAAAGTAGTTTGAAATTGATTTTTTTTATATTTTTATTTATTAAACCACATTGCGATACTGTGTGAGATATAATAAATAAATACATGAAAGAATAATTATGAGTTTCATTAAACAAATGGTTTCCCATAGCCTACTGTACGCGGCCACTGAGGGGGGACTTTTTGAACGCACTATTTGTATTTTGATGTAAAATGTTACATGTTGGTTTTCACAGATTTTCTTGTAGGCAGTTTCAGCGATAAATGAGATTTTTCTTCATTTTAAAAGACCTGCCTTATTTTTTCTCCCTTATTTAGTATTGCTCTTCAATAAAGAAGTACTTCTTATCAGATTAATCGATGGAATAATTGTCAGAATACCCAATTACTAAAAGAAACAATTTATCAGCACTTTGCAATGATGAGTTCTATCTCTCTCCCTCCATCACTCATGTTATGATTCACTAACATTTGTCGATTGTTTCTCAGACCTGACTGCATCCTTCTTTCCCCACACAGACCAACCAGGACCTTCTAAAAGACTGCATTAGGGATGTCTGCTGTTTTCCAAAACAACAACAATCAAAGTAATTTGTACAGTATAAAGCCCCAAGCATGATGGGGTCCTACCTTGTCAGTCGTATCCTGAAGTTCTGCTTTAAGTAGGGAATTCTCCTGAGTCAACTTTTCGGCTGCCTCCTTAAGATCCTGAATCTAGAGATGAACAGAATATTACATAACGGCAACAGAAATCCGAACGCCAAATCGCATCCCGAACGCGTGAGCGCAATACCTGTTGTAGATGAACTTCATTCTCCTCATTAATTATGCAATTAGAGTCGGAAAACTGCTTCTCGTTCAGCTCCGACTGGAAACGGATGATCTAATAGTAGAATCAAGTTTAAATTTGTATATAAAAACCCCACTAGAATTAATCTTTAAACTCCAATGCTTTGCATGTGCCTTGAATTGAAAACAAATTCCCTCACCATTTCATCTTTTGCCTCGATTTCACTCTTCAACTGGCTTTTCTCTTCTCTTAGTCCTTGCAGAATCTCTAGAAGCTGGTCTCGCTCTTCAGTCAGAGAGCCGATCGTGCTCTGCATCCTCTCCGACTCCGAGTCGAGAGCGCTCTCAGATGCACCATTGCCTCTTTCAGCATGCGCTGCCTCCAGATCCTCTTTCAGCTGCTTCACCTGGAAACCAAACAGCTCAGTTAAGGACATTCTGGTGCACCAAGCATGGTGGAGGGATACGCAAATTTCTGTATGTATAATTGGCTGGTACTAATGTAGCTGGAAGCCATGCCATCAACCCATGTCTTGGTTACAATCCACAGATGAATTGCTGGTTTGGATGATTGGGTTAATGCTGTTAAATCAGGGATCTCCAGTGTTTTTAAAATGGATTAGCTACTGGGGCATGTACGTGTTTGTGTCAATGTATTTAGGAACTCCTCCACTGAAGAAACTTGCAAGGACCAATAGTTTAATGCTTAATAAATAAAAAAGTGTTAAACGCACAATAAAGAACACAATCGATGGACATTTTTCCTGGAAGTTTCGGTAGCAGTTCTCGCATGACCTGTACTGGGTCATGAACCAGGGGTTGAGGACCAAATCTGCTGATGCACCAATGTATTTTTCAGTTTCTGGACTACAAGCAGGCCCCGGACGCAGGCATACGTAGCAGCGTGGCCCCTCCACTGCCAAATACAATCAAAATGATTGTTTTGCCAAGTTATATACTGCTTTGATGATCGATCCCGATGGGGTTTGTTAGTTTTTAAGACTCCTCTGTAGGCTAGGCCATGTCTCCACATACCACATTTAAGTTATAATGGGTTTAGCATCTCCATTGCAAGTCGAGGACTACCTGTATAGGGTATTCAACAAAATTGAAATGACCTGAATTTGCAGGTCCTCCACAGCACTGTTCTCAGCTGTATCCGACAGTCGGGACTCCAGTTGAGCGGTTTCCGCCTCCAGTTGAAGTATTTTCACCTCTTGCGCTTTTGTCGCCTCCAGAGCTGCCCTCAATTGCTCTTGATTTTCAATCATCTAAAATTGCACACCAAAAATTTCAGAGCATAAATTCAAAGTAAAAAGGCAACAAGGATAAAAAAGCGAGTATAGTCATAATGTCCGTGTTAGGCTGCTGGCAAATATGTGACAAAACAATGATACAAAACAGGATTTTTATTTACAAAAATCACATGCATACCAGTTCCACATTTTCCTCCATGTCGGTCTTTAGTTGATCTCTCTCCTCCTTAAGAGCCTGCAGCTCTAGTTGGAGGTCCTGAACATTCTGTGCTTGCTCAGATTCTTTACTACAAATTGCTTCCTGAAGCTGGTTTCTCTCTTCAGTTATGGCGGTCAACTCTGACAGATGCCTCTCTCTTTCACAACCAAGTAAATCCAGTTCCTCAACCAACTGCACAGACTATGAATAAAAAATTGAAAAAAAACCATAGGGGATTATAAACCGATGAAAATCTTAGCAGTCAAACTTTTTCAACTGCAAATTAAGTGTACTGACCTTCTGTTTAGCATCCTCCAAGGCACTGAGAAGACTCCTGTTCTCCTCCAAAAGGGATTCCAGGTTTGTCTGGACTGTTGAGAGTTGCTGTGCGGTCTCAGTGTGCTGAATTTCCTTGAGTTCTGCATCAGCCAAATCCTTCTGGATTTTCTCAAGATCCACCTGGGCCTTTACAGCCTCTCCTTTCAGTCTTTCATGGTCCTCAGTGGCGATTGTCTGAGCAGAGACAAGATTGTCCCGCTCCTCTTGTACAGAGTAAAGCTCACCCGTGAGCTCACACACCTGAGAACAGATGATGCACAACACAAGGAATGATGAGGGTTTTTTTTAAAGATATGTTTAAAGGGAATGTACTTGTGTAAACTATATGAATGCATTAAAAACAAATTCATTTTATTAAGTAAATGTAACAAAGTCCAGAAGAAAAAACAGGAAAAATAAATGAATTAAAATAAATACATTAAAAAAATTATAAAACGTAAATCTGTGACTTGTCAGTCAACAGAGTCTAAAAGAATGACCTTTTTTTAATATAACATCTCAAAACTCATACTGCAAAAAAAAAACCACATCCATATCTGCAGTGTCTATTTAGATATACACCACAAAAAATAATTAAATAAAAATGCATTTGTTGTTGTTGATACTCATTCAATTTTATTAAAATTCTTCAAAATTAAAAATGTAGCTGCTCCAATTAAGAACCTACAGCTTCCAGCATGACCAAAGTATACATCCAAATCCAAGCAAAAGAGCTCAAACAAATAATAAAAGCTTGGCCATTCTGCTCCTTGAAACAAAATAATTATAATTTTTATTTCGCATATATTGGTCCGTTAAATAATTTTAAAGCCAAATTTACGCATCCTAATATTAATATAAATAAATATTATGGCGTTCTTGGTATGGTAAATAAAGTTCTCACCTGTCTCAACAAATCATCCACTTTAGCTGGAAGTTCCTCTAGGGCTTTTAATTCTTCTGTTTTGCTTTGCAGAGCTCTTTCACTCTCCTGGCTCTTCTCAAGTTCTTTCTTTAATTCGGCAACGGTTTTCTCCAACGTCAGATTATCAAGTACATCTTATTAAAAAAAAAAACGAAGACGAAAAAAAGGTTTATTTCATCACAGATTTAGTTTTTAATCATTTCTATTTAAATTCTGGCTTCAACAACAAATCGATAACGAAATTTGACGAAAGTCAACGAATGCTGTTATTGTTTAGTTCATGCTAAACCCATAACTTGAGCAGCCCAAGATAAACAGCCACTTGCGAAAAACTGGAGAGTCCAGAGTCAACTGGCAGCAGAAAAAAAGCTGTGGTTTTCAGCAAAGGATTATAAATTTTTGACACCAAAAATTTTTTTTTTCCCTCTAATCAAACCCGTTTGCTTGCTGTGTTTCTCCGTTCCGTTCTTATACATCATTTAAATCTTCTTCTTCTTCTTCTTTCGGCTGCTCCCATTAGGGGTCGCCACAGCGGATCATCCATCTCCATACCACCCTGTCCTCTACATCTGCCTCTTTTACACCAACTGCCTGCATGTCTTCCCTCACCACATCCATGAACCTCCTCCTTGGCCTTCCTCTTTTCCTCCTACCTGATGACTCCATCCTCAGCATTCTCCTACCAATATAATTCATGTCCCTCCTCTGCACATGTCCAAACCATCTCAATCTCGCCTCCCTCACCTTTTCACCAAGACATCCTACATGCGCTGTCCCTCTAATAAACTCATTTCTAATCTTGTCCATCCTCGTCACTCCCAACGAAAACCTCAACATCCTCAGCTCTGCTACCTCTGGCTCCACCTCCTGTCTTTTAATCAATGCCACTGTCTCTAATCCATACAACATCACAGGTCTCACCACAGTCCTATAAACTTTCCCTTTCACTCTTGCAGATACCCTACTATCACAAATCACTCCTGTCACTCTTCTCCACCCACTCCACCCTGCCTGCACTCTTTTCTTTACTTCTCTAACACACTCTCCATTACTTTGCACTGTTGACCCCAGGTACCTGAACTCCTCCACCTTCTCCACCTCTTTTCTCCCTGCAACCGCATCACTCCACCGCCCTCCCCCTCATTCACACACATGTACTCTGTTTTACTCCTACTGACTTTCATTCCCCTTCTCTCCAGCGCATATCTCCACCTCTCCAGGCTCTTCCCAACCTGCTCCCTACTCTCACCACAAATCACAATATCATCTGCAAACATCATAGTCCAGGGAGACTCCTGTCTGACCTCGTCCGTCAACCTGTCCATCACCACTGCAAACAGGAAAGGGCTCAGGGCCGATCCTTGATGCAGTCCAACCTTCACCCTGAACCAGTCTGTCTTTCCTACTGCACACTTCACTGCCGTCACACTGTCCTCATACATGTCCTGCACCACCCTCACATACTTCTCTGACACACCTGACTTCCTCATACAATACCACAACTCCTCTCTTGGCACTCTGTCGTACGCTTTCTCTAAATCCACAAATACACAATGCAATTCCTTCTGTCCTTTTCAATCAACATCCTCAAAGCAAATAATGCGTCTGTGGTGCTCTTCCTCGGCATGAAACCATACTGTTGCTCGCAGATGGTCACCTCTTCTCTCAGCCTGGCTTCCACTACTTTTTACCATAACTTCATGGTGTGACTGATCAACTTAATTCCCCTGTAGTTACTGCAGGTCTGCACATCACCCTTATGCTTAAAGATCGGTACCAGCACACTCCTTCTCCATTCCTCAGGCATCTTCTCACCTTCCAAAATCCTGTTAAACAATCTGGTTAAAAACTCCACTGCCATCTCTCCTAAACATCTCCATGCTTCTACCGGTATGTCATCTGGTCCAACCGACTTTCCATTCTTCATCCTCTTAATCGCTGCTCTCACTTCCTCCTTACTAATCCTATCTACATCCTGCTTCACCAACTCCACATCATCCAACCTTCTCTCTCTCTGATTTTCCTCATTCATCAGCTGCTCAAAATACTTCCTCCACCTTCTCAACACACTCTCCTCACTAGTCAACACATTTCCCTCTCCATCCTTTATTGCTCTAAGCACATCCTTCCCAGCTCGGTTTCTCTGCCTGGCCAATCGGTATAAATCCTTTTCTCCTTCCTTAGTGTCCAACCTCTCATACAGCTCCTCATATGCCTTTTCCTTGGCTTTCGCCACATCCCTTTTTACCTGCTGCCACATCTCCTTGTACTCCTGCCTACTTTTCTCATCACTCTGTCGATCCCACTTCTGTTTTGCCAATCTCTTTTTCCTTATGCTCTCCTGCACTTCCTTATTCCACCACCATGTCTCCTTGTCTTGCTTTCTATTTCCAGATGTCACACCAAGTACTTTTCTAGCTGCCTCCCTCATCACTCCTGCAGTAGTTGCCCAATAATCCAGCACCTCTTCACCACCACCGAGCCCCTGTCTGACCTCTTTCCTGAACCTCACACTACACTCTTCCTCCTTCAGTTTCCACCATCTTATTCTTCTTTCAGTCCTCACTCTCATCCTCTTCTTCTTCACCTCCAAAATCATCCTACAGACCACCATCCGATGCTGTCTAGCTACACTGTCCCCCTGCCAACACCTTACAGTCTCCAATCTCCTTCAGGTTGCATCTCCTACATAGAACAAAGTCCACCTGTGTGCACCTTCCTCCACTCTTATACGTCACCCTATGATCCTCCTTCTTCTTAAAATACGTGTTCACCACTGCCATTTCCATCCTTTTAGCAAAATCTACCACCATCTGCCCTTCCACATTCCTCTCCTTAAAACCATACCTACCCGTCACCTCCTCATCACCTCTGTTCCCTTCACCTACATGCCCATTACAGTCTGCCCCAATCACCAATCTTTCTTTCCTAGGTACACCATCTACCACTTCATCTAATTCACTCCAGAATCTTTCCTTCTCCTCCATCTCACAGCCAACTTGTGGAGCATAGGCACGGATGACATTTATCATCATCCCTTCAACTTCAACCTTCTCGATCATCACCCTATCAGAAACTCTCTTCACCTCCACTACACTCTTACTGTACTCTTCCTTCAGAATCACCCCTACACTATTTCTCTTTCCAGCCACACCATGATAAAACAGTTTAAACCCACCTCCAATGTTCCTGGCCTTACTCCCTTTCCACTTGGTCTCCTGAACACACAACATATCTACCTTTCTCCTCTTCATCATATCAGCTATCTCTCTCCCTTTACCCTTCATGGTACCAACATTTAAAGTACCAACCCGAACCTCTACTCTCCTACACTGCTCCTTTCCCTGCCGTCTCTGTAGACGTCTTCCTCCTCTCCTTCTCCTCCTTCGGCCAACAGTAACCCAATTTCCACCGGTACCCTGTCGGCTAACGATACCTGTGGCGGTCATTGTTAACCCGGGCCTCGACCGATCCGGTATGAAATTCAGGTTCGTGATCCGCATATTTGATTTGGCACGTTTTACGCTGGATGCCCTTCCAAACGCAACCCTCCCCATTTACCCGGGCTTGGGACCAGCACTAAGAGTGCACTGGCTTGTGCATCCATAATGGCTGGGTTTTATACATCATTTAAATATTATACAAAATCTAATTATATATTCTAGATGCTTCACAAACAAACAAACTGTCTTTTTCTAAAAAATGTTTTAAAATTGTCGAAACAATGTTATATTAAATTGATTTGTTTTTAAAGCAACATCAACTTGCCATCTGCAATTATCATTAAAAACAATACAAATGTTGATTAACACAGTTGCTTCACCTTGCGTACTCAAATGCTGTTTTTTTTTTTTGTGTGCTCTCAACAAGCAGCTACTATAAGCTTTAAAATGTCTAAATTAAAGACAGTTGCACTCAATATGTACACTTTTACACACGAATATGCTGAATCAGGGTTTTATATAGTTATAATAGGCAAAACATCTAATAAAAAAAAAATACAAAAATTATTTAAATAAATAATCGCACAAATGAAGACTCGTAGGCACTCACTTTTAGGGACCTTTCCATCCAGAAGAGCAGTGAGCTTGGTGTTCTCATCAAAAGCCCCGAGCAGCTCTTTCTGGAGGTCAGCCTGCATTTTCTTGAACCGGGATTTCTCGTGTTCTAGTTGGCTCCGCAGGGATTTCACCTCATTCTCCATTTGGCTGTACTGAAGGCTCAAAGCCGCCTAATGTAGGGGAGAGAGAAGAGAGAGAGAGAGAGAGAGAGAGAGAGAGAGAGAGAGAGAGAGAGAGAGAGAGAGAGAGAGAGAGAGAGAGAGAGAGAGAGAGAGAGAGAGAGAGAGAGAGAGATTGGCAATCAATGTGTTAATTGCCATTAAAGTTTGAATTTTTTTTTTTTTTTTTTTTACACAAATCAGATTGATATTTACGTCTCTTTCTTTAAGGGCGAGGTTCTCACTACGCAGGAAAGCCCACTCTTTTTTGGTTTCCAAACTGAGCCCCTCTGCATCGTCTAACGATCGACGTAGCTGTGTTACCTCCTGAACAAGGTCCTTACCGTTCTGTACAAAAAAAACATCCCACACACACACACACACACACACACACACACACACAATAAAATCAACGTTAGATCACGAGACTTATAATATGCTAAACTTAAGCGGCAATTAATGACGTAAAAAATGGGGGAAAAGTTAAAAAAAAAAAAAAAGCCACAACATTTCCTATATAAGAATTCCTACACAGAAAGTCAGGAAGTTTATACTAAACCCAGAATTCCCCACCTGTCATGTCTTTATTCCCCACTAGAGGGACACCCACACTTGGAGAACCACTGTACAAGTATCATCATATTCTGGCTTCTTCCATTAGGGGTCGCCACAGCGGATCATCAGTCTTCATACCCCCGTCCTCTACATGTGTCTCTTTCAAAACATCTACCTGCATGTCTTCCCTCACCACATCCATGAACCTCCTCCTTGGCATAAACCTCCACTTGGCCTTCCTATTTTCCTCCTTCCTGGTGGCTCCATCCTCAGCATTCTCCTACCGATATACCCCATGTCCCTCCTCTGCACATGTCCAAACCAGTTAAATCTCGCTTCCCTCACCTTGTCTCCAAAACATCCTACATGCACTGTCCCTCTAATAAACTCGTTTCTAATCTACTGCACAAGTATATACCATCAAAAAAAAATTATATGTAAGCGCCTCCACTTTGTAGCTCGAAGGCACAAAAATGGTTCCAGACTTTCCCCATGAGATTACTAATGTTTGGATCGTCCACGGGAATTTGCTTCTTTTTACATACCAAACTCTGCAGGTCAGCCACCAAGTCGTTCTTCTTTTTCAGCTCTCCTGACATCAGCTCCAGATCAGACTATGGAAAAAGAGCAACAAACAAAACAGTTGTTCTACTACACTGTTCGGAAAGTTTTGCCTTGGACACTGATGTGTATAACATACGCACACACATACCTTCAGCTTTTGGACCAGATCTTCAGCATCTGTTGAAGTGGTTTTCAAAGCTGAAATCTTGGCCTCCAACTCTCGCTAAAACACACAAAGCATCGAGAAAGGCGCTGCGTTTAGTAGATCCCATAAAAACGGACATTTGCGCAGTTTAAATAATGCAAATATTGATGTATTTAAAATCCCAAAGACCTCATAGTCTTTCTTGCTCTCCTTCTCCAGGTTCTCGAACTCCTCTGCGTCTTTGCGTTCTTCAATGTCTCTCAGGAGAGTCTCTTTGTCGTTCAGCAGTGCCTCGTTGTCTTGCTTGAGCTTCATGATATCCTGAGTCAGGAGCTCGACGCTTTCCTTCAGCGTGTCCCGTTCGGCAGCGATCACTTCCTGTTTAAAACGAAAGGCGATTTAGGCATGCAGCGTGCGTCCCGATGAAAAGTAACCAGGTCTGACAAATGCACTAGAGAGTTTTTAAAATATATTTAAAACATGCTTTTTGTTTTCCATTCAGAAGTTATTTTTTAAAAATGTATCATAGGCCAGCTTGCATTAAAACAGCTAAGGCCAATATCATCCAGCATTACTTGGTATTCAGCCTTAATTTTAACATTATTAATCTCAGTAGTGGCAGTTAACAGTAAAAGCATAAGCACAAAAATATATACAGCAAAATACAACCTTTACTTTTGCACCAAGCAAAAATGCAAGCTTTATGCATTAAACTATATGTAAGCGAAGTAAGAAAATCGTTAAAAATATGAAAAGCACAAATTGCAGGCCAGCAAAACCAGAGATGTTTTCAAAACGAGTATGGTATCAGCAGAGAGGCGGCAGTTTGTCAGAGCTCAAGAAAAGCATTAGAGGATTTTAAACTGGGTATCGTAAAAGAAAAACAAAAATGTGGGGTTGAATTTGCGCTTTTGGCATCTGCTGACTTGTGTGTTTGCTGTTTTGTAAGCGACTGCAATAAAAGCCGGTTTGCTCCTTTTTCTCCTCCCCGACCTAAAGCTTCTTCGTTTTGATGAATGTTACATTTTTATGTCGAGTGGTGGCAAAGATACTTTTATTTTTGGTTAAAGAAACTCGCTCCTATGTTTCTACTACTTAGAATTCAATGAACTATTATTTACATGATAACTAGCTAAACTGAAGCAATATAACAAATCCAAAGCTTACTGAATAATTCTTAATATTTGGACACGGACACACACACACGGACACACACACACGGACACACACACACACGGACACACACACACACGGACACACACACACACGGACACACACACACACGGACACACACACACACGGACACACACACACGGACACACACACACGGACACACACACACGGACACACACACACGGACACACACACTAAATATATAATTTCAGGAAGAAAATTTATTCGAAAGTCTGTCTCTTCGATTTCATGTAAACCTTTTGTGACAAAAGCGGTTAAGAAACACACATGCGCTGCAAATGTACCTGTGCAAATGGAATAAACAGGAAACTTCAGAAAACTTTAGTGCACTCACCCTCTCAGAGCTCAGTGTGTGACACAGCTGCACAGCCTCTGCGAGATACTATTGTAGAGAAAGAGTCTTTAAAATACATCTAGTACAAAGGAAGTAACTTGTCTACTTGTCCCCCATACAGTATATCAAGTATTTTCATTTTACACAAAATCTACTGATTAAATTGGTCTCAAAATTGAGATAATTGAGTAGGGCATGAGCCCGTAACTTCTTCACACCTGCTCGCAGGCTTTGGTGTCCTTCTCTGGCTCAGAAGGCTTTTCCAGTTCTGTGATCTTCAGCTCCAGTGAGGAACACCTCTGCTCAGCACTCAGTTTTTCCTGCACCGTCGTCTCCACCTGTTGCTCCAGGGTCTGCAGTTGTTTCTCGAGCTCGTGGGTCCTCTGCTCCAGTGTCACGCTCTTCTCTTCGGCCATGTGCTTCTCCTGGGTTTCTCTCTCCAACTGACGCTCCAATCGTTCGACTCGAAACATGAGCTGGGGTGAGCTGGTGCAGAGAGGTGAGGAGAGGAGAAGAGAGGCGAGAGGGTTCAGACATGAAACAAATGGTAGCTGCTCTGCTATTAATTTGCTGGCCACATGTTCAGTCTGTTCCCAAAATGCACATTAATGACTTCTTTCCATGTTACTGTTGAGCCCGTAATGTTTTCCAAAGTCCGATTACAAATCAGTTAGAATTAAATTCCCTAAACATACCCAGAAAGAACACTTCCAAGTAGGTGCCGACAATCTCCGGCAAATCACACGTTTGGGTCCTGACCAAGATTGAGTTTTGATCTAAAATATTTTATACTTTAACATTTTAGTCACTCCAAAACCCTTTTAGCTCTGTTGGGAAATTCCTTTTCAGCCAAATTTGCCTTCGACAACACAAAACGTTTTACTACTCTATTGTCTGGAAACATGCACCAGAGTCACAGAGGTAACTTATAATGAATGGTAAACTGTGAATCTCCCTCTAGTGGTGAAGCGTGGAAATACAAATAAAGAGGAACGCTTTGGTACAAACTCCATTATGATCAATGGATAAAAGGAATTGTGTATAAAAGCTGGAAAAAAATGTTTTTTTTATTAAAAGGGTCTTTGAAAACCTTTTATAAAACAAACTGTGATCAATTATGTTGATACTATTGAGCTGTCACTTGAAGATGCAGAAGAGGATTAATATTTTGTAATTTTTGTATTTTACTTATTTTGTTCTTTCTTTGTACATTTACTGTATGATTTAATAACTACACGTTACTTTAGCTTGTTTGTGTTTGGGACATTGGGGGTCGAGATGAAAAGCAAAACTGTGGCTTACTAGTTTTTTTAGTGAGTAATATATATATATATATATGAGTGTATAAAAATATAAATTGTCATCTCACCCATCGGCAGAGCTGCGCATAGTAACATTACTCTGGTTCATTTCCAGGTCTAGAGAGGTGTCCTCGGCATCAAAACCTGAAATTGAGAATTCCTCCATGTCTGCAGAGACACACCCAAAAAAAAAAAAAAAAAAAAAAAAAAAAAAAAAAAAAAAAAAAAAAAAAAAAAAACACACAAAACTCGTTAAATTATTTATATAGCCACAGGTAAACAGCACTTACAAAGCGCTAGTTGCTTTCTGACCCCCCCTCCCACCCCACATACGAGAGGATGGATATTGTAAACGACATCTTGAATTTAAAAGATTACTTTCTCACCAGGTCTTTGCAAAATGTGTTTATCAGAATTCTGGACCAAGTGGTTTGATTGTGTAAGGTAATTACAGCAAGACAGGAACAAAAGAACAAATGTAACTTGCTTTTTTGTTTTGTTTTTTGGAATGTTACATAAGGATTTGAGAGAAAAACAAAATTCCCACCTTCGCTCTCCTCGGTCACAGTAAGATCGGCTTTCCTCTTTTTGAAAAAAGGTTCAGCAAAGCTCAATTCAGGGGCTCCGTATTCGTCCGACATCAAGCGAGCTGATCTGATGAGCTTTCCGCCCCAGGTCACTCTCCTTTTGGGAATCTTGAAGGACAGCAACAAGTGTGAGCTATAAAAATCAGACTAGGAGAAACACAAACGAATAAGTAAAAAAAGCGATTACCTTGTGCACAGGGACCACATTCGAAGCCGTTACCAAAAGCTTCGTTAGGTTCCTTATTCGATCTTCCTGATCTCTCTGGAGTTGGTCTTTCTCCTGTAGGAGCTGGAACAGTGTCTCCTTCTCGTTCACAGTTGTTTTGGTGACTGAAGAAACCTTTACGTGCAATCAAATTATTAAAAAGACGAAGAAAACAGAAAAATGACAAATTTAACAAGAGCTCATCCTTTTTCCCCCTGATTTACCTCTTGGAGGCGACGCTTGAGGTCCACGATTTCATTGCGGTATCTTCTGAGAAGCGCACCGTCGTCCGAGACCTCAGTGACATGGGGGTCGTTCTTCATGCGCTTCGCCGCACTGGCAAACTGGTACACAAACATATCAAATTATCTATAAACTTTCCACCGGAGGAAAGAAATTCGACATGAATGATCAGTGGGAATCGCTCTTTCCTCCTCACCTGCAAAGTGCTCACAGTTTCATCCACAGTTACAGGTGTGATGGTGCAGATGATGACCGTTTTGGCGTTGCCACCCAGAGAATTCTGGAGGATGCGGGTCAGCTTGCTGTCTCTGTAGTTTGTGAAACCCCTTTAAGATGAAAAGTAAAGTCATGTGTTATTACTCTTTATGTTTAGATAAAAATCAGGTATAAAAAGAGGAGAATGTGTTGGGAGTCAATCTTTGTAAATTATTAGAGATTAGTATGGAAGTGCATCTCCATAACTAGAGATCTGCATCTCGATGGATAGCCGATGATACGATACATTATAGATATATATTAAGCAGCTACAATTCAGTGATACAATTCACCCGGTTATGATGCAGTTCGATCTGATTTTGGTTCGATTAAACACTATGTAAAAAAAAATGTGCATCTCTGCAATTCAATATGGTACCTGTAGTTTGCGTTTATTTCTTTGGTTCAGAGGAACAGAAAATCACATTTACTTAAGTGCCTTCTGTAGAATAGCGAATTTACTATTTGAAACGATGCAAAATGCCAACTTGTATCTGGCGCATACGTTGTTTTTTTGTTTTACTCGATACGTTAACTAATCTAATCTACCCTCAGTAATTGCTTCTAGCCTAGTTCATACTTTTTCCATTTTGTTTTAAAGATTTAAAGGCATCCATTTTGTGACCAGAAATAGTTTAAGCGGTTCTTCAACATTCACTGCATTCTTCTCAAACCAGAAACCGACATCAGTCTTTAACCTCACAGAGCCTGTGCATACGTCTCTGGACTAAATTCGATCAAATAAACTGTATAAAACAGCATAAAAAAACAAAAAAAACCAAACAAACATCCAAATAAGCCTCTAATCCAAAAGGCAAAACCAGTTTGATCAATTTGATGTGTACAAAAATGGTATTTAATTAGTATTAGAGTGTTTCCTACTTCTGGCTCTCATCAGACAGTTTCTTGATGACTTGTCCCAGGGTAAAGAGACTGCGATTGATATTGCATCCCTCTTTCAAACGGGCCCCTGAATTTAAACAATCAGCACAGACCAAAATATCAGTAGCAATACTAGTATAATATAATAATACAATCATCATCTGCACTGACGAGACCTCGGCTTACCCTCGGCTCCAGTCTGACTCGCACGTTCAGCCCCTGCGAGATCCACCAAGTTCTATTAAAGGTGTGTGGGGGGGGGGAAATTAGATTAGGCAAATGCTTGCTGAATGACCTGTAATTATATACAGTGGTGGCCAAATGTTTTGAGAATAACACAGACATACATTTTCCAGTGAGTGATCGGATGAATTGCAATTATTAGCAAAGTCCCTTTTTGCTATGAAAATTAACTTACAATGCTTTTTATTCAGCATGATTGCAAAAGTTATAACTAAGTGAACAAAACATCAAAAATTCAGGAACCTCACCAACACCTTAACCCCAGTGAGAGCTTGTGGTCAATCATCAAGGGGCAGGTGGACAAACAAAAACCCACAAATTCTGACAAATTCTGTTTATTATTCAAGAAAAGGCTGCTATCGGTCAGGACGTGGCCCGGAAGATAATTGCCAGTATGGTGAACAGCAGAGGCCTTGAAACACTGCGAATATTGACTCTTTGCATTGCATGAACTTAATGTAATTGTCAATAAAAGCTTTTGACACTGAGGAAATGCTTGTAAATGTGTACCATGGCAACATCTGACCAAAATGTCTAAAAACCAATAAGTAGCAGACTTTGAATTTGTCATTCCCAAATATTTTAGCCACAGCTGTACACACACACACACACACACACACACACACACACACACACACACACACACACACACACACACACACACACACACACACACACACACACACACACACACACACACACACACACACACACACACACACACACACACACACACACGAGATTATATACATACAGGTCACAAACACATTACAGCACAAAAATTCTTTGCATAGCTGCTCAACCACACTGGGACTTGAACCCCCCCGACCTCCTGATTAGTAACCCACACCCTTAACCACTGAGCTACCACCTCACCATGACCACAGGGAACTTGAAAACATCCGCTCACCAAATGGGACACGATGATGGCGCCGTCTGCGTTTTCGCCAGACACTGGGTCACTTCTCTCTCTGCTCTCCAAGATCTGAAAACAATACGCTTGTGAGATTTCACCAGGAAGCAGGAACGAAAATCAAGTGCGTTGATTGAGTCACTCACCATGCGGAAGATGGTGTGAGAGCGACTGCTCCTCTGGTTCATTTTGGTTTTCCCGTAATGTCGGTTTTCTGAGAGTAGAAAATTCTGATTAATCGATTACCGTGTCTCGGGGGTGTGTTGGATTTTTATGATTGGTCAGATGATCACATTTTTTAAACTTATACGTTCTTTGAAGACCTTACACCGTGCACACGATGGCGGACATTATTACACTTAATACTGTGAAATAAATAATGTGTAAAGTGTAATGCGTATTCAATGGCTGTCATTGTGAAATGAATACTCAGGCTCATGGCCCATAACCCTACTGTGAATTATTCTGCTAATTAGCATGCACCGTTCGGGTTTATTCCATATTGAGAAAACAAATGACCACATTTACTTTCTCCTTTCCGGATCCAGGCCAGGGCTTGTTCTGGAGTCGTCACCAGCTCTTCGGTCAAATCGGCCACGTAGACGTTTTTCTGCCGGAGACACGAAACGTTCGTTCATATAAGATGCGTTGCATTCAAAACGAGGGCCAATTCAGAGATCACACTTACGTAGTTGCCTTCGCGGATTTCCAGCGGTTTTCTTTTCCAGCTGTCGCACAGGAGATCCGTGACTGTTTCGTTGTAAATTTCCATGTAGCTCACACGCAGAAGAAACTCTTTCTTTGGACACTGGATACACAGACAAAATGACATGGTAGTGATTCCCGTTGACTACGTATTAAATAAATAAATAAATAAATAAATAAATAAATAAATAAACAAACAAATCTATTCCATCCATCAACTCGATCCTGTATCATACATTTTTGATCGTATGAAAAACATCCGCCATGGCCAGTGGGATCACGCCAGGGTTGTGCTCGCTACCCATCATTGTAAAAGTCTTTCCAGAGGAAGTCTGTCCATACGCAAATATAGTTCCTGGTGGGGGAAAAAGAAGATTCATGATCAATATATATATACACACACTATAGATTACACACCATGTCCTGGCTGTCATACTTACCATTGTATCCTTCGACAGTGGACACCACCAGGGGTTTGGCGATGCCATGATAGAGCTGATTGGTGGATTCTTCGGCACTAAAAACCCGATCTGCATTTTAAAGGCAATGAAAGAACAGTTATGCAAAATATCCGACTGTGAAGTTTATTATATCAGACATTATCTAGTTATACTTACCAAAGCTAAAACTTTTGGTCATGTTGCCATCATCGTCAACCTGATGGATGGCCTGCTGATCAGCCTTCCAGTACAGCTGTACAGGCTCGGCATTCTCTCCCTCCTCACTACGATTGAAGAAGAGCAGCATTTTTTAAATACTATGTAAAAAAATATTAGTAATATTACTACAGAACTCCTCCAAAAAAAAAAGGATTTATTAATCTGTGCCATTACTTTGTTCATTGGAGGAAGCAGTACCTCAGTAGTTAAGATGTTGATCAAAAAGTGAAATGTTTAAATCCGAGCACCAACAAAAGCTTCTGTGCTTTTGAGCAGTTAATCCAGAGCTGGGATTTGAACTCACCACCTTCTGATTAGTATTCCAACAGCTTTAACCACTGAGCTTCCACTACAACCAACTATTCATTTTAAATCATGGCCTGAGACAAGAGGGAACATCTGTCTGCTCGACAGGGATGAAAATAACTTGAAAATTGTCTAATCGGTTGAGAAAACGACTTTGAAACACTCATTATTTTGGTTAGTTACGCTGCCAACCAACTTAAAAGACTGGACTCTTCACAAACAGGATTTAAAAGAGTGCAAAATCACCATGAAGCCAATATATAATAATAGTGCAACACACCTCGAGTATGTAATGCAAGCATGTAACTACAAATAAAATATGTATATAATGGAATATATTTTAATCCCGATCATCTTTTCTCAAGTCGTGTCCTTGGGATCCTCCAGCTCCAGCTTTGACTTGAGTTTTAGCATCATTTATCATCTCAAGGCATAAAACACTTCTAGAACCCCTCTAGAAACAGGACAATCTTCTTCCATTGGAAAAAGTTCTCAAATGAGTCTGCTGTCTATCATCATACAGAACATGCGAGTAGTGTTTTCTGTCACCGCCACAGGTCACATGACTGATTTAAACAGAATGAAAGAACAAATGAGAAGAAAAGAAGAAAGGGGCTTTTTACTTCTCCCATATACACAGTATAGTTTAATTTTTTGTTTTTGAAATCCCAGAGAATTTAGGAAGGTGTGGTTGGGGCGCATTGTCAGACATGATACTGAAGCATAGACAATTAAGGGCCTTGCTCAAGGGCCCATAAGTGACAGATTGGCAAAACTGGGGCACCAGTAATCAACTGTCACTAGAAATTATGCTATGAAGTAAGAAGAGGTGGTTGTATGTAAAAATGTAATTTGGTGGAGTTTCTTCTACATTGTTATTGTATTACATGTAATGTAATAACGTACAACTGAATATATGCCATTAATCAAGAGCTGTTGGCAACAATATTCCCTACCCTGGAACTTCTAGTGCTAGTTTTCACCATTTATACACCACTCTTTTTTACTTTTTAATAAAGAATATATAACTAATAAGACTACCATCCAAGACCCAGATCAAAACTTCACAACTCTAGTTCTTCCAAGTAACTCGTTCGTTTCACAGCGACTCGGATGTGATTTTATTTACCTAATAAAACGACTAAATATCAAAAAATCTGTGTTTCTCTTACCGTGTAATAAGGGGTCGAACCCTAACACAGACTTTAACCGCAGATTCTTCGGTCATTTTCGTCTCATATCCCTGTGAAGCTCCTGGACGCAAATAAACCCAACGGCCCACATACACAACACAGCGCTGCTCGATTCAAACCGGTCCGTTGAAAGAAATGTTTTAAATTTTGTCGCGATTTGATTGGACAACGTCAAGCGCCTCCGTCCAATCACAACGCGGAAGCAATCACGTGACCACCAACGGCGGTTTTAACTCTGAACTAGTGATGGGAAGATTGGATCGTTTTACTGATTTGGTTCTTTGAATCTTATCCATCACAATGAATGAATCTTTTATGAGTCATTTAGTTCATTTCGTTCCTTTGATCAAAAATAAAATATATAACAAAAAAGCGAATCAAAAAGCGAATTCGCCCCAACATGTCTACATACACAAACTTTGACCAAGGTTCCAATAATTAGATTAGATTCAACTTTATTGTCATTACACATGTTCAAGTACAAGGCAACGAAATGCAGTTTGGGTCTAACCAGAGTGCAATATCAGCAAGTGCAGGATATATAGTGTTACATGATTTACATACATTAAATAAAATGGTATTAAAGGGTTAGTGCCTTCAACAGGAGGCGCACCTCCTTGTTCATCCATGGCTTCTGATTTGGGTATTTGATGATCTGTTTCTGGGTAGTAACACTGTCTATGGTGGTACTGATGTAATCCAGTACAGAGGAGGTGTAGCAGTCGATGTCAGTGTGAGTGTCACTGGTGGCCTGAGAAGCAAATGTACTCCAGTCTGTGTGTAAAAACCTTTCCTGGAGTGTGAAATCTGCCTCTCCGGGCCACACCTTGATGGTTCTCACTGATGGCTTCTCATTGATGGCTTTCACTAATGAAAATTGTAATGGGAAGATCGGATAATTTTAGTGATTCGGTTCTTTGAATCTCGTCCATCAAAATGAATCTTTAATGTGTCATTTAGTTTATTTCGTTTGGTCAGAAATAAAATATATAAAAATAATAAATTTTCAAAAAGCAAATTCCCCCCAACATGTCTACATACACAAACTTTGACTATGGTTTCAATAATGAAAATATGGCAATGCCGCTAAGAACAAATTATGCTAAACAGAATAAGTAGCTCACACCCTCATATCTTCTGGTTCATGTCGTTAGTTCTTTTTGCCAGTTGACTCCTATAAAAGTTTTTTAAAAAATTATAAATTTTATTGTGTAGCGTCTTTGGGAGTCACTTGACAAAAAAGGACTCGGACTTAAAATCTCATGAGATGAACTACTCAATTATATTTCCTGCACATAACCTCCTGAGCTTTTGCGATGCTTTGCACATGCGCGTCCAGTAAAAAATTAACGAATAACTCGAGACTACTCTTCTTTTGAGTCACATTAAAGACATGCCGAACCATCTAGAGACGTACCAGCACCAATTTGGATTTCACTTCATGTGGAGTTTGGACATTGGACCTCTTTGAGTGTTTAAAGGCATGGTGTGTTTAAAGGCATGAGTGTTTAAAGGCATGGAGAATCTGGTGTTGGATCTGTGATGATCTTAAATGTTGAGTTATTTTATGAGTTGCTCAGTAGCTCCTGGTTCCATAATCTTAAATGACTATAAGACTGTAGAAAGAACATTACTCATAATCTTACATTCCAGTGCTCATGTTAGTTCTCACTCTTCAGTGTTCTGTATTGTTTTAAATATTAATAATCACCAAAATGAGGATTCACTCTTGATATCCATAAAGTCTGATGAAGTTCTTTGTTAGAGAAATTGTAATAAAACACTTTCTTTTGGGGATCTAAATACTTTGAGTTTCCTCCACAGTTGCTTGTGCATAATTCCAGCTTCAAGGAAAAATTCCAGTGTTTGGAAACTGGGGTCAAAGCACCGGGTCAGTCATGATACAGCACCCCTGGATCACAGAGCATTAACAGGACTTACTTAAGACTGGCAGCTTGGCAATACCTTTTAATATCAGTAAACCAGAGCCGTAACCCTTGACCTTTATGAACTAATAGTTATGAAGTGCCATATGTCCTTGTTAAACACCCCATTCAGGACTCCTTTCACTCTTGTAATAACTCTTCTTAAATAGATTTGAAGCGTGACTGTGTATATTTGTGTTGATTCAGCTACATCATTACTGAGTTGAATGAGGAAATCAGGGGTTCAGTCAATGTTCATCCCAGTGGCATTCAGTGTGGTTGGGGACGGGGTAATTGTCAGAAATACAAATTAAAAAGATCGGACTAAACTTGCACAAAGTGAGGCCTCTCTTAGACTTAAGGAGCTGGAGAATTGATTTCTCGAAATTGTCCCTATAAAAATAAACAGCATCAAAACTAGTAAAGAAATACTTGTCGAAGTAAATTAGAATGTGCTGAAAAAGTTTGGACAACATTTTGAACAATTTTAACATGATTAATGTGACCAACAAAGGTAAAAACCAAGGCCCGTCTATTTCTACTGTGTCAAACGTTGGTTTATCCACTAGTAGTTGATATATATATATATATATATATATATATATATATATATATATATATATATATATATATATATATATATATATGAATTTGTAAAGAAAACCCCCAAGTGTTTGAGGTTCTCTGACTTCTTGCAGACAGGAACCACATTTCTGATAAAAAAAAGTTAACATTTTAGGCTCATTATTCACCTGTGTGTGGTGATATTCTCACTTTATTGGAATTGTAAAGCTTTTTATTCTTACATTTTTGAAAAACTTTAGATGTAAGTTGACTTTAGGCAGACATGCAGATTTATTTATCCCAGTGGGTGGGGAGGTGGTAGAGTAGTGGTTATGTTCAAGGTCAAGTCTAAGTTCATTTTTATATCACTTTTCACAATGGACATTGTCTCAAAGCAGCTTTAGAGAATGTACAATGAAAATATAAGTGAATTATGTGTATTTACCCCTGATAAAAATCCTGGGGTGACTTGAGCAAGGAAAAACTCTCTTAGATGTTAAAAGGAAGAAACCTTTAGAGGAACCAGACTTAAAAGGGGAACCCACCCTCATCTGGGTGATATCGCACGTGTGATTATAAATCATAAAAACAATACAAAACACATTCTTAAGTCATGGTTAAGGCATTGAACTTTGGATCTGGGGGTGTGGGTTCGAGTCCTGACCATATAAGGCTGCCACTTGCAGGAGGACAAAAAAATAATTCCAGTAATAAATATTTATATCGATAATAATGTATCGATATAAATATATATTGAACGAAAACAAGCCACATAACACATTTCTGTCAAAATATTTATTTGAATAAATGTGATACCTACTGCATAATTCGAAAAATGGTTATTTATTATATTATTACGTACACATTAAATGTTCATTCACAGCTTTTTACAGCAAAAGGATGGTCTAAGAGGACTAAAAAAAAGCTTATCTGGGCACGATGACTCAGCAAGCCAAAATTAAACTATAAAAAAGCATAAGCATGTCCTGCAAAGCTAGTCACCAGCACCTCTTTATTTCATACATGATATTTTTCTGCTAAGTAAAATATAGTAAAATATAGCCCTGAATTATTACAAGAGATAAAATCAATTCACTAAGATTAATAAATTAATCTTTACATCCTTCTAAGCTTTAACGCAAACTGCAATTCAATATAGACATAGAAAATACAGCAGTTAAATGACAATTCATACATTAAATAACAAAGTCTGAGACCCCTGAAATTCCTAACTCTTGTACCTTTGATTGAAAAAAAAAAAAGAACTAGAACATGACAAAAGTGCGTGGTTATTTGGAAACTTTAAAGATGTATTATTCCTTCTTCATATTGGGCCGCAACGTACTGTAGAACAGCGTGTCAATGCTTTGAACAGACGAAAACTTCTTGAGGACATTGTTATTAATCGCTGCATAAAAGCAGCTGTAAACATATAAACATATTCTCACACACAAGCCTCTTTGTATAAATTAATATATATATATAAAAAAAAAAAAACAGATCCTGTCCTGAAGCAAAGACCTGAAAGATCGACAATTATACGTTCTTCCATGTTAAAAAAACACCACACTGGTTTATTATTATGGTTAGATTATGTTGTGTGCCTGAGAAGTTCCTGTGAATGAGGGTTTACTATCGCTATATGATGTATTAAAATTTACCCCCTAATGCCAGGCGTAGTGTCTAACATCTGAATACCCTCTGCCACAATGCAGTGAGAAACCCATGGACAAGTCAGGACCGGGCAGTGCACCAAATCTAATCAGAGGGGACATGACATTTTGGGAAGAGATACCACATAAAAGCCAGGATGTCCCAACCATTTGCATGGGCAGCAGTGGGAACCACAGTTTCACTGGCCATTCGGCTGTCCTCAGATCTGCCTGCTTCGTCCAGGCCCCATGCCTCTGGATGGAGTTCTCTCTGATTGGAGGCCATTCTGTGCATCTGGGGATTGTTTCGCATCAACAGCCTGCAGATCCATGAAATTCTGGAGCGACACGGGAGCTTCGAGGACGGATTTGGACTCTACTTAAAGGCAACAGTCTGCTACAGTGGCTCGTATGGCAGGTTGCATTTGTTTACCTGCACACCTCAACAAAGGTGAACTGGACATCCAGTGACACCCAGATGAAAACGGGTTCCCTCGTTACCTCTTGGAAGTTCTTCCTTGCCACAGTCACCATCGGCTCGCCCATTAGGGACAATCTTACAATTATAAGGAACAAACGTCTGCCTATTTCCCAAATCAATGTTGTCACAAACAGTTAGCAAGAATGCAAGAGTCTGCAGGTTAATGTGTTCTGAATTCACATTGAGGATCTTATGATACCATACTGCTTCCAAGGAGGGATCCTTGTCCCCATGACCATGGCTTTCTGATGCGGAACTGCTTTTAGGCGTATGCCATTTTCTAAGAAGGGCTTTGGATTTTCATAGGGCCAGCATCCACAGGTATGAGAATGCTTTGTTTTTGCTTGAGCTTGGGATTTGGCCTTGCCTTCGATCACAGGCTGTTCCGAGATCCCATAAAAAATACCAGAACTTTCAATAGAAACTTAGTTTACAAGCACACTGCTGTAAACTAAACATATCTACCCATGTGCACATTGTTGGCATGCTGTGGTCACATAAATCTATGGCTCAGTCTTTTGGCTAGATGGAATCGACGATATTTGACTACACTGGTTATGCAAAAAGAGAAGACATTCAGAAACAAAGTCAATGTAGAACAGTCCGATTTCTAAAAATACATTGATTAGGCAAATAAATATCTTGTTGAAGGTCTAAGTATGTGTTCACCAGTGGTGGGCGGTCAGGGTTAAAGCCTTCTCTGCTGGCATAACCACTATCAAAAACACTGACCTACATTTACAACCTAAATTTGAATATTTGCTCCATGAAATTGTATTAATTTATTCATCAACAGTTTATTCTCTTCATTTCGTAGCGTTTCTCTTGGCTGCACTGCTTCCAGCACGTGTATGTGGATGTTCGATTTTTTGTCCAATCAGATTTCAGGCTCTATGTGCTGCCATGTCAATCTAATCTGCCCAGGGCCTTCAAAGTCAGTACTGCTGGCCTTTTTAACTATAGTCTCCTTAAGAAATAGCTCTGTTTCTTTAACCAATCAGATTTCATATTCGCCTGACAGGGCAGCTAGCTGGCCCTGAATAGCGTCAGCATTCAGCTCTGTACACATTAATACATCTGAGTTAGACTTTTTTTTATGCCAACGGAAGAAGATAAATTGATTTGGTCTTGGACATACTTAAAAATATATAATAAGTGCTACTCATCAGTGCAATCCACCAAATTCCCTTCTGTCAATTTCCAAATGTAATGTGTGTTAAAAGCTGCTCGCAGTCCACTTTTGGTGATATAAAAAAAAATTATCAAATTTTATCCTTCAGGTCATTCCTGAATCTCTTTATGTCCAGGCATCAACCCATTTGGAGAGCATTTAGGAAAGCGGAAAGAGTCCACTGTTCAGCAAAGCGTTTATGATATGGTGCAAGTGGAGGACTTCGGAGGCTGCTCCAGGATTGACTCACGCCGTAGATCGTTGGGCAGAGTGCCACCACGACCCCAGACGTTCAGCTCGCCAAAGATTCCTGTCTCAATCATCTCTTCCTGCCACGGTATGGGGATATTTCCAGAGGCAAACTCGTCGAAGAATTCTTTATCCACGTCTTCCAGGGCCACCCCTTTCACAGTGGAGAATGCGCCGACATCGTCAAGGTTTTTGGCGTACACGGTCTTCGAATCAGGGACAAACGGAGGCGGCAGAATCCCTATGAAAACAAAGGAGATGATTTAGTGCAGAAACACCAGAATGTTGCTCCATCCAAATCAGCAAAACGACTTTAATATATACAGCAGTACAAGTCAAAGGTTGTAACTAGGAACAAGCCGGTTTCTGGCCTACCTGCATCCAGCTTTCTCCAGTTGATGCTGCTGAAGAAAGGGTGGGTGCGCAACTCATCGCAAGCCCCATTCTTGAAGCCCAATCTCTTGTCCACTTCCTTGGCTAGCAAAGCTTCACATATGGACTTTGCATTCTCACTGAATTTCTCTGTGTAGGTTACTGGGTCATTCAGGATGCGCTTCTTCACCTCTTTGTTCTCCACCTGTACAAAAAGTCTTTTTTTTTTAATGAGTAGGCAAAGAAGGACTAGTAGCTGTTGCACTTGTTTTTTTTTGTTAGATAGATAGATAGATAGATAGATAGATAGATAGATAGATAGATAGATAGATAGATAGATAGATAGATAGATAGATAGATAGATAGATAGATAGATAGATAGATAGATAGATGGATAGAATGATAAGAAATAGACATTAAATGCTTACGATGCGCTGAGAAGGCATCTGAACACTGTCTCACTGCATTTCCTGACTTAGTCACAAACTTTAATCTATTGATTTGTGTTGATGGACATGAATTTCCCTTTTTTTCCCGTGTCACTCGACTGCATGACTGCCTCCATCTGGCTTTGTCTCCAGAGCAACGGAGGCTGAGGATCATGGGTAATACTGACAGAAATGCAAAAGATAATCTTATTTCTCAATTTTTATTAGTGAATAAGGGAGAAAATATACAGTAGGTTTAAACTGTTCTATCATGGTGTGGATGGAAAGAGAAATGGTGTAGGGGTGATTCTGAAGGAAGAGTACAGTAAGAGTGTAGTGGAGGTGAAGAGAGTTTTTGATAGGGTGATGATCGTGAAGCTGGAAGTTGAAGGGATGATGATAAATGTCATCAGTGCTTATGCTCCACAAGTGGGTTGTGAGATGGAGGAGAAGGAAAAATTCTGGAGTGAGTTAGATGAAGTGAGAGAAGGTGTACGAAGGAATGAAAGATTGGTGATTGGGGCAGACTTTAATGGGCATGTAGGTGAAGGGAACAGAGGTGATGAGGAGGTGATGGGTAGGTATGGTTTTAAGGAGAGGAATGTGGAAGGGCAGATGGTGGTAGATTTTGCTAAAAAGATGGAAATGGCAGTGGTGAACACTTATTTTAAGAAGAAGGAGGATCATAGGGTGACGTATAAGAGTGGAGGAAGGTGCACACAGGTGGACTATATTGTATGTAGGAGATGCAGCCTTAAGGAGATTGGAGACTATAAGGCGTTGGCAGGCGACAGTGTAGCTACACAGCATCGGATGGTGTTCTGAAGGATGGTTTTGGAGGTGAAGAAGAAGAGTAGGAGAGGAAACTGAAGGAGGAAGACTGTAGTATGAGATTAAGGGAAGAGGTCAGACAGGGGCTTGGTGGTGGTGAAGAGGTGCTGGATGATTGGGCAACTACTGCGAAGTGATGAGGGAGACAGCTAGAAAAGAACATGGTGTGACATCTGGAAATAGAAAGGAAGACAAAGAGACGTGGTGGTGGAATGAGGAAGTGCAGGAGAACATACGAAGAAAAAGGTTGAAGAAACAGGATTGGGATTGACAGATTGCTCAGATGTTTAGGAGAGATTGCAGTGACGTTTTAACCAGGTTGTTCAACATGATTTTGGAAGGTGAGAGGATGACTAAGAAATGGAGAAGGAGTGTGCTGGTACCTTTCTTTAAGAATAAGGGTGATGTGCAGACCTGCAGTAACTACAGGGGAATTAAGTTGATCAGTCACACCATGAAGTTATGGGAAAGAGTAGTGGAAGCCAGGCTGAGAGAAGATGTGACCATCTGTGAGCAGCAGTATGGTTTCATGCCGAGGAAGAGCACTACAGACTTTGAGATTGTTGATGGAGAAGTAAAGAGAAGGTCAGAAGGAGTTGCATTGTGTGTTTGTGGATTTAGAGAAAGCGTATTACAGAGTGCCGAGAGAGGAGTTGTGGTATTGTGATAATGAGGAAGTCGGGTGTGTCAGAGAAGTATGTGAGGGTGGTCCAGGACATGTATGAGGACAGTGTGACAGCAGTGAAGTGTGCAGTAGGAACGACAGACTGGTTCAAGGTGGAGATGGGGGAGTTCAGGTACCTGGGGTCAACAGTGCAAAGTAATGGAGAGTGTGTTAGAGAAGTGAAGAAAAGAGTGCAGGCAGGGTGGAGTGGGTGGAGAAGAGTGACAGGAGTGATTTGTGATAGAAGAGTATCTGCAAGAGTGAAAGGGAAAGTTTATAGGACTGTGGTGAGACCTGGGATGTTGTATGGATTAGAGACAGTGGCATTGAGTAAAAGACAGGAGGTGGAGCTGAAGATGTTGAGGTTTTTGTTAGGAGTGATAACGACGATGGACAGGATTAAAAATGAGTTTATTAGAGGGACAGCGCATGTAGGACGTTTTGGAGACAAACTGTGAGAGGCAAGATTGAGATGGTTTTGACATGTGCAGAGGAGGGACATGGGATATATCAGTAGCAGAATGCTGAGGATGGAGCCACCAGGAAGGAGGAAAAAGGGAGGACAAAGAGGAGGTTTATGGATGGGGGATATGGAGACGGATGATCCGCTGTGGCGACCCCTAATGGGAGAAGCCGAAAGAAGAAGAGAAAATGTGTCCGTCTCTAATTAACGCAGTCTCCTTAATTACTGTATTTTGACTGGAAGGAACCACTGAAGAGTAGCGTAGTGATAACAAATGAGAAAAAAAAAAATACAGCACCAGTGGTATTCAGTGGCAAAAAGAAAACTTTGTCAAAGGCACCAAAAGTACTTCCTACTGAAATACATCACATAGAAAGTCGTCCCCAGTGACACGAAAGAAGCGCGAAATTCATGCCTATGAACACCTATGAATGAATAGATTACGTTTCATGACTGAGACCGGGCCGCCTATATTTCCCTAAATGGATTGGAGGGCTTTAAAAAAAAATCTAATTCCAATTTTATAATCCCACCTCTAGGGGGAGCTCCTGCGTAAATATTTGAATTTTTAAACATGAGTGGAAATTTCACATATTTAAGTTGCCCAGTTCCTGTCTTTGAGGGTTCAGGTCCAGACCCAATTTTTTTTTTACCTTCTCTAATAAACATACAAAACAGCAAAATATCAAAAAACGGCGCTTTCCGGCTCTTCAGTTCTGAAATTGAGAAACCCTGGTCCTCAATTGTGACCGTGCATTCCTCACTTTCAAATTGCATTTGAAAAACTTTTGCTAACTCACATTTTGAGGTCCGTCTGATGAAATAAATGATTACAAAATAAATAATACTTGTCAATATGGTTAAATAGTAGATTATTATACATTTTTAAAGATGGATTGTCATGATTCATAACACCATAGTTCTCTCTTCAGGTTGTTTATTTTATACACCAATCAGGCATAATATAATGACTTTTTCAAAGAGAATTGAGAAAGAATTCCTTTAGAATTGTATTAAAAAAACCCAAAAAAAACCCCAAAAAAACCCAAGAAGCTTCTATTGTAAAAATTTGTAAAAAAAAAAAAAAACAAAACAAAAAAAAACCAATTTCCCCCATCCCTTCTATGATCTGTATTTTTGAATCACAAGACTTCTTGCATTTTTCCCATTTTAGGGCGAGAATGATTTTTCATTTGTGTCTGTAAATACAATAAAATGTAGTCGTCACCTTCTCCCCTCGACTCCTGAAGGGTCCTTTAGCAGCAATGAACTCATAGAGGGTGACCCCAAGAGTAAAGTAATCTACAGAGTAGTCATACTCATCTCCTTTTAGCAACTCGGGGGCCATGAATCCTAAATTCAAGAAAGAAGAAAGTCAAAAGTCAGCAGTTTTTTTTCTTACACTTGAAATAAAAATGTTTAAGTGTAGAAGTTTTTTTTGTTTTGTTTTGATTGAAATCTAACTGGGTTCACTGGAGCATTGGGTCTCGGTTCACATGCTCAACACTGAGGGGCTACAATCAGTCATACGATCGTTTACACCAGGGCGACAAAACAACACACCAGGAGTCCCAGCGTAGCCTTTCGTCTTTTCCTGGTCGTCTGCTAACTCCACAGCCAAACCAAGGTCAGAGATACGCACGTTACCTTTGAACAAACATCAGCACAAATGCAAACAAACGTCAAAGATTGGACTAAAACAACAAATCTGCCAGTTTTACGAAAGCATTAAATGGACCGCGTCTTTGTACTGTACGTCACTGATCTTCATAAATGTCACCAGTTTCATTGCTGCTCTTTGTGGGCTGGGGGTTACCTTATAATAATTACCTTCATTATCAAGAAGAACATTCTCTGGTTTCAGGTCTCTGTAGATGATTCTCTTCTGATGAAGGTGCTCCAACCCTTGGATGATCTGAGCTGTATAATAACATGCCCTGGGCTCATCGAAGCCTGGATTATTCTCATCTACATTATAAATGTGATACCTGAAAAAAAAAGTGAGCACAAAATCACATTTCTGTTCAACATCATTTCAGCATCGGAAAGGCAATAAAATCAAAGGCGTGACGTGGATCTTAACCTCAGGTCTCCTCCATTCATGATGGTCATGATCAGACAAAGTTCTGTTTTGCTCTGGAAGGCGTAGGCCAGGGAAACGATGAATCTACTATGAACACGAGCCAGAATCCGTTTCTCCACCATGGCACCCTGAAAAAGACCAAAAGATTCAAATTAGAAGTGGTTTTCCACACATTTGCATCAAGGTGTGAAAACGAAATGGTGCAATGGAAACTAGCTTTATACATATACGTACGTAGATAAATGTATAAATGTAATCCGTTCACTCTGTTGTACTTTTGTTCAGTGTTCAGGTTCTTGCTGCATGTCCAATAGACAACTTTTTGCCACGTAACCAACAGTATTACGCATAACATTTGATTATTTGATTTCTGAAAAGCGATAATTCTCGTCTCATTGTGAAGAATGCAAAAAACGCAAAAAACACGACTTTTCAATTCTGTCATTATTTAGTGGTGTTACTTCAAACAAACTATAGCTAAGGGCCAAGTGCATGGAATCACCTTTCTTCCCTTTCAAATAATGTTTTCTTCAAACCTTTTGAATTCCCAAAATGCCCAAATGCTGTTCTGTCAAAATGAAATATACATTGCAGAGAAAGAAAGGATTTGTTGCCAGTTAATGCACAAATCCATCTGAAGTACATATATCCGATTGCCAGCCAATTCTTTTTAGCAAATCATCAACTCCAATAGGTTACTCAAAGTTAGGTGGATCTAAAGTTGGCAACTTCAGCAAAGGAAAATAATGGACACACTTTGTTCTTTATAGGAAAATATGTACAAGTTAATTTCCATAGCACTTTTCACAACAGACATTGTCTCAAATCAGCTATACAGATTTTTAACAGTTAAGGTGAATGGTGTGCGTTTGTCCCTGATGAGCAGCCATGGCGACTGTGGCAAGGAAAAACTCCCTTAGATGTTATGAAGAAGAAACCTTGAGAGGAACCAGACTCAAAAGGGGAACCCATCCTCATTTGGGTGACATCAAGAGTGTGATTATAGATCTTAAAAACAAATCAAAACACCGGAGAGGTTTTTTTTTTTTTTTTTTGCTTGAATTAATTGCGAAAACAAATCTCTGATAAACATGTTTTTCTTAACCTATTTATGTACAATTAAATATATATATATATATATATATATATATATATATATATATATATATATATATTATATATATATATATATATATATATATATATATATATATATATATATATATATATATATATATATATATAATTATTTAAAAATATATTTATATTTTACATTTAAATAGGCCAAATCTAATCAGAGAGCATTTACTTTGTGACAATATGTTGAATGCACTTTAATTTCATTTATTATTTTGTATGTACTTATACAAAAAAAAAGACATCTTGTAATAAATTCTGCCATTTAAAACAGTAGCCTACCATATCAGACTCTGGAGATGTTGTTATCCCATATACACTTTTCTACTCTACATGTAGATTACGGGACAAACGCTGCTTTTATGTCTTAAATACGGAACGATTCCGTATTTTACGGAACGGTTGGCAACCCTTCGTGGATCCCTCTGATTGACACACAGTTACAAAATCCACTATAAATGTTCAGTAGGATTTAAGTGTCTAGGCTTCGAAAGCTATTCTGATTGCATGTTTGTGGTCGTTTTGGTGAAACGTTCATTTTCAGATTCACTTTTGTGGTTGCTGAGATTAAATTCTCCTTTAGCATGTCCTGGTACTTCATGCAAATCATGTTTCTTTTAGTGATTTGCAATACTCTTGTACTATTTAGAGAGTAGCAAGTATATCATAATGCCTCCACTGGCTTACTTTAATAAAGGTATTGGGATCTTCATATATGATTATCTGAATTACTGGCAGTTACTTTTGTGTCTCATCTGATTCAAGTATATTGTTCCATTCCTTCTGATTTGTCTAAATGCTGTCAAATGTGCATTTCCATGTGCATTTAAATTTTTCAGATCACAGACACAATTGCAGTGAAGATCGTCACTTATTCAGCCAACTGTTGTTTTTGCTGCTTTCAGGACATCCTGCAACTCTTTTCGATTTGGCTCTTCCATGGCTTCTTCTTCTCCATTTTCTCTATAATCATTTGTCTATTAGTGTGTTCTGAAAACTTGCATTGCATCTGTCTACAGATGAATATTCACAAACTTTCCACCGGCATATGAAACTACAGAACATTAAGAAGCGCCTTCCCCTTCATCATGGTTGCTATTTCCTATATAATCGGCAAAAGCATCATACTTTATAATGCGAACCGACCTGGTGAAGTTTCCACAACATTTCTGTGAATTTGAATTTCGTTTCTTGTAACCTTAAAACATATTTCGATAGAGTGTCCCAACATTTAAATTAAATTGCTGTTAAATACAGTGGTGGAAAGTAACGAATTACGTTCACTCCCGGTACTGTAATTGAGTAGTTTTTTTTTTTTTGCGTGTACTTCTACTTTTTAAAGTAGTTCTTAAAATTTGTTTACTTTTACTTAAGTATGTTTAAGTATTGTACTTTTCACATCATATGTTACTGAGCAAATAAATCAATAAAATAAAAATAATGCAAGGAAAAAAGAAAATTTTACCCCAATAACTACTGAACTGATTGATTGATGGGCGGGAAAACAAACAAGTTCAACTCAAAAAAGGTGAAGACGACAAGACAAAAGTGAAGGAGAAGCGAAAGTTGTTCAATGTTTGCGCTCACTGTCTGAATTTGGAATATGTCATTGTAACAGTATATTAAGGTGCAACGCTAGATTAGGGGGCTTAGTTAGTGACCCTTACAGAACAGGAACATAGTGGACCACTTCAAAATCCACAGTAGTGAGTCTTATGCAACTAAGCTGCTCTTGTAATCTGAGCAACAATGACATTCAACTGAAGGTGAAAGACTTTGCGTTAGAATTGTTTCAGCTTTTAATATCTGTAACGTTAAATAAGTACATTTTTGTACTCAAGGGATTTGTTGTAGACAAAGAAAACTTTTCCTAATACAAAAGAACAAACACACATCAGTACATCCTGTTTATTATTTTGTTAAACACCGATTCTTATACCAGGTCATTTTGACGTTTGGTGTTTTTCTGACCATGTTGTGAGGACCTGACAAGCAATTTGCTCGATACGATTCTTACCTCATAGCCTTTCCTCTTCTTTAGCCTTTTTTTATTCAGTTTCTTGCAGGCGTACATCTTTCCCGTAGCCCTCATCTGGCAGGCAGACACCTCGCCGAAACCACCCTTGCCAAGCACACGGAAGTCCAGGAACCAGTCCTCACCTATAGGCTGCATCTCCAGCCACTTCCACTGCAGAAACCTCTTAAAGTACATGGTTTCCAGGTAGAAGGTATATGGGACCTCCTTAAGGAAATCAAGAACACAGGCTAGAATGTCCACAAACAAGTCATCGGAAGCATTCCCATGCCGCTCTTTCACCTTGGTGATGTCATTTTCGGGCAGAAAGGGACAGAAATATTTGGCTGCAGGGTCCATGTAGCGCTGGAGAATCTTGGAAGCCTTGCTGACCCGATCCTTGTCCTCAGCAGTGTCATATTCCTCCACATCCTTCCATAGGCGACAGGGCCCCTTGTACTCATTAGTGGTTTCTAGGTATTCCCGGAACAGGCGCTTGCCGATCGGTTGTTCCACACAGATGCTGTTAAACTGGAGGTCCAATGTCTCCTGAAGGCCCTCGCATACTGTGATGTGAGGGAGTTTGAGCATGGAATGATACTTCTTTTCACGATTTGCTGCTGGGTTTGCAGAGCCATCAAAGCTTCCCCGAGCCGAGATGTATGCCGAATTGGCTACCACCGTTGTAAGACCACCAATATCCATGATGTTAAATCAATGGGTGGACTTGATTGGATGAAAATGCAATTAATTGAGCAGAAAAAACGCTTTTATGCAATTCTCTCCAAATAGACAACGTGCCAATAAAGGAGACAAAAGGGAAGTAGATTGGATAATCAGACATCAATATCCAGGGGACTCAGGATCCCAGGAAAACTGTGACTTGAAGGATCCCGGAAGAGAAAGTGTCCAGAGAAACCAGCTTGGGTCAGACAATAACATGAAAGTCTAAGCCCTAAGGCACAGACTCTCTCACAAGCAGATCTGCCAGTCTCATCACCTTTCATAAAGCCCTTATCTCCTAACTCCATAATACCTTCCTCATGTTAACCCTTGAGGACTCAACTTTCATACAATTAACGTGTGTCAAACCATTTCACTATAAATTGGACAGCAATAAGGTTTGGAGGTCAATGGGATCAGAAATGCTTTGGGACATTACTTCCCAACACAATCTGGTCTTTATTAGGCACACTTGACCCCTAGAGTAGATTATCTTCGGGGTTACAAAGTCTCTTGTAACTAAGCTTTTCCTCAATTTCAGGCCAAATACTCAGTGTTTAAGTGAATAACACTTACAGTAAGGAGAAAAAAAAACTTGGCTTTTACTTCAAGTGGTCAATGTTAACAGTGTAACAGTTTATCTCTGAGGTGTTCTGAGTTCTACTACCTTTGATAAGGTACCAAGAACTTACTCAAACTCAAGGCGAGATCTTATGGCCTTATCCAAGGTGGCCACTTCAAGGTGACCACAATGAATTTCTACACATTTCCATTTCTAAGTGATTGAGAATACATGCGAGTGGTTAGTCCTGCCCAGAGTGATGCATGTTAATTGTGTGCTTATCACCACATATAAAAAGATGTGTGATAGGAGAACAAACCTCGTGTCCACACAACACAGAGAAATCCAAAGGAATCTAAGGTAGTCCTGGAGGAAGAGGACAACTTTCTGAATCATTTGGAAAAGCAACAGTTTGGTTAGATTTCCTGCAAACAACAGCAGTATCCCCTATTCAAGTGTTTTACAATGGCTACTCTAAAGGAAAAGAGAACCTGTGGCCAGAGGTGTCAAGACTTTGGCCATTTTGTTTGGAATTCCGATGAAGGGAAAATCATGGGAAGAACGCCGGAAAGATGGGGTAAGTACGGCAAATTCTGTCAAGTGAAGCTGCACTTGGTCCTTTAAATATTAATAAAAGTTGAGAGTTTTAATTTCCCCTCATTCAATAAAAAAGTTTTTTTCTGTTGTATGAAAAAAATGGAAAACTGATGCCTCTTTTATTAAGAAAAATGAGAAAACCCCAGGCTAACTAACTTAGATGATAGCTAACAAGATACATAGAAGAAAACAGATAACAGCGACAAAGATCTGAGAGAAAGAAAATAAATAAATAAATCTAAAAACTATTTGTCGTGTTGTAGAAAGTTTTTCATAAAAAACAAAAAAACAAAAAAAAACTATTTAACTCAAAAGAATTGGAAAAACCGAGTTAAGATACTTTAAAATATGGAAACTCAGCTTTAATGAAACCGCTGCACTGTTGCAGTTTTCTTTGGCCAAATTATTAATTTTTTTTTATTCAATTTATATTGGTCACATAGACAACCATACACAGTACATCATGCGGTGACATTCGTTTCTCCAACTGTGTGACAAAAATAGAATTAACATACACAGAATTGAATTAGGACCTTGAATATGCCTTTCTTGAATTCTGCACATTTTCTGAAATGCAATTAGCACAGACAAGCACAACCCACGAGCTTCATCTGACTTTGTGGTGCCCTTGTGAGAAACGTGGTATATTTACTTTTGACAGATAAGACGGAGCGAAAAAGATTTGCAGATCGAAATCAAGAATTTGTTTTTCATGCTTAATAAACTCAATGTAGTGCATACTAGACTTTCACACACATTTTTTGACCTCTGTATTTCAGTGTACATCAGCCTGTATTACGCCGCATTCTACGTGGTGATGACGAGCTTGTTTTCCCTGGCCATCTACGTGCTCATGTACACACTGGATCCATACACCCCAGATTATCAGGACCGATTAAAATCACCAGGTTAATAAATCCGCTTTTCATTGCGATGTGTGTATATATGTATTCATACACACACAGCTTTCACACTGTCCCGTATACTATATCAAAGGTGTAATGGTCTGGCCGGACACATACAATGATGAAGTTCTAGAGATCAGCTACAATATGTCAGATAAGAAAGACTGGATGAAGATGTCCAAGATTCTTCAGGACTTCCTTATACGTACGTATCTCCTCTGCATATATCAATTGCAAAAACTAACGGTTGTACGATTAATTTATTTTCCCTCCCGCCCCTATTTCAGCATACAACGACACCAAACAGTCACAATGCAATCATTATAACTGTACTACTGGCAAGTACTTCTTCCAACACAAGTTCAACGCTCCGAAACATACCAAGTGGTCTTGTCCTTTCTACCAAAGCACGCTGGGGAGCTGTTCTGGCCTTGATGACCACACATTTGGCTACAACACCAGCCAGCCATGTGTAATCATCAAGATGAACAGGGTAAGACAGGGTTATGGAAGAACGATCCAAAGGCTGATCGGTAGATTTGAAGTAATAGCTCATTGTTCTTCTCAGGTCATCAACTTCCTGCCAAACAACGGGACGGGAAGTGCTCCGTATGTGAACTGCACAGTCCTGGTGAGTGCGGATCGCAGATGCCGATCACTGATATCAGCAAAAAGCTGAATGTGAAATGTGTGTTTTTACAGGAAGGTGAAGATAATGTTCAAGGCTACACGTACTACCCTGTTAATGGATCTCTCGACCTTTCATACTTTCCATATTATGGCAAGCTGGCCCAGGTACAGCACTTTTAACATCTATTCTGTTTTTTCATAGACATGTACACTAAGGACAAACGTTTGTGGACACCTGACTATAAAGGTTTAAATATTGCACATTTAGTCTTTGTTTTACTGTAAATAATGATCTCCAATTTTCTGGGAAGATGTTCTGCGAGATTTTGGTGTGTGTATGTGGAAATATGTGGGATTGCGAGAAAGACGGCGTTCGATACGGTTGAGGTCAGATCTCTATAGCAGGCCACTCACGAGCTTCCACTACAACCCATGTAAAGCTTATCTTCATGGAGCTGGCTTTGTGCACAGGTGCATCATCATGCTGGGACAGGTGTGGGTCGTCGAGTAAAGGGAAAACTACATTTCCATACAATTCCAAACATCCTATACAATTGTGTGCCTCCAACTTTTTTGGAAAAATAACTTCGTATGGAATAAAAAATAAAAAAAAAGTCAGGTGTCCCAATACTTTTGTCCGAATAGTTTATCTGTATACTGTGTATTGCGTTCTCATCTAGCCAACCTACGTGAATCCGCTGGTGGCTGTGAAATTCGACCTGGTTAACCAAAGGCATGCGGTGATCCAGTGCAGGTTGATGGCCAACAACATCGCCTATCAGAACTTCTACGATCCCTATGAAGGAAAAGTGATTTTTCATTTAAAGGCTTTCAGTTAGCCATGTTCATGTTCAATTATAGGTGTGCCTTTTTTTTCCCCCATTTATATTTTTCCACCTCATTCCTGTACGAATCAAGAACAAACAAACTTGCTTTGAAAATCAGCCTTTGTATTAGTTACAATCTTACAGAATAAACAAAAATAGTACGAGTTGTTTTTACTCGTCCAAAAGACATTATTTTAATTTAAATGGATTGTAAGTTAAATCAAACACACGGTTAAGTCTTAAAAATAAAGATATGAATAAAAAGATTGCAAATGTCTCATGCTCTTTTTAGCCCTTCCTGAAAAATTTTTTTTTGTTGTTTTTTTTATTTAGCGTTGACACAAACACAGAGGAAAACTAAAGAACAACGTCACGTCCATATAAAACCATATAAAATGTATATTATCTGTAGGTTATTTGTTCTTTCAAAAAATAATTGTGCGGAAAAAAAAGAATTTACATAGAAATTTTAACGCCACACCGCCTTTGAAATGACAAACACAAATTGTTATGTGACGCTTAGTGAAAACAATTCAGATAAAAAAAAAAAAAAAAAAAACACACACAAGGTAAGAAAAATAGTTGCCTGTATGAAAAGTAGTAGGAGAACAACTATAAAAATCAAACAATATTTAATTTCATTGATCTTTGGGCAGGAGATGAACATTTTTATGTAGATGGTCACAGTGAAGACATTATAAGCAGATCACGTGAGCATTAGGTCTCAATGTCCGAGTGTTTTGAAAGAATTATAAACAGTGAGGAGTGTGTGTGTGTGTATGGGATTGGGGGGGTGGTAACAAAACACTGTATAAAAAATTTCTCCACAGCACCACTGAGGTTTTTTACAAGGTAGCTGCTCGTTCGCTAGAACGTACAAGCACACGGGGCATTTCAGAGCTTCCAGAAGAACAGAGACCTCTCTTCAAAACTGACATCTCGCCCCACCCACATCTATAACCTCGCTGAATGAGGCAATGGTGAGCGAGTTAATCTTCGTCGTCGTCATCGTCGAAGTCCTCATCATCGTCATCTTCATCCTCTTCCTCGTCCTCCAGGAAGGACGCCGGAGTGTCGCGAGAGCTGCCGTGGCACGAGCTGTTGGAACTGGAGGCCACGGTCGCAACGGCACCGTTATCACTACGAATGAGAATAACATCGTTACGAGACACGCCGTTACTCGCCTGCTGCTTAATAACGAACGTCAATGTACTTTTTGTGTTTATTGTTTACTGTTTGTTTGTTGTTCTTGTGAATAGCTGGTTTCTGTAAACACAACAATGTTATAGCTGTAAACAATAATTTTCTCTTTTCGCTTTCTTAAAAAGAGATGTTTTTGTTCTGTGCTTTATTACTGAACTAAGATACACCTCTACAACACTTATCATTGCAAGTCCTTGTCACTATGGAAACGGTAACGCTAAAACTGCCTTTTTAATTACAGCTGGCACAACTGATCCTGATCAATCCAACTCGAGCACATTATAAAAATGTTTTGAATCTGTACTGTGTGTTAATTCAATCCACTAATTGATGCTTAACAGGTTTTGTCAATTGTGCAAAATCGTACTCACATTTGCCTACGTAAATTTTAGACACAGTCCGTGAGAAAATACAATTTTTGTTTAGTGTGTTTATTATCTCTAATTGGAGATTGTTTACCCACAAAACGTTTCCATTTCCAAAAGGAATTTAGATGAATGGCAGAGGAACTCACCTGTTTGGATGAGAAAAGCCTCCATTAATCTGTCTGTGGACTCCCTGTGCCATATCTACACAAACACATCAAATAAGATTTGTTTTATATTCATACTGCTGTGCAATTCATCCTTCTATCCATCCAATTCAATTTCCATCCATCTCTACAGAGATAAATTTGCAGTCTGAAGTTGTGTCTAGGTTTAGTATAGAAGTCCATCCATCCCATGTGTTAAAGAACAAATAAGATTGTTCTTTATAATTGTAAGTTTGTCCCCATCCATGCATTCGCCCATTAGCAATCTACCCATTCAGCTATCTATCCAGCCATCCAATTACATTTCTACCCATCCATCTTTTATCCATCCAAATCTAATCCTAGCCATACATATTTTCAGAGGTAAAGCAATTTTAAATTGTGTCTAGGTTTAGTATAGAAGTCTGTCTAATCTATCTGGAAAAGAAAAAAAAAATTAATATAAGTTTTATGGATGTTCTTTTCCCCAATAACTATCTGTCTAGAGCACCTTTTTGAAACAGAGCTACTTCTTGGGTACCAATTAATGTGAAGGGCTACCAGTTTGCTACACACTTCTGAAATAACAAATTTGCTAAATTTACCTTTAATTATATGTTATTATTTATATTATTCATCTATATTTTAATATTATTTTTTTAAATATTTAACATTTTTAAATTCACACCAATGCAAGTGTGACGCCTCCCTCCGAAGCTCTAACTCAGCCTCTCTCTGCTCTAATCACCTACACCTGTTCCCCATTACCTTTCCCCTTTATTTCTCCTTAAACCTCTGCCTTGTATATGTTCAGATTAAATAAAGAAAAGGTGTTTAACCATGCTCCGGTTTCCGACTCTTGGTCTATCCGTGAATAGAAAATTTTAAAAAGAATAGCAACAAAACAATTAGATGCAGCTGGTATCATTGGTAAGTGGCGCTATGGCGAGCTATTTTTAGAAAAGGCACCATGTTGGTGACCCCTGGTCTAGAGGAACATGTGACTGACAGCTGTTTCTTGGTGCTCAGGTTTGTCATCTAAGCCTAATGGTTTAAACGATCGGTAGCTCCGAATAGATACTTTTGGTTTAATTTCTGGTTTTATTCTGCATTTCTTTTTAAAAAGGATAAACCAACATGAAGATGAGAGGTGTCTATGAGACAAAAGCACATTTTTCACTTCCTTGTGCTGTGTGTAAGCCATCGTTCAACAAAATTATACAATTAAATCAGTCAAAAATGTTTTTTTTTAATCTGTATTGGTTCGCATGCATGTCAGCTTATGACCAAAGAAAATGTTTATATGTTTGTATATGATTAAGTTTATATAGATTTACGCAAAGCCTCTAATTAATTCCAATAAAATCCGATAAATTACTGGTAAGTTTCCAACTTGGAATATTAAAGAAATTCCCCAAATGAAGTTTCCAGGAATTTACTAGAACTTTCCCTGACCCGTTGCAACCCTAGTCATGAAAGAACCGATGTTGATTCATGGAGTACTTGATTAAAGCTTTTTATAAACCTTTTATTGCAATTTAGAGCTCTCAACCTCGTGTTTGTGTTCTGACCTGTTACAAAGGGCTCCAAAGCTTTAGGTATAAGGGTCCGGGCTATCTTTAGATTTTCTGACGTGCATTTGCCCGACTCGAGCCCGAACGCCATGCCCATGCGCTTTAGCACCTCGATGTCATCGTGGATCTCGAACATGTTGTCGAAGTTGAACAGGTACTCGAACCTGTAAAAGATGAGAAATTTAGCCCGAGCATGGTTGAGGAACGTCGGGAAAGCAGGAGAACAGGGCAGAATGAGACTTACTTGTCATTTGAAATGCTGCAGTCGATGACTGTCTTCTTGCTGGTGTTCACTATGATGAAGGGGAGGTGGATGACGGTGTTGGGAGGAGGCCTGTAATTCTTCTGCTCTGCCTCACGATTCCTTTGAACCAGGCGCTTGAAGGCTATTTGCTGAATGCATTCCCCCCCCCCCACATGTTAAACATAAAGGTTTGTGATTAGAAGCTATAACAGTCTAATGGTTTAAATGAACATGCTAATACCAGTGTGTGTGTGTGTGTGTGTGTACCTGTAATATAAGTTCTTGAAGCTGAGACTGTTTTTGTTTGATTCTTTCAAGTCGTCTCTGGCGTTCGGCCTTTCAAGAAAAACACTCAAAATCAACAACAGATCATTGATTTATAAATTCAATAATTACCCTTGATTTATGTTCTGGTTGTATTCAAATTATAACCACTAATCCCAACCCCCGGGATGTATGGTTGTGTGCAAAAGTGTGTGTCCCCTCCACGCTTTCCAGTAAGAAAAACCAAAATCCTATTCATACCATGCAAGCGTCTGCTAATAAAAGCAAATGAAGAAACCATTTGTTCGTTTTAAATTGTCTTCAAATCACAAGACGCTCACAATATACACAGACCAGCCTTTCCATCAAGACCGCAGACGTGAAAAATAACCAATGTTATCTTGTATCAGTGGCACCTGACGTCACTTGGCGTCATGTGTAGGAGTAAACAATGAGATCTAAAAACTGAGCAAGTGTAAGTATCTAGTTTGTATTAGAAACTTTGACTGCACCCAATTGTGATGGCTGAGACAGAGCAGGTCTTCTGGGGAGTTTCTCGTTTTGGTCAGTTTGGTCCCAGTTTCTTGTTTTGGTTACCAGTTTTGGTCAGTAAAAAAAAAAAATAAAAAATCATTTTACTGTTAATGGACACCCAAGGCCATGGGGAGCGAAATTGGTTTTGATTGTTTGGAATGAAAACCTGCACCCACATCGGACCTTTGTGGAAATGTTAGGACACCCCTGGTCTATGTAGAGAGCCAAACATTTAACAACATTCTGCTCTTGTGCATGTTTGCCTGAACAGGACGCTTGGCATTGTTTCTTGGCTGTCAGTTCATTCATGTTCGGGGATCGGTTCTGTGCTGGGCGACTCCTGTGTGCCCTTTTGTTCATCTTCATAACAGAAAAAAAATTGCTCAGACAAATATGTACTTCCAAACATGTAGAGGATTTGAGGAGCCTGTAGGCAGAGGTGGGGCATCGTTTCAGGAAGGAACTGTGCAACTTTACCAGTTATAATCAAAGTATGGCATTAACCAGCGAGACTGATATAATTGATCCGCAAGCCAGAAGTGTTCATGGGGTCTTCAGAGAGGCCAGGTTTATTCCTGTCCAACATTGAGCATGTGAGAATAAAAACTGGACCAAAGAACAATGGAAAAAAATGTGACCTGGTCAGGTAAAATTAAGACAATAAAGAATGAATAGGATTCTTTATAAGTGTACGCTTGTCCCTAACGAGCCGATGGTGAACGTGGCATGGAAAACTCCATGAGATGGTATGATGAAACCTTGAGAGAGGAACCAGACACAAGAAGGAACCCGTCCTCATCTGGGTGGCACCGGATGTCCGTTCGTTAGAGTTAAACGTTGTTGAGGTGTGCAGTGAAGATCAAATGCAGCCTGTAGTCGTGAGGCCATGTAGCAGACTGCTGACACGTGGACGTCTGCGTGTCGCCTAACTGGGGAAGAAATGGCACTAGGATGCACTCTGGTGAGAAAGCAAGCTAGCAGAGCACTGTGAAGTTTGGAGCAATGTTCTGCCAGGAAACTGGCCTAAGCACAGATGACCAAGTGCAACTCTTAATGACAATACAAAAGTGTTCAAGGTGTTACCCTGCTAATTTCCCAGATCTCAGTCTGATCGAGCATCTGTGGGATGTGCCAGGACAAACAATTTAGATCCCTGGAGGGCCCACCTTACCACTTACAGGCCTTAAAGTATCTACTGCTTATGACTTGATGCCACATACCAAAGCACACCTTCATAGGGCTTGTTGAGTCCATGCCTTGACAAGTCAGAGCCGTATTGGCAGAGGAACTACACAATATTAAGTAGGTGGTTTTAATGTTATGGCTGATAGGTGTATGTTTTGACTCCAAAAGCATTTGGAGTGCACTGAAAACAAAAACCAATATATTACAGTATAAGTTTCTAACCTCCAGGTCCTTGCACTCCTGAGCGGAATTGGTTGGGAAGCCGATCCATTTGATCTCCTTCTTGTCTTTGGAGATGATGTTCATCGCCATTAGGACGTTTAGTGCATCATATACCCGTCTCCGAATGTTCTTCTGGTCATACACGTGCTATCAGTGTACAAAGCAAAGACAATCAGAAAGATTACTACTGCGGTTCTATTACTTTGGAAAACCTCAAAATATAGACCAAAAAAAGAGGTTTAAGGAAATCATTTCTTTTTAAAAGTTGCTACTAGAACTGAAATATGATCATAATATCAATCCGAGTAGCAAGTCATCAAAAGTGTAATTAAGTTAAATTAAAATTAAGCTCCAATCTCCTAGTTGCATGGATTTTAACACTGGAGAACGACAATTTAAAAAAAAAAAAAAAAAGAAAAAAAAAAAGGCAGGTGTACACGTCAATGGTGAGAACTTACTGATTCGTTAGGAGAGATGTTGTCTCCTGAACTCAGCTCGGTCACCAGCTCATCTGCGACCTCATTATAGGAAGTTACACCTTTCTTCTGAACCTTCTCACACACCTTCATGGAGAAATGTCTCAAGCCTTTTCCATTCTTCTCCCCTCTTCTATTGCTGCGTCTGTTGGGAAACATAGTAATTTTTCTTTAGCAAAAAACAATGACTATCACTGATAAATCACTATATACCCTTTAGTGTAAAAGGTTATCCAGCAGGAATGATTGTTATTATTTTCAGAGATACAAGTTTAGGTACTGAAATTTAATCTATAATATGCTGAGCAAATAGTTTTGTTTGCTTTTCTTTATTACAAAATGGTCATCCTGGATTATACCATACATATCAAATTATACTTTAGACTAGAAGCTGTGATTTATAACCAGGGGCTTTGTGGTTTACATATTGCCGTTTTTTTTTTGACAGTTAACGTTTTGCATGTATGCTTGTGCACTTAATTTGTTTTAAAAGTTTAAATTAAATTTGATTGAATCTGAAAGTGTGAATAAGTAATGAAATTCGTGGTTTGTATTTAGTAAGTAAAATATTCAGGAAAAAAAAAAATAATTATATATAAAAAAAAATATAAATGACGCACGTTTGCATTATTCGTGTAACACTTGAACGGCATGATAAATTTTTTAAGGAGGTCGATAAAAGGAGGGACACCTGACTTTTTCGCGTTGTATGAGTTTTTTTTTTTTTTAAACCGTTACCACAGTGTTGGAGGCGCACAATTGTATAAGATCTTTGGATGGGATGAAATGTTCTCTTCACTCGTACTAAGATAAGCAAACCAGCGTGACACTGGCCCCCGTACACAAATGAAGATGTTTTGCATGGGTGGGAGTGGAAGATCTTGCGCAGCCTGCTACAGAGCTCTGACCTTAACTCTATTAAACACCTTTGGGAGAAATTGGAACGCTGATTGCACCCCAGAACACTCCAAAATCTAGTGGAACATCTTCCCAGAAGAGTGGAGGTTATTATAAAAGCAAAAAGGGACTAAATGTGGAGTGGGATGTTCAAAAAGCAGATCTTGTGGTCAGGGGTATTATAATAATAAAAAGTTATATTAAACATCCAAAGAAAGTGTTAAATGGTGAACCTGCAGGTAATCACCGCTGCTAATGAAAGGTGCCTCTGCTACAGCACAAGGACACTATGGGGACTAAGACAAAGTGGTGTGAGTGCTAACATCCTGCTGAGATCCAGAGAGATGACAGAGTACACATGACTTACCCACTGGACCACGGTGAAGCCTCTCGTGTGTGTGTCTGTGGTGTGAGGAACTGAGCACTAGGTGTTCTGGGGCTGGTTAACAGAGCAGCACTAGCTGGAGCGGTAGGCCTCTGAGGAGTGCCAATCACCTACACATACAGATTATACAAATGTACCTTCACTTTCCAAAGGTTGAAAAACCCTACTATTACATTGCTGAGACACTTCATATGACAATAAAATAACAGCATCAACCAAATGCTAATCACATACTAATGAAGTGAGATTCCCATTAAATTTGTAAGAAAACCTTCACATGGTGAAATTTTGCCATTTACTACCAAATCAAATCTGGTCCAAGTGTATTGCTTCTGTACGGCACCAAAAATGGATTTCTAATGAAGCTTTTCAAGATGTCTTTCCGCATTCAGTTTTGTCTTCAGTAAATACAAAGCATACTTGCTTGTTTTTTTTTAATATCAGTTTTACTGTTCCTGCAAAGTATTGCTCCATACATTCACAACTCCTGCAAATATCAGCGTCACAAAAGAAAGAGAGAACAAAAAAAAAAAAAAGAGAGACAGAAAAGAAGAAAGATGGAAGGAAGGACAGAAAGAAAGAGAACAAAAGAAATAGATGGAATGAAGGAAGGAAAGAAAGAGGTGGTAGGAAACAAAAAAGGATAGAAAGAAGAAAGAAGGAGGGCAAGAAAAAAAAAAAGAAAGATGAAAGGAAGAAAAAAAACAACACAGTTTTTCTGGTTCTACTGGCCATACATTCCCATGCCATAATTCATATGGTATGTATTGGATCATAAGCCCTTCCTTTTCGCTTTCTCTTAATAATTATAGTAAAAGTGTTTACATCTAACCAAATAAGCTTGTTTGAGAACCGGGCAGGCATTCTCAGCCTCTCTGTTCATTTAAAGTGGAAATTTTCTAAACTATAAAAATTGAGATTTAGAAAATAACTATAATTCCTAAATAGTTATTAAAAAATATTCAAATAGATTTAGATTTTTAATTTTAAATCCATTGTGGTGGTACACAGAAGCAAGATTTTTAAATCTCATCTTATAAACTTTTAATCTTTATTATAAAATTATATTTTACAATCACAGTGCAAAAGCATCAGCCATTGTAATAATCTGATCTAATTACAAACAGGAGAAACTTACACCCAACAACATGCAACATTCAGCTCAAACAATTTAGCATTTTTACTACCCTGTTTGTTAAACCGGCTTCTTACAGTGTTGTTTCTGGAACATGGCCAGGCAAGATTAAATCGAATATAAAAACATTTCTGCATGGCACATGCTGATAGTTCGAAGTAAGTAATAGGCAGAAAGCATGATTTGTTACTGTGAATTTAGCAACATTGTCATCCAATGACAAACTTTAATCCTTTTTTCCCCTGTATAGACTATACAGACCCCACTCAGTTAAAATCAAATCACTTTAATTCTGAGATTCAGTCCAGGAAATATTTCTGACCAAACAAACAGGTAATCTAAATCGCATTCCAACTTCTTGTTTCAGGTTGCCAAACAACAACAACCTCCCTAAGCTGCTTAAAAAAATAAATAAATAAAAAACAAAAAAAAAAACATTGTGTTAATCTTGCAAGCTTCCGAAAACCTCACAGCATCATTGTATCATTTATGTTAGTGAGACAAAGTCAAAGTGATAACCAACAATATCCCAGTGTCCACCTCCCACCCGGATCTGGCTGAAAGTTTAGGTCTTTAATTGGATGATCGCGACGATTTGCGCTCTAATCCTGCTGACTCCAAACTTCTGTGATCAGCTTAGCTGGAACTCTTGCAGGTCACCTCGTTTAATGTTAATGGAGGATTTGATCGCTCTTGTGCTCCAAACAATATTCACAGGAAGGATGAGGAAACCTCATTAGAGGACAGAAAGTAGTTATAAAAAGAGCCCTGGCCATAAGTAGAGAATGGGTGGAACCTGAGAAAGGGAAAGGAGCTCTGGTGGAGGTAAGCATGGTTTAATTTGGGAATGGAAAGTCCTATCACATAGTCAGAGACACAAACAAGACGTGTGGTGCAGATACCCTGAATGGTGATGACCCACAGATTTCTTACCACATGTGAAAGCACATTAACACCTGAGGCACCGACTGCTTTAGGCATCATCTGCTTAATGCTGGTTGGATGGAGAGTCACCAGAGACACCACGGCACCTGACGGAGAAAGCAGATATTAGTACGTGCATCAGAAACACACGAAGAGTGAACCATATCTCTACTAGCTAACATCTGGATGTTAGAACAAAAAAAACAAAAACAAAAACCAGGGCTAAACAGTGAAGCTCTGGATGCCTGCCCTCTACTGGAGACATTTTAATCTGCATGTGGCAAACGTGAAACATTAGCATGTGGTGTATTGCATCAAATGTTATTTCGCAAGCTCTTGTTATAGCAACCAGGAAAATGCATCAAAAGCTACAGAGTTTAGATCGAGACACTTGGACCTGGTAGGAAAGATGTTATTTACATGAAAACTTTAGGTGTCTACATCTGAATTAAAACAAATGTTTAAACTTGTAATCTTTTGTTCACAAAAACACTCATGGGTATCAAACAAAAGGAAACACAAAACAGATTTAACTTGTATATACGTGCCACATTTATTAGCACCGCTATGAATTTCTGAGTAAAACACATTTAAAGTATATTTCCATTGCTATATCACATTTCTTTTAGTACGCCTGGGTGACGAGGAACGAGAAATTGTCCAACCGTGACTCGCAGGGGTAGAAACCCGAGATAACACATACGCTAAATTCCTTTAGTCGTTCATCACAATGGGTAAGACCAAGAAATAAAGCTGTGATGCGTGTTGTTTAAGTGTCACACAAATGGGAAATGACAAAACAAAACAAAAAAAAAAGGCTAAAGCAAGTCAATTTCTGTCCTTTATAAAAAATGTCCCAGTAAACTAGAAGGAATGTTGAGAAGATTCTGCATGGAGGAAAGGTCTCAGATCCCTTGCCATGTATTCTGCAACCTAATCGGGTATTATAGAAGACTGTGAGCTGTTATCTTGGAACACAAAGATGAATAAAATGGTGCCAATAACTGTATTTAATAGAGGGCCCTGTACAGTATGTGGTTTCTACTGTAGCTGGTAGGACCACCCTGAGCAAACAATTACTTTCTAATTATTAATCCAATTAACATTAATCATAAACTGTTCAATCTGACACCAGGATTGTTCATGTCAAAATCTTTCTACAAATGCTTTTTGTTACAACATTTATAGTACAAGTTCATCAAGTCTTTAAAGGAACTCGTAAATACATTTCTGCAACATGAGGTATATCTAGTAGCAGATCTCCCACTCCAACCCATGCAAAGCATATCCTAATGGCGCTGGCTTTGTGCACAGGGACCGTGTCATGCCGGAACAGGTTTGGGTCTCCAAGTTCGAGTTAAGGAACTATTTAATGCTACTGCATACCAACAACAACGTCAAAGTCAGGTGTCCCAATGCAATAGTCCATATAGTGAAGCTGAATTATTCAACTGTACATCTGCAAAAAAAATTAAATGATGCAGAGCCAAATAGAAAGGGGGAGAAACGATTACATCTTACTCACTGCTCACCATCATCGCATTAGTGTATACCAAAGTATTATTATGATGTTATATATATTATATAACAATGTTACACATAGGGGAGGTGGGAGCTCGGTGCTTAAGACTCTGGGTTACTGATTGAAAGATTGTGGGGTCAAGGCCCAGTATTGCCAAGCTGCCACTCTTAAGCAAGCCCCCTAACCCTATGTGCTCTAGGGGTGCTGCATTATGCTGACCCTGCGCTCTGACCCCAGCTTCCCGACATTTCAGGGATATGTGAAGAAAAGAATTGTGCTATAATGGGGGAGTGGTGGCTCCAGCGGTTAAGGCGCTGGGTTGCCGATCGGGAGGTCTGGGGTTCAAGCCCCGGTATCGCCAAGCTGCCACTCTTGGGCCCTTGAGCAGGGCCCTTAACCCTCTATGCTCCGGGGGTCCCTTACGAGGGAAATATCAAGGTCCGTGATGTCGGAGTGACGTGGGGCCGCCTTCCCGTGGGCTCACCACCTGCAGGAGGGACCGTGCTGTGAGGATTGGGCAGCAGTCGAAGGCAGGGGCCTGCTTAGACTGCTGCCCCCGCGACCCGAATTACGGAGAAGCGGGAGAAAAAATGAATGTGCTATAATGTAACGTAATCTTTGTTATACTGTCCAGGCCTATATGTAAAGTCCTTTTCTATAAATAGAATTTGTAGTCATTTCAAGCAAAAGCTGTCGTTTTCCATTTCCAAAGGTAACGGCTGTGTATTTTAAGCCCTTTGTGTTAAAAGCAGATATAATACACACAGACACAGATCCTGTAAGAATAGCACATGCATCCTGATGTCCTATTCCTGAATCTCATCACACGAACCCTTCACATTAACATGTACAAACGTGCAAAGTAATAAATAATGACACCTGGATTCTGAGGCGTACTCACCTGTTCCAGGATTCACATTCTGAGGGGTAAAAACCTTCAGCTCTCCACTGGTTTCTTTTAGACCACCCTTTGGAGAAAGACAAAAAAGTGGGTTAGTGGCCTTAAATCACATGTAGGCTAAAAAAGAACAACGCTTTAGTGGTTAAGAGGGTAGATAAATTATACATGCATTAGCTGGATATCACACCATTTAGTCCATATTTCACTTGTCCAGAACTCTGATTGCCTCGAATAAAGAATGGATTGGCACTGAAACTCTCCCACTCTGAGAGCAGCGGCCCATTTAACTGTGTTTAATGCATTTAAAATCTGTATTTAATGCCGTCTTTTCCCAGAACTGGTACTTTCGTGTATTTGTTGATACAAGTTCTGACACTACATTTTACAACTACATTATACAAGACACCTGACTTTTTCAGCCATTAACGATTTATTCCCAAACCATTACCACAAATTTGTACAGGGTCTTCGGAACCAGTGGCATTACAATTTCTCTTCACTTGAACTTGACCCAAACCTGTTCCAGCATGACCATGCCGCCCCTTTACACAAAGCGTTCGACATGATCTGGTTTGCATTAGTTGGAGTGGAAGATCTTGAGTAGTGTGCTACAGAGCCTTTTTGGATAAATTGGAAAAACTGACTGCATCCGAGGCCTCGTCACCCACACCTACACCAGTACCTGAATTAAAAACACCCTGGTGGAAGAATGAGCACAAATCTCCACAAGCAAACTCCAAAATATAGTCTAAAAGAGTGGAGGGAATTAAAACAGCAAAATGGGGGCTAAATGTGGAATGGGAAGTTCAAAAAGTAACATAATTGCCTTATCTTTTGTTCATGGAGTGTATCTAAACATAAATGATAAACAGAAAGCAAAAACAAGCGAGTGAATTTTTACAATTTGATAAGGAGCAGCCCAGTGGCACACACTATACATCCTGTGATGTTTAAACTGGGTTCAGGAAATGACAGTTTCCTCTTTAGGTTTTTACTGAGTAATGATGCTGACATGGTGTTTGTCATTATCCATTGTCCCATGACACTTACATCTCTTGCCATCATGTTTGGCTCTTGCAGAAGCTGCGAAGAGCGTCTTCTCCGCTGCACGTCTCTGCTTCTGGTCTGCTTTCCCTGCAGGAAGACAGAAAAATCTGATCCTTCACATTCACTTCATTACAGAACTGAAACTGTACATTACTTCCACAATGCAAGTGCTATCAAATCCCACTTTCTTTTTTTAAACAATAAAATGCTTAAACGTGCAAATAGAGATGCGCTTCAGGGCCGGGTTCGCAAAAAAACCAACACAACTAGCCAAAGATTTTTTTACTCTCATTTATGTAGAGGGAAGCAGTCTGATACGAAGTTTGGGAAACAGGGAAAAGCCACACTTGTTGAAATGAGAGCGTATTACACAGTGTGTTCAGGGTGTTTGCTGTAATCAGGCATTTACATAACCGTTCGGTCTTTATTTGTTACTTCTCTTTCATGGCTTTCATGGTTTAAATGGCGAAATTTCCTGAAGATTAAAGCAAATAAACGTTGGAAGATAGACAGAAAAACACATTGCAGAAGGGTATTTAAAAAATAAATAAATAAAAATTTATATATATATATATATATATATATATATAATATGGATTGGTCAGAAATCGTTTGGAAATGACAATACAAGAATTTAAAGGGAAAAAAAAAGAAAAACAAAACATGCATGCATACGACCATAACAATTTGCTTTTCCACAACCTTCAACTGACTGCACGAGCATGAAACATGGCCACACTAACGATATACACTTATCCTGTTTTCTTTACCATTTCCCTACAGATTGGATCACATTTCTGAATAGTCTTACTCTCCACACATACATATTCATATACATACATATACATTATTATATATACACACACACACACACACACACACACACACACACACACACACACACACACACACATTCATATATATATATATGAGAATGAGTATATGTATGTGTATTATGTGTATATAATATTTTATGTGTATATACATCTATCTATATCTATATCTATGTAGATGTGTGTGGGTGTGTGTGTATATATACACACATCTATCTATCTATCTATCTATCTATCTATCTATCTATCTATCTATCTATCTATCTATCCATCTATCCATCTATCCATCTATCCATCTATCCATCTATCCATCTATATATATATATATACACATACACACACAGTGAGGAAAATAAGTATTTGAACACCCTGCTATTTTGCAAGTTCTCCCACTTAGAAATCATGGAGGGGTCGGAAATTGTCATCGTAGATAAATTGTCACTGTGAGAGACATAATCTAAAAAAAATTAAATCCAGAAATCACAATATGATTTTTTAACTATTTATTTGTATGATACAGTTGCAAATAAGTATTTAACCACCTGAGAAAGTCAATGTTAATATTTGGTACAGTAGCCTTTGTTTGCAATTACAGAGGTCAAACGTTTGCTGTAGTTTTTCACCAGGTTTGCACACACTGCAGGAGGGATTTTGGCCCACTCCTCCACACAGATCTTCTCTAGATCAGTCAGGTTTCTGGCCTGTCGCTGAGAAACACGGAGTTTGAGCTCCCTCCAAAGATTCTCTATTGGGTTTAGGTCTGGAGACTGGCTAGGCCACGCCAGAACCTTGATATGCTTCTTACAGAGCCACTCCTTGGTTATCCTGGCTGTGTGCTTCGGGTCATTGTCATGTTGGAAGAACCAGCCTCGACCCATCTTCAATGCTCTAACTGAGGGAAGGAGGTTGTTCCCCAAAATATCGCAATACATGGCCCCGGTCATCCTCTCCTTAATACAGTGCAGTCGCCCTGTCCCATGTGCAGAAAAACACCCCCCAAAGCATGATGCTACCACCCTCATGCTTCACAGCAGGGATGGTGTTCTTGGGATGGTACTCATCATCCTTCTTCCTCCAAACACGTTTAGTGGAATTATGGCCCAAAAGTTCTATTTTGGTCTCATCTGACCACATGACTTTCTCCCATGACTCCTCTGGATCATCCAAATGGTCATTGGCAAACTTAAGACGTGCCTGGACATGTGCTGGTTTAAGCAGGGGAACCTTCCGTGCCATGCATGATTTCAAACAATGATGTCTTAGTGTATTACCAACAGTAACCTTGGAAACGGTGGTCCCAGCTCTTTTCAGGTCATTGACCAGCTCCTCCCGTGTAGTTCTGGGCTGATTTCTCACCTTCCTTAGGATCATTGAGACCCCATGAGGTGAGATCTTGCATGGAGCCCCAGTCCGAGGGCAATTGACAGTCATGTTTAGCTTCTTTCATTTTCTAATGATTGCTCCAACAGTGGACCTTTTTTCACCAAGCTGCTTGGCAATTTCCCCGTAGCCCTTTCCAGCCTTGTGGAGGTGTACAATTTTGTCTCTAGTGTCTTTGGATAGCTCTTTGATCTTGGCCATGTTAGTAGTTGGATTCTTACTGATTGTATGGGGTGGACAGGTGTCTTTATGCAGCTATCGACCTCAAACAGGTGCATCTTACTTCAAATACTTATTTGCATCTGTATCATACAAATAAATAGTTTAAAAATCATATATTGTGATTTCTGGATTTATTTTTTTAGATTATGTCTCTCACAGTTGACATGCACCTACGATGACAATTTCAGACCCCTCCATGATTTCTAAGTGGGAGAACTTGAAAAAATAGCAGGGTGTTCAAATACTTATTTTCCTCACTGTATGTATATATATATATATATATATATATATATATATATATATATATATGAATGAGTACATGTATGTGTATTATTTGTATATAATATTTTGTGTGTATATACATCTATCTATATCTATATCTATGTATGTGTGTGGGTGTGTGTGTATATATATATACACACATCTATATATCTATATCTATCTATATATCTATATCTATATCTATATCTATCTATCTATCTATCTATCTATCTATCTATCTATCTATATACACATACACATACTCATTCATATACACATATTCATATACACATATATATATACACATATATATATATATATACACATATACACATTATGTGTATATAATATTTTATGTGTATATACATCTATATATATATCTATATATATGTATGTGTGTGTGGGTGTGTGTGTATATATACACATCTATTTATCTATATCTATTTATCTATCTATCTATCTATCTATCTATCTATCTATCTCTCTATCTATCTATCTATCTATCTATCTATCTATCTATCTATATCTTTATCTATGTATGTGTGTGTGTATACAGCAGATGTGTGTGTGTGTGTATACACACACACACACATCTATATATCTATAGATCTCTCGCTCATATATATATATATATACACACACACACACACACACACACACACACACGTGGATAGATAGATAGATAGATAGATAGATAGATAGATAGATAGATAGATAGATAGATAGATAGATAGATATATAGATAGATAGATAAAGTTTGGAATGTTCGAAAGCAAAAATAATCCGCTTCTGATTGTATTAGTACATATAATATGACCCACAGTATACGTAATGAAGTTGTTGTGAAGGAAAGTGTCATTAATTCGGTTTGATATAATCCGGTTTCACTTTAAGGTAATCCAAAATAAACCAGTTCCCACAACTGAAACTTTAAACCATTAAAACTAATTGTTAATCTTTCTGAGGCTAATTGTTTGGCTAGCTCCAAGGCCAGAATTATGCTAAGTGGAGCTAGCAAAACTGGCTAACTATAGTTAATGTTAGCTGGGTTAATGCTGAGAGCCGCGGCTGGAGTGTCGTTGCTGTGCCGCTTACCTTTCAGCTAGGTTTCCACACTCCGGGTCGCCATTCTAAGTTTTGGGGGTTACTACTGCTGTAGAGGTCGTGAACGCCGGGTTCGGGTTCGGGACTCTGCTGGTGGTGGTGGTGGTGGTGGTGGTGGGGGGGGAGGAGGAGGAGGAGGAGGTGGCGGAGGTGTTAGGTGATAGGCTAGCTAGCTCGCTGTGGAGGTTAGCTAGCTGAACCACTACAAGCCCACAGCTATATTGTTGAGTTAGCCATCAAACTAATCTTGGCGGTGTCCTACGGCGCCGCAATTTGATTGGATACGCACACGGTGACGTGAATACGGCGCAACGATCGCGGCCCCGCCCACAGGCTTCTTTCGGTTTTTGGCGCGCTGTTGACGCTGAAGCCGCTCGCGAGCGCGCTCACACGCGCACGCCCGCAAATTATTATACACCATTGACAAGTCACACCTCGGCCTTCAGTGTCCTCAACCTAAATCAGTCCACTACTTTATAACCTCATAATGACACCATGGCTATAGAAACCATCAATATTATACAGAAACAAAGTATAACAGAGCGCTGCATCACTAACAGGTATCTCATACAGTAAAAAATGTATGTTATTACTAAAGCAATAAACACAATTCAACAAGTCAAAGTCAATATATCACAATCATGCCATCATCATAAGACGTTTCTTATTATGGTGAAACATCTAAAGTTTGAGGTCTTCATTCAGGAAAAACTTTCCCGAAACTGGGCCTCATTTATGAATTTTTTTGTGTATTGTTCAGTAATTTCAGGAAAACACTCATATCCTTGTCATGTTCTTGAGTTTGTGTGGATTCACACAAGAAAAAAAATTGTGTAAATCATGACTGATCGGTCGAGGTCCGGGTTACCAACGACCGCCACAGGTATCATTAGCCAACAGGTTATCAGTGGAAATCGGCAAAGGAAAAGGCATATGAGGAGCTGTATGAGAAGTTGGACAATAAGGAAGGAGAAAAGGATTTGTACCAAGTGACCAGGCGGAGGGACCGAGCTGGGAAGGATTTTCCGCAAGTTAGAGCAATAAAGGATGGAGATGGAAATGTGTTAAATAGTCAGGAGAGTGTGTTGAGAAGATGGAGGGAGTATTTTGAGCAGCTGATGAATGAGGAAAATGAGAGAGAGAAAATGTTGGATTATGTGGAGATGTTGAAGCAGGAAGTGGATAGGATTAGTTAGGAGGAAGTGAGAGCAGCTATTAAGAGGATAAAGAGTGGAAAGTCAGTTGGACCAGATGATGTACCGGTAGAAGCATGGAGATGTTTATGAAAGATGGCAGTGGAGTTTTTAACAAGATTGTTTAACAAGATTTTGGAAGCTGAGAGGATGCCTGAGGAATGGAGATGGAGAGTGCTGGTACCGTTTTTTTAATAATAAGGGAGATGTGCAGACCTGCAGTAACTACAATTCAATTCAATTAAATTAAATTCAATTTATTTTTATTTGTATAGCGCTTTTAACAATGAACATTGTCTCAAAGCAGCTTTACACAGATAATGTGGTGATTAAAAATGAATATGTTCTTTATAAGTAAGTTTGTCCCTGATGAGTGAGCCGGTGGCAACTGTGGCGAGGAAAAACTCCCCAAGATGGCATAAGGAAGAAACCTTGAGAGGAACCAGACTCAAGAGGAAACCCATCATCATCTGGGTTGCATCGAATGCCCATTTATAGCAGATACGATGTTGCGGGGTGCAGTGATGACGATCAGAAGCGAAAAGTAGTCCTGAGTCAGTGTAGCAGACCATTTACATTAACTACAGTCCAAATCCATCCTCAAAGCGCCCGTTCTTACTCTGAAATTTCATGGAATCACCCAAGGCATTGATGAGAAACCGTCCCAAGCTGCACAGAGTGACCTCCAGTCAAAGAGAACACTATACAGAGGCAGGCCTGGACGAAGTGGGAAGATCCACGGAGGGGAGAAGGGCAAGAACAGTGGTCACTGGAGCCTCAGGAGCATGTTTAGGAGAAGCTGGTGTTGGATCTGTGATGATCGCAAATGTTGAGCTATTTTATGAGTTGCTCAGTAGCTCCTAGTTTTATAACCAAAATGACTGTGAAAGACTGTAGAAAGATCATTACTTATAATCTTACATTCCAGTGCTCAAGTTAGTTCTCACTCTCCAGTTTTGTTTATAAGTAAGTTTGTCCCTGATGAGTGAGCCGGTGGCAACTGTGGCAAGGAAAAACTCCCCGAGATGGCATAAGGAAGAAACCTTGAGAGGAACCAGACTCAAGAGGAAACCCTTCCTCATCTGGGTTGCATCGAATGTCCATTTAATCTTACATTCCAGTGCTCATGTTAGTTCTCACTCTCCAGTGTTCTGTATTGTTTAAAGACTATAATCACACTCTTGATGTCACCCAAATGAGGATGGATTCCCCTCTTGAGTCTGGTTCCTCTCAAGGTTTCTTCCTCATAACATCTAAGGGTGTTTTTCCTTGCCACAGTCATCATGGCTGCTCATCAGGGATTAATGCACACCGTTCACCTTAACTGTTGATTTCTGTAAAGCTGCTTTGAGACAATGTCTGTCAGGAAAAGCGCTATAGAAATAAACTTGACTTGACTTGACTTGCCATGTATGAGGACAGTGTGACAGCAGTGAAGTGTGCAGCAGGAATGAAAGACTGGTTCAAGGTGGAGGTTGGACTGCATCAAGGATCAGCTCTAAGCCCTTTCCTGTTTGCAGTGGTGATGGACAGGTTGACGGACGAGGTCAGACAGGAGTCTCCCTGGACTACGATGTTTGCGGATGATATTGTGATTTGTGGTGAGAGTAGGGAGCAGGTTGAGAAGAGCCTGGAGAGGTGGAGGTATGTGCTGGAGAGAAGGGGAATGAAAGTCAGTAGAAGTAAGACAGAGTACATGTGTGTGAATGAGAGGGAGGGCAGTGGAGTGGTGCATTTGCAGGGAGAAGAGGTGGAGAAGGTGGAGGAGTTCAGGTACCTGGGGTCAACAGTGCAAAGTAATGGAGAGTGTGTTAGAGAAGTGAAGAAAAGAGTGCAGGCAGGGTGGAGTGGGTGGAGAAGAGTGGCAGGAGTGATTTGAGATAGAAGGGTATCTGCAAGAGTGGAAGAAAAACTTTATAGGACTGTGGTGAGACCTGCGATGTTGTATGGTTTAGAGCCAGTGGCATTGAGTAAAAGACAGGAGGTGGAGCTGGAGGTAGCAGAGCTAAAGATGCTGAGATTTCCATTGGGGGTGACGAGGATGGACAGGATTAGAAATGAGTTTATTAGAGGGACAGTGCATGTAGGACGTTTTGGAGACAAGGTGAGGGGGGCGCATTTGAGATGGTTTGTATATATATGTGTGTATATGTGCAGAGGATGGACATGGGGTACATCGTTAGAAGGATGTAACTGAGGATGGAACTGCCAGGAAGAAGGAAAAGAGGAAGGCCAAGGAGGAGGTTTATGGATGTGGTGAGGGAAGACATACAGGTAGTTGGGTTGAGTAGTATGGAGACGGATGTTCGGCTGTGGCGATCCAGAAAGGGAGCAGCTAAAAGAAGAAAAAGAAGAAGAAAAAGCCAACATAAATATATACATTAATATAAAGCATAGCAGTTTATCTGAGTACAGTAGATACACAATATGGAAAAAGGTTTCTGGACACCTGATAATAAGATTTATACGTTCTTTTTGAACATCCCATTCCACATATAGTTCCCTTTTCCTGTTATAATAACTTCCATTTTTCTGGGAAGGCGCTCTACTAGATATTGGAGTGTGCTTGTGGAAATTTGTTACAGCTACAAGTGTGCTACTTAAGTCAGCCACTGATTTAGGAAGTGAACGCCTGGGGTGCAGTCTAATAAAGGGAACAGCTCTCTCTTGGCTCAGGTCTTATTTGACTGATCGCTATCAGTTTGTTGATGTAAATGGTGAGTTCTCCACACTCTATGAGGTAAAGTTTGGTGTTCCTCAAGAAACTGTCTTAGGCCCACTGCTTTTCTCTTTATATATGCTGCCTCTTAGTGAAATCATTTATAAACATGGGATTCGCTTCCATTGCTATGCTGATGACACACAGCTGTATATTTCAGCAAAGCCAGATGAGCCAGATCAGCTTAACAATGTTGAGAAGTGTGTAAAGGACATTAAACAGTGGATGCTTAATAACTTTCTTCTGCTCAACTCAGATAAGACGGAAGTACTTTTACTAGGACCACATGCAGCTAGAAGTAAACTTTCCGATTACGTAGCATCTCTGGATGGTGTTTCTGTTTCAGCGTGTACGGCTGTCAAAGACCTTGGTGTGATTATTGACCCGAGTCTTTCCTTTGAGTCTCACATGAATAATATTACCAGGATCGCCTTCTTTCACCTTAGAAATATTGCTAAAATTTGAAATATGATGTCGTTACAGGATGCAGAAAAACTAGTTCAAGCTTTTGTTACTTCTAGATTAGACTACTGTAACGCTTTACTGTCTGGGTGTGCGAGTAAGTGCATAAATAAGCTTCAGTTAGTTCAGAATGCAGCAGCAAGAGTCCTCACTAGATCTAGGAAATATGACCACATCACCTCTGTTTTAATCAGTCTACACTGCTCCCAATCAAATCTAGCATTGATTATAAAATACTACTACTGACGTATAAAGCACTTAACGCTCGCACACCACAGTATCTAAGTGAACTTCTGTACCAATATGATCCTCCACGCCTACTTAGATCAAAAGGTGCTGGCTATCTGTTGGTACTTAATAATCTATATCCTTCTCTTCCCGTCACCCTCCTCTTTCTCTCTCTCTCTCTCTCTCTCTCTCGAGTTAAACATGCTCCTGAGGCTCCAGTGACCACTGTTCCTGCCCCTCTCCCCTCCGTGGATCTTCACACTTCTGTGCAGCTTGGGACGGTCTCTCATCAACACCTTGGGTGGCTCCTTGTAATTCCGGAGTAGAACGGGTGCTTTGAGGATGGATTGGACTGTAGTTGGTGTCGGCGGTCTGCTGCACTGACTCGGGAGTGCAGTTTGCTTCTGATCGTCATCACTGTACCCCGCAGCATTGTATATCTGCTTCAAATTGACATTTAGTGCAACCCAGATGAGGATGGGTTCCCTCTTGAGTCTGGTTCCTCTCAAGGTTTCTTCCTATTGCCATCTCGGGGAGTTTTTCCTTGCCACAGTTGCTCATCAGGGACAAACATACTTACAAAGAACATATTTACGTTTAATCACCACATTATCTGTGTAAAGCTGCTTTGAGACAATGTTCATTGTTAAAAGCGCTATACAAATAAAAATGAATTGAATTGAATTAATCTTAATGGAGAACGTTTTGTGCAAAGGGACATAATGATGAAACAGGTTCTGGTCTCCTAGTTTAAGTGAAAGGAAAAATGTAATGCTACTGCATTCAAAGATCCTATACAATTGTGTGCCTTCAACTTTGTGGTAAAAGTTTGGGGGAAAAAACACATATAGCTGTAATAGTCAGGTGTTTTATGCTTTTTTCCTATTTATTTTTCTTTGTACAGAAATGTAGACAGTGTGAGAATGTTTGAACTTAATTAAATTTTGTGTGTTTAACATTATTAATAGCAAAACATAATTAATTGCAACTAGATATTGCTTTGTGGTCGAAAAAACATCTGTTTCCTTGGTGCTCAGGACAGGAAAGTTTTAGTTCTGGGCTTTTAAAGAAAATAAATTTTTTTTTTATTTTTTTTTTTTATACTTTATACTATATAATAGTACTATAACCCAGCCATTAGGGGGGCACAAGCCAGTGTACTCTTAGTGCCGGTCCCAAGCCCGGGTAAATGGGGAGGGTTGCGTTAGGAAGGGCATCCAGCGTAAAACATGTGCCAAATCAAATATGCGGATCACAAATGAGAATTTCATACCGGATCGGTCGAGGCCCGGGTTAACAACGACCGCCACAGGTATCGTTAGCCGACAGGGTACCGGTGGAAATTGGGCTACTGTTGGCCGAAGGAGGAGAAGGAGAGGAGGAAGGCGTCTACAGAGACGGCAGGAAAAGGAGCAGTGTAGGAGAGTAGAGGTTCGGGTTGGTACTTTAAATGTTGGTACTATGACGGGTAAAGGGAGAGAGATAGCTGATATGATGGAGAGGAGAAAGGTAGATGTGTTGTGTGTTCAGGAGACCAAGTGGAAAGGGAGTAAGGCCAGGAACATTGGAGGTGGGTTTAAACTGTTTTATCATGGTGTGGATGGGAAGAGAAATGGTGTAGGGGTGATTCTGAAGGAAGAGTACAGTAAGAGTGTAGTGGAGGTGAAGAGAGTTTCTGATAGGGTGATGATCGTGAAGGTGGAAGTTGAAGGGATGATGATAAATGTCATCAGTGCCTATGCTCCACAAGTTGGCTGTGAGATGGAGGAGAAGGAAAGATTCTGGAGTGAATTAGATGAAGTGGTAGATGGTGTACCTAGGAAAGAACGATTGGTGATTGGGGCAGACTTTAATGGGCATGTAGGTGAAGGGAACAGAGGTGATGAGGAGGTGATGGGTAGGTATGGTTTTAAGGAGAGGAATGTGGAAGGGCAGATGGTGGTAGATTTTGCTAAAAGGATGGAAATGGCAGTGGTGAACACGTATTTTAAGAAGAAGGAGGATCATAGGGTGACATATAAGAGTGGAGGAAGGTGCACACAGGTGGATTATCTTCTGTGTAGGAGATGCAACCTGAAGGAGATTGGAGACTGTAAGGTGTTGGCGGGGGACAGTGTAGCTAGACAGCATCGAATGGTGGTCTGTAGGATGGTTTTGGAGGCGAAGAAGAAGAGGAGGAAAGTAAGGTTTGAAAGAAGAATAAGATGGTGGAAACTGAAGGAGGAAGAGTGTAGTGTGAGGTTCAGGGAAGAGGTCAGACAGGGGCTTGGTGGTGGTGAAGAGGTGCCGGATGATTGGGCAACTACCGCAGGAGTGATGAGGGAGGCAGCTAGAAAAGTACTTGGTGTGACATCTGGAAATAGAAAGCAAGACAAGGAGACGTGGTGGTGGAATGAGGAAGTGCAGGAGAGCATTAGGGGAAAGAGATTGGCAAAACAGAAGTGGGATCGACAGAGTGATGAGAAAAGTAGGCAGGAGTACAAGGAGATGCGGCAGCAGGTTAAAAGGGATGTGGCGAAAGCCAAGGAAAAGGCATATGAGGAACTGTATAAGAGGTTGGACACTAAGGAAGGAGAAAAGGATTTATACCGATTGGCCAAGCAGAGGGACCGAGCTGGGAAGGATGTACTGCAAGTTAGAGCAATAAAGGATGGAGAGGGAAATGTGTTGACTAGTGAGGAGAGTGTGTTGAGAAGATGGAGGGAGTATTTTGAGCAGCTGATGAATGAGGAAAATCAGAGAGAGAGAAGGTTGGAGGATGTGGAGTTGGTGAAGCAGGATGTAGATAGGATTAGTAAGGAGGAAGTGAGAGCAGCGATTAAGAGGATGAAGAATGGAAAGTCGGTTGGACCAGATGACATACCGGTAGAAGCGTGGAGATGTTTAGGAGAGATGGCAGTGGAGTTTTTAACCAGATTGTTTAACAGGATTCTGGAAGGGGAGAGGATGCCTGAGGAATGGAGAAGGAGTGTGCTGGTACCGATCTTTAAGCATAAGGGAGATGTGCAAACCTGCAGTAACTACAGGGGAATTAAGTTGATCAGTCACACCATGAAGTTATGGGAAAGAGTAGTGGAAGCCAGGCTGAGAGAAGAGGTGACCATCTGTGAGCAACAGTATGGTTTCATGCCGAGGAAGAGCACCACAGATGCCTTATTTGCTTTGAGGATGTTGATGGAGAAGTATAGAGAAGGACAGAAGGAGCTGCATTGTGTATTTGTGGATTTAGAGAAAGCGTACGACAGGGTGCCGAGAGAGGAGTTGTGGTATTGTATGAGGAAGTCAGGTGTGTCAGAGAAGTATTTGAGGGTGGTGCAGGACATGTATGAGGACAGTGTGACGGCAGTAAAGTGTGCAGTAGGTACGACAGACTGGTTCAGGGTGAAGGTTGGACTACATCAAGGATCGGCCCTGAGCCCTTTCCTGTTTGCAGTGGTGATGGACAGGTTGACGGACGAGGTCAGACAGGAGTCTCCCTGGACTATGATGTTTGCAGATGATATTGTGATTTGTGGTGAGAGTAAAGAGCAGGTTGAGAAGAGCCTGGAGAGGTGGAGATATGCGCTGGAGAGAAGGGGAATGAAAGTCAGTAGGAGTAAGACAGAGTACATGTGTGTGAATGAGAGGGAGGGCAGTGGAGTGATGCGGTTGCAGGGTGAAGAGGTGAAGAAGGTGGAGGAGTTCAGGTACCTGGGGTCAACAGTGCAAAGTAATGGAGAGTGTGTTAGGGAAGTAAAGAAAAGAGTGCAGGCAGGGTGGAGTGGGTGGAGAAGAGTGACAGGAGTGATTTGTGATAGAAGAGTATCTGCAAGAATGAAAGGGAAAGTTTATAGGACTGTGGTGAGACCTGCGATGTTGTATGGATTAGAGACAGTGGCATTGAGTAAAAGACAGGAGGTGGAGCTGGAGGTAGCAGAGCTGAAGATGTTGAGGTTTTCGTTGGGAGTGACGAGGATGGACAAGATTAGAAATGAGTTTATTAGAGGGACAGCACATGTAGGATGTTGTGGTGACAAGGTGAGGGAGGCGAGATTGAGATGGTTTGGACATGTGCAGAGAAGGGACATGAATTATATTGGTAGAAAAATGCTGAAGATGGAGCCACCAGGTAGGAGGAAAAGAGGAAGGCCAAGGAGGAGGTTCATGGATGTGGTGAGGGAAGACATGCAGGTAGTTGGTGTAAAAGAGGCAGATATAGAGGACAGGGTGGTATGGAGACGGATGATCCGCTGTGGCGACCCCTAATGGGAGCAGCCGAAAGAAAAAGAAGACTATATAATAGTACTATACATAATTGGCAAACACGGATGACATCCAAAGACAATTATGTGTAACATCCTCTACATTTGTGTGCCTACTACTTTGTGACAACAGTTTGAGGAGAAGTCAGAGGTCCGAATACTTTTGTCCATGTAGTGTATTCTATCTGTTTCTTTGGGTTACATGTCAAATCATTTTCTGTTCCCATTCATTTAACTCCAGATTTTGGCCTTTCAGATGTTGCTGCACTGTTGAAAAATCTGGGAACCAATAGAATTGCATTATGTCCAACAGACTTATATAAATTTGGATGAAATCTTTTTCATTTTGTCTTGCAAATGTATTCTCTTCCTTTTCCCTCGAAAAAAAAGTTGTATTATTTATAATAATAGTTGAAAAAAGATGACTACTATTTATACTTGATGAACTACGAGCTTTTATCATAAAATAATTTTTCAGTAAAATGCTGAAGCTGTTGCTTTAACCAATCAGCCTGTGATTTGTCCACTCACGCTTTTTCACGTAATTTGATTGGATAGACAGAGAGCGCACTAGTCAAGCTTGCAAGCCGCATCTGTAGCAAACTGCCAAGCTCAAATATATTTGTGTGGGTTTAATAGCTGTTTTTTTTTATTTCACAATGGCTGACAGAGGAGAAGAAATTGATTTGGTTGCACTTTAAACGGACTTTTCAAGAAAAGCTGGAGACCGTGACGAAAAGTCGGCAAAAACAGCTCAAAACAGTTGTTAAGCTTTTTCTTGAACCAGTTCCACTTTTGCATTTTTCTTTCCTGTCAGATTTGCACAAAAACACACAATTCGCCTTCATTTTAAATCCCCAAGAAAAGCGCTATGCAGGAAAGAAACGCTTCTAATAGAGATGGTGTATGCGGTTGATGCAGTTGTGGCTGCAGTGAAAGGAGACTTGTGTTCATTGTGTTCACAGGTGTGTCAGAGAAGTATGTAAGGGTGGTGCAGGACATGTATGAGGACAGTGTGACAGCAGTGAAGTATGCAGTATTAATGACAGACTGGTTCAAGGTGGAGGTTGGACTGCAGCAAGGATCAATTTTGAGCCCTTTCCTGTTGGTAGTGGTGATGGAAAGGTTGATGGACAAGGTCAGACAGGAGTCTCCGTGGACTTTGTATGTATGTGGGTGATGCAGTTATGGCTGCAGTGAAAGGAGACTTGTGTTCATTGGGTTTCTTGCTTCAGTGATACCATTCATTCTCACTGTATGAGATTACTGTCTGTGATGCCGGGCTCTTATACTGAAATTCTTTATAATATTGATGGTTTCTGCAGATGTGGTGCCATAATGATGTTATTGAGAGGTGGATTGATTCAGATATGACACCACTGAAGGCCGAGGTGTGAAATACACGGCCCTAAAATATCGATGTAGATATTGACCCACTGTAAATAATAATAGATTCAAGGCTCATATATGTTTGTCAGCAAAAAAGTCAGAGTGCATCCATTAATAATCATCATTTCGTTTAATGTTTCATGAGCTCATATATTTATTTACATATTTCCATATATTTATATCTGTAAACTGTAATTTCTACTACTTACAGCGCTTTGTGGAACATGACAACATGACAAGCTCCTTCATCCCAAAAGTTTGAACCTTGGTATATGGTCCAGTCTTTCAAAAAATATAACTTATTGGACATTCATTAAAAAAAAGTACACATTGCCACATCTAACAGTGGCCACGTTACGGAATAATAAACAGGACAGATCTGTAATGTGTTTGCTGTTTCCTTGACATTGCTCTAATTTTGACTTCAGCCCAGAAAGCTGTTGACCTTTATAACAGTCAATAAGAATGTGCAAACGTGTACACATGCAAAAAAAAAAAAAAAAAAAAAAAAAACTATTGAGATTTCAAAGGCTGGTGCAACTCGATAAACTGGTAGGTGCGTCGCCACTGGAGTTTATTTGGTAAATTTTTTTGACATCAGCTGTCGTCAAGGCACAATTAGGCACTTCTTTATACAAGCAGAACAGCTTGCAAATCTACAGGAATAAATAAGTTTAAATACAGTTTATGCAATAAAGAGCGTAAGCTCCGAGTCCCAACTATAAAAACAAAAATTCAAGTCTCGTTTCATCGTTGTGCGATCTTTTGAATTCATGTCTACGTACGCTCCATGAATGAAGCTTTAAAATATCGATATGCACTGGTCATGATTAGAAAGTGAGACGTGACCGTCCGTCCCTTAGTCCCAGAAGGGCTTGAAATACACAAAAATGGTTTGGTTTTGCCGAAAAGGTGCCCACAACCATTATAGTACCACGATCTTCCATGTGAGAAGTTAAAAGAGAGAGTCTCGTCATGCTGAGTGGCTCAGGTGGACGTTTTCTTCTCAACCCGCGGGATGCATTTGAGAGTCGCAGCTCTCCACAGAACGGGTGCTAACAGCAGACTTAGCGTAGTGACGCTCAGTACGAGAAGATACACCTGAAGAAGAAGAACAAGGAAAAGATGGTTCCATTACCATAACATTTGTGAACTTTTGATTTAACGTGTTACATTTAAGGCATTTAGCCGATACCTTTATCCAGAGCGACGTACAGAAGTGCTTTAAAGACTCAATAAAAAATTAATTAATACATCAAGATTGGTTCAATATTTTAAACGAGTTTATTAGAGGGACAGCGCATGTGGGACATTTTGGAGACAAAGTGAGAGAGGCGAGATTGAGATGGTGAAAGAAGACATGCAGGTGGTTGGTTTGAAAGAGGCAGATGTAGAGGACAGGGGGGGTATGGAGAAAGATGATTCGCTGCTGCGACCTCTAATGGGAGCAGCCGAAAGAAGAAGAAGAAGAATATCTTACTTTTTCCTCAGGTACATGGTAGCCTAAGTTTTTATTTTTTATTTTACTCAATTGGAAAATGGAACAAAAGTATTTTTTACCTTTACTGAAGTAATATTTAAGCCAGGGGGGGGATTCCTACTTTTGCTTAAGTACATGAATGTTATACTTCATCCACCACAGAAAATTGGAAATCAGGTGACCAAATTATAAAATTTGTGTATCATGGGACAAAGTAACTATCACAAAATTGTTAAAGTTGCAATTATATAACATTTAAATGTTATTTTTGGTGGTTTACCTCTCGTGAGATGATGCCAGCCCGGCGAGCTCGGCTGCCTAGGACAAATGAGAACTCGCTGACTTGTGCCAGGCCAGCTGATACAATCCAGCGGATGTGTCGGTATCCCAGGGGAAGGATTGCAGTCAGGACCAGCACTGCCATGACAAACTTAACAGGACAATGTGGAATGAGAGAATAAAAAATCTGAAAGTCTGACTTTTATCCTCTGACATTTTAGAAGTAAAAAGCACAAAGCCATCATAAGTGTTGCAGAAATGCCTTACCTTCATGATCACCACTGACAGGGTCAAAACCAGCAGGATGGTTAATTCATATAGAACAAATGTTGGGAACACATGCAGCCCTGTTAAAAAAAACAAAACAATATAGGAACGTTCTCTTAAGGGAAACTTTTACCCCCTATTGGAAAGTCTTCAGAAATTTAGACAGGTTTTCAGTAACAATCTTTGGTCTTAGTGAAGAAACTCACATAGTACATACTGTATTTATATAACAAACATTTGAACTTTTTTCAATCAAATAAAAAGAAGACCATCACATAGAAGATAAAATATGAACCCACTCACCGATAGACGCAAAGAAGATAATTGCAAGGAAGTCTCTGATTGGCTCGATACAGCTCATGATCTCATTGGTGACCATGTGACCCTGCGAGGAGAGCAAAGCCCCGGCCAGGAAACAGCCGAGTTCCATAGAAACCTCCAGGAAATCTGTTACCTAAAAAGTGTTGGTTTGTTACATCTTCATAGCTCAAGCTACCTGAGGTAAAGTACCTATTTATAGTGATGCCATAAATATGATGTTGGCAAACAGAATTAAGAAAGTGCTGATTTAGGATTGCACATGAACACTGTGTATTAAATATGAGGATATGTTGTGATAAACTCTCATGAACTATGCATGTCTCTCTATTGCAATTGGTCATATAAAATCTGTCAGGCAGCCTCATTAACATCAATGCAGCCATTTTTGAGACTAATGAAAAACACTCACAGTAAGCATTAGGAATACAAAGGCTGCAGTCCCCAGCACAAGGATCTCTTTGTTCCCTTTACTCTCAGTGTGGAGTTTTCTGTAGAATGGACCAATCAGATGAGACCTGAGGAGCCAGCAGATCAGCAACACCACGGCGAAAGAGACGAGCACCTGAGCCAAGAGCACCAGTACACGCAATCCTCCAATCAGAGCACTGCAAAAGAGCAGGGGCAACCAATCAAACTCTTCGAAAGTTATTAAATAAAACAGTGCGCTCGGATAAATAGGCAGGGTTGCGTTTGGAAGGGCATCCAGCATAAAACGTGTCAAATCTAATATGCAGATCACAAACCAGAATTTCACACCAGATCGGTCGAGGCCCGGGTTACCAACAACCACCACAGGTATCGTTAGCCAACAGGGTACCGGTGGAAATTGGGCTACTGTTGGCCAAAGGAGGAGAAGGAGAGGAGCAAGACATTTACAGAGACAACAGGAAAAGGAGATGTGTAGGAGACTAGAGGTTTGGGTGGGCACTTTAAATGTTGGTACTATGACTGGTAAAGGGAGAGAGATAGCTGATATGATGGAGAAGAGAAAGGTAGATATGTTGTGTGTTCAGGGGAAAGGGAGTAAGGCCAGCAATGGAAGAAAGGGAGTAAGGCCAGGAACATTGGAGGTGGGTTTAAACTGTTCTATCATGTTGTAAATGGAAAGAGAAATGGTTTAGGGGTGATCCTGAAAAAATCCTGCTTTTGCTACACAAGTGTGAGGTGAAACAAAGAAAGAAAAATTCTGGAGTGAGTAAGATGAAGTGGTAGAAGGTGTACCTAGGAAAGAACGATGAGGGTTGGGGCAGATTTCAATTGGCATGATGAAGTATCAGAGAAGTATGTAAGTGTGGTGCAGGACATGTTTAAGGACAGTGTGACAGCAGTGAAGTGTGCAGTAGAAACGACAGACTGATTCAGGGTGGAGGTTGGATTGCATCAAGGATCGGCTCTAAGCCCTTTCCTGTTTGCTCCCCAATGGGAGCAGCCGAAGAAAAAAGATTTATTAGTACATTTTACTCCACTATATTCTAACTGACCATTACTTTTTGCACCTCTGTTGAAGATGTGATTAAGGCTCAACACTCCCCTACCTGTATCTACTGCATGTGAGAGACTTTTTCGGACCGCTGGCCTCATTTTCAGTCTGAAAAGAGCTTAAATAAATTACAAAAACATTTTTTGAAGTTAAAGTTAAAACATTGACCCTCTCCGAGACTCAGAGGTGCATCAACTCACAGTCAGCTCTGAGTATTTAGTTTCAGTTGATCTCAAATTATTTACTTTAATTTTATTTGTCCATTAAATACAAATTGTTTTTCAACTTTGTCATTTTATTTGTTAATTGAAGATTGTTTTTGAAAGACTGCTTTATTAATTTGCCTTTTTTTTTTTTTTTTACTTTTATTAAATAAAATCTCTTAAATTAATGTTTTTGGCTTTTCACTAATGTTTTGAGGACTAGTGCATCTTTGAACCTACGTTCAATAGGAGTCTAATACTCAAGAAGTGTTCAAATCAGAATTGGTAACTAAGTTTTTTGCAGTTTTGCAGTTAGGTATCTATGCTTTTCTTAAAGTATGATTTTCAGGTACTCTTTACACTTCTAATATATAATTACCATGGCCAATAATATTGAGGAAACCCTCGGAAAGTCAATGGGAGGTTAAACCAGTTAGATTTCTCTAGAGTAGTCTTCTGCCCCGAGTATTATACAGACACTGTGTCCAATCACAACTGCATGCATGATTGATGTTAATTTTTACCTGTCCATCCCACCACTTCCTGCCTGGATAAGCGTTGGCATGATGGCGATAAAAAGGCTCAACTGAACATCCTGCATCACCAGCATACCCAGCAAAACACTGCTATAGTCCAATTCACCTACACACACATCCACATCGTCCATTAAAACACAAAGTGTAACCTTCATTAAATCTCCGTCCATTCCTCACACACAATCCTGTACCTTCCTTATCCCCTCTGGACCCGCCAGAAAGGAAGCGTGATATGAGCGGTGTGCTGGACAGAGACAAACAGCTGGAAACAAACATCGTCTGAATCGGGTGGAGCCTGAACACCTTTCCCCAAAGAAGCCCTGCTCCCACCATCAGGAGGCTCAGGTAGCTGGAGCCTTGAACAGAGATCTTCCAGACCTGCAAACATAAAGAAATAAATTTAATACAATACTAAATAGGTAATTATATTTACAATGCATTTAAAAAAATTTTATTCAATCCCATTTGATAAAACCCTGACATTCTATCAAGCCAAAATATCTTACTCACAATGTTTTTCTCACTAATATGTCAATAAAAAAAAATCTTTCCAGCCATTACTGAGATAAGCACTTTATTATACAACCGAAAATGAAAACGCAGCTTAAGAAGTAAAAGAATTGTGACGTGTGCAGAAAGACAAAAGAAAAGAAGTTAGGAATAAATGCAAATTGTGAGATCTGCATGACGGAATTTTTTGCGTAATAAGAAGAGCATATACAGTGTTTTTATACATATTGGATCCTATAATTCATTAAATGCCAATGCAATATGTGATATTTTGCTTATCATCATTCTTACAGTTAATACATGTTTTGTTTGCCCAGGAGAGAAGAACTTCCCTGATATACACTCCTTTATGATGAATACTTGAAATTCCTGTGTATTCTAAAGTTTGTACAGTTTGTGAACAACATTCTTCAGTATACTAGGTAACACTAGCTTCAATCTGTAAAATATGATTCCATTAAAAGTGGTCCCTTTAAACTATCACTTAAGTAAAAGTACAAAGTATTTCTATAAAATTTTTCTTAAGTATCCAAAGTACTTAAATAAGTAAATGAAAATACTTTAGTAAAGTACTGATACATGAAAAAAAGCTACTTATGTACAGTAATAAATTTAATTTACTTTGTTTCTGTCCACCACTAAAAATGTAAATGCAACACAGTGTATCAGTCCAGGTTTGGAAGCTTTTCCCCCATCCTAACAGTTTTTTCTGGAGTGAATTTTGCAAACTAAAATAAAGGATATCACATTTTGAATCTCCAAACAATCAAATGAGATGAATACAGATGTGCGGATTTTACAGAAATTGTTTTTAAATGTGTTATTCGTGATATAAACCTTGTAATACCGAGTGCTGCTATTAGTGAATTCCAGTTTTTTGTTTTGCTTTTTAGCTTTTACCTTGTGTAATCGCTCCGGAGAAAACTCAAGACCGACGACAAAGAGTGTGAAGAACACACCCAACTCCCCCAGCGTCTCAACTTGGACCATAGACTAGAGATACAGAGAAACACTGTGATTAGGGATTACACTGTACATACAGTGAGTTTAGTGTTTTGATACTATGAAAGAACACTTTTCCCAAACATAGAATAAATTACAGCCAGTTTAAACAGGCATATTGTTAGAACATTTGATAGTAACTTGCTTTGATGCTGTTAATGCCTGAGGGACCAAGCAGAATCCCACAAACTATGTAGCCAAACATAGGGGGCAGTCCGAGCAGTGTGCACAGCCAGCCGCAGGGCAGAGAGAGCATCACCACCGACACCAGGTCCTGTAGGAGTAACCAAAGTGCAACAATTACTCAAATATCGCCAAAAGAATAATAGTATAATTCAATATTTGTGTACTTATTTACTAATTTGGCAAATTTAAGCAGCACTAAGATACAATATAATATTATGTGAGGCAGCTGAGCTTGTGTTTATAACATATACCACTAGCCCATTCCTATAATTAAGATCATATTATATACAAAGTTTATTGAAGAAATGCAAAACATAAAATTGGTTGTCGTTTTTTTATTAAAACAGTTTATTATCATATTTATGAACAGTCACAGTTTACAATTTTTTTTAAAACAGTTAAAAAATAAAATGACTGCTTGGTTAAATAATTTAAATAATATTTTATTTAAAAAAAATAATTGACATTGGTTAATTTTGGGTAATACAGATGTATGTGTGTGTGTGTATGCTTTTTACATGTAATATTTCAATTTCTAAAGCTATAATCTACTTAACTGTTCTATTTATTTTAGCAGACTTTAACATGTTTTCATTCCTTCCATCCTTCATTCACTCCCTAGGTATGTGGAATTGTCAGGATTTGAAGCGGGACATAAAACCGCTAAACAAATCCTATTTGTGGTACGGAGCGAGTAGCCACAGTGACACTGCGTTAACTCGAGTTTATTTTTTATACCACTGGAATTGTTTTGTATGTTTTCAAGTTTAATAATAATTTTTTTAAATCCACTTAAAGTGAGAGGCAGAGATTCAACACATTTGTGGCCCACTGAATACAAACAACAACAACAAAAAAATATATATATATGTCTGGTTGTTAGTAGACAGTAGGTTTTTTTTTTTTATTTAATTTTTTTAAGACATTCAAAAATATTATTCTGCCTAAGCTTCTTTAATGGCTCTGTTTGAATTTCCTGTTTTTCTCAGATTTCTTTTCTAGCATTTTTAATGGTATATACATATAATGGTATAATCACAAAGAGTTATCTATATAGATATCTATTTAAAGAGTTATTTATAGATCAGTAACTAAAAAAAGAATTCTGCACAAAGTCTAATTTATAAACAAAACATTGCAGATGAAAAAAAATGACTTTGCATATGGTGATGTATGGAAATTAATTGAGGTTTTTAAACCACAAAGCAGCGAGATGCTACTTTACAAGAATTCTTAAATCTCAAAGAAACATATGAGCCATGAGACGCCCATCCTTAAGAGGGGTCACACTTTTCATTCATTTGTATCACGTGATAACGTGACCAACTGAAAGTCGACATGTCACGGCATGACCTCTTCGGGAAAATACAAGATGGAAGAGTTATAGGTCGCACCATTCTCCTTTTATATGACATAGCTTTAAAATAATAAAAAATCTACTAAAGAGAACATACCTAGTTTGCAAGTCACTGCATAAAGAAACAGAAGCTGTATTTTTGTAACATTAGGCACAAGATCATATCAGGTTGCTGCCCATATTCAAGTTTTATTATACAAAAGTCAGTGACAGTTTGTACAGTTAAATTCTTAAGTGAGGCTCCAGGCAAACTACAGCAATGTTAAATAGAAAACATTAAACTGAATTTGAAATAGAAACAAAAAAATGGAAAAAGGAGAGAAAAGTAATAATAAAGCATAAAGTTATCATTATTTATAAGTCTGTGCAGTGGTGCTTGTATTATATATATAAAAAAATGAATTAGGAGTATTTACACATGACATATTAGCATGAGGTAACCTTGCAAAAAATATGGAAGATGGAGGATAACAAGGAGAATGTATATAGTAGGTATACAAACAAATATGCAAAGGTACGTAGTGTGCAAGTAAGGTGCAATAATACTGAGTGCAATGGTATTTAGAGTTCTGAAAATTCTGCAGTCCCAGTAGGTTAAACAGATATGAACAAATATGTAAGATATGTAACAGTCAGTGTTGCTACACCTCGAGTCTAGCAATGCCCCTTTAACTGGGTTTACTCCTCCCTTTCAATCAGGTAAAACAGGTGTCCCCAAAACAACGAAAAAGCAACTCTGAAAAATGCCAGAGACATATTTTACAAATTGAATTTCAAATATATGTTTTACTCAAATCATATCTGTATTTGAAATTACAGGTTTGCTCTCAGACAAAAAATGTCCTTAGTTTATAATAGAGGTCAATGCACAGATAGTTTTTCCAGGCTTCCAGTCCGCTGTCATTACGAGAGCGGCCTCTAGGGGCGAATTACTAACGACATGTGCTGTTTGTTTTTACACCTTAAACTGTATATATATTTCTATAATTATGACTATATAAATTTTTATTTCCTTTAGCCTATTTTCATAATTCAGTGCTGTTTTTTTTGTGTAATAAAGTTAAGTACTAATTTACATAGAGTGTTGTTTGGTAATCTTTTTTTCTAGAATGCATTTAAAATGAACGATTTTATCAGGTGTTAAATCGGTTATATGCAAATACAATCCACCCAAGCTATCGGTATCAGTTAAATCCACTATAAATATATGCATAAGTAAGTAAATGTTTTCATTTCAATAGCAATGAATATAAAAAAATATCCATTATAATAATATCTCTCAAAAGTAAAGCTTATTTGTCTGTACGGTGCATAACAAAGAAATTAAATAATCTAGCATTGGGAGGCATAAAAAATAGATTTAAAATCTCCACAATAATACTATTTGCCATTCCAGCCCATGGCATTTTCTGTTAGACCGACCTAGCCACCATTAGATTGGGTACTGCCCGAGATAGACATTTGGTGATCATTGTTGTCTATGAGCTTATGTATGTGGAAGAAGGCAGATAGCATTTGCCTCTGAATGGTCAGTTGCCCTGTGACTTGGAATGAACCTGCTTTTTTAAATAAATGTCTCGGGAATAGCATACACTCTCCGTTTGATGTCTGGAAGATAACTAGTCAGTGGAAAGAGTTAGTATTGACTCTTTGAACAAACATCTGAGTGATGAGTTTAAGCACTAACCTTGATGAAGTGGTGGTCAGCACGTGGAATGGTAGAGTCTCTGGGTTTGGTCAGTACATACTGGTTGTTCTGTGAATCAATGAGCATACTCAGTCCCAGGTCACCTTCTGCTACCTGCCATGACACATTCTTTCTCTTGTTGTCCTCTTCATCATCCTCCACCCTCAGAACCGCCTCCACGTTGACTCCCTTCATCTGACAGGGAAGAAAAGAATGGGGTTGAATTTGTAAAAGCCAACAAAGGAAAATGTCCCTCATAAGACAAAAGAAAAGAGACTAATGAGTGACCTGCTTGTTGTTGTCAAAGACATGATCCTCGATCTCCTCTTCCAGGCGGTCAGCAGCTCTCCGGACATCCTCAAGGATCTCTTCCAGCATGGAGAGGGTCTTGTTCCGCTCCTGCGCCACCTTCAGGGCCTCTTGCTGGTGTTTCTCAGCTGCGACCAGCTCCACATACTCCTGTTCCTCCTATTAAGAACATGAGGATGATGGCTTCTTGTCTAAATCTGTTCTTTAGATCTTCTAATATAGATGTTTTTTTCAAAGCTGCTTTATGACAGTTGCTGCAGAAATCAAATTTACTCCTGGAACATTTTACGAGGTGGTATTAAAAAGTTCTGAGACTAACACTGTTTACAAAGCACTATATATTTATCTACGTTTACAGACGATCACCTTCAAAATTGTCCCCTCACACAGCAATACAGCGCTCCCAGCGTTCCTGCTACTTCAGGAATGCGACCTGTAAGTCTTCTTTTCGAAGCGTGTCAAGCACCTTCTGTGATTCGTGCCGGATCTTCACAATGGTGTCGAAATGGTGTTTGAGCTGGATCTTTATTATCGGGGAGTCAAATCTGGCAAGATTTGCCGCTCAAAACACCTCGGACAACTCGTTGCAGCATCACCATATGCCCAGTTTCATGCAGAATTTCACATTTGCACTTTGTTCTAACTTGCTGTCCGTGATGAAATCGCAGACGTGGTAACACTGAACACAGTTTTCCTGAAGTGAGGAAAATTCTATGCAGAGTTAACCCACGGAAGTCTGCTGGACCTGACAACATTCCTGGCAGAGTGCTCAGGGAATGTGCAGAACAACTAGCAGATGTCTTCACTGACATCTTCAACATCTCCCTGAGCAGCGCCACTGTTCCTACGTCCATCATCCGAAGAAGTCTTCTGCCTCCTGCCTCAATGACTATCGTCCCGTTGCACTCACACCCATCATGATGAATTGCTTCGAGAGGCTCGTCATGAGGCACATAAAGACCCAGCTCCCACCCGCACTGGACCCCATGTAGTTCGCGTATCGTCCAAACTGCTCCACGGACGATGCCATCTCCACAACCCTCCATCTGGCCCTCACCCATCTGGATAACAAGGACTCTTATGTAAGGATGCTGTTCATAGACTTCAGTTCAGCATTCAACACAATTATTCCTCAGCACCTGATCGAGAAGCTGAGCCTACTGGGCCTGAACACCTCCCTCTGCAACTGGATCCTGGACTTCCTGACTGAGAGACCTCAGTCAGTACGGATCGGGAACAGCATCTCCAGCACCACCACACTGAGCACTGGAGCCCCTCAGGGCTGTGTGCTCAGCCCACTGCTGTTCACTCTGCTGACTCACAACTGTGCACCAACGCACAGCTCGAATCATATCATTAAATTTGCTGATGACATGACCGTGGTGGGTCTAATCAGAAAGAACGACGAGTCAGCATACAGAGAGGAGGTGCAACGGTTTACAGCCTGTCTTTGAACGTGGACAAAACGAAAGAGATGGTTGTTGACTTCAGGAGAACACAGAGTGACCATTCTCCACTGATCATCGATGGATCTTCAGTGGAGATTGTCAAGAGCACCAAATTCCTTGGTGTTCATCTGGCAGACAACCTCACCTGGTCACTTAACACCAGCTCCATCACCAAGAAAGCTCAGCAGCGTCTCTACTTCCTGAGAAGGCTGAGGAAAGCTCATCTCCCTCCCCCCATCCTGACCATGTTTTACAGAGAGACCATCGAGAGCATCTTAAGCAGCTGCATCACTGCCTGGTTTGGGAAGTGCACCGTCTCGGATCGCAAGAGTCTCTCTCCCCTCTATCATGGACATTTACACCACACGCTGCATCCGCAAAGCACACAGCATTGTTGATGACCACACACCCGTCACACACACACACACTTCACCCTCCTACCATCAGGGAAACGGTTCCGAAGCATTCAAGACAGTTTTTTCACGCAAGCCGTCAGGCTCCTCAACAAACATCTGAACTGAACTCTCTCTTACACACATACACACTTACACACACACACTTACACACAACTGAGTGACTGATCTGTACAACTTGCCTCAACACACATACACTTCGCACACCCAGGTTTTAGCACCATTCACACCTTTCATTATTGCAAAATGTTTACATGCCGTTTGTTGCTGATCTTCCGGGACTTGCTCTTTTTGCACAATATTCTGTCCAAATCCTTTGGTCACTGTTCAGTTTATTTTGATTGCTGCTATTGTTGAATTGCACAATGCTGTTTACATTTCTCTGTTTACATTTTTCTGCTACTGTGCACCTTATTCTGTCACGGCAGAGCTATTGCTGTTTTTATTTTTATATTTTGTGTATTGTGTATTGTCCTGCACTGTCCTGTGTTGTCTTGCACTGTCCTGTGTTGTCCTGCACTGTCCTGTGTTGTCTTTTGCACTGTTTGCACCAGTTGCACACATGCACTTTATGTGGCGAGGATCTTAGTTCCTGGCCCTGTGTTCTTCCGTTCTGTGACTGTTGTTTTATGTAGCACCTGGGTTCAGGAGGAACGTTGTTTCATTTCACTGTGTACTGCATCAGCTATATATGGTTGAAATGACAATAAAGGCTTCTTGACTCTTGACTTGACTCTTGACACGTAGTCATAATAGCACTAATGAACATTTTGATACCACCTTGCATTTAGAGCTGGTGGTTCAGGTTCAAGTCAAGGCAACACTGTTAACTAAAGCTAAATACGTTTCAGTTTTTTTGTCTTCCCCTCCACCCGTCCGACAAATACACAGACAGCAGTGTGTTATCAAAAAGGTGATGCTGTCTCTAGACACACTGTGTCCTGTCCTTCACTGATTAGAATAGACCTTCTTCATGCAAAAATAGCTCCAGCACCTTAGGAAAACACCCCAGCATTTTGGTGTTGCCATGGAAACTGCACTGTATCAGTCCTCCCAATTACAAATCACGTTCTTCTTATTTGTGAGGGCTCCTAACGAATATCCATATGCTATAGTTATCAAAAGAATAAAGAATATATACACACACATACACACAACATTTTAAACCAAGCAAATTTATGTTTGGCATTTCTTTTCTCTAACTGTACCGAGATTTAACCGAATCGTGACTTATAAACCAAGGGATGAACCAAACCATGAATTTTGAGTACCGTTTATAATATATTGTGCAGTTTATACATTACGACAGTGTAAATTGCTCTGCTTTGCTAAATTATGTACTGTAATTTGTTAAATCGTTAACAAATGACAGTACAGTAAAACCCTGTTGTACGAGCAACTAACAGTACGAGCAAACGAAGATATGAGCGACCCCCTCGCTAAATGTTACCCTATTTAACGAGCAAATTTCGAAGGCACGAGCAAACCTACGCTGTTGGTTCCCCGCTTTCGGGTTGTTTAATTCAGTAAAAACTTAACTTTTTTTTTTTATATATTTTTATTTCACTAGAAATCCTGAAAAATGTTTCCCAAGAAAATCAGTGATGGTGCTGCGAAAACTAAAGTAAATAGAATTACGATGGAAACCGAGGAGGTTATGAGCGTGGTGCGTCTCACACTCGCAATCAACCACTATCACACGAGTAAGTGTTAAATTATGTTTACATTACGGTAATTTGCGGTGTATTTGTTTGTTAAAATAGGCTACAAATACTTTTTAAGTGCAGAAATAAGCGATCGAATGAAGTCTCGGAATGGATTAAATCACTTTTACATTCATTCCTATGGGGAAAATTAGTTCGCATGTACGAGCAAATGGACACACGAGCAATTTTCAAGAACGAATTATGCTCGTACAACGGGATTTTACTGTTTACTGCCCCATGCTTATCACCAAACTCCTGTGTAGGCTAGACCATGTCTCGACTTAGGATATTGTCAGGTTGCGATATGGGGTCATCGAAACGCATCTCCATTGTAAGTTGGAGACTACTTGTATTAGATTTCTAAACACACTACAAATTGCAGCTTTAATTCAAATCCAAAAAGCCTTAATATGAAATTACAGACACATCTACAAACGAATTTTTTTAATGAATCCGAGTTTGTCTCACCTTAATGGCAGCCTCCCTGAGCGCCTCGAGCCTCTGGCGGCTGGTTTCCTTCATGTTCGCCACGTCGCCGAAGTCACCTTTCAGCACACGCTGAAGGCCGAGCACGGCCTCGAACAGGGAACGCTCGCTCTCGTTCAGCTCCTTCTGGAACACCTCGAGCGTGTGCACCTGGAAGAGACGCTCAGCATCTGAGATCGTCTGGTCACGCTCCGTCGCTGCCGCTGCTGCCTCCAGCTTCCGTACCGCCGCATTCTTCTGTCGCAGAAGGCTGGAGAGTCGGCGGCAGTTCTCGGCCACCCAGCGGTGCCCGCTGGCAGACGGCACCCCCCTGCCCCGATGGAGCTGAACGGCATTTCGGGCCACACGCTCAGCCGGTTGCAGCGCCCCAACCAGACCCAGACACAGCAGCGCGTACAGGGTCTGCATTCAGCTGATGGGTCACTTTAGCTAAACATAAAAAGAAAAATAAGAGGAACTATAGGAACTATATCACACACTTTCATCAGTTCTCTTGGTGTTTCGCAAATTATTTACAGAAAAATATGTTAAATTAGCAGAGATAGTTCATCAAACTATATAGCCATCTTCCTAACTTCAAACATTGACCAAGCGGCAGAAGGTTACAATGTGCAGTGTGGAAAGATGATCCTTTAAGTCAGCCCAACACCACAAGGCACAGTGTGTGTTTCTCTCTCCCCTTTCCCTCCTGTGTTTTGCTCTGCTGTCTCCAAGTTGTCCTACTATAGGTGGAGCCCCCTGTCAATAATAATGAAATGGTGGCTGGGGAAGGGACCAATCAAGAACAAGAACCTGACCAGAGGAGGTGGAGCCTGGAGTTTAAAAGCAGCACCCTAAAGCCTTGTGTATGAAGTTTGCTGGTCCCCCATCTTGGTGGTGCTGGTCCCCCATCTTGGTGGTGCTGGTCCCCCATCTTGGTGGTGCTGGTCCCCCATCTTGGTGGTGCTGGTCCCCCATCTTGGTTGGTGTAGGAAAGCATTCCCCTTCAGTTTTATTTCCACACTTCACCACTAGAGGGAGATTCACAGTTTACCATTCATGATAAGTTACCTCGGTGACATCACAGTGCACTACTGAGCTCTCAACTGAGTGCTTAAAAGTCCAGAACACTGAGCAGAAGATGTCATTCGATTTCACGAAGTTGCTGCTTAGTTGCTGCTATTTGTTGTCATTGCTGTTGGTTGCCCATGCTTGACCTTGCTGTTGATTGCCCCTGCTGTTGATGGCCTGTGTTTGCCCTGGCTGTTGATTGCCCTTGCTGTTGGTGGCCCGTGCTTGCCCTGGCTGTTGATTGCCCCTGCTGTTGGTGGCCCGTGCTTGCCCTGGCTGTTGATTGCCCTTGCTGTTGGTTGCCCCTGCTGTTGGTGGCCCGTGCTTGCCCTGGCTGTTGATTGCCCCTGCTGTTGGTTGCCCCTGCTGTTGCTGGCCCGTACTTGCCCTGGCTGTTGATTGCCCCTGCTGTTGGTGGCCCGTGTTTGCCCTTGCTGTTGTTTCCATGCTGTTGGTGGCTCATGCAACAATTAAACCGTTATTGTTGCTGCGCTCGCCCTAGGCCTAGCCACTGTGAGAACATAACTACTTTTATATCTTTACATGAAACATTCAGGGTCAGACAGTGTTTTTTTCTGCCCTGAATTCACCCACTGATTCATCTGATCCATCAAGAGGAAAAAAATGTAGGTTATTTAAGTAACCTGCAATTACACAGGTAGTTAAACTGAGCTCACATAGACGGGCACAATGCTGACTGTTCAAACAAAAAACGAAATAATTTAAAATCCTGAAATGTGACGGGTCGGTATTTACATCACACCTGCCATACAGATGTAAATTACACTTCGGTAGGGCCTTCACCTGATGAGAAATATTACACTCAGTGGGTGTTTTTTTACTATATAACGCTACTCTATAGGTAACTCTGTAGGTGTATTTGTTTTTTTTCTTTGCTGCTACGAATTATCTATCGACTGTTTGCTCTCAATCACATCATTTCATCCAAAGAACCATGAATGAGGGGCGTTCGTGAGCACAGAGCTCCACCAGTTTGTTCACTCATTGCTGGGCCATGAAACCACTGACCCAAGTGAAGACCTAATAGATGATCATCATTTGGTATTATCCTGCATAGAATGAATTCTAGCCCAATCATATTTATCTGAGTAGATAATATCACAAGGGAACATAACAAACTGTACTGTAATCATCAGACTATTACATGTGTGTACACACACGCCTGTTTAAACATACAATTGTGAGACTGCGATTCTTTATACACGGCTTCCCTTTAGAGTCTGGTTCCTCTCCAGGGTTCTTCTTTGTACTTTGTTGCTCATCAAAGATCAATATCTACATCCTTTTGTGACCATTTCTACTGTAGAAGTTGAACTAAAGTGAGTTTATATCGTAGATGTGGGGTAAAATAATACTACAGTAAAACTCAGAAGGCAAAATCTTTACCGTCTCATCATTACATGAGATTCAGAAAGACACAAATGATCTCTGTATTTAGTCGACATAATACTAGTGTTCGATGGAACCATACACGTGAGTCATGTATACCATCCACTGTCACCTGAGTTGCCCTTCTGCTTACCTGGAAGGTGATCTGTCCCAAGCTTGTCAACCAACACACACACACACACACACACACACACACACACACACACACACACACACTATAGTCATGTGTTTTGCTTTAACTGCCCATTTTAATTTCTGACATCTGATCTATTGAATCTCCTGATTTCTTCTGTTCTCCTGATCTTCAGGTCTCCTGATTTTTTTTGCTCTGTTTTCTTCATTTTCTGATCTCCTGATTTTCTAAACTCCTTATTTCTTGAGCTCCCAATTTCCTGATCATTTGTTCTCCTGATTTCTTTAGCTCCTGATCGCATGGTTTTCTGGTCTCCTGATCGTTTTTTTTATCTCCTGATTTCTTGGTGCCCTGGTTTCCTGATCTTCTGAATTCTTGATCTCCTGATTACCTGATCTCAAACACGGCTGATCAGATGACCAGGACATCCTCCAGTCATATGACCTACATCACCTCGAGATAAAAACATACAATAATAAGAAGTAATGCTCTCCTACCTTGGAGATTTTTCAGGTCGCCTCAGTAGCCCAGTGCTCCTTAGTAAATGAAGGAAACAATCGGTCTCTTGTAATGCCTCCCCTCTCCAGCCACCAAATACTAAACTCCTCTCTGAACCGGAGCCTGAGCGCCGCGTTCACACCACACACCGGTTTGCGGCAGTCGTGGCGTGTTCACGAGCTCTCTGGTTTTCACTGTTTCCTAGTAGGGAAGAATCGTAGTTATAAATCGTTTATTTGGGCTAGGAAAAAAAATTGCATTTTAATCATTGCGATCCAGTTATGTCCCGTCATCAGTTATTTTGAGCACCATTTCGACATATTTCATAATTTATTCTTATTGTAAAGAAAAAAATAATGCTAGAATCAGACGTTAAAGAAAACAAGTGTATATAAGAAATTGAAGACAAATGAATAGTTATAATTGTGTAGTATATTCAAATATTTTTATTATACACCTGGGAAAAAGTTACTACAAGTTACTATAGAAACCCGTGGGAGCACGTGAATGTAGCACGAGAGTAGATTCACTTGCTGTCGATACACGTCAGGGTTTTTCTCATTCCCACAGGTAGGTTTGAATCTCTGCTTCCCAGTGACACAAAAATGTGAAAATTCATTCAATTAATACAATTAAAAATGTATTTAGCTGTAATTTAATCGAGAACATTCCTTAACCACGTTTATTTCCATATCAAGTGCCACTGTAACTAATGGAATCCGATCGGGCTAACGTTATAGCACGTTAGCTTCCCTCAGGAACCAGATCAGATATTAACTTCAGTACACGTTTTATTTTTAGACGTTTTGAACTAAATCTGTCGAGATCTAAACTAAATCTCACTTCGTGCTAATGCGCATGCGCTCACTTACAGGACAATATTTTCACTTCCGAAACATATCAACGAATATGAGAGACGCAATGCATTATGGGTAGTGCAGTATTTTTACAGCACGGGTTGTTATTTTGGTGTTAATTCAATATTTTTATTGAATTAATTTTAATTGTATTTCTGTAATTGTAATAAAAGGTTTTAACGCAGTTTATTTCGTTTAAGCTTAATTTATTAAAGCTTAAAAAAATGTTTGCATACATGTTTACGAAAGTTTGGCATTTGGGAAAACAACAGACCTGTAAATCTAATAACAATAATAATAATAATAATAATAATAATAATAATAATAATAATAATAATAATTAATAATAACAAAAATTAAATAATAAAAAAAATTTAATTCCGCTGCTGACGTCACCGCGACGGTGTCCCAGGCGCAGGCCCGGCGAAGTCCCACGCATGCGCAGTGCGGGCTTTTGCCTATCAAGTTGGTCAAACAGCGGGGAGATAAAAAAAAATGGTAGGTAAGATGGAGGGGGGGGGAAATAACAATAATAATAACAACAATAATGATGTACTGGTGAACAGAAACTTTATGTTTAGAAATGAACACGGAGACAGGGAGAGATAGACAGAGACAGAGGGAGATCTAAATACATAAAAGGTGTAAGGGTATTAATCAGTGAGAGGAGGGATCTGTGTTTAAGGGAGTTGTCTTCCGACTGTGTCGTATTAGCCGTGTGTGTGTGTGTGTGTGTGTGGTTGCGCGTGTGTGTGTGTGTGTGTGTGTGTGTGTGTGTGTGTGTGTGTGTGTGTGATGATGATGATGATGATGATGATGAGAAGTAGAAGGTCAGGTTGTTGGAGCTGACTGTGTGCATGTACTTTTTTTTTTTTTGCTTATGCAGAGTTTGTGTGTGTGTGTGGTGGTGGTGGTGGTGGTGGTGGTGGTGGTGATGATGATGAGAAGTAGAAGGTCAGGATGTTGGAGCTGACAGTGTGAATGAACTTGTTCCTCCACATTTGCAGATTTTGTGTTTGTGTGTGAGACCGATGATCCTAAAGGGAGCCGAAAGAAGAAGAAATCCTGAACAAGGTCCCTAATTCTCAACTGCTCAACTGTGTGTGTGTGTGTGTTTACTCCACAGCATAAGCTGAAGTCATCACAGAAGGAGAAGGTTCGAGAGTTTATGTCTTTTACCCAGGCTGGTGAAAGGACAGCCGTCTACTGCCTCACGCAGAATGACTGGAAACTAGAAGTGGCAACGGACAACTACTACCAGAACCCAGATCTCTACTATAAGGAATCCATGAAAACCACAGTGGACCGCAAGAAGCTGGAGCAGCTTTATAACCGATACAAAGGTATAACAGGAAATTGTTTTGGTCCTTTGCTTTCCTTCACATCTGTCCATATAGTATAGATTTAGACATATAGTCATAGAGACTTTATCGGTTTTACAGATTAATCATCACTGATAGTTGATTGCTGGGACTATCTGCAAAAATACATACCAATAGTTTTTCCGGGTTGCTGAAAAAGTCATTATACAGTACGAGGGCGGCCTCTAGAGGCAAATCCCTGACACCTCATGCTGTATGTTAGTTCATTAAGGTCATTAACTAAAGTTAACAGATAAAATGTAATTAACGATAGCTACCACAAGGCTGTCGTTATCGGTAAAATCCACAGTCAACCTGTAATAGAGACCTACATATATCAGGTCAAGCCTCAAACTCAAGGATTGGTGATAAACGGTTTTGAAACATTCATCTGACCCTGCAAAATATTTACATTTTACATAAAAAAAAAAAATGTCTGGTCATAACCCCAATAAACAGCAGATTACAAAAACATAAGTCTTTGGGATTCTAGCGACTCCCGGTGAGAGCCGTTATCATTACAAATAAAGAAAACTTGGAACACTGGTGAACCTTCCCAGGAGTCTCCGTCCTACCGACGACTCATCCAGGAGCTCATGAAAGAACCCAGAACAACATCTAAAGATCTGCAGTCCTCACTTGCCTCAGTTACGCTAAGTGTTCATGATTCAGCCATAAGAACGAGACTTGGCACAAGAGAGTCAAGAGTCAAGAGGCTTTTATTGTCATTTCTACTATACACAGTGGTACACAGTAAAAACGAGACAACGTTTCTCCAGAACCCTGGTGCTACACTAAAAAACAACAAACAAAACAACATAGAGCTACAACACAAGTTACATAAAGTGCATCGAGTGCAACCTAGTGCAAACAGTGCAGACAGACAGTGCAGACAGACGACACAAGACAAAACACAAAACCCTTTATAGCGCCGACCAGTAAACCTACTGTATACTTAATTATACAGTACTGTACAAGACTGTACAAAAGGCATCCGTAGGAGAGTTCCAAGTCACAAGCCAGGACCTCCAGCTGTTGAAGGAGCAGAGATTCTGAATGTGGACTGGGATGTTCAAAAAGCACATACAAACCTTATGGTCAGGTGTCTACAAACTTTTGTGTGTATAGTGTATGCTTATAATGAATAATGGGCCTCTCGTAACCTCTTTCACAGACCCACAGGATGAGAATAAAATCGGCATCGATGGCATCCAGCAGTTCTGCGACGACCTCGCTCAGGACCCAGCCAGCATGAGCATCCTCGTGGTGGCTTGGAAGTTCCGGGCAGCGACGCAATGTGAATTTAGCCGGAAAGAGTTCCTGGATGGCATGTCCGAGCTGGGGTCAGACTTTTACAACAACGCTTTCGGTGTTCTAACACACACACATACATTATATATACACAGTAAGGAAAATAAGTATTTGAACACCCTGCTATTTTGCAAGTTCTCCCACTTAGAAATCATGGAGGGGTCTGAAATTGTCATCGTAGGTGCATGTCCACTGTGAGAGACATAATCTAGAAAAAAAAATCCAGAAATCACAATTTTTTAAACTATTTATTTGTATGATACAGCTGCAAATAAGTATTTGAACACCTGAGAAAGTCAATGTTAATATTTGGTACAGTAGCCTTTGTTTGCAATTACAGAGGTCAAACGTTTCCTGTAGTTTTTCACCAGGTTTGCACACACTGCAGGAGGGATTTTGGCCCACTCCTCCACACAGATCTTCTCTAGATCAGTCAGGTTTCTGGCCTGTCGCTGAGAAACACGGAGTTTGAGCTCCCTCCAAAGATTCTTTATTGGGTTTAGGTCTGGAGACTGGCTAGGCCATTTCAGAACCTTGATATGCTTCTTACAGAGCCACTCCTTGGTTATCCTGGCTGTGTGCTTCTGGTCATTGTCATGTTGGAAGAACCAGCCTCGACCCATCTTCAATGCTCTAGGGTTAGGGTTAGGGTTAGGGTTAGGTCTCAGCTGACCACATGACTTTCTCCCATGACTCCTCTGAATCATCCAAATGGTCATTGGCAAACTTAAGACGTGCCTGGACATGTGCTGGTTTAAGCAGGGGAACCTTCCGTGCCATGCATGATTTCAAACCATGACGTCTTAGTGTATTACCAACAGTAACCTTGAAAACGGTGGTCCCAGCTCTTTTTTAGGTCATTGTAAAGTTCTGGGCTGATTTCTCACCTTCCTTAGGATCATTGAGGCCCCACGAGGTGAGATCTTGCACGGAGCCCCAGTCCAAGGGAGATTGACAGTCATGTTTAGCTTCTTCCATTTTCTAATGATTGCTCCAACAGTGGACCTTTTTTCACCAAGCTGCTTGGCAATTTCCCTGTAGCCCTTTCCAGCCTTGTGGAGGTGTACAATTTTGTCTCTAGTGTCTTTGGACAGCTCTTTGGTCTTGGCCATGTTAGTAGTTGGATTCTTACTGATTGTATGGGGTGGACAGGTGTCTTTATGCAGCTAACGACCTCAAACAGGTGCATCTAATTTAGGATAATAAATGTAGTGGAGGTGAACATTTTAAAGGCAGACTAACAGGTCTTTGAGGGTCAGAATTCTAGCTGATAGACAGGTGTTCAAATACTTATTTGCAGCTGTATCATACAAATAAATAGTTTAAAAATCATACATTGTGATTTTTTGATTTTTTTTTTTTTAGATTATGTCTCTCACAGTGGACATGCACCTACGATGACAATTTCAGGCCCCTCCATGATTTCTAAGTGAGAGACCTTGCAAAATAGCAGGGTGTTCAAATACTTATTTTCCTCACTGTGTGTATATATATATACACAGTGAGGAAAATTCCGATTCCGAAAAAGTTGGCACACTGTACAAATTGTGAATAAGAGTGTAATGCCTATACAAATGTCACAAACTTATATTTTATTTACAATAGAATAAAGATAACATATCGAACGTTAAAAGTGAGACATTTTGAAATGTCATGCCAAATATTGGCTCATTTTGGATTTCATGAGAGCTACACATTCCAAAAAAGTTGCGACAGGGAGCAATAAGAGGCCAGAAAAGTTAAGTGTACATATTAGGAACAGCTGAAGGACCAATTTGCAACTTATTAGAGAAATTGGCAACATGATTAGGTATAAAAAGAACCTCTAAGAGTGGCAGTGTCTCTCAGAAGTCAGGATGGGCAGAGGATCACCAATTACCCCAATGCTGCAGTGAAAAATAGTGGAGCAATATCAGAAAGGAGTTTCTCAGAGAACAATTGCAAAGAGTTTGAAGTTATCATCATCTACAGTGCATAATATCATCCAAAAATTCACAGAATCTGGAACAATCTCAGTGCATAATGGTCAAGGCCTGAAAACCATACTGGATGCCCGTAATCTTCGGGCCCTAAAACTCTATAGGTCAAAATAGAAGCCGTATCTAAACATGATCCAGTAGCTCAGGCGTTTTTTCTGGGCCAAGGCTCATTTAAAATGGACTGTGGCAAAGTGGAAAACTGTTCTGTGGTCAGACGAATCAAAATTTAAAGTTCTTTTTGGAAAACTGGGACGCCATGTCATCCGGACTAAAGAGGATAAGGACAACCCAAGTTATAATCAGCGCTCAGTTTAGAAGCCTGCATCTCTGATGGTATGGGGTTGCATGAGTGCATGTAGCATGGGCAGCTTACACATCTGGAAAGGCACCATCAATGCTGAAAGGTATATCCAAGTTCTAGAACAACATATGCACCCATCCAGAAGTCGTCTCTTTCAGGGAAGACCTTGCATTTTCCAACATGACAATGCCAGACCACATACTGCATCAATTACAACATCATGGCTGCGTAGAAGAAGGATCCGGGTACTGAAATGGCCAGCCTGCAGTCCAGATCTTTCACCAATAGAAAACATTTGGCGCATCATAAAGAGGAAGATGCAACAAAGAAGACCTGAGACAGTTGAGAAACTAGACAAGAATGGGACATTACTAAACTTGAGCAACTTGTCTCCTCAGTCCCCAGGCGTTATAAAAAGAAGAGGGGATGCCACACAGTGGTAAAAATGGCCTTGTCCCAACTTTTTTTTTAATGTGTTGATGCCATGACATTTAAAATCAACTTATTTTTCCCTTAAAATGGTACATTTTCTCAGATTAAACATTTGATATGTCATCTTTGCTGTATTCTGAATAAAATATAAAAATTTGAAACTTCCACATCATTGCATTCTGGTTTTATTAACAATTTGTACAGTGTCCCAACTTTTTTGGAATCGGGTTTGTATATAAACAGTTTGATCTGTATGTGCTTCTGTGTCTCTATAGCTGTGACAGTCCTGAGAAACTGAAGGCCATCTTACCTCGGTTAGAACAGGAGCTTAAAGACTCTGGGAAGTTTAAAGATTTCTACCAGTTTACTTTTCATTTTGCCAAGAATCCAGGCCAGAAGGGTTTAGGTAAGTGGACTCACTCATTACAAAGCGATCCTGTGTAATGCCTAAAACATCCTTTTTGATGAGTCATGCATTATATAGGTTATAAAAAATATACATTTGTGTTTTAAAAACAAAAATGGATACTGGAAAAAAGAAAAACCCCCAAAAAACAATGTAAATTTATGTTAATTAGTACTGAACTGAAGAAAAGTACCGAATCATGAAAATGTGATAAATTAAATAAATATGAATATATTAATTATATGAATAAATATTGAGGAAAATAAATGTGTTTTAAAAAGTAGCACCTCAAATAAATAAAAACAGTTGCATCCAAAAAATGAATAAAAAAAGACAAATAAACAGCACGTGGTGTCGGTTATTTGCCTCCAGAGGCTGTGACTGTATAACGCAACCCAGAAAAACTACCTGTATGGAATTTTTGCAGACAGTTTCAGCAATCAACTATCGGTGCTGACTGTATTGGTGAAACCGATAAATCGTCCGACCTCTAATACAATAAGGATTATTGAGTAAATTATTGATTCAAAAATGAATTGGAAGTCGCTCGTTACATTTTCCATAACTAGTGTTGAGCATTGAATTCATTTCAGTTGTATATGTGGCACTTTTAACAATGGACATTGTCTCAAAGCGGCTTTACAGGTTCTAAATATGGCAATGTAGAAGTTTAATGCCTATAATAAACAAGGGATTAACTTTCTCAGAGGGGAGCTTGGTGGTTAAGGCATCGGATTTTGGATCTGAAGGTCGTGCGTTCAAATTGCAGCCACACCAAGCTGCCACTTCTGGGCCCCTGAGCAAGGCCCTTAACCCAAAAGCCTCTGTTAGTTCCTCTGAAGATTTCTCAGGGAGGTTTTCCATGCCACAGTTGCCGCTGATGGATGGAGTGATAGATGGATGAATAGATGGATTGATAGATAGATCGAACGTACAAACTTCATTGTTTAATCTGCACCAATAGTTTTGGCAAAGATGTTATAGATATAATATAAAAGAGAACAAATATACAGTAATTAACCATTAGGGATAAACTTAAAATTAAGAAACAATCTTGAAGGCATTAAACGTATTTTACATTCTTTTATACAACTGTATAACCTTTATCTCTGTAAAAATATCGGAGACGATGTCAACGGTTAAACGAGCTATACAAATAAAAATGAATCGAATTGTATCTGGAATTTATATCTATTATAAGACTATTGTTAAAAGCTCTGTACAAATAAAATGTATTAAACTGAATTATATAGTACAGGTCAGTATACAGTGAGTCCTATTACAGCGCTAGTACCTTTCAGTAGGACATTGTCTGATCGATCTCTATTCAGCTGACTTTCCTGATCTTCGTCTTTCACTTCTCTCTATCCTGTCCGGGGTCCAGACTTAGAGATGGCTGTGGCCTATTGGAACCTGGTTCTGACAGGCCGATTCAAATTCCTAGACCTCTGGAACACATTTCTGCTGGTATGCAAACATTCACACAAAATAGTATAATCAAATATATAAAAACTATAAACTTATATAAACTATTAGCTTTCCTGGCAGAACTGCTAGTATTATATTTTTCCTATAGTATAGTATTATATTATTTTTTTTTTTTTTTGCAGGAGCACCACAAGCGCTCGATCCCTAAAGACACGTGGAATCTTCTTTTAGACTTCGGGAACATGATTGCGGATGATATGTCGAACTATGATGAGGAAGGTGAGCTGGAACATTGAAATACATAGAAAGAGTCGTTCTATATATAGAATTCCAGTGAATTGTGTAGTGTGTTTTAGTGTGTCGCAATTATTCCCTTTATATCACTTTATAACTCAGGACAATAGAGGAGAAATGTAATAGAAGCGAGTTCACTTTAAATATAATAATAATAAAAACACACATCAGTCTTTAGTACACTCTACAGATCCCTTACACTTATGGAACATTTACATTTATGGCATATTAGCAGATGCCTTTATCCAGGGTGACTTACATTTATCTCATTTATACAACGTGTCTTGCTCACAGGCCCTAGAGTGGCAGCCTGGTGTGGCTGGGATGACCTTTGAACCCAAAGATTGGACTTAAGACCCCTTAACCCCTTCGCTGCTCCGTTGTATAAATGAGATAAGAGTTACTCACCCTGGATAAAGGCATCTGCTAATATGCCTTAAACACTGAGTTTAGGTCCGGGCACCTGGAATAACCTGGAATAATTCTGAACCTTTTTTTTTGTAGATCTGCATGTACAGTGCTCTGGGAAAGAACTTGAATAAAGAAAGAAATGAAGAAAATCACTAGTTTCCTAACAAACAAAATCTGTAAAAGTAAACCGCAGACAAAAACATTATAAGTAATACCAAACAAATATATACCGTAATTTCTGGACTATTAAGCGTACCCAAATAGAAGCCGCACCCACTGAATTTGACAAAGATTTTTATTTTCAACATAAATACGCCGCACCTGTCTATAAGCTGCAGGTTCCTACATTGAAACTAATGAACTTTACACAGGGTTTAACGAAAGACAGTGTCTGTAACACGGCTTGTATCTAAACAGTAGCCTACCAAGAAAGTCATTGTTCACTGTCTTCCTCCTTCCTTTCACAACTATTTCTCTCGAGACTTTATCTTTTGGCATCATCATGCGTTTAAAAATCACCATCGGTGAAGCTTTTCTCCTGATGCCGTGCAGCTCAGAACACAGGTGAAGTGCGTGTTTTCATGCCCGGTTGTTTTCAGCGTGACGAATGATTCGCATTTCCTGTAGACAGTCCGAGTGAGCGGCAGGTCAAACGTCAGAGGAACATCATCCATATTTCTGATGTGCTGCGGCCCGATTCAGTGGGAGCGCATCTGATTTAATATAAAGAGGTTTCATTGGTTCACCTGAACCCGTTCGGCAATTTCATTGGTCTAATGTTATGGTCTAATAATATTAATAGGCAGCAAGTGAACATTTTATCCTCGAAGTCGACGTGTTAGAAATGGAAAAATTGGCAAGAGTAAGGGAGAGTTTAACAAATTGTGATGTCTAGACGACTGGGTCAGAGCAGCTGTGGGTTATTCTCGGTCTGCAGTGGTCAGTATCTATCAAAAGTGCTCCAAGGAATGAACAGTGGTAAACCACCGACTGGGTCCTGGGCGGCGGAGGCAGGTTGATGCACGTGGGGAGCAATAATACAGCTATGGTCAGAGCGCTATAACAGGAGATCTTCCACTCCAACTTATGCAAAGCACATCTTCATTGAGTTTGCTTTGCACACAGGGGCATTGTCTTGCTGGAACAGGTTTGGGTTTCCTAGTTTAAGTGAAGGGAAAATGTCATGCTGCCGCATCTGAAGATCCTGTGCAATTGTGTGACTCCAAATTTGTATTTAGAGTTTGACGAAGAACCACAAATGGCTGGAAAAGTCAGGCTTCCCAATACGTTTGTCCATATAGTTCTAGTCGACAATAAAAGACTTTATGAAGTTCTCTGCGTTATGTGTGGCCAATCAATTATAAACTTCTTAATGTGAAATGATATTCTCTTGTTTCAGGGGCGTGGCCGGTCCTCATCGATGACTTTGTGGAGTTCGCTCGGCCAATCATCACAGCAGGCAAGCACATAAATGTATAATCACCCGCTTCCTTTCGGAGAGCGAAGGGACTTCATTTTTATATCTGGAAAATAAAAATTTAAATAGAAAACAAAGAAAACGCAAGAGACTTTAAAGAGGCGAGTCTGTGCTACCGAACATTAGATGGACGCATCATGGGCATCACCACCAGGGGGCAGCAGTGATGCGGAGGAGAGATGGGGAAATGGGCCCCGTCTGGTTTTTGAGTTGACCCGCGTTTTCCATTCAACACTTTTGATCCCTACGGAAATCTTGCAACCAAGGTGGAAAAGATGAACAAGGATGGATGTGTTTTTATTTAAATTCTTTTAGAAGGTGTGTTTGACAGTTGCTGCTCTTCATCACGTTACTTTCCTCCTCCTCCTCCTCCTTCGGAATATTCCCATCACAGCGGCTGATGGAAACACGTTCTGATTTTGCCCCGTTGTTATATGGACATCATGACCCTTTAACCGTCTCCCGTCCAGGTGTAGGAGTGTTTTGAGTGCCCGCGGCTGAAACCCCAGGAGGCAGGAATACAGGATGATGAGGAGAAGGAAAGAAATCAGAGGATCCAAGGTCATGTACATGTTTTATCGAGCTGTTACGATCATCTATATAGGACATGAGAACTCTGGTTTAACCCTGATGGTCCAGATGAACACGCAATGAGGCGGAAAGGTGAAAAATTCCCGATCATAAAGCAAGAAAACATGTAGCGATGCCCAGCGTATTTCTACTGCTCTACCTACCAGCGATGTTCAGACGTGATGCGGAAAACGTACAAAAACATTCGCTTATTAGCGTGAAATGGAAGTATATCGAATTAATGAACCGTTATACACCGATCAGGCATCACATTATGACCACTGGTGAAGTGAAGAACACTGATTATCTCTTCATCATGGCACCTGTTAGTTTGTGGGATTTATTAGGCAGCAAGCGAACATATTGTCCTCAAAGATGACACGTTAGAAGCAGAAAAAATGGGCAAGCGTAAGAACCAAATTGTGACGGCTAGACAACTGGGCGTCAGAGGGTCTCCAAATCTGCACCTCTTGTCTGCAGTGGTTAATATCTATCAAAAGTGGTCCAAGGAAGGAACCAAGGCACATTGATGCACGTGGGGAGCGAAAGCTGGCCCGTGTGGTCCGATCCAGCGGAAGACCTTCTGTATCTCAAATTGAAAGCAAAAAAGGGGGACTAACGCAATATCAGGCAGATGGTCATAATGTTATGCCTGACATACATGGACGTCTTGATTGCGATGGTTTGAGATCTAAGATCCAATATAATGGGTTTTTACATTTGTTTTAAAATAGTTCTGATTTCAGATGGATTTATGTTTTTTTTTTTTTTTTTTTTATATGCACATATCACGCTAACATCAAACTGCAGAAAATTGTGATCGAGTGATTTTTTTTTAGCAACCGATTGCTTTAAACACTAATTTTCAACGAGTGAACGTCGAGTTAATAATGTTACATTTTTGTTCTACGCACAACCGAAGTGTTCTCGATTGTTCCTTTAGATTTTTATGATCATCAGTTCCGGACAAGGTGCTACGGTGTTCTGGTTTCGCCTCACTTCGTTTGTTGCCATTTTTGTCTGGTCTGATGTCACGTTCCTTTCCGTCACGAGGAAGGGTGGCATCATCGTCACATGGTACGCCTCTCAGAGTGTCCCGAGCGCAGAGTTCGGCTCGTCAAATCAGTATTATCGCATATGTAAATAAAGTTTATTTAAGGAGAAAACGAACGGCAAATCTCCATTGTCGAATCCAAACTCGTTGGTTTGTTTGACTGTGGAGTGAAGAGAGCGTTAAATAAAGCATGTTTTTAACAAAATCGAAAATTCTACTCGGACTGTTTTTTTTTTATTCACAGCTTGATGTGTGTTAAACAATTTTAATGCACGATATGGAGGCGAATAACTGCCCGGAGAGATCTTTTACAAAGCAGAGCTCGGAATGATCCTTTTTATATCAAAGTCACGTGGAAAGTTAATCCTATTACGCCAAATGTATCATATTTGATACATGAGTTTCTGGGACCTCTGCACCACCTGCATTAACAATACTTTCCTCAAAAACCTGTTGAATACAATCTGAGACTTGTCTTCTGCCCCCTATTGGAGTTATCTATGCACTGCAGTCAACAGCAGGCTTTAGCAAGGTTTTTCCAATATGGCTGCCTTCCTAAATTGACTTTCCAGATTTTGAATAAGTGGTGGTCAAAATAAAGTTGATGTCGTTACTGATTATTTTATACGAATATGTACTTTTTTGAAGCAACTAATAATTTATATATTTTAAAGAATGTTATAGTAAAATTGTGTTGAAAATTTGTGTATCAAATATGATACAGCAGTAGGTATTGCATTATTCCTGCCACGATGTCACATACAAAATACAATACAAATAAATAAGTTTTTATCATTTATTAAACTAATTAAAAATGAAACGGTCATCTTAAAATCATTTTTAAGTGATTCAATACTGGAAAGTGTGATACCCTTCTATCTGCAAGAGTGAAAGAGAAATTTATTTATAGGACTGTGGTGAGACCTGCGATGTTGTATGGTTTAGAGACAGTGGCATTGAGTAAAAGACAGGAGGTGGAGCTGGAGGTAGCAGAGCTGAAGATGTTGAGGTTTTCTTTGGGAGTGATGACGATGGACAGGATTAGAAACGAGTTTATTAGAGGGACAGCACATGTGGGATGTTTTGGAGACAAGGTGAGGGAGGCGAGATTGAGATGGTTTGGACATGTGCAGAGGAGGGACATGGGGTATATCAGTAGGAGAATGCTGAGGATGGAGTCGCCAGGAAGGAGGAAAAGAGTAAGAACAAGGAGGAGGTTTATGGATGTGGTGAGAGAAGACATGCAGGTAGTTGGTTTGAAAGAGGCAGATGTAGAGGACGGGGGGTATGGAGACGGATGATCCGCTGTGGTGACCCCTAATGGGAGAAGCCGAAAGAAGAAGATAATAGCGGTAATGAAATATTTATGGGATTTTTGTATATCCAATCAAATGTTGTAGCTTGCTAAGACAAAGAGGTTGCTATTTGTCTTTTCAGTAAAACAAATAAATAATTAACTTTGTTATATTTACCAATTCAGAGAAGAAATTCAGAATACACAAGCATTATTTTTCTGAATGTATTTTCAGATGTCAAAAAAAATCTAGTGTTGAAATTGTCATCAGCATGAGGATGGATGGCAATTCAAGTGACTTAGAGCAGTCAGGAGAAGATAAGAATGACGATGAGTAGAAGTGGTCCATATACAATACTCAGTCTTTGTTTTTGTTATAAAATATACATTGTTGTGATCAGTAAATTGCCATTAATGCCCAACATATCAAATATGATACAAAAAAGAAATCACATTTGTAAATGGTAATCAATTGTTTTTTTTATAATTTTGTTTAAAGACCCCATAAACACAGTAAGAACACATAGAATTTACTGTTAATTATTTCACATGTCAGGCTTCACTTTTTATTTTTGCGGTTCATCACTGGCTGATTAATTAATTGTTAATATAAAATTCTGCCCAAACTAAATCATACACGGAGAAAGAATTGTGTGAAGTTTATCAAATAAATGATGTGAAGTAAATAAAGGTTTTGGGACACCTGACCTTTCCAGCCGTATATGGTTGTACTTTGAGGCACACAATTCTCCAGGATCTTTGGATGCAGTAACAATAAAATTTCCCATCAATTGAACTTGGAGACCCAAACCTGAACCAGCAGGACAATGCACCTTTACACAAAGCCAGCTTCATGAAGATCTGCTTTACATGGGTTCGAATGAAACATTTTGAGAGGTCTGGAATAGAGCTCTGGCCTCAACTCACCTTTGGGATGAACTGGAAAACTGACAAACAAAATCCCAGAAGAGTGGAGATTATTGGAATAGCAAAAATAGACTAAATGATGAATGAGATGTGAAAAAAGCTCATACAAATATTTTTCAGAAACTTTTGTCATAAATAATATCGTTCTACTTCCCGTGGGCTCACCACCTGCAGGAGGGACCGTAAGGGACCGGTGCCGAGAGGATTGGGCAGCAGTCAAAGGCGGGGGCCTTGACAGCCCGATCCCTGGACACGGAGAAGTGTCTGGGGAATCTGCTTAGACTGCTGCCCCCGCGACCCGAATTACGGATAAGCGGGAGAAGATGAAATGAAATGAAATAATATCGTTCTATTAATAGATCGGTGTGTTAAGAGCAGTGGTGGGCGGGCAGGTCTTCTCTGCAGGCCTAAACACTATCAGAAGCACTGACCTACATTTACACCCTAAATTCTAATATTTGTTCCATGAAATTTTATTAATTTATTCCCAACAGTTTATTCTCTTCATTTCGTAGCGTTTCTCTTGGCCGCACTGATTCCAGTACGTGTATGTGGAGGTTAGATTTTTTGTCCAATTAGATTTCAGCCTCTATTTGCTGCCATGTCAATCAAATCTGCCCAGTGCCTTCAAAGTCAGTACTGATGGCTTTTTTACCTTCGTCTCTATGAGAAATAAATCTGTTTCGTTAACCAATCAGATGTAATATTCTCCTCACAGAATAGCATCAGCATTTTTCCATCAACTGATTGGTTGGTCAGAGGGAAACTGTTACGGCCAAGTTCAACTGGCAAAACACATCTGTAGCTCTGCACACATTAATACATCTGAATTAGACTTTTTTACGCCCACAATGACTGATGGAGGAAAAGAAATTTATATGGTCGCAGACATACTTAAAAATAAATTTTCAATAAAAGCTAGACATCGTGAGGAAGTCGACCAACCCTGAAGCTAGCTAGCTTGTCTCAGCCCAGGAAAGGGTTTGTTCTCCACTTCCAGACCAGTGAATACGAGCGGTACCACTGGATTACAGCCTCTGAGGATCGGTGCAAATTATGACTTTGCATCTTTGTGAGCAGGTTGTATTTTATTTAAATTGTTTATGTTTTTGTCATGTTATTCGACAAATATTGATTCTGAACTGCTTCAGATGATGTTGGTGCACAGTTGCGGTTGTAGTGTAGAGGTTTGGAGCTTGCTTTAGTAAAATAGTATTCACTCTCCATACGTGGAATGCCTTTCTTTCTGTAATGCCACGCGTTGTTATAATATTGATGGTTTCTATAATCGCGACGGGATAGTGGTGGTATTAAGAGGTGGATTAAGTCGGGAAAGTCCCCACTGAAGGCCCAGGTAGCGAATGAACAGCCCGACACTGGTAATGAGTAACAGAGTCTTTTTACATATAAACGGAGTTGATTAAGTAAAGAGTCTTGTGATAAAAATTATAATAGAAACATTATAGCCATAATAAATCATAGTACTTTGGATACTTAAGTACATTTGAAGGCAAATACTTTTGTACTTTTACACAAGTGAAAGTTTAAAAGGGAGCATTTTTACTTTTATTAGAGTTTTATTTTACCTACTGTATATCTACTTTTTACTCAAGTACATCGTTTGTGCACTTCATCCACCACTGAAATATAATATAGTCTGGACAGTTTGGCGAACATGTTTGCTCTGATTTACATATTGCCAGAATGAAGGTGAATGTAGCATTGTATCAAGCCTCATTTCTCACTTCCACTACAAGTGTAGCTTTGGCAGTACACTTAGAGCTGTTGCCCTGTTGGAAGGTGAAACTGGCTTATTATTTATTGTTTGGCTCAACGGGAAGGAATTTTTTATGTAATCACAACTTTAAACCCCACCCTTTAACATTATGGGCTTAATTTCCATGTACTCAAACATATAATTCCAGTTCTTTTTCATTTCAGACTAAAATTACAGAGTGTAAGATGTGGAAAATTGTATTGGAGCTGCAGATATATTTAAGGCCCTGAATTTAGTATGATGACTTTTTGCAGAAACTCTATTCTTTTCTTGTCTGTGGCTTTGGGAGGGGATTTAGTGCTGATCCTGGACCAGCTGCTAGTTTCTGGTGCCGTGGAGATTGCCTTTTTAGGAGACACCTGATCACTGGAACACAAAGAAGGCTTGGTGATAAGAGCCTGCTGGTTGTGTGTGGGGGTGTGTGTGAGAGAGATGAATAGGGCCGTGTTTTTTTTGGTCACTCTGAGGTAGTGAAGCCCAATCTGAAACATTACCAAACCAAGTAGATAAGCCTGGAAAAGCTTGGTAGCTCCTGTAGTGGTCCGGTCTAATATTTCACCAAGAACCCCCAGGTTTTGCCTAAAGAGAAACATTTGTGTCGATGGTGTAGCATTGTAGAGACACCTGATGGAGAAATTCCAGGCCGCGATGGTCCTCTGTGCGGTAGGAGATTCGCTGGGATACCGCAAAGGCCACTGGGAAAGCTGCATGTCAGGGTCTCAGATACAGAAAGAGCTCTCGGCTCTTGGCGGACTGGAAGCTCTTAAACTGGATTCAGAAAACTGGCCTTTGAGTGATGGAGCTCTGATGCACATGACCACAGCAGAGGCCCTTGTTACAGGTAAAGATGTGTTATTAGGTCAAATTCAACTACTCAAGCATGTAAGATTTTTAGAAAGAAAGGTTGGTTTTTTTTTTCACTAATACTTTCATTGAACTTTGTGTTTCAGGATTTAGAAAGTAATAGAGACCAACATTAACCTGTGTGTTCAGTCTTACCATAGACTTGTAATTTTATTGAAAGATTTCCATTTGGAAGAATTTATTGGAACTTGTTCTTCTTAGTCACAACAGGAGCTACAGTGATTGAGTTGAGGATTTCTTGTCAAATTAACATGAATGCATTTTAAACCTGTTTAAAATGAAATAAAATTTTTTAATATATTTCAAAAAGTTTAATAAATGTTAAATTTACTTTCTAATCAGGTTTTTAAAAAAATAAATAAAAAACATTAGGGAAGCTGGTCTTTGGTCTTAGTTTCAGGAAAAAGGAAAATAAGAGGAAGCAAGATGTAAATGTGTATGGTCCGATAGAGATACATTAGCAGGGTATGGGATTATTTCTCTAGATTTGCCATATAAAGCAGGAAAAAAGTCTCAGCGTATGCCTTGATCTCTTTTATCTCTCTCTTATCTCTGGGTGTCCATTATTATGAGAATGGAATCAAAATTTGTTTAATCTGTAGATGCACTTAGGTTAATACATAAGTAATAAATAACCCTGACATCATTAAAACCTTGTGGTCAAAGTCAGAATCATCGTCCTTTATCATACACCTAAACTCCAGCTGTCTACAGCTCCGAGTCTCCACCAAGCTGAGAATAGATCTTAAGGGTGATCCTCAACCAAAATGGGACAATGGTGGCCATCGACCCAGTATAATCATTGGGTTATTTAAAGCATGCTGCAGCTTATCTAACAGAACAGGACAGACTTTGGGTTTAGGTCTGTGTTTCTACTACTGAGAAAAACTCAGATCATTCTTTATATGTTGAGGATGGTTAAGATTAAGGGCAAGAGGTTAACTGCATAATCAGCCTCTTAATAATGTCTTGTAATTAGAACCCACCTAATCACCTCCACGGCTCTTAACCATCCCAGAACACATCAACAGCCACTAAGTGAAATCCTCCTGGAGCTATGTATGAGCTTGTTTTTTTTGGGATGTGGACAGACGGAATAGAGGGTGTGTGGCTACTGATGAGCCTCACTAATGCCCTGAAAGTATTTCTCTCTGACTGTTCCATACACACTATAGCTATATTTAGCTGGGCACACTAGTGCTCAGTTGCCTGGAATGCTAAGCATGCTAACACCACATAACAGCACAGAGATTGAAAAAAAAAGGATTCACTGTTCTGATGTGTGACATCATGAAGCAAAAAGTAGAGAAAATGTTAAAGTATGTGTATGCTGGATTGTGTTGCCAAGATTACTGGTGTCTGGAAGACTTATACAGAGAGGTTGTGCGCCTTTATGTGGCTGCCATGGTGTCCCTTCAAGGCCGAACTCCCGACCCCAGCACAGTAGAAGCTTGTGCTCTCCTCAAACCTGATAACTACCTGCTGGCCTGGCACACACCGTTTAATGAGAAAGGTACATCTTAATTCACAGCAGTACACCCAGTCCTGTACTGGGTGAATGTATGAGTATTTACTTTGACAATATTTGTATTTCCCACTGCTTACAGGCTCTGGTTTTGGAGCTGCCACAAAAGCTATGTGTGTGGGCATGCGCTACTGGCAGCCTGAAAGACTGGAAAACCTGGTGGAAGTGAGCATCGAAATCGGCCGGATGACCCACAACCACCCCATAGGTACCACATGGTCCTCATTTCACAAGTCATAGAATTATGACTAGCTAAAAAATCGACTTCCACTGGTATGGTCTAGTCATTTATTAAAAAAAATATACTCAGTGAGAAATATTTATCTGTTTGGAAATACTGTATATCATTCAGTGTTCCTTTTAAAGCCACACCCCCAAAACACTTTCCTGGAAAGCTTGAATGCTAGTGATTGTGGAGATGGTGCATTCTTCCCATGCCATGCCTATTATGTTCTGTTTATAACTAAACTATATCTGATCTCCAGGTCACTGCTTTTTGATCTGAACATTCCAGTCATGTCCAATCCACACCATTGATATAAATCAAGATTTAAAAGCCTGTTCTTTATATCAGCGGGTGTGTAGTTAACATTTCTCTATGCTGTAAATACACTATATGAACAAACATTGTAGAATCTTGTGGACACCTGACCACAACCTGTGGTATGTGCTTTTTCGACACCCCAGTTCTCTTCACACTCTTCTGGGAAGATAGCCACTAGATTTCTACTAGATTTTGGAGTGTGCTTGTGGAGATTTGGGCTCATTTAGCCATACGAGTGTTAGTAAAATCAGGTAGTGATGGAAGGTGAGGTAAGGAAACCTGGGGTGGAGTCATGGTTCCAAATCATCCCAAAGGTGTTTAATAGGGTTGATGGTCAGAGCTCTATAGAAGGCCAATCGAGATCTTTCACTCCAACTCATATAAACCATTTGTGTACAGGGGCATTGTCATGCTGGAACAGGTTTGGGTCTCCTAGTTCCTAGTTCTCCAAGTAAGTAAAAATGTAATGCTATGACATCACAATTGTGTGTCTTCAACTTTGTGGTAACAGTTTGGAGATCAACCACATATGGCTGGAGAAGTCAGGGGACAAAATACTTTAGTCCATATAATATACAAGCATTGTTTTGGTTGCAAAAGGTCCCCTGGTGGTCTAGTGGTTAAGATGCAGCGCTCCCACCGCTGCGACCCGGGTTCGATTCCCGGTCAGGGAACCGTCCCCAGCCACTCTTAGTGCCGGTCCCAAGCCCGGATAAATTGGGGAGGGTTGCGTTAGGAAGGGCATCCAGCGTAAAACATGTGCCAAATCAAACGTGCGGAGGATCCGCTGTGGCGACCCCTAACGGGAGAAGCCGAAAAGAAAGTTTTGGTTGCAAAAAATCCTACTATCAAAATGACATGCTATTACATGACTAATCAATGGGGGTTGGGGTAAACAGAAATCTTTCACTTTAGCTTTATTTTATTGGAATTTAATATTTTATTAAATTTATTGCAATCTAATAACAATATGACATTTAATCATGAATAAACAGTTATTAATGACTAAATGTTTAAATACTATGCTGAAGAAAATTATTTTATCATCCGGTTAGTTAAAATTTTAATGGATTCTAATTTTGTACATCTACTGTGTACAGGCTTTTTGGGATCTCTTTGTTCTGCCCTATTTGCTTCATATGCAGTCCAAGGAAAGCCATTGGTGAACTGGGGTCGTGATCTCATGAAGGTGATCCCCAAGGCTGAAGATTACTGCAGGAAGACTATACGCCACATCGCAGGTTTGGTAACTAAGAACAATGCTGCAACAACAAAAAAACGTACACACGATATCTAACATTTAAAATACAATCCCAGTTTTGCTAATGTTGGGACACTGTGTTAAATGTAAATAAAAACAGAATGCAACGATTATGCAAACCTCATAAACCCATATATTGAGCCCATATTAAACTGAGTAAATGTACCAGTACAATTCTGAGGAAAATCTAAAATGTTTTTAATTTGATGATGGCAACACATCTCTAAAAGGTTGGGACACAGGGCAACAAAAGGCTGGAAAAGTAGGTACATTTTGCAACTATTTGTTAATTATTTAAGTTAATTGGAAACAGGTATGATTGGGTGTAAAAAGTTTATCTTAGAGAGGCAGAGTCTCTCAGAAGTAACAATGGGTGTTGAATACCATCAAACAATTTTAAGAATTTGGAGAAATCTTTGTGTGCAAGGGACAAAAGTTGAAAATCAATATTGAATTTGAAATCACTGCATTACACACTTAGAAATCATCCATCCATCCATCCATTTTCTCCCGCTTATCCGTAATTCGGGTCGCGGGGGCAGCAGTCTAAGCAGGCCCCCGCCTCCGACTGCTGCCCAATCCTCATAGCACCGTCCCTTACGGTCCCTCCTGCAGGTGGTGAGCCCACAGGAAGGCGGCCCCACGTCACTCCGGCGTCACGGACCTTGATATTTCCCTCGTAAGGGACCCCCGGAGCATAGAGGGTTAAGGGCCTTGCTCAAGGGCCCAAGAAATCAATTAAATAAAATGTGTCTGTGTCGTCCACAAATGCAGCCTAAAGCTTTATTGTTCAAATAAGAAGCCATATGTGAACATGATCCGGAAATGCCGCCATCCTCTCTGGGCAGAAGCTCATTCACAATGGACTGAGGCAAAGTGAAAATTTGTTTTGTGGTCAGACGAAATGAAATTAAAAAATTTTTTTTTATTAAAAGCAGAATCAATGCTGTGAGGTATGTATAGGTTTTATAAGAAATAAATGTTTTCATCTGGACGTTTTTTTTCTTCTTCAACAAGACAACGCTAAACTGCATATTGCGTTTTTTACAATAGCATTGCTTTGTAGTAGAGTCCGGGTGCTGAGCTGACCTGCCTGCAGTCTAGAACTTCCACTAACTGAAAGCATTTGCTGTGTTGTGAAGTGGAAAATATGATAAAGAAGACCAAGGACTGTTGAACAACTGAAATCCTGTATCAGAAACATATGGGACATTTGAAAAAAAAACAGAATTGATTTTTTACATAAAATGGTTCAGTCCCTCAGTTTAAATAATTAATAAAATAAATAATTAATATGATTTCTATGTTCTATTGTAAATAAAATATATTTTTATAAGATTTGCACATCATTGCATTCCGTTTTTATATTCATTTTACACAGCATTCTAACTTTTTTTGGAATTAGGGTTATATATCTATCCTCTTAGACATTAATTCATGTAAGAATTCGCATAATCTTTTGGCAATAAGTCTTTCAAAACATCTGGCCACTTTATTAGGAACGCCTGCACACAATGTTATATTCTGTTATTATAGCCCATCTGCCTTAAGGTTTGTCTTCTTGAGCATTCTAGCATGCTTAGGTGAGTTAACATCACCTTAATTAAACCAGTGTGAACACAAAATGGGATGTTTTTGACCATACTCCTTTTCTGATATTTGCAGTGAACACTGGCTGATTGAATGACTTTGTAAACAGTAAAGGTTAACAAGAAGTAAAGTGAGCTTTAGATCAAGTCAAATCAAGTCAAGTGGCTTTTATTGTTATCCCAGACATATACACTGTTGTACAGAGTAAAATAAAACAACAATCCCCCAAGACTAAGATGATGCATGAAATAAATACAAGATGATGCAATAGACAATATGAACTGGTACTATAAATAAAGTGCACATGTGCATAAATGTGCAAACAACATTTAGTGCAAACACAACAAAATGAGACAATAAACACAGTGACAGTGCAGCACTCACCAGTACAGTAACGGTAAAATAATTGTTTATATAATAATAAATACTAACCATGTAAACACTGTTTTTTCAGCAGCAGTGAAATGCATAAATGTCTATTGATCAGTATGTAATATTGTAAAAGCAACTTTTCCTAAACTCTACTCACTGTGTAAATAATCTCTCTTTTCAGAATACCAGGAGAAATGGTTTTACTTTGAAGCCAAGTGGCAGTTCTATTTGCAGGAGAGAGGGATCGAGGAGGAGGGACAGAACAAGCCTATCTTTCCTAATACATATGATGCAGATGAGATGGATAAGGTAAAGCCTTAATTCCATGTTATTATACACCTCAAATTGTGAAATATACAGGCATAGGTATGAACTTTAAGTTTTGATTTGTTAGATTAGTGTGTGAGATATAGTTTCTGGATAGCGGCTAATGCTAACGCTATTGATTTTTCAAGCATGCGCAAAACAAATCGTATTTCTGGTACTGAGTGAGTAGTTACAGTGACACTGCCCTAATTCTAGTTTCTTTTTTTATGCCCCTGGCAGTGTTATGTATGTTTTCAGGTTTCATAAAAATAACTTAAAAAATGCTCAAAGTGCAAGGCAGTCAATTAATACATTCCTGAGATGTTAACTATGTTCTGCACGTCAAAAGGACTGCATTCAGTACCAAACCCGAAAGCCCTGTACCAAAAAGTTTCCATATGAATACGTGTACTGTTACAATTCTCTCATACTGACCACTAGATGTTTAACATGGCGCCTCATGGCACAGAACTCTCTGAGGATCTAAGAATTTAAATTGTTGCTCTCCACAAAAATGGCCAAAGCTATAAGAAGATCAGTAACACCCTGAAACATAGTTACAGTACAGTGACCAGGGTCATACAGAGGTTTTCCAAGACGGTTTCCACTTGAATAAGGCCTCAAAAAACAGACACATGAGTGCTGCAGCATTGCTTTAGTGGTTGCAGAAGCAAAGGGTCCACTTGTCCGTACTCAGACCGTACGCTGGACATGGCAACAAGTCAGTTTGCATGGCAGTCATCCCAAAAGGAGCCTCTTCTGAAGTTGGTTTACAATAAAACCCACAAACATTTTGCTAAAGACGACCTGTCCAAGAGCATGAATTACTGGAACCATGTCATGTGGTCTGATGAGATAAACTTGTTTGGATCAGATGATGTCCAGCATGTGTGACGACGCCCTGGTGAGGAGAACCAAGAAAATTGTGCCTTGCCTACAGTCAAACATGGTGGTGGTAGCATCATGGTCTGGGGCTGCATGAGTGCTGATGGTACTGGAGAGCTGTGGTTCATTGAAGGAAACATGGATGTACTGTGACTGAGGATCCCAGCAACAACCTGTGCAGCTCTGGTGAATTCCATGCCCAGGAGGATTAACGCAGTGTGTTCACAGGGTGTACTCACTTTGGTTGCCAGCTATTTTGACAATTATGGCTGTATGTTGAGTTATTTTCATATAATAATTTTCATATAATTTTTTTCATATTTTATATATATAAACAGGCAATATGCCTACAGTACCAGTCAAAATCTATTTTCTTTCCTAAAAGATGCCAGCTAGTATTCAAAAGAAGATATTCTAGACTAGCTGTGTGTATATGTGTGTCTATGACTTTGTATACATAACACAACCACAACTAGTGTATTTAAGATTTAAGGAAGATGCCTGAAACACGTTTAAATATGAATATGAATAAATATGAAAATAAAGACCAACCTAGGTGAAGCATGATGGTATAGCATATAATACTGCTGCCTTTTAGGACCACTGTAATCAGTTTGATCCTGAGCTCAGGTTACAGTCTTGGTGGGATTTTGCATGTTCTGCATAGGATTCCTCTGAGTTTCTTGCCTAAAACATGCTGGATGGTCAGGGATAATCTGTCTAGAGTGCATTCCCAATGTAGCATCATGATTCTTTGGATAGGCTCTAAATATACAAGATAAGATGCTTAATGAAAATAAACGAATGACATGACAAACTAACTAACATGACCAGTTTTTGAAGTCAGCTGTGATGCCCATAGATGCAGGCAACCAGAATATTGCATAGACCTCAGACCCAAGTAGCTATTAGTAGCTATTAGCACCAGCATGAAATGTTGTTAACTTCAAATATAGTTTTTATCTGTAAAAGTAATTATACTGCATCTCTCTCAGTTGTATAAAAGTTGGAGTTCAGAAGGTCGAGGAGGGCATAGAGGCCACGATGCACCCATGATCGCCTACGATGCTCTGCTGGCTGCAGGCTCAGACTGGGGCGAGCTGTGCAAAAGGGCCATGTTTCATGGAGGTAAATTGTCAATATTAACCCAGAACCAAAAAAAAAGTATAAAGAGGGTAGAAATATAATATTTATTTTTTAGAGCAACATTTTAAATAAGCTCAAAGTTTGTATTCATTGCTAATTTTCACTTAGACGATATACAGGTGCATCTCAATAAATTAGAATATCATTACAAAATTGATTTATTTTAGTAATTCAATACAAAAAGTGAAACTTGTACATTATATAGATTCATCACACACAGACTGATATATTTCTAATGTTTATTTCTTTTTATTTTGATAATTATGGCTTACAGCTAATAAAAACCCTAAATTCAGTATCTAAGAAAATTAGGATATGGTGAAAAAGTTCAATATTGGAGACTCGTGGTGTCACACTCTAATCAGCTCATTAAATCCAAACACCTACAAAAGGTTTCCTGAGCCTTTAAATGGTGTCTCAGTCTGGTTCAGGCTACACAATAATGGGGAAGACTGCTGACTTGACAGTTGTCCAGATGATGATCATTGACACCCTGCACATGGAGGGTAAGACACAAAAGGTCATTGCTAAAGAAGCTGCTGTTCACAGAGTGCTGTATACAAGCACATTAATGGAAAGTTGAATGAAAGGGAAAAAAGTGGTAGAAAAAGGTGAAACAAAGCCATTTGGGGAGATTCACAAAGACTGGGCTGCAGCTGGAGTCAGTGCATCAAGAGCCTCCACACACAGATGCATACATGGGCTACAACTGACGCATTCCTTGTGTAAAACCACTCCTGAACCAGAGAAAACGTCAGAGGTGTCTTACCTGGGCAAAGGACAAAAAGGACTGGACTGTTGCTTAGTGGGACAAAGTTGTCTTTTCAGATGAAAGGAAAGAAAATGTAGCATTTCATTTGGTAATCAAGGTCCCAGAGTCTGTAGGAAGAGAGGAGAGGCACAGAATCCAAGTTGCTTGAGGTCCAGTGTAAAGTTTGCACAGTCAGAGGTTGTTCAAGGAGTCGTGTCATCTGCTGGTGTTGGTGTTTTATCAAGTCCAAGGTCAGCACAGCTGTCTACCAGGAAGTTTTGGAGCACTTCATGCCTACCCTCTGCTGACCAGCTTTATAGAGATGCTGATTTCAAGTTCCAGCAGGATTTGGCACCTGCCCACACTGCCAAAAGTACTAATACCTGGTTTAAGGACTCTGGTATCCATGTTCTTGATTGGCCAGCAAACTCGCCCAACCTATTGTAAAGTGGAAGATATGAGACACCAGACCCAACAACGTAGAAGAGCTAAAGGCTGCTATGAGAGCAACCTGGGCTTCCATAACATCACAGACCGATCGCCTCCATGCCCCACCGCATTATTTCAGTAATTCATGCAAAAGGAGCCCCGACCGAGTATTGAGTTCTGTACATGTTCATCCCTTTCAGTAGTCCCACATTTCTGTGTTAAATCTTTTATTTATATATATATATATATATATATTTTTTTTAATTGGTTTTATATTTAAATAATATTCAAATTTTCTGAGATTCTGAATTTTGGGTTTCATTATCTGTGAGCCAAAATCATTAAAATGTAAAGAAATAAACACTTGAAATATATTCAGTCTGTGTGTAATGAATCTATATAATATACGCATTTCACATTTTGTATTAAATTACTAAAATAAATCAACTTTTTAATAATATTCTAATTTATTGAGATGCACCTGTATGTAAATGAATTTCTATTTTATTGATAATTTTTGTTTAACATACAAACAAAAGAGGATTGCCTGCCCCAAAGATTTTTGATCTAGATGGTCAGGAGTTGTGCCAATTCATGATATCTGCATGTATTCATGTATAATCAAGTAATTCAATAATTATTATTAAGATAGATGTATACAGAAAGAAATCTTGACACTAAAACTGTTCCAGGGGAAAGCAGTGCTACAGGTCTGATTTCTGGATGTCTCTATGGCCTGCTTTACGGACTGAAACACGTGCCTTCAGGACTGTACCAAGACCTCGAAAAGAAGGAAAAACTAGAGGAGCTTGGAGTCAAACTGTACCACACGGCATCTGCGGAAAAGAATCTAGAGAAGTAACAGCTCTGCCCCTCACCTTCTTGTTAACACGTAGAGTTGACATGGTTCACAAGGTGCACAGATACACACCCCTCCTGTACCTTTTCTCGGCATTCGGTTTGCTCTGACACTATCATCCTTTGTCCGTTAAAAGTTTGGTAAGTTATTAAAGCTTGTTAGGACTGCTGATTTCCACTTAGATGATATATATAAATGAATTGCTATTTCAAGGATAATGGATGTAAAATATATTTATTTAGATGGTCAGGAGTTGTGCCAATTTATGATGTCTGCTCAATCTATAGTAAATAAATAGCATGTGTGCATGTTGGGATGTGAGTATATAATGTAAATTAAAAGACATTAAACAAATCTGACTTTTTAATATCTTTTATTTAATATTTTACTCCTAATTGCAATACCACACAGCTAAATAAATAGTATTCCTACTTGTAAACATCTGACTTTTCACACGACATGATATAATGTTCTGATTTTTCATCAATCTCAGAGGATTTCCCAGTAAAAATAGTCTGAGGCAAAGATTGAATATCCAAAATGCAGTGTGAAACCTCAGAGTCCCTAAAAAAACCCTAAACCTTCTCTATCCCTGGTATGTCCCTGATTAAACCTAACCATCATCTAGCTTAAATGCACAAAGCTTTACAGCAGAGGCTCTGATTCTTACAGAATAACCAAGTCCCCCATTTATGTCTTGTTTTTGCTATATTGGGGCCTTTGTACAAAAAAAAGGCTGTTACAGATACGCTATTGAGGATCTTTGAGTATAAAGAATGGCTTTTTTGTTTCATACAGAGCAGAACAGGAAAGACCTCAAGGAGTCATTTCCCTAGAGAACAACATAGCAGTAAATGGCAGGACACTTAAACAGCTAATCTTGGAACGCTCAACCGGTCCAGTGGTCCGAGAGATTCTGGACACTCTGTTGCAATATATTAACCAGGAGTTGCCAAGGCTGGGCACAGATACCCAGAAGAGGCCTGTAAATAAGAACACCGTGAATAAGAATATTAAGAAACCAGGAGTTTGTCAACCTACCAGCTTTCAGCTTCTTCAATCCAAGTATATGTTGAGCAACCCCAAGCCGGCTTTGACACACAGAAGAGAAGTGGGCACTTTGAAATTAAAACAAGTCTACAAATTAATGGAAATGGACAAACCCATCAATGAAACAGGGCAAGAAAGGAAGGTAGCGAGGCTCAAGGTGCGAGACATGATTGCCAGATTTGCAGCGGTTGAGCAGAAGGAGACGACGGAGTTTGAGACAAGAGACTTGGCCAGACATGTTAACCCCAGTCCTGTTTTATCTAATGTGATCAAGAGACTTAAGGATCTGCCAAACTTGCAAAAAAGAAATGGTTTGAACGAGCATAAGATGCCAGAGTGTGCAATAAAGTATAACCCAATGGGGATAAAGAAGCAGCTAAACAAAAAGAAGCGTCTAAACAAAAGAAAGCTCAAGATTTATTTATTCTTGACAAGCAGGAGAAACAGGTGATAAGTAAGTCTGCCAGCTTAAAGAAACACAGCATTAGCCTGGAGGAACAGCAAAGTCCTTTGGCTGTAGTAAAATGCTCACCGTACAGCTTACTCGAGACTGAACTTGTTTGTTTATCTCTGACTCAGCAGACAGTGAGGTATGGAAAAGTCCAAATGATTTTCCTAAGATCTTTGTTGGTGAACTTCCAACCTGAGCCTGAGTATGGACTTCTTGTGATTGAGAACCCAGAGCGATGGAATCTACCAACAGTCTTACCACACCCTAATATTTGGGAACTGTCCTGTTCAACAAGAGTACGTTTGGATCATTGCCACCACAAACAGAACTTACTGGAGCTACAGCCTTATAATAATGGCACAGAGGTGCCATGCCCTGACCAGGCAGGAATACAAACCATGAAGCACTTGGCCTCTGATATTCAGCATAAGATGCACCAGGAGATCCTTCAGAATGATACAGCTGAGTTTGCTCAATATAAAGATCAGCGTTCAGAAGATTGTCGCAAAATACATATAACCCATACTTCTCCCATCATACTAACAGCCAGTGAATCTTATTCACCAAAGCAGTGCATGATTCCCAGTCTTTTGTCAGATGTACTGGTAGGTAAACCCATTAGGACTGACAGTGAGACTCTGGAGCCCATGACCTCTTCTACATCATTATTCACACCAGTAAAACCAATTAAGACCACAACATTTGAGCATTGTGACAAACATATGTCCCAAGACACATCTCAACATCTAACCTCATGTACAAGAAAAGCCTGCAAAGATTCGAATCATGCTAGTAATGACAATGAACAAGATTTCCCTAATTTGTCAGGAAAACCTGTACTAAACCAAACGATTCCGGAAGGCAATTCATGCAGCCAGACGACATCAAACAGTCAACCTTTGCAAATGATGAAGAATGAACAAAATCCACCTTCACTAAAAGAAAGTCCAAAATACACAACATTTAATTATAATGATCCCTCTGCAATGAGGACTTACGTACCAAAGACTATTAGGTTCACCGATACCTTCAACTTCTGATTTCTCAACATGCATTAGACAATGAGGAGTTTATTCTTATTGCAGGCAGCATCGAGTCAACACACAAGATATATTGAACACAATATGGCTATCAGCGGTAAAGTATCACCTGACCATCACCTCAAACTTCTTAAAGACATGGTTTGCCAAGGTTGGAGTGAAAGAACTTTCGTGTCCTACACAAAACCCTGACCTCAAATCTTTGGAAAAAATTGGAACACTATTGTACTCCAGGCCTCCTCACCCAACATCAGTGCCTGACGACAGAAATGCACTTGTAGCTACAGTATATGAATACAATCCTGAAATATCAAAGTGCATTCTGTTTACTGAAGGGGAAAAGACAATGGGATGTACAGCTATAAATTCATGACCCATGTTCTTCTGAGGCCATTAGGATAAAAAGAACAGAACTTTACAGCACAGTGTTCTTTCTTCAAAATTATTATTATTTTTTAATATTCCAGTGATGCTAGAGTCACAGTCAGTCATGTTACAGCACTGTAGGAATACAGAGGGTTGAGGGCCTTGCTCAAGGGCCCCAAGAGTGTTAGCTTGGCTATCCTGGGGCTTGAACTGCTGACCTTCGAATCAGTAACCCAAAGCCTTAACCACTGAGCTTCCACTTCCACCAATAACAACCAAGATGGTTTCTATGTATTATATAGGATTGATATTTATGTCTTAATATCATAGCTCACTGAAGTGATAGTATATAGAAAAAACATTAAAAGAAAAAAAAACATTTTAACTGAATATACAGTACATACCGGATATGAATGTATTTCAGTATATACAAATAAGTAAGTGCGTTTCGTGACCATGTGTACTGTGAAACATCAAAACCTCACTGTTCCAATTTTTGTGAAGGGCATTGTAAGCACTCTGCTCCACCTCCTGAAGGACTTTCAAACCAAAATAATTAACAATATGAAGCAGTTAGAGCTTTGACCTCAGCTATTATATGTAATGATGCTCAGTAAATAAAGTGAGGTAATGGAAATTCCAGTGGGAGGTTCTGTAACATGAGCAACACACCCGGTTCACGAGGGAGTGGTTCTGTAGAGCTTGTCAAAGGAAAAAGAGGCTATTATTTATGTACATCATTGTCTAAAGCAGATTTAAGAACATGAGTGTAAAAGCATCTGGCGATTAATACGTCTTTACTGTTCGTTCATTATAGATATTTAATATTGCATATGTGTTTTTTCTTTTTCAAGGTTAAACCTCTTATACCTCGGTCTGTTTGCTCTTCATGTGATTAACGACAGAGCTATTTGTTGAAACACACCTGGCCTAGTTTTCCCAAAGCAACATAATAAAAGCTAACCCTGTCATTTTCTTTGCACAACCATTTGGAAATATCATGCTATATATATATATATATATACAGTGAGGAAAATAAGTATTTGAACACCCTGCTATTTTGCAAGTTCTCCCACTTAGAAATCATGGAGGGGTCTGAAATTGTCATCGTAGGTGCATGTCCACTGTTAGAGACATAATCTAAAAAAAAAAAATCCAGAAATCACAATATATGATTTTTAAACTATTTGTTTGTATGATACAGCTGCAAATAAGTATTTGAACACCTGAGAAAGTCAATGTTAATATTTGGTACAGTAGCATTTGTTTGAGGTCAAACGTTTCCTGTAGTTTTTCACCAGGTTGCACACACTGCAGGAGGGATTTTGGCCCACTTCTCCACACAGATCTTCTCTAGATCAGTTAGGTTTCTGGCCTGTCGCTGAGAAACACGGAGTTTGAGCTCCCTCCAAAGATTCTCTATTGGGTTTAGGTCTGGAGACTGGCAAGGCCACGCCAGAACCTTGAGATGCTTCTTACAGAGCCACTCCTTGGTTATCCTGGCTGTGTGCTTCGGGTCATTGTCATGTTGGAAGACCCAGCCTCGACCCATCTTCAATGCTCTAACTGAGGGAAGGAGGTTGTTCCCCAAAATCTCGCAATACATGGCCCCGGTCATTCTCTTCTTAATACAGTGCAGTTGCCCTGTCCCATGTGCAGAAAAACACCCCCAAAGCATGATGCTACCACCCCCATGCTTCACAGTAGGGATGGTGTTCTTGGGATGGTACTCATCATTCTTCTTCCTCCAAACACGTTTAGTGAAATTATGACCCAAAAGTTCTATTTTGGTCGCATCTGACCACATGACTTTCTCCCATGACTCCTCTGGATCATCCAAATGGTCATTGGCAAACTTAAGACGTGCCTGGACATATGGTGGTTTAAGCAGGGGAACCTTCCGTGCCATGCATGATTTCAAACCATGACGTCTTAGTGTATTACCAACAGTAACCTTGGAAACGGTGGTCCCAGCTCTTTTCAGGTCATTGACCAGCTCCTCCCGTGTAGTTCTGGGTTGATTTCTCACCTTCCTTAGGATCATTGAGACCCAACGAGGTGAGATCTTGCATGGAGCCCCAGTCCGAGGGAGATTGACAGTCATGTTTAGCTTCTTCCATTTTCTAATGATTGCTCCAACAGTGGACTTTTTTTCACCAAGCTGCTTGGCAATTTCCCCGTAGCCCTTTCCAGCCTTGTGGAGGTGTACAATTTTGTCTCTAGTGTCTTTGGACAGCTCTTTGGTCTTGGCCATGTTAGTAGTTGGATTCTTACTGATTTTATGGGGTGGACAGGTGTTTTTATGCAGCTAACGACCTCAAACAGGTGCATCTAATTTAGGATAATAAATATAGTGACGGTGGACATTTTAAAGGCAGACTAACAGGTCTTTGAGGGTCAGAATTCTAGCTGATAGACAGGTGTTCAAATACTTATTTGCAGCTGTATCATACAAATAAATAGTTTAAAAATCATACATTGTGATTTCTGGATTTTTTTTTTTAGATTATGTCTCTCACAGTGGACATGCACCCACGATGACAATTTCAGACCCCTCCATGATTTCTAAGTGGGAGAACTTGCAAAATAGCAGGGTGTTCAAATACTTATTTTCCTCACTGTATATATATATATATATATATATATATATATATATATATATATATATATATATATATATATATATATATATATATAAACAATTCAATATCTACAAAAACAAACAATGGTATAGCGTTTTGTCCCAGATAAACTCAGATTTAATTCTAGGAATAGGTGAAATCTTTTTCCTGAAAACTGACCTGGATCCCAGTTAATCTGACAAGGTTTTTCTCCAAGAATACTTTTTCTTTATGAACCATGAATTATTAGAAATGTCTTTTCCACTGAGGAGTTGAATTCCAAAAGGCAATGAGGAATGCACCTGGTACTTAACAGTCCGCTGATAAGTGTTACCTAAACGCGTTACCTAAATTCTTTTCACTTGCACAGATAACTTTTTTTTTACAAACAGAAGACCACCTTAGGTGTAATAATTACAGATATATTCTTGAAATCCTACATCCCTGTTTAAATCAGGCCATTTAGGTGCTTCATAAACTAAAATTAAAGCCCTAGAGAGACACTTTCCACTTCTTGTTATGATATGTTTAACATGAAATAATCATTAAGCAATGCTTCATGAAGTCTCTATTCAACCTGTTTACACAACAGCAGAAGGATGAGAAGAGGAAGAAGGAGGAGCATGTATGGTATCATTCTCTCTCTAACTCTCTATCAAGTTAAATCTATTGAGTTAAACATGCTCTTTAGGTAACGGTGACCAGTGTTCTTGTCCCGTTCTTCTTTCTGGATCCGCCTGATCCATCCCGATGATGGTTACAAGGAAAAATGCTTGCAAGGAAAAACTCCATGAGATCGAATAAGGAAGAAACCTTGAGAAGAACCAGACTTGAAAGGGAACCCTTCCTCATCTGGGTGACACCGATTGTCCATTCATTCTGTATTTATGTGCCCATTTATGAACAATTCACTGAACATGCGTTCCCTTTTGAGTCTGGTTCCTCTCTGGGTTTCTTCCATCTCAGGGAGTTTTTCCTTGCCACTGTCACCAATAGCTTGCTCATTAGGATAAACTAATATGCACTAATGAATAAATGTAAATGTTATAGTCTCTTTACCTCTGTAAAGCTGCTTTGGGACAATGTTCACTTTTATAAACACTATACAAATCAAACTGAATTGAATTAAAATAGTGGAAATGGTCTACATTAAAAGATGGGATCATATAATTCATGAAATCTGATTATGGACAAACTGTGATAAGATCCAAACACTCAAAAGTCTGATGTGCCTAATCTAACTGTGAACATCATCTTAAAACGGTGTCTTTCAGCACAATGGTTTTTACACACGATTCCGCGGGCCGGAAAAGCTTCTCGAGACATCGTAAGGACGAAATATTGAGAGGGACGAGCCTCAAAATAGATGATTGTGTTACCAGAATACAAATTGTTATCTAATAAACATGCTAAATGTGTTGAAAGGGTATTCAGTATGAGTGTTTTATGAATGGAATGGAAAAGAGTACTGTCTTTATTATTACAGGTGCACTTCTTAAGCACAAGTGAGAAGGCAGACGAGACTTTGGTTCTCCTGAAAAAGCGGTGAAATGTGAGTTTGTTTGGTTTTTTACATGGATATTGTAAAAAGGTGTAATATTGGTAAAAAAAAAAAAATCAAGTAATATTAATACTATTATAAAAGTATTATTATAAAAGTAATAGTAAATATGATAACTTGTGTCCTGAACGCGTTTAATGTTGAATTTAAAACTGGGATCCCTGACTTGGGCCCCCTTTGAGGGCGCTGTGTGCCTGAGCAATTTGTTTTGCTTCCTGGAGGGGCGTGGCCTAATGCCCCGCCTCCGCGCTTTGATCGACGTCTGCCCTTGAGCTCGGGAAAACACGCCGGTGGATTACGCGTGGCGCTGGCGGAAAGCGGGGAAGCCTTCACGCCGAGCTCGGTGCGTGTGATCACGGGATGAAATAAGGGCTACCGGGCGCCTTTAGCGGGGGGATGAGTTAAGAGTGCGCACACAGGTCGGGGACGGAGACACGGTGCTGAAGTGAGGAGCTTGTGCTCACTATCTCAGTACAGGTCTGGTTCATGTACGCCGGTTGGTGCGTATATACTGAGTGTGTGTGTGTGTGCGCGTGTGTGTGTGTGTGTGCGCGCGCGCGCGCGCCCGTGCAGTTGGACTGATAATCTAACCTCACTTTAAACCTGTCAAAGAGAAATTCACTCATACACAACGCTTTATTGCTTTTTATTCTGATGCATCTCAGATACTTGGAGGACTTTCCTGGGACTGTTTAACGCCATGGACGTGAGAAGAAGACTGGTGTGATTCTACAACCATAAACCCTAATAAACAAAAGAAAAAGAGAGAGCGAAACAAAAACACCTCCCTGCTTGGTGGATGTGTGCTGAGATGTGATGTGATGTGGTTTTAACATGAAGGCTGGAAAGTTGTGCAGGAGAAGCTGCAGGTGAAACCCGGACAATGGAGAAGGCGAGAAGCTCGCAGCAGCAGCAGCCTCAACACCGCATCAACGTCCCGAGCAACGCCAGAGAGAGAATCTCCAGGTGCTCCAACACTCTCTTTCCATTTCATACTGTATCTTCACAACATCTCTTTCATATCTTTTACTCTGTTTTTTTATAGAGAGATTGTTTGCAATCTCCACCAGTTTGAGCTTTGACCAATGAAAAGTTAATATATACATGAGATTAGAAATTTCTCGATCATGCCTTACACCAGCAATATCCACGAACACTCCATGAAATCCATTAATACCTTGGATGTTCGTCACAACGTTTTACACTGAAGTTTATCAGTAATAAAAGATTAGAATGATGAAAGATTTTTGGGTGATTTGCAAAATCACTTTCTAAACATCATGTAAAACTAATCCTGAATAAAAGTGTCTAGTAAAAGGAAAGAAAATGAACCAACGAGAGGAAAAATACCTGGACTAATGCAGTTAAAGACTCTACAACAGCAGTACCGGTCTGTGGAAATATCCACAATGATGTTAATATGAAGTCCAACCGTAACTAAAAGATGTTCCTTAAAATGTTTTAGAGCCAAAAAAAGCTCCATGAGACATCATGAGGCAGAAACCATGCAATTTTTTAACCTTGTATATTCATTCACAACGTTTTTTAATTGATTGAGGTTTATTAGTAATAAAACATAATAATAATAATTAAAGCGTTTTGCTTTTGGCAGACTGCAATCCCTTCCTAAATATCCTGTAAAACACTAATCCAGACTAAAACTGTCTACTGAAAGGGAAAATAAAGTGAAGTCACGAACTAATGAAAGGAAAAATATTTGGATTTATGCAGTTAAAGGCTCTACAACAGCAGTGCTGGAATCTGCAATTTTAATCAATCCTAAAAAATATATATGAATAAATTATGAATAAAATGATTCAGGACTGAAAAAGCTCCCTGAGGCATCCTGAGGAAGAAACCAGGCATATTCCAACCTTGTACATTATAATTTTTTATAAAATTTTTTGGACAGTTACATTCATTTCCTAAACATCATGTCGAACACTAATCCAGAATAAAACTGTCTACTGAAATTCAGTAACTAATTAAAAGCAAAATACATGGACTTGTGCATTTAAAGCCTCAATAGCAGCAGTACCAATCCAGACCTGTTTTTTTGGGGATCTCCGCTCTACCACAGACTCTTATCCTCCTCTTGTTTAGAAAAAACGGTACCCCTATATACATTCATGCAGGTATCTAATCGGCCCATCATGTGTTAGATACAGGGCGAGAGCTTTAGTCAATGTTCACATCAAACTTGAACAGAATGTAGAAAAAGTGTGATCTCTGCGACTTTAATTGTGGCATGCTTATTGGCACCAGATGTGCTGCTATAAGTATTTCAGGAACTGCTGAACTCTTGGGAATGTCGCACACATTCACATGTGCTGATTGTATAACTGAGCAGGTGCACAGGTTTTCCGATTAAAGTAAATAATACGTACACCCTACACCACTTCTCAGCTGATAATTATGGATTATGTCTAAAGTATTCCCAGTGGTTCTGGACTTTTCCGAACCTTTGCATATAAAATACCTTAAACATCTACAATGATCAGCCATAACATTAAAACCAAATCATATTCCGCATGACTCTCAGGACACGCCTCAATCTCTTGAAATCCAAATTAGGTTGCTACAATCTAAATATCATGACTTGTATCTTGAGAAATTGTGGTTCTGTACTAATTGAAATAATATGCTAAACCAGGGGTTCGGTACATGCAGCTGGTGTTTATTCTTTTATTTGCCAGTCCACACTGTTCATAGTCTTAATATAAATTACAATAATAATGTATTTATTGACATGAATTTAAACCCTTTAAACAGCTCGAGGGTACTGGGATTGAAACCCAAGATCCAAAGTCCATCAACTTAACCCACTTACTTGTGGTCTCCAGCAGCAGGAGGTCATCTGGTGCCTTGTAGCCGAGTTGTAGGTTTATTGATTGAGAATCTTAGTTGTGTTTTAATTGTGAACGTAACAGATAATGCACACAGAGTATGTCCAAGAATTGGACACAGATTAACAAGCAGTACAATTTACAATTCCGCTGCTATAGTATAGTGTTTAAAAGCCTTTATATTCATTAACAATGAACTGTTCTGATACTGCCGTGAACGATCGATGGTTTCACATTGGTTTCAAGTGATATCCTCCACAATGATGGAACTGTAATGAATAGGCATTTGGTCTCACCCAGATGAGGATAGGTTCCCTTTTTGAGTTTGGTTTCTCTCAAGGTTTCTTCCTCATACCGTCTCAGGGGGATTTTTGCTTGCCAGGGGGTTGCTCATTAGGGATACACTTGAAGGGGTGAAAGGAAAAATTATATTAATAATTTATTTAAAGCTGCTTTGGGGTGACGTGTAATTGATAAAAGCGCCATGCAAATACATTCTAAATTGACAGTGATCGTGAGTAAGGAGTTAATACTGAAATAGCTAAAACTACTTGATCGGGTACAGTGTGATCTCCCATGCTGAGGTCTGAGGAATTCAAAACATGCTGCAGGACAAACCAGATGAAACGTTAACACTGGATAGCAGCTGTGTTATTACTATCTACAGGGAGTCCCAAAAGTCTCTACACAGAGACAACTTTCCCCAAATTGGCTCCTTGTGTAGTGTGTGATGAATTTGCTTGCCATGTTTCATGTGTAAGTCCATCACAACCTCACAAAAACTTCTCGATTCATGTGTGCTTTTCGGACATCTCATTCCACAGTTGGTCCCTGTTTACTATTATAATAACCTCCACTCAGGTTCTGATGTAGGTGAGTTGAGGAGGCCTGGGGTGCAGTCAGCATTCCACTTAATCCCAAAGGTGTCTATTAGTTTTGATGTCAGAGCTTTATAGTAGGCCTCTTAAGATCTTCCACTCCAACCCATGTATATCTCCATGGAGCTGGATTTTGTACACAAGTTTGGGTCTCTTAGTTCAAGTGAACAGGAACTTTAATGCTACAGCATCCAAAGACATCCTATAGATTAGTGTGCATCCAACTTTGTGGAAACAGTTTGGGGAAAGGCCGGTGTCCCAATACTTTTGCCATACATTGGACATCTGAACCAAAATGTAAAAAATCCTGTATTGAATCAATACAATCGCTATTGTTAAATATGAATAGAATATTAAATTCGTGAGAAAAGTATTTTTCCACTTTCTATTCTTCTATTGATGTTGCTGTTAGATTGATTTATTGTTAAATGATTTTGATGATCTTGCATCTATCTGGCTTCCTCATTGTCCTTCTCAAAGCACAGTTTTTGTCCAAAGCGGAATAATTCATTGATGACGTTTGTATTATTTGTCTTTATTCTTCCTTTGTGCACTCTGTTGACGTCCATGTTTCCACAGAGTGGATCCGTACGGCTTCGAGAGGCCCAATGACTTCGATTACGAGTCCTATGAGGAGCTCATGTCTGAGTATTTGGCCATTCTCACCAAAAGGACCATCAAGTGGTCGAAATTTCTGAAGGGGAGAAGCCACATCGAGAAGAGTCTTAAAGGTTAAATGTGTGCTTTTAATTATATTTATAGGGCAATAATGCATTTTACTACACCGTCAACATGCACAGCTTTGGTCCATTAACCCCATTTGGATTGTGTTTTTTATAGTAGAACAGAGGTGTGCCTTTTTATATGTTTGTATCGAAGAAAGGCTTCTTAATATCCTAATAAATCAGTTAAAATAGGGGAATTTTGGGAATTGTTTCCCTTTATTTTAATAGCATAAATACAGCACAATAACACCTGTAATATGTACAAAGCAGTACAGCAGGATGGCAGGGTTTAATAACAGTAATACGACCACTTGCCTTTAAAAAAAAAAAAAAAAGCTATTAATGTACATTGGATGCTTTCAGAGAAAAAAGATTTCTCAATTTCTCCCTAAACTGAACACAGCCACTATTTTATTCTATTGACATCTGTTTTTAAAGCAAGTGCATTTATGATGTACAATATAACTGCTGTTTTTTTGGTGAAGTGTTAAAGTAGTTAATAAATTATTAACGTGCTTCATCACACAGCTCTATGAAAACATCAGGCTGTTGAGAGAGCCATGGCTCAAAAGCCAAGGATGTTCTACAAAAATTACACTACATAGAACAAAAGAAATTTGACCAGCCAGATGTGGTTCTTCCCCAAGCTGTTACCAGAGAATTTGAGGCACATAGTTAAACAGGATCTTTGGATGTGGTCGAATTTTCGCTTCACTTAAACCTGCTCCAGCATGACAACACCCCTGTGCACAAAGCCAGCTCTGTGAAAACATGGGATGGTGAGGAAGATCTTGAGTGGCCTGCAATAGAGCTTCAACCACAAACCCTAGTGAAACAGTATTGGGATGAATGTGAACGCTGACTTTATAAGGTTGTATAATGCATTTAGTGTAGTGTAAGTTTAGTGCCTATAAGATTGCTTATAATTGTATTCCTAAGAGCAAGTCAGTGGCAACAGTGGCCAGGAAAAACTCCTTGAGATGCTATAAGACTTCTATATGTGCTTTCACCTTAGAAATATTTCTAAGCTAAGAAATATGTTATCTATATCTGATGCAGAGAAGCTCGTCCATGCGTTTATGACCTCTAGAATAGACTACTGTAATGCATTACTAGGTGGATGTCCTGCATCATTAATAAACAAGCTTCAGTTAGTTCAGAATGCCGCAGCAAGAGTTCTTACTAGGTCAAGAAAATACGATCATATAACCCCAATCTTATCGTCCCTACATTGGCTTCCTATTAAGTTTCGAATAGACTACAAACTACTGCTACTCACTTATAAAGCACTAAATGGTTTGGCTCCCATGTATCTATCCAGTCTCTTAACACGCTACAATCCGTCACGCTCCCTGAGATCTCAAAACTCTGGGCTTCTAGTAGTTCCTAGAATAGCAAAGTCCACTAAAGGCGGTAGAGCATTTTCACATTTAGCTCCTAAACTCTGGAATAGTCTTCCTGACAGTGTTCGGGGTTCAGATACACTCTCCCAGTTTAAGTGTAGATTAAAAACATATCTTTTTAGCAAAGCCTACACATAACACACATCACGCACATCACATCACAACCTTGTGCTCCAGAACATCTGATCACATGCACATTATCAACTTGTGCTGTTAATATCATGAACAGCAGCTACGCTGATTCCTCTCCACTGCTTCTCTTTCTCTCCCCATCCCGAGGCTTCCTGAGGTTTGGCCAGCTCCAGTCACGTCCCACCTCGTGAAGATTATGGACCTATGGATGATCATGGAGAAGTAGATGCCGAGTGTTTAAAGGCCCTGGCATGGAGAAGCTGATGCTGGATCTATGATGATCACAAATTGTTCTGTATTGTTGAAAGATTTATGACCAAACTTTTGATGTCACCCATATGAGGATGGGTTCCCCTTTGAGTCTGGTTCCTCTCAAGGTTTCTTCCTCATATCATCTAAGGGAGTTTTTCCTTGCCACTGTCGCCACGGCTGCTCATCAGGGACAAACGCACACCATTCACCTTCACTGTTGTTTTCTGTAAAGCTGCTTTGAGACAATGTCTGTTGTGAAAAGCGCTATACAAATAAACTTGACTTGACTTGACTTGACTTGATAGCAATTTCTATAGCGCTTTTCACAAGGGACATTGTCTCAAAGCAGCTTTACAGAATTTAACACTTAAGGTGAATGGTATGTATTTATCCCTGAGGAGCAGCCATGGTGACTGTGGCAAGGAAAAACTCTCTTAGATGTTAAGAGGAAGAAACCTTGAGAGGAACCAGACTCAAAAGGGGAACCCATCCTTATCTGGGTGACATCGAGTGTGATCATAAATCTTTAAACGATACAAAACACAGAAAGAAAGAAACCTTGAGAGGAACCAGACTAGAAAGGGAACCGATCCACATCTGTGACACCATTTGTCCATTCATAACACTTCCATCTTTCTTGAGGTGTACTGCCCTTGTGGTTGAACGAGTCCAAATCTCCAAAAAACACATTCCAAATTCTAGTGGAACATCTTCCCAGATGAGCGGAGGTTATTATAACAGCAAATGGAAATGTGGAATGGGATGTTAAAAAAAAAAAAAAAAAAAAAGCACACGAATCTTAGAGAGGTGTCCACCAACATTTGTCCATATAGTGTACTATTGGCCTGGACTGTTTTAATATGATGTGTTAAACTCACCACACCCACACAAATGTCATCATTTGACTCAAGTTAGAACAACACAGACACTGCCAGGAACTGGGTTGGCCTCAGTTTGGCTCACCTGAATATTGTTGATAAGTTTTTCACACATGATGAGAAGATCGTCAGAAGTTTTTACACAAAGCAGTGTTCGTAATACAGCATGCTTACTGGCAGCGATTTTGTGTAAAATCTGTATTGAACTGGTTATTCATGGCGGAGTTAACAATATTCTTTTATCTTTACATCTATAGCACCACTGTAGGAAGGGAATGTAGACATTTAGAAGATATCCAGCCCAGAAATACTTTATTATACTTTATTGCAAAATTCCCGGAATTTTTAAGACTAGAAACTTTCCATGGGAATTAATGGGAATAACTTTTTGCTAAATTGCAGGTGAGCCTATAACAGGAATCTTGAATGAAGTTCTGCGGTATGATTTTGGTTAAAACAACCAGATTTAATGCGATTTCTGTTGAATTTCTCCTCTGCACATCACAGCTGTGTGCAACACTTATCGCAGGCCACGCCACCTACATGCACCGTGCATTCATCCATAACACATCATTTCTTTCATCCTGCACACAAAATAACGTCCAAAAACCGTCCATGTTACTGGATGATTGCAACATTTATGTTTTAAACTTCCTTGTGCTGTGTGCGAGCTTTTGTGCAACAAAATTATACTAACAATTAAATCAAATTGAAAAAAAAAAATTTTTTTAATGAAAAATTCTATTTGTTCGTAGTTTATGACTAAACAACATTTTTATATTTGTATATGATTAGGTTAATTTTTTTATTAATTCCCATAAATTCCTGTAATTTTGGATGAATTCCTGGAAAGTTTTCAACTTGGAATATTTCCAAAATTCCCCAGATGAAGTTCCCATGGAAATATCTGGAAACTTCACCACTGAGCTCTCTGAGAATCTCACCGAGATCAATGCTATTGTGATATCTCAAGAACGAACATTCGGATTTTGTAGGATTTACACGGAATCCTTGTTGTAACCAGGAGATAATGGAATCGGTCCAAATAAGGGTCAAGGTCACATCAAGGTCAAAATTCTGAAATAGTTGTTCTTGCTGTTTTAAGAAAATGGTAACGATATTTCTGTCATATATAATCAGTAAGCAGAATCACTCGACTTGTGGCAGCAATATCCCTGGCGACAGCATCGATGCGGGTCTTGCCAGGAACTTGATTTTCAATAGTTACGTGTCCTCGTGTTCCACACGTTTTTCCTGTTACTTGCAAATAAACTATTACAAATATTCAGAGCATTGATAATGCACTGAAGTAGCTCTTCTTTTCTACAGGGTAGAAACACACCCATAAAGGAACTGAGAACCCACTAGGTTATGGGATGAATCATGACCTTGTGTGTGTGTGTGTTTGTGTGTGTTTGTGTGTGTTTGTGTGTGTGTGTGTGTGTGTGTGTGTGTGTGTGTGTGTGTGTGTGTGTGTGTGTGTGTACCCCACAGTAAAGCGTTATGTCCGGAAAGGGATCCCAAATGAACACCGAGCTTTGGTCTGGATGGCAGCAAGCGGTGCACAGGAGCAGATGGAAAGGAATTCACACTATTACAGTTCACTGCTCCAGGGGCAACACGACCCTAAACTGGAGGACGCAATCCGCACAGGTCAGTTTGACCTCGGTGTCATGATCAACATACAAAGAAGGAAGAAGTCTGAAATATTTTTGGGGTGGAGCAGTGTAAATGGGCTCACAGTGAACGATAAAAGGTAAAATGTATATTACAGATGAGCAGTGATTGATGAAGTACACAAACCATGTAGTAGAGAGACACTGTGTAAAATAGGACTCTAGTATAAGTAAACGTCCCTTCGAACTTTTGCTCGAGTGAAATTACAAACGTTTTTGCCTTCAAATGTACTTAAGTATCCAAATTACTATGATTTATTACGGCTCTAATGTTCCTGTTATCATTTTGATCACGACTCTTTGATTAATCACCTCAGTTTATGTGAAAAGACTCTTAAAACACCGATCTATTAATAGAATGATATTAATGACTCAAATACTGATTGATATTAATAAAAATGATCATGACCTACTACTTCAAAAAAATCAGTAAATAAGGTCACGTGTGTTTTGGCGAGTTCCAGTCAGGAGTTTCCTCCATCATTTATTCCTCTCTAAATGTTCTGCTTGCTGTTAAACTGATGCTGAACTGTGTGTTGGTGATCAGTAGATACACAAAGCGGCAATCAAAACCAGTGCTTCAAGCGCTTGCTTGACCCTGATTGGTGGATCGCTGCGTGTTTGACCGGTTACGTTTTTATCCTCATAAATAACAAGGAACGACTTCACAAAATGTAAAAAAAAAAAAAAAAAGATATTTGACTTCGGAATGGTGTGAAGTAAAAATCTCCCCAAATGGAAACATTTCATTAAAGTACTGATACGTGAAAAAAGCTACTTAAGTACAGTAACGAATTACATTTACTTAGTTACTGTCCACCACTGCAGATGAGTGTACTGACAGCATAATATCAATGGAGATTTCCTCCTCATGCTATCAGTCTACGTCCTTAAATGACGAACTGCATGTGAGGTTATTTGGATGATGCTAACGGATCCTTTTGGCTCTCCTTAATCAGCAGTTTCCACTGAAGCTTAGTATGTATATTCTTTGACATTGAGCCCACATCTAGAGCTGTCCACACCTTGTCTACAGATTTGCACAGGACGTTCCCAGACAACGTGCAGTTCCGGAAGACAGCCGAGCCGTGCCTTCAGAAGCCCTTATATAACGTGCTGCTGGCGTACGGACACCACAACAAGGCAGTGGGATATTGTCAGGTACACGATTCTCCACGATAAACTTTGATCTCCTTACGTTGCTGATTTAGGATACAATGTCCTGCTGTCAGGGCACATGAGTGGCTCGCAGGAATAACAGAGGTTGCTGTTGTTTCTATGTTTTTGGTCCAAGTTAATGTTTAAAGGACATGGACAAAGTTTGCAGGATGACGCCATTAAGTCCACATGCGTTGCTTGTAGTGCAACTCAGTCATCTGGTTTTGTAGGGTGTTTCCAAATCCTGACGCACGAAAAGTTTTGCATTGACAGTCAACGTTTCTGTAGCACTTAACATCCAATTTGCAATGCAAAGTAGTTCACGTATTTTTTGACGCCTGCCGTGCGGCATGTTCCTGTTTCGTAACCACAATTTTCCCCTAAATTCTTTTTTGGGTGTATTAAATATAAAAAGATCAGGCATAACATTATGACCAGCTGCCTAATATTGTGTTGGTCCGCCCTTTATGCTTCTTCAGCAGTCTGTTGGATCAGACCACACGGTCCAGACTTCCCTCCCCACGTGAATCAATGACCCTGTCGCCGGTTCACCACTGTTCCTTCGTTGGACCACCTTTTGATAGATACTGACCACTGCAGACCAGGAACACCCCATCAGAGCTGTAGTTTTGGAGATGCTCTGACCCAGTCGTCTAGACGTCCCAATTTGCCCATTTTTCCTGCTTCTACTAACTTTGAGAACAAAATGTTCATTTGCTGCCTAATATCTCCCACCTTCTAACAGATGCCATGATGAGGAGATAATCATTGTTATTCACTTCCCATGTTATAATGTTATATTGTTATATGCCTAATCGATGTAGGCCTTCTATCTGATTCTGTAATATCCTGTGAGTGTTGTCATGATGTATGTTAGGAATTTCTTCTCTTCCTGCTTCTTAATCCTTCAATATTTTCGCCCTTCCAGGGGATGAACTTTATTGCCGGGTATCTCCTCATCATCACCAAGGATGAAGAGAAGTCCTTCTGGTTGATGGAGGCTCTGCTTAGCAGGATACTTCCAGGTTTGTGCCATTTGCATGTGATTTGAATGCATGCTGCATGATTAACGATATAATACAGTCAGGACTACATCTAACAATCCACTCGTTTAGTTTCTTTACGTTGTCTACAGGAAAAGATGAAACAAAGAAACCTTTTTCCAGTATCTAATGTGTTTAAATGTATCCAGGTGGACAATAATCGCTTCCCTTAGACAACAGAGCATCTGTTGTGATGATGAATGAATTTGTGTGTCTGGTTCCTTAATTTCTCTTGTTTTTTGTAAATAAAACCAGTTCCTTTTACGTTCTTTCCCAAATCAGATTAGACCCAGACAACACACAATCGACTGATTTCTTATGATGGAACATCAGTCTGGATTTGTACAATATGACTTAAACAATCAGGTGCACATTTAAATAGTGCAAAATACATTTCTAACACAAAGGTCTTTATAATAAAAGAGCAGTCTTTTCTTTGATAGTTTTTTTTACCCTCGGTACGTGGCGGAAACCACATTTGGATGCAATTGCAGCTACAGCTACACGTCTCCTGGGATCTGTCTTGTGTTAATTTTGCACATCAGGAGCAGAATTGCTCAATACTGAATAGATGTTCAGAGCCTGTCCTTTGACTGGGTCACTCTAATACATTTAGGTCCTGGATTTGAATTGCTCCTGTGCAGCCTTGGCAGTAGAGCTGGGCGATAAAAATGATCACAGTACGATTGAAATATTGATTCATATTCAATTGATATTGAAATGCCAGATTATATAATCGAATAATATCATTATCAGAACCGTTATTCATCACATCATATCATACTGTCCATATTGTCTCACATTGTCTGTATCGTCTTGTATAGTCAGTTCAATTCATTTTTCTTTGTATAGCGCTTTTAACAATGAACATTGTCTCACAGCAGCTTTACACAGATAATGTGGTAATAAAAAATAAATATGTTCTTTATAAGTGTAAGTTCGTCCCTGATTAGAAAGACGGTGGCGACTGTGGCATGGAAAAACTCCCTCGAGATGGCATAAGGAAGAAACCTTGAGAGGAACCAGACTCAACAGGAAAACCATCCTCATCTGGGTTGCACCGAATGTCCATTTATTGCAGATAAACAATGTTGCGGGGTGCAGTGATGATGATCAGAAGCGAAAAGTAGTCCTGAATCAGTGTAGCAGACTGTTGACATTACCTACAGTCCAAATCCATCCTCAAAGCTCCCGTTCTTACTCTGGATTTTTATGGAACCACCCAGAAGTTCCCAGCTAAATGTGTTATGTCTATACTTTTGAGAATCACTAACGGCTTAAACCAAGTTCCTTGTGTGTGTGTGTGAATACACTTGGCCAATAAACTTGATTTTGATTCTTACATTATATGTACAATTCCTGGAAAAAAAATCGATACATTATAACTGACGTCTGCTTTCAGATTCAGTTTTCTGGCCCGTGTTTGATGTGTACATAACAACAAACTGTGTCCGAATGACAGAAGAACCTTTTTTTAAAATGAGTAACACATGCCTTATGTTGTAGCTGAGCCATTACCTGTGTTGTGTTGGAGCGCTTTGGGGGGGTGGGGTTTCACCCTGCACATTGTTAGTAGCTCCTAGCTCTGATCTTAGTCATGTAAATAAACTACTTGGAGTACTATGTTGGAGTACCGTCTTTGTTTACAGTTCTCTTATTTCGCACATTGTAGTGTATAACGTATTCTACAGAATGTATACTGGTCTGTGCAGTTTTGTGTCTTTTGTCTTGCGCTGTTTGCACTAGTTTGCATATGATGCACTTTATGTGGCTGGGACAACTTACTTTTAGTCCTCAGCTCTGTGTTCTGTTATATAGCTTTATGTTGTTTATGTTGCACCAGAGTCCTGGAGAAACGTTGCTGCTTCTTGACTTGACTCTTGTTTCGCTGAAAATTGGCTCTGGTGACATTGGTGATGCAGGAAGGTGTCTATAAAGAGACATATTTCTTTCTTCCTATTATATGTATCTCTGTACCATACATCCTAACCATCATTCAGCCTTCTTTGCGTCTCTCGTTATGTTGGAAGGTGAACCTTTTATTCTAGTCTCGGGTCCCTTGCAGGTTTTCTTTTAGCACATACCTGTATTTGGTTCCATCTTGCTTTCCGCCCTGCTAAGATTTTTAGTCCCAACTGCAATAAAACATTATTACAGATTGGTGCTGCCACCACCATGTTTCACTGTGAGCATAGTGTTCCTAGGAACACTTTTATATTTATTTTTTTATCAGATATTATGCTTTTGCCAAAGCCAGAATGTTCCATTTTGGTCTCATTAAATCAGAGAAACATTTTTTACCCTGAGTCTTCAACATGCCTTTTGGCAAACTTTAATTGGGATCAACTTTTCAATATTACTGGAGTTTACTGGATGCCCTTCTTGGTTCTGCTTTTTTATCAATGGCTCCATTGTTCTTCCCGTAGTTCGGGATGATATTTTTGCAGAATTAGTTTTTCTCAGACTTTTTGCCCAATAGTGCCTTCAACAAACTCTGGAACCTTTCAGGAACTGGTGTATTAATAATGAAACCCAGTTTATACGTTCAATCAACTACGACTTCTGATGGTCACTGAGGTTGCAAACAAAAATAATTCAAAGGTTTCGAGGGCTGAATATTTGCGCAATCACAACTTTTTTTTATTTGTAAATAGTTTAACACTATTGATTTTCGGACCACTATGATTTTTTGGGCTTTACTTTAGATTGTCACGCAATGTCTAAAAATTCAAGGGATGTGAATACTTGCATCAGGCTCTGTCTGTCTGCAAACAAAATATCATTTATTTTGTTTTCAGCAGTAAATAGCATTGTACACAATGAAATACAGAGGAAGGCGTTTGTATTGTAGGAAGCCTTCAAAGCATTATGGGGACAACAGCGTTCACGTGGCATGTGCAGTCTTCAAATCGCTGTTCGGAAATGGTGATTCTGTTTATTGAGGTTACTGTACGCACACTGTACCTTTGACTGGAACTGCAGCTAGGAATCGTTTGTGTGGAAGTGACTGTGTTTATTTGGCTTGTCCACAGTTATTCTCAGCACCTCATCTCATTTCCTGAGCTATTAATAAACCCAGTGTCAGGTCACATGATTCCGATCTGTTCAAATCCTCTTAGACACCAGTCACACCCTGGGAATGAGACTCTGGTGTCTCGCACTGTACATGCCTTCTTGTCCGCAATAATGTCCTGTCCTGTCGTAACCCCTGTGATCCTCTAGGGAAATGTTGTACAGGAATTATGTTACATATCTGTAATTAGAGCCACTGTTGTGCACATGGCTTTGTGTTTGTGTAGCTGGCTGCTCTTCCTTTTCCACTTATATCCACGTGGCATTGTTGTTTACCTCATGACATTAGGAGAACATACAGGCACTGTCAAGTCAAGTCGCTTTGATTGTCATTTCAACTATATATAGCTGACGCATTACACAGTGATATGAAACAACGTTCCTCCTGAACCCTGGTGCGACATACAACAACAATTGTAGAAAACACAAGGCTAAGGACACTGTCAACTGATATAGAAATCAAACACGCTTTGCAAAGCAACATGAACATCCTGTCAGAAACCTGTTCTACTGTACGTCCAGGGTGCGGAGCTACCAGACAAAACGATTTAACAGCAAGAATGCAGAACTTTTATATGGCTCTGCAGTTGTCCGTGTACTTTTTTGGAGACTTTGTAGGCCGTAAGCTTCATGATCTTTTCCTAAAGCATTATTTAAAAGATTTTTGCCAGTCAAGAGCCAAATTGGGACGTCTAGATGACTGGGCAGAGCATTTCCAAAACTGCAGCTCTTGTGGGATGTTCTCCGTCTGCAGTGGTCAGTATTTATCAACAGTGCTAAAAGGAAGGAACAGCGGTGAACCGGCGAAAGGGTCACGGCCAGCTAATGCTCATTGATGCACAAGAGGAGCGAAGTCTGGACCGTGTGATCCGATCCAACAAACTGCTGAAGAAGTTAATGCTGTTAATGTTCAACATTACTTGGATTCCCAACATTTTCTTTTTCTTTGGCACGGCTTGAGAGACTGCATTGGCCAGGTTTATTGATTAAATGTACCAACTTGTGGAAGGAGTTAAACATCTAGCTATGTAGATTGGGTCAAATTTGACAAGTTTTTCAAACTTAAGGTTTGTTAGCACAACTTGTTTATTTTTAATTCCATTTAGTCTCTCTTGACATTTCCATCCATTGACGTGCATACGACATATTTATGAGCAATTCTCCACCTCCTAGATTACTACACACTAGCCATGTTGGGCCTGAAGACTGACCAGGAGGTGCTGGGAGAGCTGGTGAAGGTGAAGGTGCCAGCTGTTTGGCAGGCCATGGTGGAAAACAACGTCATGTGGACACTGGTGGTGTCACGCTGGTTCATCTGCCTCTTTATTGACATCCTCCCTGTAGAGGTAAGAGTGTGGACATCATGTCCAAAGTGGGGAAAATGGGATTAGGTTTGTTTAAGTAAGGTGATAAGATGAATATTTAAATCTTGTGAAAGAGAACAATAAACACTTTCTGTAAAACAAGCCGAAATATTGAAGTACTTTTTATCAGTATATTTAAATGGTTCCTCTGCTTCAAAATAAACGTAATCTCAGGACAGATTGGTTGAAGCTAGACTGATTTTTATACGGGGTGGTAACAAAAACGTTTTGAGACTTCAAAATAGTCCCCTTGCCCAGAAATACAGCGCAGTTCCTGCCACTTCTAGAGTGTGTCCCGGAAGTCTCGTTTTTGAAGCGTGTCCAGCACCTTCTGTTATTCATGCTGAATTTCCACAATGTCAAAACGGCGAACTTTGAGACGGATCGTCATCTTCGGGAAGAACGCAAAAAGTCCGCAGGAGCCATATCTGGTGTTTAGGCTGGGTGCAGAAGTGAGATCCTGTTTCTTCCGGCATGAAACTCAATGTTTGTGACTGAGTGCATTGTCGTCATGGAGCATCCAGTCCAGTTCGGTGCTACCTGTGACTGTGCGTTCAGCCTTGTGCTGCTATCTGTTGGTAAAACTAGTCTCAAAACTTTTTGTTACCACCCTGTAATAAGGAGCCCTGTTTGTAATAGGTGTAATAGTTCTCCTGACACTGCATCATCTGTGAATAAAGAAACAGTATAATATATAATGCAAAGGGTCAGTCAGTCAGGAAAAATGATCTGGAGTTTCTTTTTCTTTTTTTTCCGAGACTGTTCTGCGTATCTGGGACTGCCTTTTCTATGAGGGCTCCAAAATCCTCTTCCGTGTGGCGCTCACGCTGATCCGTCACAACCAGGCCCTTATCTCTCAGGCTCGGAACCTCCCGGACATCTGCGACTGCTTCAAGCAGATCACCAGAGGACAGTTTGTGGAGGACTGCCACCCGTTCATGCAGGTAGACTTGAGCTCAACTGTTATCTTGGGAGACACTGCTTTGACATTGATGTGATAGAAAAAATTTGTAATTAGGAGAATTAAAGTTTGTGGACACCTGACCATAAGATTCGTATGTGTTTACATTCATCCCAAAAGTGTTTAATAGGGTTGAGGTCAGAGCTCTATGACAGGCCACTCAAGATCTTCCACTCCAACCCATGAAAGCATATCTTCATGGAGCTCGCTTTCATTTCATTTTTATTTGTATAGCACTTTTAACAGAGGCACCAGCCTCGAGGGAACCCGTCCTTTTCTGGGTGGCACTGAATGTCCATTTATTACAACTAAGAGAGAAGACGAGTGACCGGCAGACAAAGATATGTTTTATTAATTGTTTGTCTTATTGTTGTATAAATGTTGAGGACACTGTGCAGGGGACTCTGGCAAGACTGTAATAAATGGACATTCGGTGCCACCCAGATGAAGACGGGTTTCCTCTTGAGTCTGGTTCCGCTCATGGTTTCTTCCTCCTGCCATCTTAGGGACAAACTTACATTTATAAAGAATCTTATTAATTTTTATCACCACATCATCTGTGTAAAGCTTCTT